>NC_137330.1:35403663-36038335 GCF_965287045.1 Carcharhinus amblyrhynchos | reverse complement strand
TGGGAGTGTGGGAATGGCCTTGGCGAGATGTTTGTCTTCATCGATGACACGTTGAAGGCTCTTAAGAAGATGATGTTGTAGCTTCTCCACTCCGGGTAAGTACTGGACAACAAAAGAGATTCCAATTCAGGAGAATCATGGCCATTTTCTTTAGTAGATGTAGACAAATATTTATCATTCCACAAGGAATACTCATTTATTTTACCATGTCGGTGAAAACCAAGATTTATTGCACAGATTATCATCAAAGTTGAAAAGGACAGGAGAGAAGACAAAATAAGTCAAGCAAGTATATCAGCTGTGCCACCTTGGGAGGTGCAAGGTAGATCAAAAGATTTTTCC
Source organism: Carcharhinus amblyrhynchos (assembly GCF_965287045.1). NCBI lineage: Eukaryota > Metazoa > Chordata > Chondrichthyes > Carcharhiniformes > Carcharhinidae > Carcharhinus > Carcharhinus amblyrhynchos. Next base: position 36,037,993 of record NC_137330.1, on the reverse strand, counting down.
CTAAAGGAGAGACAGTCAAATAGTGAGTCAACCTGTGCTGTAATATTGTATATTCTGTAGGCCTGTCTTGACATGAGAATGAAAGAAGGAGCTGAGTACTTAAAAATAAGGAGAGAAATCATGTTAAAAAGGCATTGAGTCACACACAGCTCCTAGATTGAATGTAGCAAGAGTTAAGTTTTTTCTCTATCAATACTGTTAGGCATAATTGTTATTATTAGTTTCCAGAGAAATGTGTTTCTAAACACTTTGGCTGCACTAACCATGAGGAGGATTTACACAGTTCTCTTCTGTCCAGGAAATGGACATTGACTGCTGCTTTGGGCAGCAGCTCTCTGTTGATGACGAATGTCCTTTCTATCATAGAGAAGGAAGGAAGGGAACAGAGACTAAAGTGCGTGCAAAAGAAACATGCGAATGAGGCCCATTTTATATTTATGCTTCTCCTTTTTGCCACCATTAGCTAATGAAAGGAGAGGGTTATAAATACATTCATCTAAAAATACAGAATGTTGCTTGGATATTTTTGGATGTTATAACACTGGTCTAGATAAAGTGGAAGAAGTTTCAGTCTGCCCTTGGCTGTTGCTGGATCAGGTTTTGGAAGTTCAGTTCAGAAATAGAAATGTGTTCCATCCTGCCCATTAACACTTCTTAACTTGAAGAGCGTACAATTCACTGAAAACTGAGAATATTTTTAAAAGAGCAATTTTGTTATTCCATCAGAATTTGTTCCACTTAAAAAGACAGCCGACGTTTTCGTTTATAAGCACCCTTAATACTTCAATCTTCATGTGTATAATACATTTGTAATTAAAAGCAGAAGTGGCAATGTATTTCATCCATGAATTTGGATTGATGTCTCGTCTCTGATGGCCCTGTACATGCATAGCAATTGCTACAAGGTATTAGGTCCAATTCCTGGTTATTGCTAAGTTCACTGATTTCAGCCAGTGTGTAGTAGTGATGCTCCAATTCACTTCAGCTAACATCTATTAGAGAACATTAGGTTCATGAAATCTATCCTTGTAATTTAACCCTTTGAGCCTTAGACGTTCTGGTAATTTACACAAACTATTTCTGAAACCGCTATCTGTACCATCAAGTTTGGAACTTAAACTCTGAGATGTGTGTCAGATACCACATCCACGGAAAGATTTGGGACCTTTAAAAACTCACCTGAATATGGCAGTTAATGTCATAGAAATGGAGGCACATCCTCTCTTTGTCCACCTTCCCCTGTGCTTGCTGTTCTTCCATGAGGATGGCTGTGCTGACCCATCGCTACTGCAGCCAGGATTAGAAGTTTCGACTGAACGTGGGCAGTTTTGTCAGCTCGAAGGAAGCTTCATGGGCAGCATGATGTGCCCAACATTGCTCCTGACCAGAGTTTGGGCCATTATATCCTTTCTAAAGTGCAGTGGCCAGAATAGAACAAAGGTGTGGTCCAACCAGGGTTTTGTATAACTGCAGCATAATTCTTCCCTGTATATTCTAACCCCATAATTATAAAGACTAACATTATATTAGCCTATTTGATTAATGTTTATACCTGGCTAAAATGTTTTAGTGATCTGTGTACATGAAACCCTATATTTCTTTGGAACTCCATTGTTCCTAGCTTTTCACCATTTAAAAACATTTTTATCCATAATTTTGTGGTCCAAAATGATTGGCTTCACATTGATCTTTGTTGAAGTACATCCACTATAGCTGGGAAGGGCACCATATGGGAAATTGTGCTACAACTAATTTGGCAAATCAGGAGATGAAAGAAAATTAATTTTCATTGCCATGTATATACTGAACAAATATATATGGAAATGACTGAATTCAATCTCTCCTGTTTATGGATTTATGCATAATAAAATTGAATTTGCCAGGGCATTTTCAAATGTATTTACATTAGATTTGGAAGGAGCAAAATGATGGGAGCATTTCAATCTCTAAGTTATTCAATATTTCTCATGAATATTGCATATTTTGGTGCATTTTCCATTAATATATATGGAAGAGCTTTAGCATTAAAATGTTTAACAAAAGTTCATGTCAAAGTTATGAACAGGCCATAATAATTCATAACCACAATTAACAATGAAGGAGATGCAATGGTTTCCTTCACGTTACACTACTACCATCTAGAAAGAAAAGGAAGCAGATACCTGGGAACGCCACCACCTGGAAGTTTCCCTCCAAGCCACTCACCATCCTGACTTGGAAATATTTTGCCATTTCTTCACTGTAACTGGGTCAAAATTCTTAAACTCCCTCCCTAACAGCAGTGAGTGTACTTGGACTGCAGTGGTTCAGAAAGCAGCTGGGCTCATAGCCATTTTCTCAAGGGCAATTGGGTATGGGCAATGAATGCTAGTCGGTGACAACTACATTCTTCGAATGAATGAAAGAAAAGCTATTGTAAAATATCTGTGATGATGGGCAGGATTCTCCAATCTCACTTGTTCCTGCCCTGCTGTTAGCGAGAACAGCGAATTTGGCACTCAGTCAAAACTCCATTCACTGCAACAGCACTGAAGAATCCCAGTCATGGAAGCAGTTGAAAGTTTTCAGTGGCTATGTCCGTTAGGTATTAGCAGACGGATATGTTTTCTATGGTGGATTTGAACACACTGCCCAAGAAGTACAAAGGGAGCACCTAAAGCCCACTCCATCACCTACTTTCACTCCTTCCCTCACTGTCCCCTCACTCTCTCTTTTCTGTCCTGTTTCTCTCCCCTTCTCAGCCTCACTCCTCCTTTTTCCTTCCCATACCTACCCATCTGTAGATTCTCCTTCCCTTTCATTTCCTCTCCACTCCTTCCCGAAGTACAGACGTGTTTGAACGTGGTGTAAAGCATATTTGTTGCAGGGATTATTGAGTGGCAGTGCGAGTCTGTTTCATGTAGTGTCGTCTAAATTGAAATACTGTTGCTTAGTAACAGCCAGAATGAAGGCTTTTCTAGCTGAAGAAATTCTAGCTTTATTCAGAAGCTATGTTTCAGGCCTCTGCACAAAGTAAGGAATATTAACCACAAAATATGGTCAACAGACTTCAATCTTATACCTCAATGCTGTGCTATACATCTTACTATCTTGATACTAAAATAATTCTTGCTGATCTTAAATACAAAGCTATGTGAATAAAATTAATTTATCTTGAAAAATACAGTATCCATACAGTTTTAATTTAATAAAGATATATCAAATAAATCCATGCAGGAAATCCTGTCAACTATATCATTATACTAATATTTGTCACACTCACACCAAATACCATTGTCTGTTGTTGTAATGGAAGTAATAAGCGGTTGGAATTTTTACGAGGGAGGGCTTTACTGATCTCTGACCTTGACTCCAGTGTAAATCCTGGAGAAAAGGTGTAGCCTTCCAATTACGCTGTTTCTCAAGGGTTTTTGCTGATCTGTTGAAATGATAATGGAAAATCCCCTGCAGAAATTGTAGGCAATGGAATGCAGAACAAGCAGGTTAAAAGTTCCATGAAAAAGATAAAATTGCAATGTACAATTAAAATACTTTTGATAACTAACTGTATGATACACACTGGAACATAAAATATACCCCAAATTTTTCCAGTTTTGCAATTTAAAGAGATTCACACTACCACTCAATAACCCCAGCAAGAAAATAAATTAGCTTATACGACATGCAAGCGCTACCATATTTAGGGGAGACAAAGGGAAAGTGTAAAGGACAGAACTTACATGCATAATCTAGGCTGACACTTTAATGCAGTCCTGCACAGTTCTTCATTGTCAGGGATACTGGCTGGAATTCTCAGGTTTTGTAAGCCCCACCACCATTGCCAGTGAGAACAGATAATTTGACACCCAGCCAAATCTCCATTTGTAGCAGTAGGACCGGAGAATCACAGCCACAGACAAGATTGGAGAGTTCCGGCCCCTATCTTGAGTAATCTATTAAATCAGGGCCAATCTGTCAGTGCATGTGAATATAAATGATGTGAAGGTGCCGGCACTGGACTGGGGTAAACACAGTAAGAAGTCTCACAACACCAGGTTAAAGTCCAACAGGTTTATTTGGTAGCAAAAGCCACTAGCTTTCGGAGTGCTCACTGCTCCTTCATCAGGTGAGTGGGATTTCAGTTCACAAACAGGGCATATAAAGACAAAGTCAATTTACAAAATAATCATTGGAATGCGAGAATTTACAGGTAATCAAGTCTTAAAGGTATAGACAGTATGACTAGAGAGAGGATTAAGCACAGGTTAAAGAGATGTATATTGTGTCCACCTGGGACAATTAGTGAGATTTTGCAAGCCCAGGCAAGTCGTGAGGGTTACAGATAGTGTGACATGAACCCAAGATCCCTGTTGAGGCCATGTATGCGGAACTTCGCTATCAGTCTCTGTTCAGTGACTCTGCATTGTCGTGTGTTGTGAAGACCGGTGTTAACCTGGTGTTGTGAGACTTCTTACAATATAAATGATCCCATAGCACTATTGGATGAAGAGCAGAGGAGTTTGCCTCGAGTCCTGGGCACCATTTATCTGTTAAATGTCACTTTGATCAGCAATTTAGCTGATCAAAACAAGAGTCACGACACTTTAATGCAATTCTTTGCTGTACCATACTTTGGGACAGCCTGAGAATTTGAGAGGCACTGTATAAATACAAATTATTTCTTAGTTGAATGCTGTTGATTACCAATGTGATCTGAAAGCTCACTGCAAACTCAGTGTTAGGGTCAACCCATGATTTTCACGAACTTGTGCCCTCTCATTTGATCAATTGTTTTCTCCTATGGCCTTTTAAATGAATTGAGCTAGTGCACATCTTAGCACACTTAATGACACAAAAGATAAGAGGATTGCAAGCATGCTGATTAAAGAATTAACTGAAAGTTTTTTCTTAAAAGCTTAAGATGAAACGTATGTATCAGATCCTCAACAAATCAGATTTAATTTGAAAGTGTAACAAGGCCATTTCCAAGTTAATTTGGCACTTTGTGAGCACATGGGTAGGTATTCAAAACATGTGTGAGAGAGCTTGTCTGCATAAAAATTGATCAGGTTCCAATGGGACAAAGGAGACCAATGAAAGAATTAAAATATAAAAATGAGAGACTGTGAGAGAGATCCTTTGACATTCATTTTCCAGGACCTGAACTATACAAAGCTATAAAGTAAAATGTCTAATTCTGCTTTTCTGTGAGAATACATTCATGAATATAAAAGTAGGGAGGTCTTGCTGCAGCTGTATAGGGCATTGGTGAGGCCGCAGCTGGAGTACTGTGTGCAGTTTTGGGCGCCGCACCTGTGCAAGGATATTTTGGCCCTGGAGGGAATGCAGAGGAGGTTTACTAGGCTGATACCGGAGTTGAGGGGGTTGAGCTATGAGGAGAGGCTGAATAAACTAGGCTTGTACTCGCTAGAGTTTAGAAGAATGAGGGGAGATCTCATTGAGACGTATAAGATGATGAATGGGATGGATAGGATAGAGGTGGAGAGACTCTTCCCGCTCAAAAAAGACAGTAGGACTAGGGGGCACAGCCTCAAGATAAAGGGGAGGCGGTTTAGAACGGAGTTGAGGAGGAACTTCTTCACTCAAAGGGTGGTGAATCTCTGGAATTCTCTGCCCGTTGAAGTGGTGGAGGCTGCCTTGCTAAATATTTTTAAGAAGCGGGTTGATGGGTTTTTGATAAGAGAGGGGATTAAGGGTTATGGGGAGAGGGCGGGAAAGTGGAACTGAGCCACAACAGATCAGCCATGATCTTATTGAATGGCGGGGCAGGCTCGAAGGGCTAGATGGCCTACTCCTGCTCCTATTTCTTATGTTCTTATGTTCTTATGTACCTCTTAAAACCAATGAATGTTGCAGCTAGGTGCAGTATCAAGTCTGTATTCCAGCATTATAAGACCACTTGTGGTGAAACATTGTTTTCTGTAGTTAGCATTAGTGTTTTGTCAAATTCAGATCCTCCATAACAATTTTTCCATTTGGAAATTAGATTTTTAAACACCCATTTTTAATGTTTTTTTCCTTACTAAACAAGAACATTTTTCAAAAATGGAGCACCTTTCAAAATCACAGGAATCCCAATCTTTTTTAAAACTAATGATGTGCCTTTGATGTATAGAGATTTGTCTACAGCAAGCTCCCACAAACAGTAATGTGTTAATGACCATCCAATCTGTTTTTGAGATATTAATTGAGAGATAAATATTAGCCAGGATGCCTGGGGGAATTTCCCTAATTCTTCTTCAAAATAGTGCCATGGGATCTTTTACACCCGAGAGGGTAGATGGGGCCACAGTTTTCTATTAGATTTGAAAGTTTATACTCAATAGAGTTTAGAAGGATGAGGGGGGAATCTGATCAAGGTATATAAAATACTAAAAGGGATTGATAAAGTAAATATAGATCAAATGCTTCCCCTTGTGGGGCAATCTAGAACAAGATGTCATAGGTATAGGTTGAGAGGTGATAAATTTCAAACTGAGATGAGGAGGAACTACTACTCGCAGAGGGTTGTGAATTTGTGAAACTCGCTACCCCATAGTGCGGTGGAGTCTGAATCACTGAATGGTTTCAAGAAGGAGATAGGTATATTTCTGATTTTAAAAAATGGGTTAAAGGGATATGGCGAACAGGTGGGGAGGTGGGATTTGAGACCAGGGAGAGATCAGCCATGATCTGATTGAATGGTGGAGCAGGCTCGAAGTGCTGAATTGCCTACTTCTGCTCCTAATTCCTATGTAAGCAATGTAAAGCCAGTGCCTCCAACCATGCTGTATTCCCTCAGTACTGCACTGTAATGACAGTTTAGGGTCATGTGCTCAAGACTTTGGGCAAGATTCCTTGGCTGTCCTCAGTGTTTTTCTCAGCGACAGGATGCAGCACACCATCCACTGGCAGCGAGATCCTCTGATCCTGCTACCATTAATGGGAATTCCCATAGAAAACACTCCACGCCACTGGAAAACCTGAAGCGAGGTGCAACACCAGAGAATCCTCTGGTGTGAACAGCTGGAGAATTTCAGCCAGGCAGTAGAATTTGAAGCCATAATCTTCTGAGTCAGAAGTGAGAGTTCTACCAACAGAGTCACACTGTTTTGAAGGTAGAATCATCTGCATGACATCTCATTTGGAAATGTATTGATGATTTGGCTGTACTATTCCTTACTAGAGTGATTTCATTGATTTCCTTCTTTCTCCTATTGATAAGTTTTGAAGACTGACAATGCTTGGCTTGTGGTTTTCATGTAAATTCCTCCCCGGTCAATTTTCTATCCACTTTCCTCAATGTAGTTTTTAACGTTGTTTTATCTTTTCAACTATGATTTGTCAATATTTTATCAATACAGATGTTGAAGCATACACTGAACTCTATACTGTGATATTTGAGATTTGGTGCCAGACTTTAACATTGAGAACTGTATTTCCGCCTTCATGATAATATTGTGGTTTCTGCCCACCAATCTGACACCATTCAAATCCTGACCCATTTTCCTGCAGCAAGCAAGATCAATGGACATCAGGGGGCTTACATGCCACGAGAAGTCTACTGTTCTCAACAACATAAATTCCTTGTGTTGCTGCTGTGGGAAAGCAGGAGGAGGACAAAATGACAGAGAGTAACAAAATGGTATGACATTATGTAAGGAGAAAAATAACAGGGAAGAGTGAGGGGTGAAAAATTGGGACAGTGACAAAAAGAGAGAAGAAATGAAGGAGATGCATGAGTGGAAGAGAAGGGCAGGAAAAAAGGGAGCAGTGAAGGAAGTCAGGAGAAAAGGGGTTTGAGGGAGTGAGATGGGTAAGACAATTGAAAGAGCTGATGAAGTGGGACAAATACTTCAGAAATTTAGGAAATGTTTCACAGGGGGAGCAGTGGCTGGGAAAAGAACAAGAAATGCTACCAACAGGGATGAAAGCTGAGATGGGGAAATAATGCTAGCCTGGTTGAGGGGGAGGGACAGGTATAGAAATATGTAGAATGGAGAAGAGAGTGGTGGTAACTATGCATAGAAAGGGTTTTTTTTGGTTGAAACGTGAAACATGTGATGGGCTGGAAGGCCACAAAATATATATCAAGGTGTTGGTAGTTCCTTGAGTGGAGCAAGGAAAAGTTTAATAAAAAGAGTGGCTGGAGTAGCTCATCTATTATGAGAAGAAGTCAGGGGTGAGTTATGCACAGTGGGGGCTTCTAATCTTCAAAACTGCATTAATTTCTGTTCCATTATTGTGGAGGTCACTTCAGTTATCAGGTGAGATAACAGGTCCCAAATGTACAAAAACACTCGTCCAGTTGCATGCTCACAATATAAAACAGTGTAAATGCAGAGAGGTCCACAATACAAAAATTGAACTTTTTTTCTTTGCTTCACATCAATGCAACTGCCAAATCCTGGAGTGGAGCTACCCAAGGGCACTGTGTGCAGGGCCATGTCTAAGGCATCAGCTGCACTGAGAGGTGAGTATTGATAGCTTCAATGCCTGCTTCTGTGGGCCACAGAAAAGTAAGCTGAGTCGTGGCCATCTCGGGGCCTTAATTCTCTCAAGTCACGGCTCTGCTCCCCACCTCAGTACCCCTCCACTCTTACCATGCTGCAGGATGGGCTGATAATAGGTTAGTTTAGTACACTGGGGTACCCAGTTTGCAACCCACAGCTCGCCAGTCCTAAGTTAATGAGGTCACTGCTTCAACATCGTGGTCATCTCTTTATAGTGGGTCAGGGCGATTAGTCGCCATACTCCATCAACCACTCACCAAAAGTCAAGAAAATCAGCAGAAGGGAGGGAAAAAAGATCAAATGGGTACCATTACCAGCCATTCCATCAAGGTCATTTTAACTTCTGGTGAAAATGAAAAATGGACAACATTCAATTGTCTGGATGTTGGAAAGCACATCAAATTTGCAATATTGCCCATTTTAAGCTATCATCAGCAGTTAAAATGATCGCTAATGAATGCTGACAGATTGTGGCTGAAGGTTCTGGAGACTGCAGCAGCTAATTAACACAGTGCATTCCTTCTGCAGAACACAGCTCATGTAAGGGAACAGCAGGCCATCAGGGGAGCGAGTGAGTGCAGACACCCGCACATTTACCTATCGTAATGAGGAGGTGCTGTCAATGATTGGAATCAAATCTGGCCTGGCTTTTTGTGTATGGAAATGTAGGAGTCATTATGCCCCCATGAGTTTGTGATCAACAAAGAAAATGTGCATTTATATAGCATGTTTAACAGATCACAACACCCCCCCAGCACTTCACAGAGGCGTAATCAAAAACAATTACGAACCGATTCTTTTGTATCTCCATACTCTTCAATCTGTCCAACAGCTATCACTTTCCTCATAGAAGATCCAAAGATTAGCTGTTTAAGGTAGCATGCTGGTCATGCAACTCAGAGCCAACAGTACTGTTTTTCCCTTCAGTGACTGCAATCAGGAAAGAGAAAGATAACAATGCAAAGAGACATCAGTCTCTCAATCACTCACAATGGGCAGAATTTTTACATTGTGCTGGGGTTCCCACCCTGACATAAGTTTTGATGGTGAGCACGCATTCGTCTTGCTAAGGTGGTCCCACAGATATTTAATGCTCATTGGGGTGTTAATTGACTCAGACTAAGACCGCCACCCCCAATCAAATGACTGGCATCTCTATGGACTCAGCAATACATGGGTCCATAGCAAATTTTGCAGGAGCTAAATTGAGACATAAGTTATGGGGGGAGTTGGGTTTTGGTGGGTCATGCTAGCTGGCATGACAGGAAATGGAAGGGGGAGGGTTGTGGTGTGAGTGAGGACAAGCCAGCAGGGGAGGGCAAACTCAGCGATGGAGAGTGGGGGGGGGGGGGGGCCCTCTGATGGGCCTACTAGGGCCTGTAAAGGAAGTATCTCCACCCTTGCCCCCTAGCTGAGCATTGATAACTAGCAGATCTCCCACTTGGTGCCGGCGTAAGAACATAAGAAATAGGAGCAGGAGTAGGCCATCTAGCCCCTCGAGCCTGCCCCGCCATTCAATAAGATCATGGCTGATCTGTCGTGGCTCAGTTCCACATTCCCGCCCTCTCCCCATAACCCTTAATCCCCTTGCCTATCAAAAACCTATCAACCCGCGTCTTAAAAATATTTAGCAAGGCAGCCTCCACCACTTCAACGGGCAGAGAATTCCAGAGATTCACCACCCTTTGAGTGAAGAAGTTCCTCCTCAACTCCGTTCTGAACCGCCCCCCCCTTTATCTTGAGGCTGTGCCCCCTAGTCCTACTGTCCTTTCTGAGCGGGAAGAGCCTCTCCACCTCTATCCTATCCATCCCATTCATCATCTTATACGTCTCAATGAGATCTCCCCTCATTCTTCTAAACTCTAACAAGTACAAGCCTAGTTTATTCAGCCTCTCCTCATAGCTCAACCCCCTCAACTCCAGTATCAGCCTAGTAAACCTTGCACTCCCTCCAAGGCCAAAATATCCTTGCGTAAGTGCGGCGACCAAAACTGCACACAGTACTCCAGCTGCGGCCTCACCAGTGCCCTGTACAGCTGCAGCAAGACCTCCCTACTTTTATATTCAATACCCCTCGCTATGAAGGCCAGCATCCCATTCGCCTTCCTGACCACCTGCTGCACCTGTAGGCTGAGTTTTTGCGACTCATGCACAAGGACCCCAAGGTCCCTCTGCACTGTCGCATGCTGCAGTTTTTCACCATGTAAGTAATAGTCCTTCCTACCATTATTCCTACCAAAGTGGACAACCTCACATTTGCCAACATTAAATTCCATTTGCCAGTTCCTGGCCCATTCGCCCAGCCTATCTAGATCCTTCTGCAGACTCTCCACACCCTCTGCACAATTTGCCGTTCCACCAATCTTGGTGTCATCAGCAAATTTCAACACCATACACTCAGTTCCCTCCTCCAGATCATCTATATAAATGGTAAATAGCTAAGGCCCCAGCACCAACCCTTGGGGCACTCCACTAGTCACCAACCGCCAATCCGAATAGCACCCATTGACCCCCACTCTCTGCCTCCTATTTGACAGCCAATCCTCTATCCACGCTAACACCCTACCCCCAACTCCATGCCCCCTGACCTTCTGTAATAACCTCTTGTGAGGCACCTTGTCAAACGCCTTCTGAAAATCAAGAAACACCACATCCACCGGCTCTCCTCTATCCACTGCCCTAGACACATCCTCATAGAACTCCAATAAATTCGTCAGACACGACTTCCCCTTAACAAAACTGTGCTGCGTCTGCTCTATCAAACAATTCTCCTCAAGATGCCTCGCTATTTTCTCCTTGATGACGGATTCTAACATTTTACCTACAACAGACGTTAAACTAACCGGCCTATAATTCCCTGCCTTTTGCCTGCCACCCTTCTTAAACAACGGCGTAACATTAGCCGTTTTCCAATCTTCCGGCACTTCCCCGGAATCCAGCGACGTTTGGAAAATAATCACCAAGGCATCCACTATCACCTCCGCCATTTCTCTCAGAACCTTTGGATGCATTCCATCCGGTCCTGGGACTTGTCCACAATCAGTCCCTCCAGTCTGTCAAGCACCGCTTCTCTAGTAACAATAATGTCATTCAGGCCCTCCACTCCTACCATCTTTCCATCGCTAACACCCGGCAAATTATTCACGTCCTCCTCCGTGGCGTCTATGTAACATGGGAAAATATGTGGCATGCGACTGTCTTAATGGCTTGTCAGATTGTAAGAAATCTCACAACACCAGGTTAAAGTCCAACAGGTTTATTTGGTAGCAAGCGCTACTAGCTCTCGGTGCTCTGCCCCTTCGTCAGATGAGTGGGGAGTTCTGATCACAAACAGGGCATATAAAGGCAGGACACTCAGTTTACAGAATACTGATTAGAATGCGAGTCTTTACAGCTAATCAAGTCTCAAAGGTGCAGACAATGTGAGTGGAGATAGGTTATGTTTAATGCTGTGCTCAATGCTATGCTTAATGCTATCTCCACTCACGTTGTCTGCACCTTTAAGACTTGATTAGCTGTAGAGACTTGCATTCTAATCAGTATTCTGTGAACTGAGTGTCCTGCCTTTATATGCCCTGTTTGTGATCAGAACTCCCCACTTACCTGATGAAGGGGCAGAGCCCCGAAAGCTAGTGGTGTTTGCTACCTAATAAACCTGTTGGACTTTAACCTGGTGTTGTGAGACTTCTTACTGTGTTTACCCCATGCCAGCATCTCCACATTTTGTCAGATTGTGGCAGGGCAGAGGTGAGCAGGTGAGTAGGAAATCATGCATTACACTCAATTTTATGCCTTGTGCTTTCCAAGCTACCCTCAGGGAAGCATAAACTTCTGCCCAATATTGGCACTTGTTCATCTATCCTATCATTCAACCTTTTTCCTTGCACCTTGCGCCCCAGATACAGTCACTAGGAGAAATACAGGTAGGATAAAGCTCCGGGGCCTGATGGTATTTATCCCAGGCTGCTTAGGGAGGTGAAAGATGAAATTGCTGGGCCTCTGACGCAAATCTTTGTCTCTTCTTTGGACACAGGTGAGGTCCCAGAAGACTGGAGGGTAGCTAATGTGGTACCGCTGTTTAAAAAGGGTGGCAGGGATAACCCTGGTAATTATAGACCAGTGAGTTTGACATCGGTGATAGGAAAATTATTGGAAAAAATTTTTAGGGATAGGATGTATGAGCATTTGGAGCGTTGCGATCTGATTAGGGATACGCAACATAGCTTTGTTCAGGGGAGGTCTTGCCTTACGAATCTGGTGGAATTCTTCGAGGAGGTGACAAAAACGGTTGACGATGGGCGAGCCGTTGATGTCATCTATATGGATTTCAGTAAGGCGTTTGACAAAGTCCCTCACGGTAGGCTGGTAGAAAAGGTTAAGGCACATGGGATACAGGGACAGGTAGCTAGGTGGGTCAAAAACTGGCTGGGAAATAGGAGACAGAAAGTAGTTGTCGAGGGGACCTTTTCTAGCTGGAGGCCAGTCACCAGTGGTGTGCCGCAGGGCTCAGTACTGGGACCTCTCCTCTTTGTAGTATATATAAACGACTTGGAAGAGGGTGTACGTGGTGTGATCAGCAAATTTGCGGATGACACCAAGATGGTAGGATTGGCAGATACTGAGAAGGACTGTCAGGTGACACAGCAGGATATAGATAGGTTGGTATATTGGGCAGATAGATGGCAGATGGAATTTAATCCTGACAAATGCGAGGTGATGCATTTTGGAAGGAATAATGCAGGGAGGAGTTATGCGATAAAAGGTAGACCGATTAAGAGTATAGAGATACAGAGGGACCTGGGAGTGCAGGTGCACAACTCTCTGAAGGTGTCGACACAGGTAGAGAAGGTTGTGAAAAAAGCTTATGGAATGCTAGCCTTTATAGGAAGGGGTATAGAGTATAAGAGCTGCCGTCTAATGCTTCAGTTGTACATAACGTTGGTTAGACCGCATTTGGAGTACTGCGTCCAGTTCTGGTCACCTTACTACCGGAAGGACGTGGAGACCCTGGAGAGGGTGCAGAGGAGGTTTACCAGGATGTTGCCTGGCATGGAAGGACTGAGTTACGAGGAAAGGTTGGAGAAACTGGGGCTCTTCTCCTTAGAAAGACGGAGATTAAGGGGTGATATGATAGAGGATTATAAATTACTGAAGGGAATAGATAGAGTAAACCGTGGTAGGCTTTTCTCTAGATTGGGGACAATTACGAGAGGTCACGATCTAAGGGTGAGGGGGGAGAAGTATAATTTGGATATGAGAGGAAGGTTTTTCACGCAGAGGGTCGTGGGGGTATGGAACGCACTACCAAGTAGGGTGGTGGAGGCAGGCACATTGGACTTGTTTAAGGTTTACTTAGACGGACACATGAGTGAAGCAAGGATGGAGGGTTATAGTAGAGGGTATTAAATAGGGTCAGAGCCTCGGGACGACACCGGAAATGTAGTTTTATATGTTAACGCATTGTCTTTTTATTCCACAGGGTCGGTCCACCTTGTTGTCAAACGCGGGGCATGCACACGTTGGGTCGTGCATGGGCTGCTCTTGGAGGTTCCGGGAGTGGCCTAGTACTTCGTGTCGTTGTGTGTGCTTAATCCTGGACCAGCAGATGGGCACCGCAACAGCTCAGTGACTATCACTGCTAGCTGTGCAGATACATGGATTTGGGCCTGTGTCTGTGGGAGTTTGCGCATTCTCCCTGTGGTTGCGTGGGTTTCCTCCGGGCGCTCCGGTTTCCCCCCACACCCCAAAGATGTGCTCTTAGGCTGATTGGTGTACCAAATTGACACTATTCTCCCCTGAATCTGGCTACATTAGGGGTTCCACTCACATACAGGGTGGGGTAGGTGTGGGATGATGCGGCGGCGCGGGCTTGTTGGGCCGAAGGGCCTGTTTCCCATGCTGGGATGTTCTTTGTTCTTTTTTTAGTGTAGATGAGAAATTGGTGCATCGTGAAATACAAAACACAAGCAAACAAGAGCATGTGGGTGCGAGACTAGAGTGTGAGTTAGCTAAATGAAGTGTGAGCAAAGTGTATGAGTGATGATTTTACAAGCTCGGTCATGAAACAAAGAATGCAATTAGAGCATTCACGAAGGATCTGCAGAGCTTCCCATGGGTAAACAGCAGATGCTTAGAAAAGTAGTGGAATTGACTGTATATCAACATCAATGAGATTGTCACAACATTGCAGTGTAATGGGGAAGAAGTGGTGGCCCCAAAAGCAAATGGGGAAGAAGTAGTAGCTCCAAAAGCATTTGCAAATCCGCCACCATTCCTTGAATTGTGTTATGCCAAATTAAAAATTGACTGTAGCCCAGATTAATGAGGTGAAAACCTGGTCCCAATGACTTATGTTTGAGGAGTTGCTCCTTGGTTTGTATTCAGCATATTATATTGTGGACGAAAGGTGCTGAGCTGATCGGTTAGTGGCAGGGTTGGATATTTGTGCGACTTTGACTTTTCCCCCTGCCTTATTCATAACCAAAACCCATTTTCCAGGGTCGGGGAACATGCAGAGTGGGCTTCCACCAGGATGCTAACTATCAAAAGGGACCAATTGCTGTCATGAGGAAAATTCTGGAGTCCTATAACTGTTGCAGCACATGAGGAAGTAGCAAGGGTTTAGAGAGGATGTAAAGGAATTACATTTAAGCCTCAGCTGAGAGTAGGGCATAATAAAGGTAGGTATGTTTATGTATATACAGCATGACAGACAACCATTAATAGGTGCTTTCCTTCCTTCCTGTAACTTTGGGTAATGACCAACATGCCTTAGTGACCACTGTCACTTCTGCAATGGAGACACTTCAGTAATTTGTCAGTTTGCTGCGTTTCACCTCTAATATCAGTTGTGTACAATGGACAGTGGAGGGGCTGCCCTCCAGCACAGCCAGAGTAGAGCATTTAAGGTCAAAGTTGTTATGTATCACCACCCAATTTTTCCCACCTTGAAAAGTTAAAACCTAATCCCTGTTAGTGCAACCTAAAGATGCATTAGTGTTTCCATAAACTGTTGAGCTAGGGAAAGATTTCTGACCAAGAGATCAGTTGACGTCTTTAAAGCTCTTATTCAGCACAACCTAAATGTTATTTAAATAGGTTTTGATTTGATTCATTATTGTTACATGCATTACAATCCAATGAAAAGTATTGTTTCATGCGCTCTATACAGACAAAGCATACTGCTCATAAAAAAAAGGAGACAGCGTGGAATGTAGTGTTACAGTCATAGCAAGAGTGTAGAGAAATGTCAACTTAGTGCAAGATAGGTCCATTCAAAAGTCTGATGGCAGCAGGGAAGAAGCTGTTCTTGAGTTGGTTGGTATGTGTCCTCAGACTTCTGTATCTTTTTCCCAACAAAAAAAATGGAAGAGAGTATGTCCAGGTGCATGGTGTCCTTAATTATGGTAGCTTTACAGTAGTTATTAATTTCCTCAGGACCCTCTTTCAGATGAGAAATTAAATGAAGACCCCCATCAGGCTTCTCTGGTGGACATCAAAGATAGTACAGTATTATTTGGAAAAGAGTGGAAGAATGTCCTGGCTCATACTTATCCCTTAACCAGTATCAGTATTACCTGGTAATTTAGCTCATTTCCGTTTACAGGATCTTGCTGTATGTAAATTGACTGCCTGTTTGTCCTAAGTTACAACAATGTCTACACTTTGAAAGATATCCTCCAGAAATGAAGAACTTTGAAATGCCTTGGGGTTGTGGAAGATGCTATATCAATGCTTGTTAGAATGTATGAGATTTGCAAGTTGCTTTGATATTAATCTTGACTACTAATTTGTGGCTCTGTTATTGGCAGGAGTATGGAAACTTTTGTCTTGCATCCAATATCAGAAACAATAATGCATAATTTCCTTATTAATGTGGCTGTGTGCCATAAATTCAATTTAGAGACAAAGTTTGCGATTTGCAACTTAGAATTTTTACTGACTTACTTTGATAGTGATCTTATTGGATGTTGGTTTGCTCAGAGTGACGGTTATTGTTTTGGTCACCAAAGCGCAAAGTAGGCTGATGTGTTGTCATGTTCAAGAATGGGTATTCCTTTCCTTAAGTAAAATGAAACATTGAGTTGCTCTAATGTCATTGAAGGAAAAAAAGGGTACAAATAGAATTTTAACAAAACCTGGTGAGAGATAGAGAATCTGGTGAAATGGTGCGATGACAATAATCTTTTCTTCAATGTCAGTAAAACAAAAGAGATAGTCATCAACTTCAGGAAGCATAGTGGAGGATGTGCCCCTGTCTACATCAGCGGGGATGAAATGGAAATGGTTGAGAGCTTCAAGTTTCTAGGTGTCCAGATCACCAACATCCTGCCCTGGTCCCTCCAAGCCAATGTTACAGTTAAGAAAGCTCAACAAGGCTTCTACTTTCTCAGAAGGCTAAGGAAATTCAGCATGTCCACTACAACTCTCACCAACTTTTCACACTTGCACCATAGAAAGCATCCTTTCCAGATGTATCACAACTGGGATCATAAGAAATTACAAAAGGTCGTGATTGTAGCCCAATCCATCACACAAACCAGCCTCCCATCCATTAACTCCTTCTACACTTCCCAGTGCCTCAGAAAAGCAGCCAGCATAATCAAGGACTCCACACATCCCGGACATACTCTCTTCCACCTTCTTCCATTGGAAAAAAGATACAAAAGTCTGAGGTCACGTACCAACTGATTGAAGAACAACTTCTTCCCTGCTGGTGTCAGATTTTTGAATGGACCTATCCTATATTAAGTTGTGCTTTCTTTGCACCCTAGCTATGAATGTAATACTACATTCTGCACCCTCCTTTCCTTCTCCCCTATGAATGGTATGCTTTGTCTGTCTAGCACACAAGAAGCAATACTTTTCATTGTATTCCGATACATGTGACAATGATAAATCAGATCAAATACATTTAGAACCAAATTATACCTACATATGACTGTGTCTACAGCATCCACCAATCACAAAAAGCCTCAAGTGTACTATTGAGAACTATGTGTTCCTTCTCAAGGTATAAGGATGGATTTTAGATTGAAGGATTGTTCCTTTATTTAAAGTAATGAGAGAATTGAATACGACGTTAGTCTCAAAAATAGACTGTGTTCAACAGAAGAGATGACTTCAGTCATGAATCGTGTGGCTGTTCCTTGTAGCCATCATTCTGGAGTGCAGGTCATTATGATGTTCCCCTTCATATACTTTTGTTTCCAAATGAAGCAAGAGACATTTCCCAGCAATCTTCAAGTCCAGAACTAATTGCAAGCTGAAAGGCATAGCAGGCTTCAACTGTATGTAACATATGATCTGGAATGTATGGCATTGCCCTTTCCTGGATCTATCCTGACAGCAAAAGCTTTGCATCAGATTCCAATAAACTGTTTGATGACCACCCCTGTAGAACATGTACCTTATGCAGAACTTTCCTCCTGCTGCTTAGATCGCTACTGGGGTCATTATTCATAGGATCATGGGGAGGCTTTGACAATTAGACCTATGCCTCCAGTTTTTCCTCGTAACTTTGCAAATTTTCCTTTACAGGTACATCCACCATTGTCTTCTTTGAAGAGAACAGGGATGAATTCTAGCTACCTACCATTAACATGTCAGATTCTTTATATGTTGTCACAAACAACATGTAAATTCAGGGATTGGACATGTTCTGAAGTGGGAACAAATATTGGAAAATGGAGAAGGCGTTGGTTGGTCACAAATTCTTGTGCAAATTAACACTGATTCATTTTTAAACACTCCTTCAGAGGTTTCTTGAACATACGATATGTATTTTAACCATTGGTTCACTTCACTAAACATAAATAATAATCATATTAATTTAAGCAAAATGTTTTAAAACCTGGTTTACATTGTTGCTTTATGTTTTCGTTTGTATTGTTCTGTTAAAATAGGTTTTACTTCCAAATGGATAGGTGCACCATTGATGAGTCCGTGTTGCGTGCTTTTAGAAAATGTGCTGAGTTTTAACTTGCATTTACATCTGAGATTCAGTCAGTATTTACATGGTGCTCATCTGACACTTACTGCAAAATTACATTGATGTGCTGCATTGAGGTCACTGGCCAGCACGAATATAGCTAGCCGGGATTTTGTGAAAGAAACCTGAAGCTATTCTGTGCATCTATAGGAAAGGCGGATGGGCGGGTGGATGCAGGAGGTTAACTTCAAAGACAGGTGCTGTCCTCTTCTGTCAGTTTGGCTGTGCTCATTTTAAATCCCTGGAATAAATGCCTGATGTGCAGTCACTCCTCTCTGACTCATTGGGCTGTGCTAAGCAGAGTTAAACCCATATCCAGACTTTCATCTTTACTCAGTAGGGCTGGGCGAAACAACACGCAAACATTTCCTTGAACAATGCCAACACCATTCCTTGATTGATCCACTTTACTTGGCAACCACAGAGCTAACTGTTGAAGCACATGTAGGAACACAGACTGAATCTAACAAGGAAACTTGATATCAGTCGGAACAGTTTCCTAACTGGTCTTTGAATTCACGCAAGGGTGAGAATAGTGCTCACACACCCCAGGACACTAAGGAGAAGTTTAGCACGGCCAATCAACCTAATCTGCACATCTGTGGATTGTGGGAGGAAACTGGGGCACCCAGAGGAAACCCATGCAGACACAAGGAGAATAATCAAACTCCACACAGACAGACACCCAAGCCGGGAATTGAACTCAGGAGCTATGAGCAGTTGGCTATGGATGGACAATTCAAATTTAGGCAGGTGTCTCCTAATAAAGCAGTCAGTGCAACAGTCTCCAAAATCTGCCATTGGGAAGGTAGTTAACAAACTTTTCTAACCAGCTTTATGGGAGTAATAATGTACATTCACATAATTTCTCCAAAAATGACTTCCATCTTGAAGTATGAAAGAGTTAGCAATGATTTAGGACACAGCTCAAGCAGTAAGATTTCATTAAAACATAAGCGTTTGTAAGATCTTTAAGAATGAGTCCCTTATACCTCTCACTACCAAGAGATCATGCAAAATTCACTCAGATATTCAGACCAGCCAGGCTACTGATGGAAAGTTCAATCATTGTTTATAACAAAGGTTCACCTATCCTAGGATAGCCACTACATCCCCTCTTATGTTTTATTTTCCACTATGCTATCTAAATATCACACCATCACCGCTGACTCCGTGATTATTACAGAATGTGATTGCCTGTTTAACATTAAGTGTTTTATGAGCTGAAATTTCCTACATCTACAGATTGTGGGAGGAAAGTGGGGCACCCAGAGAAACCCATGCAGACAAGGGGAGAATATGCAAACTCCACACAGACAGTCACCCAAGCTAGGAATTGAACCCAGGTTCCTGGAGCTGTGAGGCAGCGGTGCTAACCACTGAACCGCCGTGCCACCCTACATCTGTTATTCTGCAACATTGACACTTACTCCCATCCCTCACTTCAACTGCTGCTGAATCCCTTATCTGCAGTATTAAGATCCCAAAAATCACTTTCTAAAAAAGCTTTCTCAAAATGTCCATCCTTCATAAATTTTAGCTTATCTAGAACTTTGCAGTCTGCAACTTCTTCCTCACAAAATTCCACACATCCAGTACTCCACCGCCACTGAGATCCATTAGCTCCATCTGGCTCAGTAAATCAGTTTCAAGATCCTCTCTCTCATTGTCAGATTGAAGTGGGGTCATTGAAATAATTTGACCTTAAACATTAGTAGTTTTGGTTGATGTAGTTATAAGCATTAACAGCTTTAAAAGAATAGTTATTAGAGCCCTTTCTCAGTATGCTGGTGTGGGAAAGTAGCAATTCACAAACTCAATGACCTTCACAGGATGGCTAAGCAAAAGTGATAAGAGGCACAGCCTTCAGCGAGTAAAAATGACAGCTGTAACTAGTATAATGTTGCTTCTTAGGATTTATAGTGAAAGGGCGAAAATCAAAGACAAATATGTCAAACAGCCTTGGTACAAGTCAGACATTTTGTAGGAGCAGGGTATGTCTCTCAAGTATGTTTTTGAATAGTCTCAGTTACTGCAAATTACAGACTTGAGTGGTTTCAATTTTTTAATCAGAACAAGATCGTACAACCTTGCTCCACTCTCTCTGGGAAATACACTGCGGCTATGCGTCCTAGCTCACAAAGACTGTACCGCTCACTAATTGTTGACTGTTGCCTGCACACTCTAAAAGAGCAGCAAATTCTTTGAATCTGAAGATTGTGGCTCCATCTCCCATTCCAGGGACTGTCACCAGGATTTTACTGTCCGCCTGCCATGGGAATCGGAGAAGGCGAGGGCGGACCATGGAAAGGTCCGTTGACTTCAAGTGGGATTTTAGGGACAAGTGAGGCTGTAAAATCCTGCCCTCTGTTTATAATTTAAAATATAATGAAAGGGGGAATATGACCTGTTCTGAAGTCTGTCTGACAGCACACCTGGGTGGCTTGATTGTTAGAGATTAGACAGGGACAGGATTGCTTTACTAGCATGAAAGTACAATGAGTTTATACTTGAAGACAGGCAGCTGCCTTTGTGCTAACAGTGGATAGGCTGTGACTCTCCAAAGCCCAGAAAAACATTGAAATTGTCAGATTATAAAGGGTTATGCTTCAAATTGTCCATTTACTCACAAGTAGAGAGTTGGGTTTTCAAGGATAGCAAATCATCATTTCTACCTGGTTACAAAGCCTGTGTGATTCACATTGTCATGGAGGTGTGCTTTGCAAGATATCTCTGAGAACTCATTGACAAGATTAGTCTGCCAGGATCTGGGAGAGGGAGAGCAGTATGGGCAGCAAGATGTTATGGTTCACCATGAAGAATATGTAAGGGAGCTTGTGCTCAGATTGGAAAGACCAAATTCATAAGGTGTTAAAACAGGCTGGAAGATTCACCTAGCTTGTACTAGAGGTAAAATCTCCAGGAGAAAAAAATGTCCCTGTAAAAGACAGTTTGGAGATTAAAAGTTTCTCAGCTGAAAAAGGAAAAGGTTAGAAGTAGACCCTTGGGAGCTTAATATTATTTTATACTGATTCCAGAAGAATTGAATGTCTGCTTTTAGTAAAGTGCTAAGAGTATCTTTGAAGTGAGTTTTCAATTGTTCTAAAAAAAAGTGTTCTGTTTTGCCGTTTACAAACATACGAAACATATGAACATACAAAATAGGAGCAGAAGTAGGCCATTCAGCTCTTGTGCCTGCTGTGCCAGTTAATAAGATCATGACTGACCTGCTTGTGTTTTGCGTTCCACATTCCCAGCTAACCCCGAAAACCTTTGATTCCCTTGCCTAACAAGAATCTATCCACCTCTGCCTTAAATATATTCAGTGACCTCAATTCCACTGTTTTCTGAGAGGTCCAAAGTTGCACAACCCTCTGAGAGAATCTTTTTGCTTCATCTCTGTCCTAAGAGGATGACCCACAATTTTAAAACTAGTTCTGGACTCGCCCATAAGAATAAGTAAGTATCCTTTTGTAATCCACCTTGCCACATCCAATCAGAATCTTTTATATTTCAATCAAGTCATCCCTCACTCTTCTAAACTCCAGTGGAAACATGCCTATCCTCAGAAGATAACCTCATTCCAAGAATCAATCTAAAGAACTTCCTCTGAATCACCTCTAATGCATTTGCATTGTTCTTTAATATGAAGGTTAAAATTGCACACAGTGTTTGAGATGTGGTCTCACATATGTTTTGATGATAAGATCCTTATTTTTATCTTCAATAAATGCTTAAAGTGCAAGTCTAATCATCTTGGTCCTGGGACATTGCTGCGGTAGTTCCTCAGGGAAGTATCCTAGGCCTAAGACCTTCAGCTGCTTCACCAATGATCTTCGCTCCATATTAAGGTTAGACAAGGGTATATGTGCTAATGATTACACAATGTTCAGCACCATTCAGAACTCTCCAGACTCGAAGTAGTTTGTGGTCTGGGCAACATTCAGCCTTAGGCTGATAAGTGGCAAGTAGCATTAAACTGATGTCATGAACTCCTAGTACCTGGTCACAGAGCTTTAGAAGTGGAGGATTGGGAACTACCTTCCACATAAGTGCCAGGCAATAACCATTTCAAACAAGAGAAAATCTAACCATTTCACCTTAACATTTAATTGCATTACTATCACTCAATCCACTTTTTTCCTGGGGGTTACCATTGACCAGAAATTGAACTGGGCCAGCCATGTAAATACCTTGGCTACAAGAACAGATCAGAGGCCGGGAATTCTGTGGTGAGTAACTCATCTTCTGAATCCCCAAAACTTGTCCATCACCTGCAAGGCTCAAGTCATCCACTTGCCTGGGTGAGTGCAGTTTCAACAACAAGAAACTTGATAGCATCCAGGACAAAGCAGCCCTTGTGGTTTGTCTTAAACATTTACCACCTTCACCATTGATGTACACTGGCAGCAGTGTGTAACATAAACAAGATGCAATGCAGCAACTCACCAAGACCCCTTCAACAGCACTTTCCAAACATGCAACCTCTACTACCCCATAGGACAAGGGCAGCAGTTGCATAAGAAAACAATCACCTGCAAATTTCCCTCCAAGCCACCCACCAGCCTAACTTGAAATGTTATTGCCATTCCTTCACTTCACTGTCACTGGATCAAAATCCCAATCAGCACTGTGGGTATATAGAGTCAAAGAGCCCAACTTGTCCATGCCGCCCTTTTTTTTAACCCCCTGAGCTAATCCCAATTGACCGCATTTGGCCCATATCTCTCTATACCCATCATACCCATGTAACTATATAAATGCTTTTTAAAAGATAAAATTGTACCCACCTCTACTACCACCTCTGGCAGCTTGTTCCAGACACTCACCACCTTTTGTGTGAAAAAATTGCCTTCTAGACACTTTTGTATCTCTCCCCTCTCACCTTAAACCTATGCCGTCTAGTTTTAGACTCCCCTACCTTTGGGAAAAGATATTGACTATCTTCCTCGTTTATGCCCCTCATTATTTTATAGGCCTCTATAAGGTCACCCCTCAGCCTCCTACGCTCCAGTGAGAAAAGTCCCAGTCTATTCAGCCTCTCCTTATAACTCAATCCATCAAGTCCTGGTAGCATCCTAGAAAATCTTTTCTGTACTCTTTCTAGTTTAATAATATTATTTCTATAATAGGGTGACCAGAATTGTACACAGTATTCCAAGTGTGGCCTTACCAATGTCTTGTACAACTTCAACAAAACGTTCCAACTCCTGTATTCAGTGGTCTGACCGATGAAACCAAGCATGCCAAATGCCTTCTTCGCCACTCTGCCCACCTGTGACTCCACTTTCAAGAAGCTATAAACGTGTACCCCTAGATCTCTTTGTTCTGTAACTCTCCCCAGCGCCCTACCATTAACTAAGTCCTGCCCTTGTTCAATCTACCAAAATGCATCACCTCGCATTTGGCTAAATTAAACTCCATCCGCCATTCATCAACCCACTGGTCCAATTGATCAAGATCCCGTTGCAGTTGGAGATAACTTTCTTCACTGTCCACTATGCCACCAACCTTGGTGTCATCTGCAAACTTACTAACATGTCCCCTATATTCTCATCCAAATCATTAATATAAATGACAAATAACAGTGGGCCCACATGGCTCATATAAACCACATGGCAGCTTGCCACCAGTTTCTCAGTTAGAAAAGGGCAATAAAGTCTAGTCTAGCCAGCAACACCCAGCCCTGAAAGAATTTTTAAGAAACACAATCGCCTACTAAGAGAGTGTTTAGTGATCAGTCCTTTCCATCTTTTGTTATGCTAAAAGCCTTGAAATGTGAAATCAATGAATGTGTCATCCATTCAGCTATTAACTGGAAGTTCAAATTTCTTTCTTAAAATTAATTTAATAAATAAGATGTATCAGTCTCAATGGAGATCATTACAGAATCAATTTTAATAGTTTTGAACCTCGGGTTGGTACAGCGAAGAACGCTGGAGCCAATAAGAAGGGGTAGAAGATTCCAAACATATGTAGAGCATTGTTGGGTTGATTGGCCATACTAAATTGACCCTAGTGTCAGGGGATTGCAGGATAAATATGTAGGGTTAGGGAATAAGGCCTGGGTGGGATTGTGGTCGGTGCAGACTCGATGAGCCGGATGGCCTCCTTCTGCACTGTGGGGATTCTATTCTATGATTCTAATGGAAAAAAATGCATTTATGCACATTGCATGAGTTCAGGGTTTCTTAAAGCACCACACTGAAGGCTTCACTGGAACATTGCAGCAAGCCAAGGATGAACATGTGGGCATGAGAGCAAGATGGTGAGTTGAAATGGGAAGTGACAGAAAGCTTGGGGTCATATTTGCGAACTAAGCAAAGATTTGATTTGATTTATTATTGTCACATGTATTATTATACAGTGAAAAGTATTATTTCTTGCACATTTATACAGACAAAGCATACCGTACGTAGAGAAGGAGAAGAAAGAATGCAGAATGTAGTGTTACAGTCATAGCTAGGGTGTAGGGAAAGATCAACTTAATGCGAGGTAGATCCATTCGAAAGTCCGATGGCAGCAGAGAAGGAGCTGTTTTTGAGTCAGGTGGTACGTGATCTCAAACTTCTGTATCTTTTTCCTGACAGAAAAAGATGAAAGAGAGTATATCCAAGGTGTATGGGGTCCTTGGTTGTGCTGGCTGCTTTTCCGAGGCGGTGGGAAGTGTAGACAGTAGAACTCTCCCCAATGAAGGGGAGATTGCATTGCGAGCAGTGAATACTGTAGACTAAATTGAAGGAGAGGCAAGTGAATTGTTACTTCACCTGAAAGAAAATTTTGGGGCCTTGTATGGTGAGGAGGGAAGAGGTAAAGGGACAGGAGTTACACCTTCTGCAATTGTATGGGAAAGTAGGACAGAGAGGAGGAGTTTGGGGTGATGAGTGGAACCAGGGTGTCACAGAGGGAATGGACCCTATGGAATACTGACTAATAGTTATTGGACCTTTCATTATTCTGTAGACTGGAACAATTAAATTGGCAAAGTTAGTCTGGAAGGTGAGTTTGTAGGATGCCTTTGTGACAGATTCCTGGTGCAATGTGTTGTGGAACGAACTAGGGATAAATCTATTTTTGATCTAGCATTGGTTAATTAGTAATTTCATAGTGAAAGTTCCACTGGAAAATAGTGATCATACTACAATTGTCTACCACATTAAGTTTGAAAATGACACACTCCAATCACAAACAAGAATCTTAAACAGAATCAGTTTGATATGAGGGCAGAGTTGGCTAAGATTGCTTGGATAAATAAGGCACAGTAGTTAGCACTGCTGCCTCACAGCGCCAAGGACCTGCGTTCAGTTCTCGGTTTGGGTCACTGTCTGTGTGGAATTTGCACATTCTCCCCGTGTCTATGTGGGTTTCCTCCAGTTGCTCCACTTTCCTCTGACAGTCTGAAAGACATGAAAATGTTGTAATGTTGGAAAATGCAGCAGCCAATTTGCACACAGCAAGGTTCCATAACAGCAATTAAATAAATTGCCAGACCATCTGTTCCTGGCGATTGAGAGATCAATGTTGGCCAGACACGAACAGAATTTCCCTGGTCTTCTTCATATGTATCTGCACCTGAAAATGCAGGTAGGGCCTTGACTCAGTATTTCGCACAGAGGTTAAGGTGCAGCTTGAGGTGCATGATTGGAAGGGCAATGGCTGTCGTCCTGTGATCCTGACAACACAAGTTCTCTATTAAAGCATTGTCACTTTGGGAAGCACACAGCAGAGTTTTGGCATTTTCCTGGGAGGAAGGAAAGATTAAGCCAACGTCATGAATCCTTCATACCCAGGACACAGAGAGCAGCTTAAGTGGACTGGGAACTGACTTTTCACTTGCCCTGCTAGCCAAAACTTCTCTATAGATTTGAGAGGAAGGTGGGAATGGAGACAACAATTATATTAAAGAGGATGATTCAGGCCCTCAGGGGAAAATGCTTTGAAAGGATTTTCATGGAAATATGTGTTTAAACTTGCTTTGCAATTTACTCTGGTAAAAGATCATTTGTGTAAGTTCCTATTTATTGTTTTGTGTTTTTTACATACCAAGCACTACTGAAGAATCTTGGTACAAATACAATTTCTTTCTTAGTAAACGTTTCATTGTTTCATTTTTCCTGTTGCAAACAAAATCAGACTTACATGTGCTAGTTCCAAAACAAATTGACTCCATGTCAGTTTTAACCATTTCATGTCTGGTTAAAAAAAACCTGCAAATTCTACATGTCAGCATGAAACCCTATATAATTTCTAGCTAATATCCTGTTCTTCATTCCCAGCTGGACTCTGGCTAATCGGCCTTCCTCGCACACCATGTTCATTTTATGCTCCATCCTGTCTTATTTTTCTTCCACTGTTGCTACTGATGGCTGCTGCGGCTGTAACTGCAGTGGGGAGGGTCTGGGGGGGGGGTGGGGGGGAGGTGGGGGTGCTGCAATTATCCTACATCCCTTGTGACATTTGAAGAACCATCAC
This sequence comes from Carcharhinus amblyrhynchos, assembly GCF_965287045.1. Taxonomy (NCBI): domain Eukaryota; kingdom Metazoa; phylum Chordata; class Chondrichthyes; order Carcharhiniformes; family Carcharhinidae; genus Carcharhinus; species Carcharhinus amblyrhynchos. The sequence continues at coordinate 36,011,038 of NC_137330.1, read as the reverse complement.
TGAAGCAGAGGATAACCACCCACAGCAAGCTCATAATTACTGAACGTGGGAGGATTAGCAGCAGCAGTGATGGGGGAGAAGCAGGAGGTAGGAGGTTTTAAGCAGACTTAGTTTAGCTGGACAGTTTTAATTTTATAAAGTTAGACAAAATTTGAGACTGATACTGAGCGGCTGATGGAGTGGCCTGAGGTGGACACATGCTAGGAGCAGGACATGCGTTTTTGTTGAAAATCAAAGAGCCAGCTAACAATCAGCATACCAATATTGGGGTGCCCCGAGAGAGAGAGACTATCTTGTTTGTGGATTTCTCTGTGAGGGCAGCTGCTTGGTGCAGAAAATGGCTTCGATTTCCTCAAGCATTTTCTCCCAACCATTACAAATGTTTCTCTGGGCTATCAAAAAATCCATCAGCAAGTACAGTATTAAAATAAGAGAAAATATGAACAAATTTCTCAATAAAATCTTTATGAAGTCCATGAGAGGCAACTGGAAGAAAAGGCAGAGAAGTAGTAAATGACCAAACAAAAGGCCAAGATCCTGGCATTAATTGAATCCCCACCAGTCTCAATGCCACAGACTCACCAGGAGACTGGGAAATCCCAGTAAAACAGTAGAATTCTCCTTGGAGTGATGCTGATCACTGTGCAGTGATGGAACCCCTGTGGAATTCCTACACCTGACTAACTTAGGCAATAATATTATAAAAGGAAAATTAAGTGTTGAAAATGTCTGTGAGCTAAGTAATGGATAAGATGCTGAGTAAGTGCTTCAATTCCTCAATTCAAAGAAAGGTGAAAAGATTGCAAATCAAGGCTTAGTTTATCTATATATATTAAAAAGCACAGTTTCCATTTGTCTGTGCTCTCAATATATAGCAAACTCACAGGCTTTTAATTCAATATCTATTTCCAGGAAGATAAATATTCCATTCAAAACTCGGGATTTTCCAGCTGCACTCACCTCAAGGTTGGAAATTCATGCCTGAGATCAATGGACCTTTGCATGGGCCTCTCCCGCCTGCTACAATTCCATGGCAGGCGGGACAGGAAAATTCCACCCAAAATTTCCCATTATTGACTTCTTGGTCATGAATGATGCTACCCCTATGATTCAATAGCCACCTTGAATTCCATACTTCTCCCAGATTAAACTTCTATTAGAAATATAGAAACATAGAAGATAGGAGCAGGACTAGGCCATTTGGCCATTTGAGCCTGCTCCGCCATGATGATTTAATGGCTCATGGGGGCCAGATTATCTACTCATGCTCCTGTTCCTTAAGTTCTTATTATCACTTGCCTTTAATGTCCTTCACTGACTTTCCATCAGTTTGACCAGGCTGAGTTAAGAGTGTCATTGCAAACACTCTGCACTCTGCTGATCGTCCAACTCAATAGCCTAATTCTGCTTTCTCCCTATAACTTTTGATCTCAACATGTTTCAATCTTAGCCTGTTCCGGACTTTCCATGCTCATTGCTTTTTTATTAGTTCATGGAATGTGATCATCACTGGCAAGCCCAGCATTCCCTGTCCATCCTTCATTGCCCTCAAGAAGGTCAGTAGTTAAGTCTGGCCAGTGTGATCCAACCCACTTCGGTACTGCTTGGAGAGCTAAATAGTTTGAATTTCGCTCATTGTTTTGAAAATACAATCAATGAATAAATTATAATTTGCCCTGTGTATAGTTTAATATTATACTCATTCTACCTTACAGCACCATTGTATATTTGTTTGCAGACACTAAAAATTATAGTGCTCAAAACCAAATATTGTGGATACTGAAAATCTGAAATAAAAATAGAAAATGCCAGAGATACTGAATTCCAAAAACTTGGGTTCTTGTGTATGGATTGAATGGAGATGTTCTACAAAATGATGACATAATCTGCATTTGGTCTTCACAGTATAGAGGAGACTTCATCATGAGCAGAGAATTTGAAGGGGGGTGGAATGTGGGGGGCACGACTGTCATTGTGATTCTCACCGACAGTTAGCGGCACTCCAGCTTTCCCACTGGTGTGGGCATTTTGTTCCAGTTCAGGAGAATCGCGGCCAGTATGTTGAATTGGAAGAAGTAGCAGTAAATCTATGTTTCATTTGTAAGGATTATTTGGGCCTTAGGTGAGAAGGAGGCGTAGCAATAAAAGGGCAACTGCTGAATTACCTGCACTTGGAGTGAAAGATGCTGTAGGACAGGGAAATGGCATTGGATTGCTTGAAATATACTGTGCACTGTATTCTGTAGTATTTGGTCATAGAGTGAGCTGAGCAAGATGATGCTTGCTAAAGATGATTAAATTTGTTCCTGGATGTTCATCACATGTTCTGCCTCCATGCTCCAGCCATTAGTTAGACAACACACCTATTCCTGTGATGTACTCCCTTCCAATTAGAAAGCAAAAAGACTCATTACCCAATGGAATGGCACTTTGTTATCAGCCAAACAGCCTTTTCCCCCATTTTCAATATTTTTTGAACTGGTGGAGAGAAATGTTCAAAGAAAATTACAAAAAATATTTTTTAATGTCCCTATGATTGGCTCCAGGATTGTCCAAAGCAGTGCCCTAGAAATTGATCTTCAATTCCTGGAAACTCCAGGTCAGTCATGGAGGCTGGAAACCCAAAGAGATAACCTGAGACGTCAGAGACATGGGCTGGAATTCTGCTGCCATTCTGGTTCGTAGAATGAATCCCCATAATGGACTTCCAGCAGGGGAGGGGAATTCAATGGGAAATCCCATTGACAGTGGTGGGCCCAGAAGATCCTGGCACCGGCAAATGGCAGACTGCCTCCTGATGCCACGAAACACGCCACATGGGTGAAGGGAATCCCCCCTTCGAACTTTCCTCATGCAGATCAGGAGCAGCAACTTCCTCTCCTCTTGACTCTACTCAGGAAGAGTTTTAAAATAAGAGAACAGCCATGTAAGATGGAGATGAAGATACACTCAAGTCTGAATTAGACAAATTTCTGAGGGAGTCAAATGGTCAAAGGGAATGGGGTGGGACTAGGCAAGTAGAAAAGTGGAGTTAAGGCCGATTAAATCAACCATGATTTAATTGCTTGGGGTGAGGGGAGGGGGGGAACAGATGATCTACTCATGCTCCTGTTCCTTAAGTTCTTATTAGCATTCACCTTTAATTTCCTCACTGGCTTCCCACCAGTCTGACCAGGCCGAGGTGACAGTATCATTGCAGATAGTCTGCACTCTGAGGAGCAGGTTAAATGTCATCAAGGGCCTGTGTTATTATTTAGCTTCCAGGAGTCGTTCCCATTACCGTCTTCCACCTAAAGCCATCGGGAAGGCCGTCAGTGTTAGAGGCAGGAGTCCCTGCATCATCTTAACTATACTCACCCCACATTCTACCCCAGGCTAAGGAGGGGAGGAGGTTCAATTTCCCATGATACTCTATCAAATTTTAGTCCACCGCCAACACAGGATATCAGTCGTTGATTTATGAAATTGTAGAACTGCTGTGATGAGATCCGTAGGCAGAGAGGGTGAAGTTGGTCACCATTCCTTACAAAGCAGCCTTCTGAAATCGCTACCACTGAAATAAGCTGCGGAGTGGGCACTGGGTAATAACAATGATTAACAATTATAATGTAACCTATTTAAATGGCATAATTTATAGTGCAACATATCAACAAAGGCTGCATGATGTGGGTGTAAGTAGGCAATTCAGCTTGTTCTACAATCACAGCAATAGAAGATACATGCACAGCATTAACGCACCTCAAACAAACCTGGAGTTCTAAAGAACTGTTTTCTCACATAGACTTTGTGGAACAAACACCCAGAAAGAGTAATTAATGACAGTAAAAATATTTTCTAAGTAAATACTGGATGAATATTTGGAATGGTCCATGTAAGCATTTATGACCACTGTTATCTAGAATGACAAGAGTAGCAGATACCTGGGTATGCCACAGCCTGGAGGTTTCCATCCAAGTCACTCACCATCCTGACTTGGAAATATATCACTATTCCTGTTACAGTGTTAAAATCTTGGAACTCCCACCCTAACAGCACTGTAGGTGTACCTACACCTCAGGGACTGCAGCAGTTCAAGAAGGCAGCTCACCACCACTTCCTCAAAGGCAACTAGAGATGGGCAATAAATGCTGGTCTAGCCAGTGATCACCACATCTCATAAATGAATAATAAATAAAAAATGTTCCACCAAAACTACATTTCAGTCACTGCATCTTCCTTCACCTACTAGAGGTGCAGGTCAAGATTCTGATCCTAGGAAGAATTCAGAAATCCCAGCAGTGCATTATAAGGCTGGAAATCAGGTGAGTAAAGTCACCATTCCTTTTTCCCAGAGAACTATAGTGGCAGAGATCAAGCAGGGATAAACAGAAATGAGGAGGAGTGGGGCTGTGTGTGTGCATGCAGCTCCAGAGATCAAGAGGAGTGACAATGGTGAGGGAATATGGCAGCAATTCTGGCTGTGTTTGAGTGGCTAATGACAACATTTGTGTGGGTAACAGTGATGCCAAGGGGGTAGTGGCATTGATCTAAAGGCAAAACAATGGTAACTCTACGCTACCTCCATCACCTTCTCCAGTCTTTCATCCCCTCTCACCTTCCCTATAAGTTGTTGATGCATAATGTTTGTCTCATTTTTATTTATTATGTTTCTTTAATTTCAATTGAAAGTCAGTGGACCCACCAGGTAATCAGCTTTCAGCCACTTATCCTGGAAAATTGGGAGAACCTCAAGGAACTTTGGGGCCAATATGTTTAAAAGCACTAAAAATGACAATGGTAACAAATAGCAGGACTAGGGTAACATCCAAAAGATTGAACAGGAATTTATTCCGCCATCTTTCACATCTTCAGAAAGTACCTGAAGCCAATTTAAATATTTCTGCTGTGTAGCTACTCTTGTAATGCAGTCAAAGCAACAGCCAATTTACACACTAAAAACCTGGGAATAGCAGTAAAATAAATGAATAGATTATCTGTTTAAAAATGTTGATTGAGAGATAAATATTGATTAGGATAAAGAGCAAATCATCTTCAGAGTGTCATGTGATCATTTATCTCTACCTTAAGGAGGTAATCAGGACCTCTACTTAACATCACATTCTGAAAGAAAATGCCTGTAATAATGCAGCCCTCCTTCAGTGTAGCATTGAACTGTCAAGCCTGATTATGTACTCGTCTGGAGAGTGGGGCTTGAAGCCACAGCACTTTTTGGCCAGATTTTTGTGGAGAAGGTGGGGATTGGGAGATGGGTTCATATCCAGGTCATGAATGTGTTGCCAATGCAAATCAGGAACTGACTGGCATTTTCATTGTGGTGGAAGCTTAATTGGAGAGGGACCAGGTCTGCCAACCAGTTAGCGGCTAGGGCAGCGGGAGCTGGAAGCAAGGCATCAGGAAAGTGGGTCATGTTTAGGCCAATGTAGCTACCATTGCTCTGACTTTCACCTATGAATGATTTAAAGAAAGAATCTGCACCTTCAGGTGGAGAGCTGGAGCCAGGAGAAAGAAGGGGGTTGTTAATAGTGTTTAAAATCTAATTGCTGTACAATAGATTTCCATCCAAACTTCTGCTTTTTCCAATCAGATTAGTCCACACTGGTTCGGATAGGCTGGTGCTGTGTGGCTACACACAGTTCCAGATGGCAACCTGCCAGCACATATATCTCAAGACATTAGAAGATGAGCTCGCAAGCTCCTAAATTATATAAATGACGCCAAATTAAAGATGTGGATGGCTTCATTTTTCCACTTTCACCACACTTAGTCAGCAGGATTAGAAACAGAGGGCCCCAGACTGGCATGCAGGCCACTGGCACTGTTTGTTTTGCATATCTATCTGCATGCCAATTCGACGCACAAAAATCTGCTCATTTCATTCAGGATGTGGAAATGCCGACGTTGGACTGGGATAAGCACAGTAAGAAGTCTCACACATCAGGTTAAAGTCCAACAGGCTTATTTGGTATCATGAGCTTTCGGAGCGCTGCTCCTTTATCAGACTTACCTAATGGCAATAAGGATTAGTATAAAGTCAATTTAGTCTGTTAGTTTTCTAATCATATATATCTATGAAGTAACATAATCATGAATTATTGGAACTTGCAGTGAACACAAATCACACTTGAGGATTATTTCTGGGTGTTTTCTTATCCTTAATTTGATTTAACATCCATCGCTCAGCACCATATAAATATTATGGCAAATACATGTAAACAATCTCTTTGCCCTGGAAACTTGAAAGAGATTTGCACTATTGGAGCTGCAGTATCTGGTTCATTATATCATGGTGGCAGTATCTGAATGTTATACAAACTGGAATAATTTCAAAAGCTGTTTCCTATTAGTGTTCTGTGTGATATTATTTGGCCTTATTTTCAGTAATTATCTTTAAAAGTTATACTTCACCTTAATCCTCAACATTTAACTCTTTATTCCATCAGGTTTTCTGCCTTAAGGGTTGAATCCATTTGGGTGGAAATTAGAAATAGTAAGGAGAAACAGGCATTGATTGGCATAGTCTATAGGCAGCCAAATAATAACATCACCGTGGGCAAAGCAATAAACAAAGAAATAACTGATGCATGTAAAAATGGTACAGCAATTATCATGGGGGATTTTAACAGGTCAGTCAAGGCAGCCTTGAGGAAGAGTTCATAGAGTGTATCTGCGATAATTTTCTTGAACAGTATGTTATGAAACCTACGAGGGAGCAAGCTAGCCTAGATCTGGCCCTGTGTAATGAAACAGGAATAATTAATGATCTTACAGTTAGCGATTCTCTCGGAAGGAATGATCACAATATGGTTGAATTTAAAATACAGATGGAGCATGTGAGAGTAAAATCCAATATTTAAACAAAGGAGGTTACAATGGGATGAGGGAGGAGTTGGCTAAGATAGACTGGGAGCAAAAACTTTATGGTGGGACAATGAGGAACAGTGGAGGATTTTCGAAGTGATTTTTCACAATGCTCAGCAAAAGTATATACCAGTGATAAGGAAAAAGGGATAGTCAGCCATGGATATGTAAAGAAATAAAGAATGGTATCAAACTGAAAGGAAATGCATAAAAAATGGCAAAGACTAGTGGGAAACTAGAGGATTGGGAAATCTTCAAAGGTCAACAGAAAGTCACAAAAAATGCTATGAAGGAAAGTAAGATAGATTATGAGAGCAAACTAGCTCAAAATATAAAAATAGATAGCAAAAGATTCTACAAAGATATAAAACGAAAAAGAATGGCTAAAGTAAACATTGGTCCTTTAGAGGATTTTGGCACTAGCTCCCAGCTGTTAGTAAGGAGGACTTTGCATGGTCGACAAGACTGTTAGTTTTGCTGTTGTCTTTTCCGGTGCCAAAGTCCATGCCAGGTGATTCATCCAATTTCATTTCTTGTTGAGACTTTGTTGAGTGATCGATACAACTGAGCGACTTGCTAGGACATTTCAGAGGGCAATTGTGAGTCAACCACATTGCTGTGGCTCTGGAGTCACATGTAATAAGTATACTGTGACAAGTAACTCAATCAAGTGGGCTGCTTTGTTCTGGATGGTGCCAAGCTTCTTGAATGCTGGAGTTGCACCCATCCAGGCAAGGGGGGAATATTCCATCACTCCCTGACCTGTGCCTTGTAGATGGTGGATAGGCTTTGGGAGTCAGGAGGTGAGTTATTCCTGGCCTCTGACCTGCTCTTGTAGCCACTGTGTTAATGTGGTGAATCCAGTTGAGTTTCTGGTCAATGTTAACCCGAAGGATGTTGGGGGATTCGGTGATGGTAACACCATTGAAAGTCAAGGTGCGGTGGTCAGAATATCTCTTATTGATGATGGTCATTGCCTTACATCTGTGTAAAGCGAATATTATTTCCATTTGTCAGTGCAAACCTGGATATTGTCCAGATCTTGTTGCATTTGAACATGGACTGCTTCAGCATCTGAGGAGTCTTGAAAGATGCTGAACATTGTGAAATCATCAGCGAACATCCCCACTTCCGACCTTACGATGGAAGGAAGGTTATTGATGAAGCAGCTGAAGATTCCTGGGCCTAGAACACTACCCTGAGGAATTCTTTCAGAGATGTCCTGGAGTGAGATGACTAACTCTCCAAACCACAACCACCTTCCTATGTGCCAGGTATGACTCCAACCAGTGGAGTGTTTGCTCCCTGATACCCATTGATTCCAGTTTGACTAGGGCTCCTTGATACCACACCCGGCCAAATGCAGCCTTGATGTCAAAGGTGTCACACTCAGCTCTGGAGTTCAGCTCTTTCACCCATGTTTGAACTAAGGCTATAATGAGTTCAGGAGCTGAGTGACCTGGTGAAACCCAAACTGGGTGTCACTGAGCAGGTTATTGCTGAGCACGTGCTGTGCGATAGCACTGTTGATGACCCATTTCATCACTTTACTGATGATAGAGAGTAGACCGGGCAGTAATTGGCTGGGTTGGATTTGTCCTGCTTTTTGTGGACGGGACATACCTGGGCAATTTTCCACATTGTTGGGTAGATGTCAGTGTTGTAACTGAACTGGAAGACCTCGGCTAGAGGAGCGACAGGTTCTGAAGCACAAGACTTCAGTACTATTGCCAAAATGTTATCAGGGCTCATTGCCTTGCAGTATCCAGTGCCTCCAGCCATTTTTTGAAATCATGTGGAGCAAATTGAATTTGCTGGAGACTGGGATTTGAGATGCTGGGAACCACTGCAGGAGGCCGAAATGGATGACCCACTGGGCACTTCTGGCTGAAGATTGCTGCAAATACTTCAGCCTTATCTTGCACTGATGTCCTGGGCTCCTCCATGATTGAGTTCGGTGATATTTGTGGAGCCTCCTCCTCCAGTGAGTTGTTTAATTGTCAACCACCATTCATGACTGGATGTGGAAGGACTACAGAGCTTAGATCTGATCCGTTGGTTGTGGGATCACTTAGCTCTGTCTGTCACTTGCAGTTTTTGCCTTTTGGCATGCAAGTAGTCCTGTTTGGTAGCTTCACCAGATTGACCCTCATTTTTAGGTATATTTGATGTTGTTCCTGGCATGCCCTCCTGCACACTCCATTGAACCAGGGTTGATCCCCTGGCTTAATGATAATGTTGAGTGGGGGATATGTCAGGCCATGAGGTTATAGATTGGACTGGAGTACAATTCCGCTGCTGTTGATGGCCCAAAGCACATCATGGATGTCCAGCCTTCAGTTGCTAAATCAGTTCGAAGTCTGTCCCATTTAGCACCGTGATAGTGCCACACGACATGATGAAGGTTATTCTCAATGTGAAGGTGGTACTTCATCTCCACAAGGACTGTGCAGTGGTCACTCCGACTGATACTGTCATGGACAGATGCATCTGCAGCCAGCAGATTGGTAAGGATAAAGTCAAGTATGTTTTTTCCTCTTGTTGGTTGCTTCACCACCTGCTGCACACCCAGTTTAGCAGTTATATCCTTTAGGATCCAACCAATGCTAGGTGATCCATACAGTTTCATTTCCTGTTGAGACTTTGTAGTGATTGATACAACAGAATGGCTTGTTCGGACATTTCAGAGGGCAGTAGTGAGTCAACCACATTGTTGAGGCTCTGGAGTCACATGTAGGACCAGGTAAGGATGGCAGATTTCCTTCCCTAACGGGCATTACTGACCCAGATGGGTTTTTCCGAGAATTGACAATGGTTTCATGGTCATCAATAGGCTTTTAATTCCAGATTTTTTTCATTGAATGCAAATTCCACCATTTGCCGCAGCGGGTTTTAAACCCAGGTCCCCAGAACATTATCTGGGTGTGTGGATTAACACTCGAGCAATAATACCACTAGGCCATCACCTCTCTTGTTGTAATAATGGGAAATGAGGAAATGGCCAGGGTATTTTGTGCCGGTCTTCACAAATAACATGACAAAAATTGATGACAGGAAGGTTATGGCAGGTGAGGACCTAGAAATGATCAATATCTCTAAAGAAGCAGTGTTGGGCAAGCTAATGGGGCTAAAGGTACACAAGTCTCCAGGCCCTGTTGGAATGTATCCCAGAGTATTGAAAGAGATTCCGGGGGAAATAGAAAATTTATCAGAATTTGCTGCATTCTGGGGTGGTTCCCATAGATTGGAAAACAGCAAATTGATGCCGCTATTTAAAAAAGGAGGTAGACAAAAGGGGGTAACTAAAGGCTGATTAGCTTAATTTCTGTAGTGAGCAAAATGCTTGATACTGTCAGCAAGGAAGAAATAACAAGATGCCTGGATAGAATTTGTCCCATTGGGCAGTCGCAGCATGGGTTCATGAAAGGTGGGTCATGTTTAACAAATTTAGTGGAATCCTTTGAGGACATTACAACAAGCACAGTGGACAATGGGGAACATGTGGATGTGGTGTATCTGGACTTCCAGAAGGCATTCAACAAGGTGCCGCACCGAAGACAGCTGCATAAGATAAAGGTGCACAGTATTATGGGTAATGTATTAGCATGGACAGAGGATTTGTTAACTAATAGAAAGCAAAGAGTGGAGGTAAATGGGTGTTTTTCTGGTTGGCGATTACTGACTAGTGGTGTGCCTCAGGAATCAGTGTTAGGGCTGCAATTGTTTACAATTTACATAAATGGTTTGGAGTTGGGGACCAAATGTAGTGTGCTAAAGTTCATGGATGACACTAGGACGAGCGGTAGAGCAAAATGTACAGAGGACATTGAAAGTCTGCAAAGGGATATGGATACTTCAAGTGAGTGGGTGAGGATCTGGCAGATGGAGTACAATGTTGATAAATGTGAGATCATCCATTTTGGTGGGAATAACAGCAAAGTGGATTATTTAAATGGTAAAGAATTGCAGCATGCTGATGTGCAGAGGAACCTGTGTGTCCTTGTGCATGAATTGCAAAAAGTTGGTTTGCAGGTACAGCAGGGAATTAAGAAGGCAAATGGAATTTTGTCCTTCATTGCTAGAGGGGTAGAGTTTAAAAACAGAGAGGTTATGTTACAGCTGTATAAGGCCACACTTTAAGAACGGTGGACAGTTTTTGTCTTCTTACTTGAGAAAGGATATACTGGCACTGGAGGGGATGCAGAGGAGATTCATTAGGTTGATCCCGAACTTGAGAAGGTTGGTTATGAGGAGAGCCTGAGTATACTGGAACAGTACTCATTGGAATTTAGAAAATTGAGGGGGATCTTATAGAAACATATAAAATTATGAAGGGAATAGATAAGATAGAAGCAGGAAGGTTGTTTCCACTAGTGGGTGAAACTAGCACTAAGGGGCATGGCCTCAAAATGAGAGGGAGCAGATTTAGGACTGAGTTGAGAAGGAACTTTCTCATCTAAAAGGTTGTGAATTCCTTTCCCATTGATGCAGCTGAGGCTACCTTGTTGAATGGTTTTAAGGCAAGGATAGATAGATTTTTGAACAGTAAAGGATTAAAGGTTATGGTGAGCGGGTGGGTTAAGTGGAGCTGAGTCCACGAAAAGATCAGCCATGATCTTATTGAATGGCGGAGCAGGCTCAAGGGGCTAGATGGCCTACTCCTGCTCCTAGTTCTTATGTTCTTATTTCACAAGACAGAAAGCCAGCTGTGTCATCACAACTGTCCATCCCCTGTGCAGGCTGAAAAATCAGGCAAACACCATTCCTCAGTATGGGATGAGACAACCCAGGAAAGCTCTCCATTTGACCTCTTCTAACGCCCTCTAGAAAAGTGTTCAGCTTCAGTTGAACATAATCAGTTGAGCATCACCCAGAAAATTGTTAGCACACCGCCATTCCATTATCCATATCACCGGTGGATCCCAATTAGCTTTTCATTAGATGTTGATGCCTTACAGATTCTCCTTAGAGGGCAGTTCTTTTTTCCACGTTTAATCTGCCCTATCACATCTCTCATTTTGGTACTTAGACCGAGTCACTGTCTCTCTAAAGTCTGTGAACATGCTTCTTGCACTGGTGCAAAATGTGCTTTCTCTGACCTGAGTTAGCCTGGTAAAGGATATTAAATTCCTTCCAGCATCAAGCTGCTGAATGATACTGGTGGATGAGGCACTAACTGCCAAGACCAGCACCTACAACTGGGCCTTTTACCATTCCTTTCATTAGCCTCTTATCCCCAGTCCCAAATAATTGCTACCTCTCTTTCTAGAGTTGCACATTGAAACCTCCACAGCGAAGTCGGAAAGCTTGGCTTTCTGAGTCCTACTGCAGTATTTTTGGTCCTACTGCATGCTTTTTGAAGTCAGTTTTAAAATTATGGTCGTTCTCTGGATCTGGATAACCTTGGAAAGGCTGAAAGTATTGCAACATTAAGCTGATTGTGTGCCTTCTTCTAGTGATTGCTTTATTAGAAATAGTCACTTGTTAGATTATTTCAGATGGCGTTCAGAGTCAACCGCATATGTGAAATTGGCAAGACCATGTAGGTGGCAAGATTTTCTACCCAGATCTTAGTGAACCAGATGGGGTTTTAAGGCAGTCAAGCAACTTTCATGGTTATTTTTCTGCTGCTAGTCCACCAATTGCCAGATTTATAAAATTCAGTTTCACAATTTGCCGTAGTGGGTTTTGAACATAACCTCTGCAAAGTCACTATTGCATGTCATCCTTATTCTGCTTGCTTCCAGATGTTATGTCAGTGGCATCCTGCAGTCAGTTAAATACTGCAGCAACTTGCAAAGGGTGCGCCACTCAAAAAAGAAAGACTTGCATTTATGACATTCTTTTCACAACCACAAGTCCCAAACTGCTTTAGAACAAATGAAATAATCTTTGAAGTGTCATCTCTGTCTTAACATAGGAGAGGCAGTAGTCAATTTGTGCACAGCTAGCTCCCACAAACAACGATATGATAATGACCAGAATTTTGATTGAAGGATAAATTTTGACTAGGAAATTGGGGATAACTTATGAATACCAGCTTCTAACTTAAGCTGCAAGTATAACCAATGTGCCCTCATGAAAACCCAAAAGGTTAATGTTGTATTGTTATATCATTTGCGCAAAATTAATTGCGATGTTAATATACAACTGGGGTGCCACATTTTACTACTACATAACAGTCATGTGCTGAATAACAATGAATCATGAGATAGTCATTTGGAGGTCAGCAAGAAACACATTCCATGAAGCTTTAGCATTATGAGTCAAAGGCATGTGAATATTTCTAACCTATGGGAACCTAAGAGACAACATGGTGGTGTTGATTGTCTGAGAGTAAAAATCAAAACATTTTAACAAATTTAGTGCTGAAGTGGATTGAAATATCAACTCAAATTAGTGCCAGAGAGAAAGAGAGTAAAACTGAGTGAATCAGCTGAAAACAAAATGGCCACCATAGCAATAAACACACAGCTCCTCCCCGTGGTGAATTGGAAAGCCGATGATGTCGTGGAGGCATTTGAGAAAAATCAAAACATCCATTATCTGGAAGATTATGATGAGCTTGAGGACATAACAAGCGTAGGAACCATTCCATTGCAAAAAGTGCACAATATATTCTTTTTGTGAGCAAGAGAGAAAGGGCTAAATTTAACAATACGGAGCTGAATGAAGACAACCACTAACCAAAGTAAAATCATTGGATTTACCAATATGAATTTCATGGCATGAGGCAGGAATCAGGTGAGCCTGTCAAAACTTTTGTAAGAAGATTAAAAAATGCAGCCAAGAAATGTAAATTTAAGGGCACAGGTGAAAGGTGGTTAAATCAGTTCATCTGGTGCTCTGCACACTGTAGACACTGCCAGAGCACATGAAGGTGTAGGTCGGCAGATAAAGTTATTAACTACCCAAATGGCTAGTTTTCAGTTAAGTCAAGAAATAGGCAGTGGAACTGATTCAGTGGAACAGCAACAAAAGAATACATATCAGATAGACAGAAAGGTGTGCAAGAGATGTGAAGGACCATGTGAGTTCACAGATGGAAGGAAATATCCTGCTTATATCCAGCATAATCTGCAACCTAATGGCTGGGCATTTCCGTCACTCAACTATTACCATCAAACCAGGGGATCAATCCTGGTTCAATGGAAAGTGCAGGAGGGCATGCCAGGAGCAGTATCAGGCATATCTAAAAATGACATGTGAATTTGGTGAAGCTACCAAATAGCATTACTTCAGTTCCATACAACAAAAACAGCAAGTGATAGACAGAGCTAAGCGATCCCACAACCAACAGATCAGATCTAAGCTCTGCAGTCCTTCCGCATCCAGTTGTGAATGGTGGTGGACAATTACACAACTCACTGGAGGGGGAGGTTCCACAAACATCCCCATCCTCAATGATGGGGGAGCCCAGCAAATCAGTGCAAAAGATAAGGCTGAAGTATTCACAGCAATCTTCAGCCAGAAGTGCTGAGTGGATGATCCATCTTGGCCTTCTCCAGTGGTCCCCAGCATCACAAATACCAGTCTCCAGCCAATTTGATTCACACCACGTGATATCAAGAAATGGTTGGAGGTTCTAGATACTGCAAAGGTAATGGGCCCTGATAACATTCTGGCAATAGTACTGAAGACTTGTGCTCCGGAACTTGCTGCTCCTTCGGCCAAGCACTTCCAATACAGTTACAACACTGGCATTTATTCAACAATGTGGAAAATTGCCCAGGTACGTCCTGTACACAAAAAGCAGGACAAATCCAACCTGGTCAATTACTGCCCAATCAGTCTGCTCTCAATCACCAGTAAAGTGATGGAAGGAGTTATCAACAGCACTATCAAGCAGCATCTGCTCAGCAATAACTTGCCCAGTGACACCCAGTTTGGGTTTCACCAGGGTCACTCAGCTCGTGACCTCATTACAGCCTTGGTTCAAACGTGGACAAAGGAGCTGAATTCCAGAGATGAGGTGAGAGTGACAGTCTTTGACATCAAGGCCACATTTGACTGAGTGTGGCATCAAGGAGTGGTAGGAAGGATTATTACTTACGTGGAGAAAAACTGCAGCAGGCGACGGTGCAGAGGGACCTCGGGGTCCTTGTGCATGAGTCGCAAAAACCCAGCTTGCAGGTGCAGCAGGTGGTCAGGAAGGCGAATGGGATGCTGGCCTTCATAGCAAGGGGGATTGAATATAAAAGTAGGGAGGTCTTGCTGTGGCTGTATAGGGCATTGGTGAGGCCGCAGCTGGAGTACTATGTGCAGTTTTGGGCGCCGTACTTACGCAAGGATATTTTGGCCTTGGAGGGAGTGCAGAGGAGGTTTACTAGGCTGATGCTGGAGTTGAGGGGGTTGAGCTATGAGGAGAGGCTGAATAAATTAGGCTTGTACTCGTTAGAGTTTAGAAGAATGAGGGGAGATCTCATTGAGACGTATAAGATGATGAATGGGATGGATAGGATAGAGGTGGAGAGACTCTTCCCGCTCAGAAAGGACAGTAGGACTAGGGGGCACAGCCTCAAGATAAAGGGGGGGCGGTTTAGAACGGAGCTGAGGAGGAACTTCTTCACTCAAAGGGTGGTGAATCTCTGGAATTCTCTGCCTGTTGAAGTGGTGGAGGCTACCTCGCTAAATATTTTTAAGACGCGGGTTGATGGGTTTTTGATAAGAGAGGGGATTAAGGGTTATGGGGAGAGGGTGGGAATGCAGAACTGAGCCAAGACAGATCAGCCATGATCTTATTGAATGGCGGGGCAGGCTCGAAGGGCTAGTTGGCCTACTCCTGCTCCTATTTCTTACGGTCTTATGTTCTTATGTTATGAAACTGGAATCAATGGGTATCAGGGAGCAAACTCTCCACTGGTTGGAATCATACCTGGTACATTCGAAGATGGTTGTGAAGGTCTGTCATCTCAGCTCCAGGAAATCTTTGGAGGAGTCCCTCAGAGTGATGTCCCAGGCCCAACAATCTTCAGCCACTTTATCAATGACCTTCCCTCCATCATAAAGTCAGAAGTGGGGATATTTGCCGCTGATTGCACAATGTTCAGCACCAGTCGTGACTCGTCAGATACTGAAGCAGCCCATTTTCAAATGCAACAGGATCTGGACAATATCCAGGCTTGGGCTGACAAGTGGCAAGTAACATTCGTGCCACACAAATGCCAGGCAATAACCATCACCAATAAGAGATACTCTAACCACTTCAATGGTGTTTCCATCACTGAACCCCCCACTGTCAACATTCTTGGGGTTACTATTGACCAGAAACTCAACTTGTATTGCTACATAAGCACAGTCAGAGGCTAGGAATACTGCGGTGAGTAACACCTCCTGACTCCCCAAAGCCTAGCCACCATCTACAAGTCAGGAGTGTGATGGAATACTCCCCACCTGCCTGGATGGGTGCAGCTCCAATAACACTCAAGAAGCTTGACACCATCCAGGACAATGCAGCCCGCTTGATTGGCACCATATCCACAAACATCCACTTCCTCCACCACTGATGCTCAGTAGCAGCAGTGTGTATTATCGACAAGATGCACTGTAGCAATTCACCAAAGATCCTTACATAGCATCTTCTAAACCCACGACCACTTCCATCTAGAAGGACAAAGGCAGCAGATACATGGGAACACCACCACTTGCAAATTCCCCTCCAAGCCACTCACCATCCTGACTTGGAAAAATATCACTGTTCCTTTGCAGTCGCTGGGTCAAAATCCAGGAATTCCCTCCCTAACAGCATTGTGGGTCAATCCACAGAACACAGACTGCAGCGATTCAAGGAGGCAGCTCACCATTACCTTCTCAAGGGCAACCAGGGATGGGCAATAAATGCTGGCCGGCCAGTGACACCCATGTCCCACGAATGCATAAATAAAAACATTTTGTCATGGAGGAGCCAGAGAATGATGAATATCTCTGCACAGCTGTCCTTTAACAGGGTATTCTATAGCATTTCCCAATTGTCAGATTGATGACGGCCATGTGGAGTGGTGGATGTAGCTCCTGGCATTTACTTGAAGTTGTCAAGCGGTGAAAATCATGTCCATTGTTTCATAGTTTGGGTGGAAACCACACTGGCTTTCTGGAAGTATTTCTTCAGGGATTGGGAGAAGGCGACTAGCGAGAATTTGGGTGATGAGCTTCCCAGCGATGGAGAGGGAGAGAGATTCCTCAGTAGCTTGCACAGCCCACTTTGTCTCCTTTCTTGAAGATAGTGGTCCATGAATACCATCAGCCCACAGGGATCCCTGAGTTCAGCAGAGATTTCTTCCCTGTCCCAGATTTTCAGGAACAGCTGCTGGAGATGATGGGTGATCTCTTCTCCTCCAAGTTTGAAAATCTCCACTGGAATCCCATCCACTCCTGTGGCTTTTCCATTCTTCATGTGCATGCTTGGTGGGAATCCAAGTCCATCTTTGATTGTGTCACAGTTTAGGAGTTCTTTTAAGTGTTCTCTCCATCATAGGCTGATGTTTTAACTTTCAAAAGGGCTCTGTGTTTATTCTGCACCAGTTTGAGGCCTTGGGTGTTGGGTCCATATATTGCCTTGGTGACTCTGAAGAAGGCCTGGGTACTGAACTTGTTCGCAAGGAGTTGCAGATCCTTTACTTTTTCAGTCCACCATTGATTTTTGATTTCCCAAGTTCTTTTTCTGCTGTTTGATGAGCTCTCCTCTTTGCTTTGCTGATCTATTGCCAGGCATGGACAGCTTTCCCCCTCTTGTTGATGAGGTCTCGGATGGCTTGGTCATTCTTGTTGAACCAGTATTGGTGTTTCCTGGTCTTGTAGCCAACGGTTTCTTTGCAGCTTGAGATGATGGTCATCTTCAGCTCTTTTTTATCTTCCTTCACTCCATCAGAATGAATGCTTTGGAGATTTTGGTGAAGACATTGTTGGAATGAGTCGCAAAAACCCAGCCTGCAGGTGCAGCAGGTGGTCAGGAAGGCGAATGGGATGCTGGCCTTCATAGCGCGGGGGATTGAATATAAAAGTAGGGAGGTCTTGCTGCAGCTGTATAGGGCATTGGTGAGGCCGCAGCTGGAGTACTGTGTGCAGTTTTGGGTGCCGCACCTGCGCAAGGATATTTTGGCCTTGGAGGGAGTGCAGAGGAGGTTTACTAGGCTGATACCGGAGTTGAGGGGGTTGAGCTATGAGGAGAGGCTGAATAAACTAGGCTTGTACTCGTTAGAGTTTAGAAGAATGAGGGGAGATCTCATTGAGACGTATAAGATGATGAATGGGATGGATAGGATAGAGGTGGAGAGACTCTTCCCGCTCAAAAAAGACAGTAGGACTAGGGGGCACAGCCTCAAGATAAAGGGGGGGCGGTTTAGAACGGAGTTGAGGAGGAACTTCTTCACTCAAAGGGTGGTGAATCTCTGGAATTCTCTGCCCGTTGAAGTGGTGGAGGCTGCCTCGCTAAATATTTTTAAGACGCGGGTTGATGGGTTTTTGGTAAGAGAGGGGACTAAGGGTTATGGGGAGAGGGCGGGAAAGTGGAACTGAGCCACGACAGATCAGCCATGATCTTATTGAATGGCGGGGCAGGCTCGAAGGGCCAGATGGCCTACTCCTGCTCCTATTTCTTATGTTCTTATGAAGGTCATGAGCACATTCAACTCTTGAAGCTGCTCAACATTGATCTTTTTTCTGAGCTGTTTCTACATCTTGCGCTGCTTCTGGCAGAATATATGGACAAGAGGAGCAAATGAGCCAGTGATCTGTCCAGCAGTTGCCTGCACTGGTCATCACTTTGATGATGAGGGCATCCTTTTGAGTTTGGGATCTCAAGATGACATAGTCGATCATGTGCCAGTGCTTTGACCGTGCATGTCTCCAGGAAGTTTTGAACTTGTCTTTTTGGTGGGATACTGTGTTGATGATGACAAATTGGTGTTTTGTGAATTTGGTGAGCAAGTGAACCCTGTAGGAGTTGCTGTTCCCTCCATCCCAATGGTTCTTTTCCAGAGTTGGGAGTCCTGGCATTGAAGTCCCCAAGGAGGATGATCTTATCTTCCTTAGAAATGTTGGAGAATATGGTGTCCAGGGTGGAGTAGGAGCTTTCTTTCGACTCATCATTGTGCCTTATAGACTCAAACAGTAAAAGATGGATTGAAAAAGTAAAGGAATTTGACGTCATCTCTAAAACTTTTTTTGAAGAGGGTTGGGGCATAAGCAGTCACGGCCATTGCCATTGGTTCTTGATGAATTGTATACAGAGAATCATGAAGAATTCATTGATGCCAATAGGGAGCCCCAAGAGTCCATTTGATGAGCTTTTTCTTGATGGGAAATCCAATTCCATACATCTTCAGCTGATCCTCGGGTTTTGTTCTGCAGAAGAAGATGCAACCATGACACCTTCAGATCTCTTGCAGAGCAGCAATGTTACGGGAATTTCAGTAGATTTTCTGCACATTATCCATAAGCTTAGTACATTTCATGTTCCGAAATTGAGTTTGATTTTGATTTTCTGACTGCAGGTGAATGAGCTGCTGGGTGCAGTTTTCTAGGTTGAAGATAGGACAGACTATTTTTAGGGCACCTTTTCTAGCCCCTTCCATGGGGGTGAGCAGGGTGGATCCTAAAGAGGGCTGCTCAGTTGTGAAGAAGGCTGCTAAAATGCTCTCTTTTCCTATTCCAAAATCAAGTGGAATCAAATTCCACTGCCCATGTGCTGGTCCAAAGCTCAGGACTTCCAGATCTCCTAGTCTTGTCCTGCTAGCTCTTAGCAATTGCTGTAGGGCTTGTTTCTGTGGGAGTTGTGTCAGTTTCCTCTAGGTAGACACATTGTAAGAGGCATCTTTTCAAATGAGAATGTGATTACACATCAGCAAACACACAGTCCTTGACAGAAGTTAGGTCCAGTTCCAGTGGCAATGGGACTTGAACGACTGGGAATCTCACCTACTGCTTCAGCCCTTCATCCACCACAACCGAATCTTCTGCCTAATCTGTCATTGGTTTGAGGGCTTGTTTTGGATTGTGTGTTGTTTGCTTCCTCGCCTCATCAACAACATCACCAACAAGCAACATAACATCAACACCATCACCAACAAGTAGTGTAACATCAACACCATCACCGACAAGCAGCATAACATCAACAACCTCACCAACAGGAAGCAAAACATCAACAACATCACCAACAAGCAACATAACATCAACACCATCACCAACAAGTAGTGTAACATCAACACCATCACCAACAAGCAGTGTAACATCAACACCATCACCGACAAGCAGCATAACATCAACAACCTCACGAACAGGAAGCAAAACATCAACAACATCACCAACAAGCAGCATAACATCAACACCATCACCAACAAGCAGTGTAACATCAACACCATCACCAACAAGCAGTGTAACATCAACACCATCACCTATAAGCAGTGTAACATCAACAACATCAGTGACAATCAGTGTAACATCAACACTGTCACCAACAAACAGCGTAATGTCAATACCATCACCAGCAAGCAGCGCAACATCAACAATTCACCAACAAACAGCATAACGTCAACGCCATCACCAACAAGCAGCACAACATCAACACCATCATCAATACCATCACCAACAAGCAGCGCAACATCAACAACATCACTAACAAACAGCGTAGCATCAACACCATCACCAACAAGCAGTGTAACATCAACACCACCACCAACAAGCAGCATAACATCAACACCATCACGATTAAGCAGCGCAACATCAACAACACAACCAACAAGCAGCGCAACATCAACACCACCACCAACAAGCAACATAACATAAACACCAACAAGCAGAGTAATACCAACACCATCACCAACAAGTAGTGTAACATCAACAACCTCATCAGCAGTGTAACATCAACACCATCACCAACAAGCAGTGTAACATCAACAACCTCATCAACACATGGCATAACATCAACACTGTCATCAACAAACAGTGTAATATCAAAGCCATCACCCCAACAAGGAGTGTAACATCCACATCATCACCAACAGCAGTGTAACATCAACACTGTCACCAACAAGCGTGTAATATCAAAGCCATCGCCCCAACAAGGAGTGTAACATCAACACCATCACCATCAGCAGTGTAACATCAACACTGTCACCAACAAGCGTGTAATATCAAAGCCATCACCCCAACAAGGAGTGTAACATCAACACCATCACCAACAGCAGTGTAACATCAACACTGTCACCAACAAGCAGTGTAATATCAAAGCCATCACTCCAACAAGGAGTGTAACATCAACACCATCACCAACAAGCAATGTAACTTCAACACCATCACCAACAAGCAATGTAACATCAACACCATCACCAACAAGCAGTGTTACATCAACAACACCACAAACAAGCAGCACCACATCAAGCATTCCTCTGCAATATCAGTTGATTTTTAATCTTATTTACTTTAGAAAAATGTTAACAATTGGAATGGTTACATTGATACAGAGGCATCACAGTGTTTGAAAGAAATTGGGATGTAATATTGTTGTATTATTCACAAAAAGCTCAAAACTAATTGCAATGTAAATATATATCCAGGGTGCCATATTTTACTGCCGCACTGCAGTCATGTGACAGGTAACAATGTGTTAATCCATTGGTCCACCAGCCATCTGGGGAGCTGAAAGAAATACATCAGATGAAGCTCAGATGAAGCATTTTTAGTCTGAAATGTGATTTTTTTTCTTATGGGACCCAGAAGACATTAACAATTATGGAACAAGTATTATTTTCCAGCTGATCTCTGGGAGTGTTCTTTTGTCCCTCACAATCCGCTGCCCTCATCTCACTCCCAAGTGCTTCAGGCTACTTCTTCTCTTTCTACAAGAGTTGCTGCTGGTTTGTCACACAGTCCTGGATGAGGTGTTAAATCAAACCCACATTGTTATGAGTCAACAGGATAAGGAAGAAGTAAACTGCTGACAGCTAGAGCAGAAATGCTGTTGGTTGCCTTGTACAATACCTTTGTCCAAATGTTTTGAAATAAAAAATAATACTGGCAGCCACTGACTCTCTCAATTCCTATGAAAGTTTCCTTAAATAACCAAGACATTAATAACTTGAATGCAGATAACTGGAATTCCGTTCTACATAAAATATTATAGATGGAAATCTAGTTATTTAACTTTTAGATATATGGTTTGAATACAAGGGGACTTTAATTATGTGACTAACCCTGGCACACTTTATCCATAGGGCAGACCTGTCCGCGCTTGAAAAAATTGGTTAATGAGTTAGGATAAAACAGATTTAGCAGTATAAATATTGAAAACCAGCTTTCAGATCTGATCCCCCTGAATTAGAACAGCAGTGTAAAAGTAAATAAAGTTAACCTTTTAGCTGTAATTGTATATCAGAACCTTAACATGACCAGAGTTCCACTGGCAAATATTGATTGACTGACTTGCTTTCATTCTTTCTTTCAGATTCCCATTCTTTATTTCTTTTGTTTGTTCAGTGAGTTGGAAGCTGCTCTGAGGAAGTCAATCTGCAGATTTAAAGGTCAGGGTGGTTATTCTGTCTATATACTTCCAGCAAGTTAAAATTACTATTAAAATAACAATAGGAGCTCCTTATTATCAAGCTCAGCAAGTCTTCTGTTCCTATGAATATTTCCCACTGAAATCAGTCAGTCAAGCTGGTTTTGCAAGTTCAGGCATTTGATGATGTTAAGGAATGTACTATCCAGCAGCGAAGGATATTGAATGTTTAAAGTGTTAGCCTAAAATACAAGTTCTCTGATATTATCAAATCCCAGTAAAAACCTTACAAAATAAAGTTTCCTTTTGAAGTACACACAACAGCAGTTTGAAATGGTGCACATTGTCCATCTGTATTTTAAACTGATCATGGGCATTTGGGTCTCAGAGGGCAGGTCACTTTGGGCAGGGTCAATTTAGTTTAGTGACAGAGCCACTAGGTGGAGTGTTTGACTTTGGGTGGTAGACTGCCTCTCAGGAGTGTGGGGAAACAGGTTGCAACTCAATTCAGCCGAGTGATCACCCATTCAGTTATTGATTGTTTGATCCAATGGATTGACAACAAGCTGGTGTTGTCAGACTTCTTAGTATTGTTTTCCAATCCATTGGAAACAGGTTAGTTCCTCAATGGAAGGTTTGACGTGTCTGCTATGACTCTCACCAATTTTGCTTTTGATTTGATTTGATTAATTATTGTCACATGTATACAGTGAAAAGTATTTTCTTTTGCACGCTATACAGACAAAGCATACTGTTCATAGAAAAGGGAACGACAGAGTGCAGAATGTAGTGTTACAGTCATAGTTAGGGTGTAGAGAAAAATCAATTTAATGCAAGGTAGGTCCATTCAAAAGTCTGACAGCAGAAGGAAGAAGCTGTTTTTGAGTTGGTTGGCACGTGACTTCAGACTTTTGTATCTTTTTCCTGAAGGAAGAGAGAATGTCTGGGGTGCATGGGATCATTAATTATGCTGGCTGCTTTGCTGAGGCAACGGGTAGTGGTGACAGAATCAATGGCTGGGAGGCTGGTTTGTGTGATGGATTGGACTACTTTCATGACCTTTTGTAGTTCCTTGCAGTCTTGGGCAGAGCAGGAGCCATACCAAGTTGTGATACAACCAGAAAGAATGCTTTCTATGGTTTTACAGGTGCACCATAGAAAGCATCCTTTCAAGAAATATCACAGCTTGCTACGCTCCTGCTCTGCCCAAGACCGCAAGAAACTACAAAAGGTCATGAATGTAGCCCAATCCATCACAAAAACCAGCCACCCATCCGTTGAATCTGTAGTCACTTCCTGCTGCCTCAGTAAAGCAGCCAGCATAATTAAGGAGGCCATGCATCCCGGACATTCTCTTTTCTACCTTCTTCCGCTGGGAAAAACATACAAAAGTCTGAGAACGTGTAACAACTGACTCAACAGTGGGTATGATTCTCCCAGCTTTTGTAATGCAGCAGGCTGAGACACTCAAGCGGAAGTCATTTAGCAGGCTTCCCGCTGGGCGACACAGCCTTGGCAAGTCTCCATCCGCTGGATTTCTGGTGCCATCAGCTGTATAAATTATGCTAATGGAGATTAGCATCCCATTAACGGGCCTGGGATTGAAGTCTCTGGGCCCATTAGCTCCAACTCCCACCAAGAGTGTTTCACTTCAGTACAGTTTACAACAGCTCCCCATCCACTAGTGAGGAGCTGGTGGCCTGACCCCACTGGAGTGAAGGGAGGCTATTGAGGCCCTCCAGGAGATTGGGGGTGAAGGAGTTCACAGGGGGACATTGCCAGCTTCGTTGTGCCAGCCTCAATGCCGGTACTGCCAAGAGACAAAGTGGTAATGCCTGGGGGCATCTTGGCACTTCCCACTGGGCATCGGGCAGTGCCATGGAGGCAGGGCCATTGGGGGGGGATGATTAGTGGGGGTGGGGGTGAGATCCCGCTGCCACTCTGCACTCAGGCTAGGTGACAGAGGACGGGAGGCCAGCGATCGGGGCTGTCCATCAGGGCGTGGGGAGAGGGTGGTGGGGTTGAGGCTGCAGAGGGCAGCTGTCGGAGGGGCAGCAATGCGAGGGTCGCAGGGCTAGCCAGTAATCGGGAGGCTGGTAGTGTGGGGCTACTGTGCATGCACTGATCTCGGTGCTGACAGATCAGTGCATGCACATTGGCTCACTCAGCACTTTGCTGCCGGCATCTCCAGCGGGATTGGACCCCGCCCACTGATCTCTCATGTGAATCACACTAGGACACTCTGTGATCCCACTGAAAAAAACCAGGGGAGAATCCCACCCCAACTTCTTCCCTGCTGCCATTAGACTTATGAATGATTTGATTTGATTTATTATTGTCACGTGTATTGTCACATGTACAGTGAAAAATATTGTTTCTTGTGCGCTATACAAAGCACACCATTCATAGAGAAGAAAACGAGAGACTGCAGTATGTGGTGTTACAGTCATAGCTAGGGTGTAGAGAAAGATCAATTTAATTCAAGGTAAGTCCATTCAAAAGTCTGACAGCAGCAAGGAAGAAGCTATTCTTGAGTCGATTGGTATGTGACCTCAGAATTTTGTATCTTTTTCTCAAAGGAAGAAGGTGGAAGAGAGAACTAAATGGATTTAACATATATAATCTTTCTCTTTCTCTTTACCCTACCTGTAACTGCAACATTATATTTTGCACTCCTTTCCTTCTCCCCTATGTACTCTAAGAACAATACATTTTGTCTGTATAGGTGGAAGAAATTCTACTTTTCATCCCGATGAATCAAATCAAATCAATTGAAAAAGGGAAGCCATGGACTCGTGCAGGATTATTGTTGAGACATTGGATAAAAAATTGCCTGGTTGACTGATCACTCAGTGGTGGGGGAAGGTGGGGAAAGGACAGGCAGTAAGACAAGTGAGGATGCAGGAGGCCAGTGTTGCTGTCAAAGTACCTCGGAGAGGCACAGAATTGTTGGGGGATGTCAACATGCAAAAAGAGCCCCAAAACTATCAATGAGGACACAACAAACAACTAACGGTTGACCACAACTCATCAAACTTCAAAAATATTCAGGCCTTTTGTCCTGCCCCGAATGGAGAATGGTGAAAAAAGCGTGAATGTCATCTAATCGATTGGCCTGTGCTCCAAAAGGACTAGGGGCAGCACAGTGGTTAGCACTGCTGCCTCACAGCACCAGGGACCCAGAATGAATTCCAGACTCAGTTACTATCTATGTGGAGTTTGCATGTTCTCCCTGTGTCTGTGTGGGTTTCCTCCCATAGTTCAAAGATGTACGGGTTAGGCCATGCTAAATTGCCCCTTAATGTTGTGAGATCAGCAGGGTAAATGCACGAGGTTACGGAGGTAGGGCCTGGATGAGATTGTGGCTGGTGCAGACTCGATGGGCTAAATGGCCTCCTTCTACACTGTAGGGATTCTATGATTCTATGAAAATTCTGAACAGTTGCATGTTTAATGGGCTCAATTACTCTTTCAGTTGTTGGCAGGCGTACTTCCAGTCCCCAAGACTGCAATATTGCACATGGTGGTTCCGTGACATTGGGATGTGCGATTGATGTTTTCCTGTGCAATTTCATGCATGGTTGTGTTGGTCACACACGCAATTGGGCCACATAACATTCTGATATATTTGCTCTTTCAGAAGCAGAGTTCCTATCAGTTATCACTGAGTTGGAGCGAATGTTTGTTTGTTCACCTGGTTTCTGTGCATTGGAGACGGAAGAGTGTCTTAACTTCATTCACCATATTCAAGCATTTGTTTTCAGATTATCACCTTATTTAAATATTCTTTTGAGTGTGATCCTCTATAATCTATATAAATATTTTTCCCTTGAATACTAAATGAAAGATTAATTTTCTACAGCGCTGCAATTTGGCAAGTACATTTGAGACTTCTATTTGTCTCAATTTTTATTTCTGTTGTTGTTCCATTTGTTCTCCTTCCATCTGGAATCATTGGCTCTGAACAACACGGATACTCTTCACTATCTCTTCCCAAATTCCCATTCTTCTCACAGGAGTGGAGGCAGGAAGTGTGAGCAAGTTATTTCCCCATGGGAGGAGGGTAAAGCAACACCAGTGTTAGCTATCAATAAAGAACCTACACTGACAGGAAAATAATCCACTTGTTCAGTACCCAGATTGCTTTGGCCCAACAACACTGCATCACGCTCAATTATCCAGCAGCTGGCATGATTCGTTCATTTCATCAGTAATCATCATTCAAGAGAGCAAGTCTCTGAGAGATTAAAGCTTTCCTCTACAGACTTGGCAAATGACGTCTATGCACTTTCCCATGACATAAGCTCAGCGATACAACATAAGCTCAGCATTACTATAATGAGGTCAATTCTGCCATCAGTCATGATAGAGCACAGTTCATGTAATCATGGAATGTCCCAATGCCCTGCTTTATCCCAAGAGCCCTGTAAATTATTACCGTGTGGTTACTTATCCAATTTCCTTCTCAAAGCCATGATTGAATCTGCCTCCACCACACTCAGAAGTGGTACGTTCCAGATCCTCATCACTTACTGTGTAAAAAGGTTTTTTCCTTGTGTCAATATTGTTCTTTTGCCAATCCTTTAAAATCTGTACCAACTGGTTCTTGGGCTTTCCGCCAAAAGGAGCAGTCTCTCTCTATCTATAATGTCTGGACCCCTCATAATTTCAAATGCTTCTGTCAAAGCTCCTCTCAACCTTCTCTTTAAGGAGCACAGATCCACTTTATCCAATCTATCCATGTAACTGAACTCCGTTATTCTTGGAACCATTCTTACAAATCTTCTGTAAAGCCTTGGATACAATGGGCCAAGGGCTGGATTCTCTGACCTCGCCCGCGGCTGGGATGCTGTAAATGGAGATTTGACAAAGTACGACATCGGAGAATTCTAGTCAATATGTCACTTGAGGCCAAACCAATGTTTTATGAAGGTTCATTATCACTTGCTTGCTTCTGTATCCTTTGGGGAAAGTTTCTTAGTCCACTTGCCACAGGAATCTGGCTGGGACAGAAGGTTTGGCAACTCATTTAAGGGTTCCTTGACTTTGAACAGGAATTTCTGGTTTTGGGATGGGCTCAAGCAGAAAACCTTATCCTCTACATTATTTCCAGACAACTGTGAGGTAATGCATTTTACCGTAACACAGACAGGAAATATACAGTAAATGGCAGAACCCTTAAGAGTATTGATAGGCAAAGGGATCTGGGTGTACACGTACACAGATCACTGAAAGTGGCAATGCAGGTGGAGAAGGTAGTCAAGATGGCATACAGCATGCTAGCCTCTGGGGCATTGAGTTTAAAAATTGACAAGTTAGGCTGCACTTGGAATATAGTGTTCAGTTCTGGTCACCATACTACCAGAAGGATGTGGAGGCTTTGGAAAGGGAACAGAAAAGATTTACCAGGATGCTGCCTGGTATGGAGGGAATTAGGTCTGAGGAGAGATTGGAAAATCTTGGTTTGTTCTCACTGAAGCGATGGAGGTTGAGGGGCGACCAGATAGGATTCTACAAGATTATGAGGCTTGGACAGAGTCGATAGTCAGAAACTTTTTCTCAGGGTGGAAGAGTCAATTACTAGGGGGCATAGGTTTAAGGAGAGAGGGGCAAGGTTTAAAGGAGATGTACAAGACATACTTTTTACACAGACTAGTGGGTGTCTGGAATTCATTGCCAGGGGAGGTAGTGGAAGTGGATGCGGTAGTGACTTTTAAGAGGCATCTTGACAAGTACATGAGTAGGTTGGGAACGGAGGGATATGGTCCCCGGAAGGGTAGGGAGTTTTAGTTAAATCGGGCAGCGTGGTCAATGCAGGCTTGGAGGGCTGAAGGGGCTGTTCCTGTGCTGTAATTTTCTTTGTTCTTTGTTCTGTATCTCCATTTACAAAGTCCACAATTGCATTGGCATTTTTAGCCATTTTTGCAACTAATCCAGTTACATTCAATGATTTATGCATTCATCCCCCAGATCTCTCTGTTCCTTAGAACTGTATCCTTTATTTTACATTATATTTTCTTGCTCTTTTGTCAAAATGACCACTTCACAGTTTTCAGCAGTAAATATAATCTGCCACGTGTTTGCCCATTCTCCCAGCCTATGGCCTCTTGAAATCCATCACTTTCCTCCTCCACAATACTTCCAAATTTTGTGTTGTCTGGAAATTTTGAAATTGTGCCCTTTTCACCCAAGTCTCAGTGATTAGTGTAATTTATATCATGATTAACAGTGCTCCTAGTACCGGTCGATGTGAAACCCTAGTATATCTTTTTTCAGGCTGAGAAATGACCATTCATCATTCCTGTTTATCTCTTGTCAATTGGCCAATTTCATACCCATGCTACTACTGTTATTACAGGGGCTTCAACTTTACTGGTATGTCTATTTTGTTGCATTTTATCAAACTCCTTTTGGAAATACATTTCCACGACATCAGCTGCATTACTCTCATCAACCCTCACCGTCACCTTATTAAAAAAAATTAATTGAGTTAATTAAATACAATTTGGCCTTAATAAGTTAAGCTAACTTTTCTTGATTAATCCACACTTGTCCAAATGACTGTTAATCTTGTCATGGGTTATCATATCTGAAACCTTTCCCAACATTGGGAGCACTAACTGACCTGTCTGCAGTTGCTTGAGCATTTCTTTGCACCCTTTTGGAATGTCTTAAAATTCACTATCTCTTTCATCATTCAAGGCAACCTGATTTTGTTTTCCTTCCTTTTTTATTCCATGAGAATGTATTTCAACTATACCCAAACCAACCATTCAAACCTGTAAAGGCAGTCCATTGTCCAGTTATGGTTTGCCTGCCAATATTTTATTCAATGGCAGACCCGTTTTTGCCACATTGAAATTGGCCCTCCTATTTTTAATCTAAGTTATCTTTTTCTAGGGCTAACCAAAGCCTTAGAAGAGTATGGTTGCTGTTCCCTCAATCATTCCCTACTGACACTTCATCCACTTGATCCACCTCCTTCCTAAGAAGCAGATCCTGCAATGCCTCCTTTTTTGTTGGGCCAAGATCAAGAAAATACTCTTGAATTCACTTCACAAAATCTTCCTCCTCATTCTCCTTTATCCCAGTAAATATTAGGATAATTAAAGTCCACCATTATCACTAGTCTCTAGTTTCTGCACTGACAAAATTGGTTCTTTATGCGTTTCCCATCAGCTGATGGCCTGTATAGATAACATAATAAAGTAAAAGTAATCTATTGTTTCTCAGTTGGAATTTTGAGAATGTGCTTTACGTATCTGAAGCAACCTGGGAAACGTTCTGCAATATTGCCCAGCTAGAACTGTCATGGTGGAATGCTGCTTGCAGCAAGGATGCATCAGCTCAGAGAATCTGGCATTGCAATAGGGACAGCCTGAAAAGAATGTGGAAAGTGATCCATTATTGGCTGTGAGACATTTTGCAGCTATCAGATATCAAGAGATCCTTCCCCCCACCCACGCACCTGCCCCACCTCCACCCCTCCCAGCTGATTCAGCAACAGCTCTAGCTATATGTTCTGCAACTCCACCCAAAAAGCTGCCATCACCTTCAGCTCTTTCTCTGTGTATTTAATTAAAATAAATCCCATTGAAACCACCACATCAAAGCTGCTTTGCAAACTTTCCAAGAAGGATAACTGCATTTTTCATAATTTCTATGAATGTGGGCATCGCTGTGAAGGACATCATTTATTGTCCAGTTTAAGTTGCCCTTCAGGCAATGCCGGGTTTTCTTGCTGCAAATCTTATTGTACTTTGATACAACTGAGCGGCTTGCTAAGCCACTTCAGAAGCCAATAAAGAATCAACCACGTTAGTGCGGGACAAGGGTCACACACAGCTCAAACTAGGCAAGAATGGTAGGTTTTCTTCCCTTAAGGATCTGACTGTGTCATGATCACTTTAATTGGCATTTATTTCCATATTTCTTTAATTGAATTCAAATGCTCAAACAGCAATGGTCAGATTTCACCTCACATTCTCTGACTTATTGGACCAGGCCTCTGGATTATGATCTAATAACATAATCACTGCACAACTTCACCCAAAGCATTCATCAGTGCGATATCAGTGCAAGCACAATTTTATTTACAAAGCAGTGTATGCTTGTGCCTAGTCTAATGCTTATCATTCTGTGGTCTTTGCTGCCAATCTGCGAGTCTGAGATTAAATCAGCTTCTTTCTAAATTTAGTGTCATATTTGACCTCAAGATGAACTCCTATCCTTTTATTTGTGCTTTCACATAGACTGCCTATTTCCACCTTTGAAGCATCACCCACCTGCACCCTGTCTCAGCTTATTTCCTGCTGAAGCTATATTCATGCTTCTGTTACCTCTACACTTGACTATTCAAATAAACTGCAGGCTGGTCTCCCCCTCCATAATCTCAAAGTCATTCAAAACTCTGTTGCCTTATCATGCTGTGTTTGTTGATCTACATTGTCTTCTGCTCAAGCAGTGCCTTGATTTTTAAATTATCATTCTTGTTTCCCTCAAAGACAGCTGGGATCTGCGAGCACCCCAAGATGTAGCTGTCATGGACGCTCCCCAGGAAGTTGGCACACACTGCATGAAGCGCATCATGTGATCACAGATGAGCTACACATTGAGAGAGTAGAATCCCTTGCGGGTCATGAGTGGTACCGTGTGGCACCATGGAGCATACAAGTCCCAGTGGATGCAGTAAATCAGATCTTCCACCTGGGGCAAGCCTGCTAAGGTGGCAAAGCTCATAGCCCTGGCATCTTGTGAGCCCATGCACAAAGGGTATCTGTAGCCTCCTGGATATATTTGTGTATGATCGACTGAGAGATGCCCCACAGGTCGCCCATGCTGTCCTGGAATGAGCCACTCACATAGATATTCAGAGCAGTTGTGAGTTTAAGGGCCACAGGCAGTGGGTGTCCTGCCATTCCATGTGGTGCCAGCTCTTGCAGGATCTGGCAGAGGTGGCCCACCATTTCCCAGGACTGACACATCTCTGACATCTACAGGTAAGATGACCGACATTGGAAAAACCTCAGCCAATATCTACAAATCTGTGATGCTGCTCCTAGAACAGCGACTGGCCCAGGCTCTCCCTCCTCCACAGGGCGCTGATCTTGGCCAGGTGCCACGTCACATTGGTGTCTCTGTCGCTGAACAATGCCAATAAGTAGGATAGCAAACTCAACAGGCATTGGTCCCTGTCGACTTTAGCAAGATGCAATCCGTGGACCCACCTGGGTCTCAGTGGCACCAAATGCCCACATTCTCTCAGCTCCCAAGCCCCCCCACCCCAAAGAAACCTGGCATCATGTTAGAGGGCAGTCGTGTGGCTGCATGTGACCAGGGTTTGCATCCTGACGGAGGAGGGGGCCTCACCAACACAGCCTGTCATGACCTCAATTGGGTTGTGTAATGATAGATATCACCATCACACCTTACATAGAGATTTATATCAGTGTTATCTGTCTGATGTTGCAGCCTTTCTGGAAATGTCAATTCAATGCTTGGAACATTCACCTGTAAAGGGTTAAAAGGTGACCTCCACTAAATGGCTGTGCTTTTTGGCTGTACAGCATAACCACAAATGAGGGGAGGCTGGGGTGGCTGTTCAGCCATGTGTTTGCCTCTTTTGGCAGATGAGGCACAGCTGAATCGTGTGAGGCCAGCAATTAGTATATCCAGCACATTCCCAGAATGCACCCTGTTTCTCCTGGTCACAAAAGGTGCAGAGCTGAGCAGCTCCATGATCTATTGAGATAAACCCAACGCAAGCACCCTGACAATTGGTTTGGGGCTTCTGGGCAGTTTCTCCTCTTTGTCCTCAAACCGCTGCCTAAGTGTGGGTTCCAATCATTTCCCCCCCGTCCCCCTTCCCCCACCCCCAATAAGTGTGAGGCCCTTCAGGCCTCATGAGGGGAAACATAGCCCATTCCTGAATTGCCCTACTCTGCTCTGACAGCGCGGCCTCACATGGGACCCCTCCTGGGTAACTCACAGCCACCTCCATGCTGAGCCTATTGTTTTCAAGCCCTCCCACCCTCTGCCAGCCCCCATTAGAGAAGGGCACTCCCTCAGCTGCAATATGGACAGGAACCCAGGAAGGTGGACGTGGGAAGTACTGCCTGTCTACCAGCCTTCACAACACCTTTAAAGCAAGGGATGCCCCCAACGTGAAGGGAAGGTGAGGCCTGCAAGTGATTCCTTCTCATTTCTGTCCCCAAAATGGCAATTCTGTGCCCCCTGAGTCCACTCTGGTGCCTCTGAGCAATGAACACACTGGGAGGTGCTGACTGCATGTGAGCAGAATGGTGGAATGTGGGAAATTGGCCATGGGCGGTGGAGGTTCACGTTTATAGAGAATTGTTGTAAATGGTGCCAGTGTGATGTTACATCAGTGCTCACTGAATATCCGGTGGAGGGGGAAAGTCACGGAGAGGGTGCTCGCCATTGAATCAAAGTGAGCTTTCTGTGGTCCCACGGTAAGTTTCATGCCTCTCCACCGGTGGGAGGCCAGGTAGATCAGAAATCAGAAACTTGCTCACACGAGTTGCACCTTCTGGATTTTGAGTCCTGCCACCATTCCCATAAATGAAGTGCGGGCTCAAAGTCGCCCCCATCATCTCTGGTGACGGCAAAGAAACATAATAGCTATCTCATCCAAAGACCTTATGTATGATTGCCTAGATCACCTAGAAGATTCCATCTGAATACATAAAAATGGGGGTTAAAAGTTAACCAAATTACACAGTGTCTGGGGGGGTGATTCTCCCAAAAACACTCTGAGTGCTGAATCATGGGGAAATGGTGTAAATCATGATTGCTTTTCCAGTGCAAGTTCAGACTCGAATCTCCACAATCTGTGCAATGCAGAGGTCACAATCATGAATATCATTAAAAGCTCGATGTGGGGTGGGGTCTATTTGCACTGGAGTCTGACAGTCCCAGACATGCGCAGTGGCCCCAAACTATCAGCCTGCAGTTTGCTGACCAGTTCGATCGCTGGCCTCCCTTAAGCAGTGATGATACAGCCCCCACCCTGGCAGATACCCCCCCAACCTCCAGGGGAGGCAGGCCCCCCCAGCAGGCCACCACCCCCAGCCCACCCTGATGCTTGCCTCCCTCCACCCCTACCGATCACCCCCTAGGCCCTGCCCCAGCTGCCTTAGCCACTAAGTCCTTCTCCCTCGGCCCTGCACCCTAAGCCCTATCCCCTTGGCACTCATAGAGTCATAGAGGTTACAGCATGGAAAGAGGCTCCTCGGCCCAACTTGTCCATGCCATCCTATTTTTTAAAACCCTAAGCTAATCGCAAATCCCTGCATTTGGCTCATATCCCATTGTACCCATTTTACCCATGTAAACTCTCTAAATGCTTTTTAAAAGACAAAATTGTACCCAACTCTACTGCTACCTCTGGCAGCTTGTTCCAGACATTCTCCACCCTTCTGGACACTTTTGTATCTCTCCCCTCTCACTTAAACCTATGCCCTCTAGTTTTAGACTCCCCTATCTTTGGGAAAAAATATTGACTATCAAGCTGATCTGTGCTCCTTATTATTTTATAGACCTCTATAAGATCACCCCTCAGCCTTCTACATTCCAGAGAAAAAAGTCCCAGTCTATCCAACCTCTCCTTACTAGGGTAGCATCCTAGTAAAGGCACTGCCCCATGCCTGGTGGGCATTGCCAAGGTGTCCCCTGGGCATGGACAGTTTGTCCCTGGGGTAGTGCCAGGGTGTACAGGCTAACACTGCCAGGGTGCCTATGCCCTGGGGGCACCAGCCCCCTGCCACCCGATCTCCTGGGGGGGGGGCTCCGATTGCCTCCCCTTCATTCTAACAAGGTCTCTGCTAGTTCCCCAAAGGTGGGGAGCTACTCTAAACCTGCCGGAGTGAAATTGTACTGGCGGGGTGAGAGATGGTATCGGGCCTGGAGATTTCAGCCCTAGGCCCGATAATTACATTAAAATCACGTTAAAATAAGACTAAAATAACTTACCTGGTGTTCCTGCCAGTTTCTTGTGTGGTCCTGACCATGCCAGATTTCTGTTGCTGGGAGATAAGCATGTGTCGGAAATGCATGCACGAATCCCATGAATTGGCACATGCGCGAATCTCCCAGTCCGATCCGCCAAAAAATGAACGGTTTGGAATGGGAGAATTGCCCCCTGTATGTTTGTTGATGAATGTGTGCTGTGCAAAATAACTGCTGGATGTTTGCCACACACTGAAGATGATACGGTAACAAAGGCTGGGCCCCTGCATGTTAGCCACATCTTACGCGGGAACATCTAGAACTCTCTCTCTAACAATGAAAGTCCATCAGCCAGCAGGATTGCAAATGGCAAAATAATTGAAATCTCTCTATCAAATTACAAAACACTTGAACCAAAGAATCAACCAGTTGAATCAACCTGTATTGGCTGC
Organism: Carcharhinus amblyrhynchos; assembly: GCF_965287045.1. Classification (NCBI taxonomy): domain Eukaryota; kingdom Metazoa; phylum Chordata; class Chondrichthyes; order Carcharhiniformes; family Carcharhinidae; genus Carcharhinus; species Carcharhinus amblyrhynchos. The sequence goes on along the minus strand of NC_137330.1, from coordinate 35,976,268 downwards.
AACGTGTCATCATCTATTTCTCACTAATCAAGGACTATTCCATATAACTTTTTATATTTACCTTTTATTTAAATTTACTTCCTATTGGACTCAGTTCTCACTTCTAATCTGTATGAATGTGGATGTGTGTATTTTGTTATTCCTCCTTACCTTTTTAGTAGTTAATGAACTTACTCTATCTCAAGAAAACCTGGTTAAATTGTCTTCTTTTTAAACATAATGATTAGGCCCAGAAAGGTATCCAAAGGAAAAGGAACCTTTTCATACCAGCAGAGTTTAATAAAGACATAGAGTCACTCATCCCTCCTCACTTGGGATTGTACAACTTGGGGACATCCTGGCCAGACAAATCGAGGGGTCTCGCCCAGATCAGCAACTTTTGGGGAACTTCACCAGGGGCTGATTGTAACAGTATCTTTCCATACTCATGAGCAAGGCTGTCCAGCATAATCATGGGTGCTGTGTTCTACACAACATAGCACAATGGGCGGCTTGGTGGCACAGCGGTTAGCATTGCTGCCTCACAACGGCAGGGTTCCGGGTTTGATTCCTGGCTTGGGTCACTGTCTATGAGAAATTTGCACATTCTCCCTGTGTCTGTGTGGGTTTCCTTTGATGTTCCAGTTTTCTCCCACACTCCAAAGATGTGCGGGTTAGGTGGATTGGCCATGCCTGGGTGGGATTGTGATCGGTCAGAGTTGATGGGCCGAATGATCTCCTTCTGCAGTAAAGATTCAATGATACTATGATTCTAATGGTGAGAGCTGGCTCAGGAGCAGGGACAAGCTGGGGTGTTCCTCATCTCCTTGTCTGATGAGAATTCCAAAGGTAAGGAGGAGGAAGATGAGGTGTCCAACCCTAAACCAGCCAATCACATTGCTGCTCAGGATGTCGGGACTGCAGTAAAGTTCAAAGGTAGCCAGGAAGAAAGTAACTGTAATATTCCATTCTCTCCCCTCCCCCCCTCATTTAAATAAGCAGTCATTTATTTGTTACACATCCACTATTTGGTGTCAGTTAATTTCACACCTTCACACTCAACATCGGCCAAGTGAAGTGCAGTATTGCCAAGAGTGGGAAACTGGCACACAGTAATAAGTTTAATGTGACAAAATAAAAATATTTAACAGATATCCACTAATGTGCATACACTCTGTCTCTTTCCCTTTCTGGCATTTCTACATGGTACGTTCCCAGTGGTTTCAGCACAGGCGCTGGCAGATTGCTCTGAGCCCTGTTCTGACAGAGGTGCTCAGGGTCAAGGACTTCTGGTTGTTGGAACCATGAGGGCCTTTCCAATGACTGCTCCATCTGCACCTGGACAGAGTAAACTAAGCTATTGGAAGAGGGTATGTGCTGGGATTGTGAGGGGAGTGATTGGAAGTTGGAGGCTACAGATCAGAGGTGGGATTTCCTGGCCGTGCTTGTCCCAAGACTGTCCGCAGCCAACAGATCTTTGCATGGTCGGCCCCCACCCACTACGAAAACTCCACACAAGAGGTGCAAATGCTTTGAGAGGAGTCTGGCAAGTGGAACATCACTCTTGCCTCTCTGCCCAAAAGCAGCTTGGAGGAAATCAGTCTTGGAAACCCATTGCTAACATATGGAACCTGATAGACATTATCAATGCAAAAAGGCTGCAGTCTGGACCTGCAAGGATGCATTAGTAAACTGCGATTCAACTTCCAGAGAGGTAGTTGCAATGGAAAATTGTGACCAAAATTTGCAATACCAATCACGGTGAGGTCAAAAGTGTTCGCTATTATTAACCTGTACATTAGAAAGCAGCTTCCAGAGATCATGTATGTGTGGTTAAATATGTAAATCGAGAAGTTGCTGTCAGAGCTGCCTTGTTCTTACAATGGTTGCCGAATTATGCTGTCTCTCTGGGAGACTCAACAATCAAATTGGTTGAATTTGTTATCTATGTGTCATGACCAAGCAAAAGTTGTTTTTTTTAATTTATTCAAGGAATGTGGACCTTGCTGACTGGGCCAGCATTTATTGCCCATTCCTAATCGTCCTTGAGAAAGTGGTAATGAGCTGCCTTCCTAAACTGCTGGAGTCCATATTGTATAGGTTGGAACTAGCTATGTCTGTTTGAAAACAGGCATTTTGTGTCCAACACCCCAAAAGGAACTCTGAGAAACAGCTTCAGAGAGGGTTCTTAGCCAAGAGAGGACAAAGAGGAAGGTATTAACAAATCAACTGATGTTCTGCCAAATGAGTCCAGGCAATCTGCAAATGCCATAACCACAGAATTAGCGAGAAATAGGAAACTATCTCTCTCCCAGAAGTCTGCTGACCTGTTGAGTCCACCTGGAAAAGCAAATCTTTGAATAGTCAACTACAGAAGTCATCACAGCGGTTAAGCCAAGCCTCAATTAAGAAAGCCCACAATGCCTCTACCTTCTCAGGAGGCTAAGGAAATTTGGCATGTCCACTATGACTCTCACCAATTTTTACAGGTACATCATAGACAGCATTCCTTCTGGTTGTATCACAGCTTGGTATGGCTCCTGCTCTGTCCAAGACTACAAGAAATTACAAAGGGTCATGAATGAAGCCCAGTCCATCATATAAACCAGGCTCCGATCCATTGACTCTGTCTACATTTCCCGCTGCCACAGAAAAGCAGCCAGCCTAATCAAGGACACCAGACATACTCTATTCCACCTTCTTCCATCAGGAAAAAGACACAAAAGTCTGAGGTCACATACCAACCAACTCAAGAACAGCTTCTTTCCTGTTGCCCTCAGACTTTTGAATGGACCTACTTCATATTAAGTTGATCTTCCTCTACACCCTAACTATAACTGTAACACTTCATTCTGAACCCTGTCCCTTACTTCTCGATGTACGATATGTTTTGTCTGTATAGCACGCAAGAAACAACACTTTTCACTGTATACTAAGACATGACAATAATAAATCAGATCAAATTACAACCTCATCACCCACAGTGATGTTAGGGAGGGAGGTCCAGAGTGTTTTCAGAGATTACCTAGTTCTACCTCAGCATTTAGCTTCTTTCCTTCATCAAAATCTCTCAGGGCAGCTTTTTGAAGTGAAGTACTATTCTTTAATATCATGATGAAGGGGCAGTGCTCCGAGAGCTTATGGCTTGTGGTACCAAATAAACCTGTTGGATTTTAACCTGGTGTCATGAGACTCCTTACCCAGAAGAACATCCAGGGATTTTTCATTAAACTTGGATTCAACCATTGCTCAATAGTGAAGGTGGAATTAGGTCATGTAGATCCATGTCATCCATGCCCATTCATATTGTTGGGTTCAATATGACACGAAAAGAAATTCCAGAAGTTGGCTGCTTTGTCCTGTATTGTTTCCTGAGTATTGTTGGAATTGCGTTATTCCAGGTAAGTGGGGAGTATCACACTCCTGACTTGTGCCTTGTAGATGTTGGGCAGGCTTTGAAGAGTCAGGAGTGAGTTACTCATCACAAGATTCCCCTTTGATCTGCTCTTGTAGCCTCAGTATTTACATGACTAGAATCATAGAATCCTGCAGTGCAAAATGAGGCCACTTAAGTAGAGAGGTCTTGCTGTGGCTGTATAGGGCATTGGTGAGGCCGCAGCTGGAGTACTGTGTGCAGTTTTGGGCGCCGTACTTACGCAAGGATATTTTGGCCTTGGAGGGAGTGCAGAGGAGGTTTACTAGGCTGATGCCAGAGTTGAGGGGGTTGAGCTATGAGGAGAGGCTGAATAAATTAGGCTTGTACTCGTTAGAGTTTAGAAAAATGAGGGGAGATCTCACTGAGACGTATAAGATGATGAATGGGATGGATAGGATAGAGGTGGAGAGACTCTTCCTGCTCAGAAAGGATAGTAGGACTAGGGGGCACAGCCTCAAGATAAAGGGGGGGTGGTTTAGAACGGAGTTGAGGAGGAACTTCTTCACTCAAAGGGTGGTGAATCTCTGGAATTCTCTGCCCGTTGAAGTGGTGGAGGCTACCTCGCTAAATATTTTTAAGACGCGGGTTGATGGGTTTTTGATAAGAGAGGGGATTAAGGGTTATGGGGAGAGGGCGGGAATGTGGAACTGAGCCACGACAGATCAGCCATGATCTTATTGAATGACGGGGCAGGCTCGAAGGGCTGGATGGCCTACTCCTGCTCCTATTTCTTATGTTCTTATGTTCTTATTCTGCATCGACAACAGTCCCACCCAGGCCCTATCCCCATAATCCCATGCATTTACCCTAGCCAGTCCCCTAACACTAAGGGCAATTTAGCATGGCCAATCTACCCAACCTGCACCTCTTTGGACTATGAGTGGAAACTAGATCATCCAGAGGAAACCCACACAGACACAGGGAGAATGTGCAAATTCCACACAAACGGTGACCCAAGCTGGGAATTGAACGAGGGTCCCTGGCACTGTGAGGCAGTAGTGCTAGCCACTGTGTCACTGTGTTTCAGTTCCATTTCTGATTAATGGTAACCTCCAGGATATTGATAATGGATGATTCAGCAATGACAGTACCATTCAATGTCAAAGATTGATGGTTAGATTCCTTTTTGTATGTTATGTACATAAATAACTATTTTAATTTATTTTGTTCTGCATTGCTTATTGAACCTTTTCTAACAGTTATTCCCACAAAATAAATTTAAAAATTTCTACTTGATTTCATCTCTATCAAGCACCATTTCAACCTTTCATTGACTGTAAATCAGCTTTGTAGATGATCCTTTCAACAGATGAAAATGACAAATGTAAAGATGTGCAAGTTAGGTTGATTGGCCATCTTAAATTGCCTCTTAGTGTCAAGGGGACTAGCAGGGTAAGTACATGGAGTTACGGGTGAGGGCCTGGATATGATTGTGGTCGGTGTAGGCATGATAGGCTGAATGGCCTCCTTCTGCACTGTAGAGATTCTATGATCTGCAAACAGCACATTCTTTCAATTGTCATTTACACATCAGAACATAGGAGGATAAATTTGTTAGCACTGTTTGTAATCTGATAGCGATAAATTTGTCTACAGTTCTTAGAGAGTTAAAAATGTATTACTTAGGACTTACTCGCCATTACTCATTCAGGGCGTGGTTATCTGGTCAGTCTCAGAGATATGTTACTCTGCATGCTGACACACGTCTGGGGATGAGCTCACACGACATTTGTTTAACTGTAGACCAAGTGTAGATGATTGCTTGCTTTATAACTGAAAATCAAAAGCAACTGGCTTTGACAATTTCCTGATTTCCCTCTATTTCCTTTTGATAATTAATTTGTTCTTGCATTCATTTTTAACCAAAAGCAATGACAAATAGGTTCAAGAGTCCTCCTTGAGGTGAGACACCAAAACCTGCAGTTTTACAGCCAACAGGAGGTGTGGTGTCTGCTGTGGATGAATAGACAATTGTTCACCAGGGTGGGACTCAGCTACGCTGAGCTTTGACACCTGGCAAATGCTTTGAATAACTTCTGCCATCATAACCGCCTTTTGCTTATTGAACACCTAAAATATAGGTTAGAGAGTCAACCTGAGTCATCAGATTTTGAAATATGTACAATTTATTCATAATTCTTTTTCCTGATATCAGTAACTTATGGGCAGCACGGTGGCACAGTGATTAGCTCTGCTGCCTTACAGCACTAGGGACCAGGGTTCAATTCCTGAGTTGGATCACTATCTGTGTGGAGCTTAAATGTTCTCTCCTGTCTGCGTGAGTTTTCTCTGAGTGCTCAGGTTTCCTCCACAATCCGAACGACGTGCTGGTTAAGTTCATTGGCCATGCTAAATTCTCTCTCAGTGTACCCGAACAGGCATTGAAGTGTGGTGACTAGGGTATTTTCACAGTAACTTCATTGCAGTATTAATGTAAGCCAACTTATGACACTAATAAATAAACTTTAACTTTTTCAGTACAATGTCTAGCAAGCTGTGAAGCAATACTTCCGCATTTAGCTTCTTTCCTTTACCAAAATCTCTCAAGGCAGCTTTTTGAAGTAAAGTATTATTCTTTAATGTCATGACAACCTGAATTCAAATTTAGACGCTGTTGTTAGAATTTTTGGGTTTCACAGTCCTCTGACTTCTTCAGCATACGAACTACAGGAGCTGAGGAAGCCAGCTCACCACCACCTTCGCAAGGGCAATTAGGGGTGAGCAATAAATGTTGACCTCAGTAGCAATACCCACATCCCATGAATGAATAATTAAAACTAAAGAAACCCTCATGCATATTTTTGTGACAGACAAGTATAATAATTCTTTCGAGATGAAGGCAAAATACTGCAGATGCTGGAATCTGAAACAAAAACAGAAAATGCTGAAAATCTCAGCAGGTCTGGCAGCATTTGATTTGATTTATTATTGTCACATGTATTAACATACAGTGAAAAATATTGCTTCTTGTGCACTTTACAAAGCACACCATTCATACAGAAGAAAACGAAAGAGTGCAGAATGTAATGTTACATTTATAGTGAAGGTGTAGAGAAAGATCAACTTAATGCAAGGTAAGTCCATTCAAATCTCTGACAGCAGCAAGGAAGAAGCTGTTCTTGAGTCAGTTGGTACGTGACCTCAGACTTCTGTATCTTTTTCTCAAATGAAGAAGGTGGAAGAGAGAACCAAATGGATTTAACATATATTAAGCTGATCTTTCTCTTTACCCTACCTGTAACTGCAACATTATATTTTGCACCCATTCCTTTCCTTCTCCACCTTCTCCACTATGTACTCTATGAACAATACATTTTGCCTGTATAGCATGAAATAAACTCTGCTTTTCACTACATCCTGATGAATCAAATCAAATCAAATCAAAAAAGGGAAGCCATGGGCTCGTGTGGGATTATTGTTGGTCTGGCAGCATTTGACTTGATTTATTATTGTCACATATATTAACATACAGAGAAAAGCATTGATTTTTGCATGCTATACAGACAAAGCATACCGCTCATAGAGAGGGAAACAAGAGAGAATAGAATGTAGAATCATATTCATAGCTAGGGTGTAGAGAAAGATCAACTTAATGCAAGGTAAGTCCATTCAAAAGTCTGACAGCAGCAAGGAAGAAGCTGTTCTTGAGTCAGTTGGTACGTGACCTCAGACTTTTGTATCTTTTTCCCAATGGAAGAAGATGGAAGAGAGAGTGTCTGGGATGCATGGGTTCCTTAATGACCCTCGGCTGCTTTGCTGAGGTAGCGGGAAGTGTAGACAGAGTCAGTGGATCGGAGGCTGGTTTGCATGATGCATTGGGCAGCGTTCATGACCTTTTGTAGTTCTTTGTGGTCTTGAACAGAGCAAGAGCCAAACCAAGCTGTGACACAATCAGAAAGAATGCTTTCTATGATGCATCTGTAAAGGTTGGTGAGAATCGTAGTTGACATGCCAAATTTCCTTAGTCTCCTGAGAAAATAGAGGCATTGATAGGCTTTCTTAACTATAGTGTTGATATGGGGAAACCCAGACAGGTTGTTGGTGATCTGGACAGGTAAAAACTTGAAGTTCTTGACTCTTTCTACTTCATCCCCATTGATGTAGACAGAGGCATGTTCGCCTTAATGCTTCCTGAAGTCGATGACAATCTCCTTTGTTTTGTTGACATTGAGGGAGAGATTATTGTTGCTGCACTGGTTCACCAGATTCTCTATTTCATTCCTGTACACTGTCTTGTCATTATTTAAGATCAGTCCCACCATGGAGGTGTCATCAGCAAACTTGAAAATTGAATTAGAGGGGAATTTGGTCACACAGTGATAGGTGTATAAGGAGTATTGTAGGGGGCTGAGAACACAGTCTTGTGGGGCACCAGAGTTGAGGATGATCGTGGAGGAGGTGTTGTTGCCTATCCCTACGGATTGTGGTCTGTGAGTTAGGAAGTTCAGGATCTTGTTGGATCCTGATATCAGGATAGAAGTTGCAGAGGGAGAAGCCGAGGCCCAGGCCATGGAGTTTGGAGATGAGTTTCATGGGATTAATGATGTTGAAGGCTGAGCTGTAGTCTATAATTCGGAATCTGACGTCGGTGTTTTTATTATCTAGGTGTTCCAGGGTTGAGTGCAGGGCTAGGGAAATGGCGTCTGCTGTGGACCCGAGGCAGCAGTAGGCAAACTGTAGTGGATCCAGGTTGTCTGGGAGGCTGGAATTGATTCATGTCATGACTAACATTTCGAAGTACTTGATAATGATGGCTGTCAGAGCCATCAGCTGATGGTCATTAAGGCACGCTGCCTGGTTTTCCTTAGGTTCTGGGATAATGGTCATCACGATCTTCACATCCGCATGGGATGGGATGTAAACTGCCATCAGGATAACGGAGATGAACTGTTGTGGAAGGTAGTTGGGGTGGCATTTTAGCATCAAGTATTCTAGGTCTGGGGAGCAGAAAGTTGCCAGTGTTGCTGGCAACCATGAGGTGTTGATTAGGAAGCAGACCCCAGGTCCCCTAGCCTTGCCTGAAGCCGCTGTACAGTCCATTCAATGGATTGAGAAGCCCTCTGGTTGTCGGGCACTGTCCAATGAAGCAGGAGTGAGCCGTGTCTCTGTGAAACAGAGTAACAACAATCTCTCAGGTCTCTTTGGAAAGTGAGCCTGGCTCTAAGTTTGTCTAGCTTGTTTTCCAGAGATTAGATATTTGCAAGAAGTAAGCTGGGGAGGGGGGCCTTGTTTCACTCTCACCTGCAGTCCTGCAAGTTTCCCATGCTTTCTGGAGTGTGTGTTTCTTTTCGAACCTGTGAGATGGTGAGAGTGGATTGCAGTGTTAAGGGTATGGCTGTGTCCAACGTTCAAAACATTGGCTTCATTCGCTCTGCACAGATGCTGTCAGACCTGCTGAGATTTTCCAGCAGCTTCTGTCATTCTTTCGAGGCTGGTCTCCTAACCTCCACATTCTATGAACTTCAACCTAGTACTCTGCAGTCTGTATCCTCTCCTGCACCAAAGGCAGAGGTTTACAGTTTACAGGTGGGGGCCCGTAAAATACCCTGAGTGACACTTTGGCCGCTTTCCCACCTGCCCTAAATCTCTCTGCAATTTTACATTAAGCAAGCAAGGCCTAAGTCTAGCCTATCTAACTTGCCCCTACCCCTGTCCCTATTGAGGCCTTTTAAGTAGCCAATTGACCACGCAAGGGATGCTTCCCAGGAGAAGCAGCTGTGGGGGTATGGAGGAAGCCTGGAAGCCTTGGAAGGAAACTAGGCCAGTGTCCTTTTTCCAGCCCGCCCCTCCCTGTTCCCTCTCTTGTACCTCTCTCTGTCCCTTTCTTTTGTACTTTCTTAGGATAGAGAGGCTATAGTGTTTGGAATGCATGTGAATGGAGAACGGAGTGAACCTGGAAGAAGGAAGCCAATGCATTTTGATATTTTCCAGTTCTAGGCACAAGCATACTAGCATATTTATTTCATATTTATGCTTAACATAGCCTTCAACCAAATTTACTTCAACAGTAATTGTAGGCTGGCTAGTTGGTTTATCCTTGGGCAGCAGCAATAAAAAGATTTTGTTTAGTTGCTGTAGTCTATATTTTTTATCACTTGGTAGTCATGAATTACCTCTGGTGATAAAATTATTAAGAAGACTTTTTAGCAAGCACATTCAGTGCTGGTGTTACTTTGGCAGCATTTTTGGGAAAAGCACACTTGAGAAGGAAGCTTGTCATACAGAAGGGGTCAGGTTGCAATTTGGCCAGTTGCTTGATTGCTCAGATTCAATCAGCACCCCTCCTCTGCTGTCTATATTATTTCAATATGCAGATTGAGTACTGTCCAGATCAGAAGATTGCAGGGAGCATTTAAAAAATGAACTGGTAATTAAGGAACACAAACCTGGAAATTCAGGATGTCAGGTCATAATCCCTCTTAATAACTCCCATTTATTTCCATCTCCTCTATTATGTTTCCTCAGCAACAAGGATGACAATTATCACAATTAGCAAGATATTCTTAATGTTCAACAGTTACATGCCCAATATATAAGTACCTTGATTTATAAATCTTACTGGGATTTTTAGTATTTCTAATATTCTGTTTTAATTTCAAATTTCAGGTATTTGCAGCTTTGTTCTTTTTAGATATTTTATCTGTTTAATCCAACAAAATGCCAATTAAGTAATCAAGAAGTGTAGTTGCCAGGACTTGGCTGTTTGCCTGCAAATATTGAGCAGACAATTACATTTTGTAAGAAATTTGTGACAATCATACCTCCAATTACATTCTTTCCCACAAACTGACTTTGACAGCATTTCTCTATATAAACAGAGTAATTAAACAATGGAGAACAAGCTATATAATGTATAACAAATGCACACACAGTGACAGACTGGAGAATACTATTTGGTTCACCCAACTGGCCCCACACAATTAAGATATCTTCCATCTCAGCCAAAAAAATCTCTCAAAAAGGAGTTTGGTATAAGTCAACCAACAGTTCCAGATATTGAAATATAGAAACTAGAGCAGGATTAGGCCATTCTGCCCTTCGAACCTGCACTTTAATTTGTTATGATCATGGCTGATCATCAAATTCGATATCTTGTGTATACATATAGCTCATCTGCAAACATCATTGACCATGGAACATCCTTTCTCACTTTTTCAGTTAGAACTTCCATGACATTTAGGCAGAGGAAGGGGCCCATTGTTCCCCCCACGCTCTTTCCAAAGCCTCAATATCACCCACCATGTGAGGACACAACCAATACAATTTGTTACCAAAATTGGGAAAACATGAGCTACAACATTTCAGGAATAATTAGGCACATGATCTATTCACTTACGTGCAACATACTATCAGAAATCAAATGCAAAAGTAGGGGTTAGTAAATCTGAGTCACTCCAACCACTTGTTCTGACTATTTTTCAAAGATGGTGATGAAGCATGTTGAAAATGAACCTAATTTAAACAGCTTTGAATCATTTAAAATATTTAATAAGTCTCAACAAGAGCACAATGATTTTGTTTATCTAAAAATTATGCCACGTAAGATGACAAAATACATTGTAAAGACCATGAAAATTGTAAATAAAATGCTGATATGTGGGTAGGGTTACTTATAACAAGTTGAGGCATTTACAGTGCAAGGTTAGTGCCATCATATGCATGAGAAATGTCACAGCATGCAAAAGAAATGGTAAGGCCTAGGCCTAAACTACTGCTGCTATTAATCAGTGTGGGTGTTGGCAATTATTGTATGTAGTGCTGACACAACACAGTGAATGACAATGCACAGGATGCTTTGATAGTTCTACCTTAAGGATGACTAACATAAATTACAGCACTAAGTAACTGTAAAAGGAAATTGGATTTTCTAGCATTTACACTTTTTAATTTTCTAGCAACAAAGATATTTTATACTGCTTTATCAGTGCCAATAATTCATAAATGTAGATTTTCTTTTGAAAAATTACAGTGTCTTTCACATGAATAAGATATCTCAAAAGCATTTCACAGCCTCACCTTTGAAATTCAAATGTAAGAGCTAGTTTTCATATCGTAAACTCACTAACAACAGAGACAATTAACTACATAATAAGGCAGCACAATGGCACAGTGGTTAGCACGGTCAGGGTCCCCAGTTCAATTCCAGCCTCGGGTCACTGTCTGTGTGGAGTTTGCACTCCCCGAGTCTGCTTGAGTTTCCTCCAGGTGTTGTGGTTTCTTCCCACAGTTCAAAGATGTGCGGGTAAGGTGGACTGGCCATGCAAAATCGACCCGAGTGTCAGGTGGATTAGCAGATTTACCCAGGGTTACGGGAATAGGGCCCAGGTGGGATTGTGGGGTCGGTACAGACTCAATGGGCTGTAGGGATTCTATGATACTCTATGATAATCTGTTTTAGGAAGAAATATTGGCTCCTATTAAACTAGTGCATAGAGTCTTTTGCATTCACCTGAGCAGGTAGATATCCTTCATCCCAAAAATGATATCTCTGGTAATGAAGAATTCTCTTAGTATTACACAGAAATATCAGCATAGGTAAGCAGCTTGCCTGAAAGAAGAGGGAGGGAGTTTTCAGATGTGAATTGGATTAAGTGCTGTTTGTAGCACCCCAATTGCAATATTCAGGTATGAATGAGTGGTCCAACATTTTTAACTGGCAATTAACAGTCCTAAATCATAGGAACTTGGAAGTGGAGATATTTAGTTCCAATGTAATCATTCGACCATAAGCATTATCTACGTTAATACTGAGGACCAGTGAATATTTACAGCTACTGAAGGAAGGGGGCAGAATTAATCCATCTTGTGGAATTGATGCTGATCGATGATACAAACATGGAATACTGAGGGTAACTATCAAATTCTGTAAAGGTGGAAAGCCAATGGATTAGATCAGCTGCCCTTTATCCATCTTACATGACTTTTCTTTCCACTGATGTTTGGAAATGAAAATCAGGCAAGATGTATAATAGATGGCCACCCTGATTGCAGTGGTTTTCTGACCTTGATAAAGCTGATGGTTGCCCTCAATAATTTTAGAGATTATTGCTGAGGCTGCTGCTGCTATTGATTTTAGACTTCACAATTGACCCAAGCTGAGTTATTTGGGAAAAGTTTGCCTGGCTCTTGGAAAAGAGTAAGGCAGAAGAATTAATTGGTTAGCTGTTTCAAAGAGCTGGCACAGGCATGATGTGCTGAATGACCTCCTTCTGTGCTACATGACTCTGAGTCTGTTTAGCATTTGCAGATTGGAATAAGGCCTGGTCATGGATGCAGTTCCGCAAGGTTTCTGCAGTGGGAACATAACTCTTCACCATTTTCACTAACGATTTGGATGAGACACTAATAAATTATCAGTTGGTTTGGAAGTACACAGATAATTTATCAAAGTAGACCAAATCAACATGTTTCAAACTAATTGATACAAAATAAGATCATGTGTGTGTGGTTCTGTCCTTTAACTTGGATACAAATATCCTGAATGTGGGGCTAGAAAACACTATGGCCGGGATTCTCTGGCTGTTCACGCCCTGCCACCACTGCCAGTGAGATCAGAAAATTTGGCATTCAGCCAAACCTCCATTCCTGCAGCGGGACAGAGAATCCCAGCTGTGGGTGGAGGTTGGAGAATCCAGCCCTATGTTTATTTCATGCTAGTAAAAATTACTCAAGAGAGGGACATGAGTATAATAGTTGATTGCTCACTAAAATTTTACAAGTAATATGAAGTAACAATAGGAAAAAGGGCCGATGATACAAATTGTTTTGCAAGGATTCTTATGTGAAATAAATAGTACTGTAGGCTAAACAAGGCATTACTACTTCTGAATTTGGATGTTGTGTCCAGTTCTGGGCCCTGAAGATGGCAAGGATATTGAGGTTGCAAGGAGAATGCAGAGAAGGGGCTCAAAAATTGGCCGTAAGAGTCTTTTTTATCAGGATTGGCTGGAACAGTTGAGGTTATTCATTTCAAAGAAGCACAGTTTTGAATGATTGTTTTTAAATGAATGGATTAAATTCAATCCGGTTTGCACTGCTTTTGATTTTCAAGCTTCACCTCTTCCTAACATTTCTTTCTTCATAGTTTGAAGTGACTTGTAACCTCAAGAAGATGATATTGTGGCATTGCTTACAAATCATCCACTGGTTTCTCCTAATTATGTTCCCATATTTGGTAAAATAGCAGTCTGAGGAAATTTATAAAATTGCTAATGTAGCGCAATATGATTGCATAAAGATATTTTAATAATTTAGTAATATTTTTATATATTAAAAGGTGTTTGATTTGATTTGATTTATTTATTGACACATGTGTTAGTATGCAGTGAAAAGTATTGTTTTTTTGTATACTGTACAGGCAAAGCATTCCATTCATAGCGAAGGAAAGGAGAGAATGCAGAGTGTAGTGTTACAGTCATAGCTAGGGTGTAGAAGAAGATCAACTTACTGTATTTTACATTTTTGAGTTTTTACGCTAAATATTCTAGTTGGATTCAGTGTCACTGGCCTTTCCTTCACATGGATCTTCCATCCCTGACAAACCCAAATGTGTTTATATCTGTCCAGTGTCTAGTTATACCAATATCAATGTAATGAGGTGCAGCAGTTGAACCTGAAACCTTTACAATTTTGTCAGCTAACTGGAATATTTGACAAAGCTGCCATGCGATCTCTTTAATTTTGGACGAATTTACACTCAATTAGACTGTGGCACTGACAATAATCCAATAAATACATGAACTTAACAATAAACATCAAATGAACTGCTTACAATAATTGCACACATTATTAATCTCCTTAGGAAGTCAAACAAAAGCATTTCTTCCAAGCTAATTCTCAACTTAAAACATGATCCTTGAATCAGGTTTGCTCACTTTTTTACCTGGTGAAATGTGATCACAATCCATATAGTTAATGGGTACTTCTGTTTGCTTCAAGCTGGCTATTGAGCTTAAATAGTAATCCACCAAACTACATCCCTAGTTGCAGGAACTGTCCTTCAAAGGAACAATAAAGAATCGTAGAAAGCACCTCCCCCACCCCTGCTCAATTACTGCCCACAAAATTGACTCATGACATCTCCGATACAACAGTCTACTAAACCCATTTAAAATGTTAAAGCGAATTTCAATTTCTTGACATGTGACATCATCTGTTTTTGATTCTAGGAATTGGAATATTTTATTATTGGTGAGAAACTAGGAGGGTCAAAGGAATTTGGATGTCCAGACACACAAATGCTGGTGCATTGGTACAAAAATGATCAAAATAGCTCATGGATTGTTCACTGTAATTTCTCATGAGCTCAAATACAAAGGAGAAGAAGTTAGCTTCATTTGTTCAGACCATTCTGGAGTACTCTGCTCGGTTTGAGATATAACGCTTCATTATTTTGTGGGCAAAGCAGGACAATAGAGGTTTACAGCGTGGAAACAAGCCCTTTGGCCCAACTTGTTCATGCTGCCCTTTTTTTAAATCAATTTTTTTTAATCCCCGAAACTAATCGCAATTGTCTGCATTTAGCCCATATCCCTTTATACCCACCTTACCCATGTAACTATCTAACTGCTTTTTAAAAGACACAATTGTACCCACCTCCATTACTACCTCCAACAGCTTGCTCCAGACACTCACCACCCTCTGTGTGAAAAAAAATTGCCCCTCTGGACACTTTTGTATCTCTCCCCTCTCACCTTAAACCTATGCCCTTAGGGCAAATCCTAACCGAGCAATTAATACCTCAGGAGGCCACTCTCAATCATCAAAAAAGTGATGGAAAGGGATAATCGACAATGCTATCAAGTAGTAAATACTCAGCAATAACCTGCTCACTAACACTTGATTTGGATTCTGCCAGGGTCTTACTCAATTCCTGACCACTGAAATTAAAGAGTTGAGGTTAGGTGAGTATGACTGCCGTTGACATCAAGGAAGCATTTGACTAACTGTGGCATCAAGGAGCCTGAGCAAAACTGAATTCATAAGAACATAAGAACATAAGAAATAGGAGCAGGAGTAGGCCATCTAGCCCTTCGAGCCTGCCCCGCCATTCAATAAGATCATGGCTGATCTGTTGTGGCTCAGTTCCACTTTCCCGCCCTCTCCCCATAACCCTTAATCCCCTCTCTTATCAAAAACCCATCAACCCGCTTCTTAAAAATACAGTGGAAACACCATGGGAAAACTCTAAACTGGTTGGATTCATACCCAGCACAAAGGAAGATGTTTGTGGTTGTTAGAGGTCAATCAGCTCAACCCCAAGATTTCACTACAGGAGTTCCTCAGAGTAGTGTTCTAGGTCCAACCATCTATAGCTGTTTCATCAATAACTTTTCCTTCATTATAAGGTCCGAAATGGGGTATTCGCAGATGATTGCACAATTTGCAGCACCATCCACCATTCCTCAGAGACTGAAGTAGTCCATGTCCTGATGCAACAATATTCCAGCTTGGGTTGATAAGCAACACTGCACGAGTGCCAGGGCAATAACATTTCAAACAAGGAAGCATCTAGCCACTTTCGAGCCTACTCTGCCTTTCATTTTGATTATGGCTGATCATCAAATTTAATACCTGATCCCGCCTTCCCTCCATATCCCTTGATCCCTTTAGTTCCAAGAGCTATGTCTAATTCCTTCTTGAAATCACATAACGTTTTGGTCTCATCTGCTTTCTGTGGTAGTTAATTCCACAGATTCCTCACTATCTGGGTGAAGAAATTTCTTGACTCGGTCCTTAAAGTTTTAAACCTTATCCTCAAACTATGACCCCTAGTTCTGGACCACCATCAGGAACATTCTTTATGAATCTATCCTGTCTAATTCTGATAGAATGTTATACATTTATATGAGATTCCTCTCACTCTTCTAAATTCTAATGAATACAATTCTAACCAACTTAATTCCTCCTCATATGACAGTCCTGCCATCCCAGGAATCAGCCTGGTAAACCTTCGCTGCACTCCCTATAGCAAAACTGCACTTCCTCTATAACAAGAATATCTTTCCTCAGTTAAGGACATCAAAACCGTACATAGGAACTGAGAAACATTGGAGTTAGGAGCAGAAGTAGACAAATTCAGCCCTTCAAGCCTACTCTACCATTCAGATCATGACTGATCTTTCTCTGGTCTCAAATCCACCTCCCCACCTTTTTCCCATATCTCCTTATCCTTTTTTGTATAGGCTGTTGATGATGGGGGATTGCGATGGGCAATACCAAGATGCTCCTTGTGCATTGTCAATTTGCCCCTTGGGCAGTGCCAGAGTGCCTCCCTTATCCCCGACCTCCTAGGGTGGCCTCAATAGCCTTTATTTCCACCAGCAGTTCAGTTGTCTGTTCTCCGTTAGTGGGAAGCTGTAGTAAACCCCACTGGAGGGAACCACTGCTGGTGGGGTGGGGAGGGAGGCGGTGGAGACACTAGCAGGTCCGGAGACTTCAGTCCCAGGCTCGCTAATGATAAGAGAAATTGAAATTGAAAGTTTTTAATCAGCTCCATGCCAATTCCTGGCACAGAGCTTATGGCACCAAAAGACCTGGAGCTGGAGACAAATGGAGGCCGTGGCTAAATGGCCTCCGCTGATGTCTCCTGGCTGCTAGGGGAGCACAGCAGGCTGGGAGAATAGCCCCCAATATACTTACTTCCCTTGTCCAAATCTAGTCACTACCTGCCATTTGGAAAACTCCAACTCTTTGCTTCCTGTCTGCTAACCAGCCTTCTATCCATCTCAAGACATTATCTGCAATCTTATGTGCTTTAACTTTACATAATCATCTGCTATGTGAGACCCTGTTGAAAGCCTTTTGAAAATCTAAGCAAACCACATCCACCAATTCTCCCTGGTCAACTCCACTAGTTACATCCTCAAAGAAGTAGATTTGTCAAGCATGATTTCCCTTTCGTAAATCCATGCTGACTTTGTCTGATTGTACCACTGCTTTCCAAATGATGTGCTATGAAATCCTTGATAATGGATCTACCAACTTCCCGACAATGAGAGTCTCACTGTAATGTAGGCTTACATTAATGCCTCTCAGTCTTCATTGGCATGCCAACCCAAACATTAAATATTCATTCCTTTCACCACCGACGTACAGTGACAGCAGTGACCCCATCTATAAGATGCAACTGCAGCAACTCACCAAAGCTCTGTCAATAGCACCTTCCAAATCTGCAACCTTTAACGCCTAGAAGGAGAAAGGCAGCAGATGTATGGAAACACCACCACATGTAAGTTCCCATCCAAATCACACATCATTTTGAGATAGCGCTATGGGCAAAACATGGGCAAACATGGACAAAAGAGCTGAGTACTACAAGTGAGTTGAGAGTGACTGTCCTTGATATCAAGGCAGCATTTCACTGAGTGTTGCATCAAGGGACACCAGCAAAACAAGTCAATGGGAATCGGGGGAAAACTTTCCATTGGCTAGAATGAAACGTAACACAAGGAAAATGGTTATGGTTGTTGGAAGTCAATCATTTTGTTCCAGGACATCACTACAGGAGTACCTGAGGTCAACCATTTTCAGCTGCTTCATCAATGACCTTCCTTCCAGCATAAGGTCAGAAGTGAGATGTTTGCTGATGATTGTACAATGTTCAGCAGCAGATACTGAAGCAATCCATGTCCAAATGCAGCAAGACCTGGACAAGATCTGGGCTGACAAGTGGCAAGTAATGCTTGCACCACACAAGTGCCAGGCAATGCCCATCTCCAACCATTGCCTCTTGACATTCGATGGCGTTACCATGACTAAATCCCCCTCCAGCCTGAGGGTCACCATTGATCAGAAACTGAATCAGTCGAGCCATATAAATACTGTGGGAAGAGAGCAATATAGAGGTTAGGAATCCTGCAACATGTAATGCACCTCCTGACTCCCCAAAACCTGCTCAACATCGATAAGGCATAAGTCAGGAGTGTAATAGAATACTCTCCACTTGCCTGGATGGTTTCAGCTCCAACAACACCCAAGAAGTTTCATACCATCCAGGACAGAGCAGCCTGTTTGATTGTACTCCTTCCACAAACGTTCACTCACTCCACCACTGACTCTCAGTAGCAATACTGTGTATCATCTTCAAGATGCACTGCAGGATCTCAACAAAGCTCCTTAGACAGCAGCTTCTAAACTCATGACTACAATCATCTAAGAGGACAAGGGCAGCAGGGGTATGGGAACACCACTACCTGAGTATTACCTCCAAGGTGCACATGATCCTGACTTGGAAAGATATCACCGTTCCCTCACAGTCGCTTGGTCAAACTCCTGGAACTCCGTTCCTAATGGCACTGTGGGTGTACCTACACCACATAGTCAGCAGAAGTTCAAGAAGATAGCTGACCACCACCTTCTTGAATGTGATTAGTGATGTGCAATAAGTGTTTGACCAGCTTGTGATACCCACATCCTGTGAATGAAAGGCTATGTACATCATAGAATCATACAGTCCAGAAGAGCCTTTTGGCCCATTGAGTCCACACCGACACATTAGAAACACCTGAACCTCCACCTAATCCCATCTGCCAGCATTGGCCCATAGCCCTTAATGTTATGATCCAGATACTTTTTAAAAGATGTGAGGCAACTCGCATCCACTCCCTCACCCTCCCCCCCCGCCCCTCCCAGGCAGCACATTCCAGACCGTCACCACCCTCTGGGTAATAAAAGTTTTTCCTCACATCCCCCTAAACTTTCTGTCCCTCACCTTGAACCTATGTCCCCTCATGACTGACCCTTCACCTAATGGGAACAGCTGCTCCTTATCCACTCTATCCATGTCTCTCATAATCTTGTACACCTAGATCAGGTTACCCCTCAGTCTTCTCTGCTCCAACAAAAACAACCCAAACCTACTTAGCCTCTCTTCATAAATTAAATGTTCCATCCCAGATAGCATCCTGGTGAATCTCCTCAGCACCTTTCCAGTGCAATCATATCTGTCCTATAATATGGTGACCAGAACTGCACATAGTACTCTAGCTGTGGCTTCACCAAAGTTTTATACAACTCCAACATGACTTCCCTGCTTTTGTAATCTATCCTTGATTGATTAAAGCAGGTGTCCCATATGCCTTTTTCACCACCTTACTAATAGCCCTTTCGCTTTCAGAGATCTGTGGACAAACACACTAAGGTCCCTTTGTTCCACAGAAATTCCTAATGTCCTACCATTCGTTGAATACTTTCAGTACCAGTTGGCGCCTAGTTTTGTTGGATTTGCCATGCAGTGAAGATCATGTTTGAGGTGGAAACTGCATGGTGACTCTGGAAGGAGCTGTCTGGACACTCTGGGAGGTGATTTAGGAGGATCCTTGCAATGACCTTCTCTGTGCAGACAGCAGGGAGACTTCTTTATAGTTATCACAATCAGACTTGTCTCCCTTCTTCAATAGTCGTATGAACACAATATTCCTGAGATGCCACAGCATAAGGGATTCCAATGTATAATGATAATAGCTAAGACTGTCATAGCAGTACTAGAAAATGTCTTTAATAAAAATATATCACTCAGCAGAACTACAGAAGCTATCTAAGAACTGTTTGTTACAAACAAAAACTGTTGTTATTGTCAGTGAACATTTAATTATCTTGGCCTAGACTGTAAGTATTTGGATGAGTTTTTCCTGTTTATAAAAGGCTAAAATGTGTTTATGATTCTTGACCCATTTCATATAAACCTATATAAAAAATAAATTTCAAACATTTACAGACATTTCAGTCAGGTTATAAAGGGTTGATGACTTCTTGCTGCGTTCATGCTGCAAGCTTTCAGTTACACATTGACAGTAAAATCAGATGTAAAACAGATGTTAAAACACCAACTAACTCTGAAGCAAAACATTCACATTATCTTAACCAGGAAGCCTCACTCCCTTTGCTCTGGTGTTGGGTTGGGCATGATGTGGGTATGCCGGCGTTGGACTGGCGTAAACACAGTAAAAAGTCTGACAACACCAGGTTTTAGTCCAACCTATTTATTTGATAATATACTCGCAAGCTTTCGGGTTAGCCCCTTCGTCAGGTGAATGGAGAGTTCTGGCCTCAGACAGAGCATATAAAGCACAGACAGTTTAGAGATTACTGATTAGAATGCGAATCCTTACACCTAACCTGCTGTTCAAGACCTGAAGTGGCTGATAATGTGAGTGGAAGGAGCACTGATCACAGTTTAAAGAGATGTGTATTGTCTCCAGGCAGTACAGTAAGTGAGGTTTTGCAAACCCAGGCAAGTCACGGGGGTTACTGTACTGTCTGGAGACAATACACATCTCTTTAAACTGTGATCAGTGCTCCTTCCACTCACATTATCAGCCACTTCAGGTCTTGAACAGCAGGTTAGGTGTAAGGATTCGCATTCTAATCAGTAATCTCTAAACTGTCTGTGCTTTATATGCTCTGTCTGAGGCCAGAACTCTCCATTCACCTGACGAAGGGGCTAACCCGAAAGCTTGCGAGTATATTATCAAATAAATAGGTTGGACTAAAACCTGGTGTTGTCAGACTTTTTACGTTGTTGGGTTGGGCCACAGCTCTGTTTTCAGAATTGAGTTACGCTATCCCTGCAATGGTTTCACAATGGGGTGTCGCTGCACATTTTATTCCCAGAGTCACAGAATTCAAGGCCCACCTTTACAACAACATCCCACCTCCATATTGACTTTATTCTTTTTGTGTAGAAAATCATAGTCATTTTGTTTATCCGTGTATCGAATATGAGATAGCCAATGATACAGAAATAGGCAGTTCCAAACCTACTAGTCTGGTTAGTTCAGTGGAAGCATTTTTCTCGCGATAGTAAAGGAGTAAGGAAAGATATGTATTCAGATAATCAGGGATTTTATCCTGTGTGTCACATTTCAAACTCACAAGTTTAGCTTGGTGAAAGGGCAAAAAAACTTAAAGGGAAGGCGATAGCCTAAGTAATATTATCGCTAGACTATTTATCCAGAAACAGGACTCAGGTTCAAATCCTACTACAGCATATGGTTAAATTTGAATTTAATAAAATGTAATATCTGGAATTAAGAGTCTACCGATGACCATGAGACCGTTATTGATTGTGGGAAAACTAATGTCCTTTAGAGAAGGAAGTCTGCCATCCTTACCTGGTCTGGTCTACGTGTGACTCTAGAGCCATGGCAATGTGGTTGACTCTCAACTTCCCTGTGAAATGGCCTAATAAACCATTCAGTTCAAAGGCAATTATGGATGGGTAATAAATGCTGGCCAGCCAGCAATGCCCATTTCCCATAAATGAATTTTAAAAAATCTGTCTGATTTGTTACCTAGTCTTGAGATATGGGAAGTATTTGTTGGCCATCGGCAGTTTAAGCAATGGATTATAAATTTAATTTAAAAAGTCATTATAATCTTTAATTCAACGTTTCATTTCTTGGTATTGTCCTCCTGACAATCAGACATACTAGCTATTTTTATCCATGCCTTTGTCACCTCTCCTCCTTACACCCAGTGCCTTTATCTCTCCTGTGTGCAGTGCCTCAGGATACATTTCTTCATTAAAGACGCTCTGTAAAACAAGCATGCTGCTCTCATAATATCTGGGAATCATTGCAAATGGAATAGTGAATGATTGGCATACAGACCATGGAACCACAGCGCAGATAATTGTGGAATTGCTTAGTTCATTTCATACATCGGGAACTTTCCACAAGCATAATCTAACACGTAGCCCAATGGAAGATTTATTTCCAAACTGACTGGTTACCTGAGGGAGTTGGACTGCCCCACAGCTTACCACCCCCACCCCCATCCCCAGCATTGTACCGGATACTCTTTTTTTTACAGTATGCTGTATTTCATTGAGTCATTATGGCACAGATGGAAGCTTTCCAGTACATGGCACCCAAGCCATTTTTTTCCTAAATTGGGATTATTTAATATAGTGCAATATTAGAATTAATGTGCAATCAAATGTCTACATTGCTATCATTCTGAACTATCCATGCTTGCTCTGTATCATTTTGAACTTCTTTGAACCATTGCATTCCTCTGGGATAAGAATGTCCTTTCTGACAATGGTTTAACATTAATCACTTCATCAGACTATCAAACTACATTAAAGAAAGAAAGACTTGCATTTATATAGCATATTTCACAACCATCAGACAACTCAAAATGTCTTATAGCTAATTAATTACTTTTTCTTTGAAGTGTAGTCACTATTATAATGTAGGAAATGCATCAACCAGTATGAGCTCAGTAATTTCCCACAATCAACAACACGTTAATGACCAGGTAATTTGTTTCTGTGATATTAATTGAGGAATAAATACTGGCCAGGATACCCAGGATAACTTGCCTGATATTTTTCAAAACAGCACTGTGGGATTTGTTTTCATCCAACCAAGCTGGCAGATTGAGCCTTGGTTTAGCATTCCATCAGAAAGAAGATGCCTCTGACAGTGCAGCACTCCATCGGTATTGCACCTAAGTGTCAGTTTTAATGTTGGTGCTCAAGCCCTGGAATAAGGCTTGAACATTGAACTTTGTGAATTAGGGACGAGATGCTACCAACTGGGCTATGGCTGACACACCAATAAGATTTGGTCATTTACTTCAAGATACATCATTCTCCTCAGCAGCTGTTTTTAACCTAAGAAGTGGGAAGCCAAATAAAGCATGACTCTGAGCACACTGATCTTTATTTCGTAGTTCCCATGGCACCATACAGACAGTCTACTTTTTAACTAATACTCCACAGGACAGATGTCCTGATGGCACATCCAGAGATTCGACCCAAAATTTCAGCGTGTATTCTTGCAGAATCGAATGGGTAGCCTCAAGCACTGGCAGCACCATGCAACTTGTTTCGCAAATGTTACACTTTAAGGTTTATGAAAGTCATCCTAAAAGCATACACTGTCCTCATTGTAGCCCCAGTCTTGGTGCAGAGTAGGATTAATAGGTTCCATGCAGCAAGTGCATTGCTTGCCTCTGCTGTGGGCATAACCATACCCATTATCTTAGTCTTACCAAGACTATTATCTTTGATTCTGGTGGCACCCAGAAGTTTAAAACAGTCAAAGGAACCTGTTCTCATGTGAAATATAAGTGCCTCCAGTGGTACTGGCATTACTTAGTTTACTTTGTAATGTTGCTTCCGACTGCAACTTTGTGTCAGTGGCAATCTTGGAATATGAAGTGAAAGTATATTTTAGATCAAGACATTCTGGTTACATTTGACAAAAATAGTCAAACCTAACTTTGCCTTCCCACACCATTTCAGTCAGTTATAGCTCCAATAATTCATGTTCTTTTTCTACCCTTTTTCACTACCCTTTTTCTTTTTCAGATATCCATCTGGCCCAGCAATGACAGAAGAGCAGGAGGTGGAAAATCAGGAAGACAGTGATAAAGAAGAAATAATATCATTCAATCTTATGTCTATAGCCCCCATCTAGGAAATTGGCACTGCACCTGCTTTAGAGAATAATTTCAAAGCTGGATTTGCATGTGATGAAACATTGGGCATAAGTGGCGTGAAGTCAGGGTTGGGTGTCAATAGAAGGTGAGACTGGTGTTCACTAGAGGGTGAAGTTGCATAAGAGTTGTGCTGTAAAGGACTTGGACAAGGACTTCAATGGGGTTGCCTGAAGAGAAAGGATGCGGGTATGTACAATGAAATGCTTGGCACATTGATTGACCTGTCAGAGAGTCAGAATGTTATGTGAAGCAGCATGAAGGAGTCTGGCGCTAACTTGGCAAAGGTCTTTGCATAGTGCAAAGTTTGAGTGTGAAAATGGTGGTCAACTCCATTAACACACATGCAGACCATGAAGCAGCGTATGAATGCTAGCATCTGGAGAATCTAGAACTTGGAGAAGTCACCCATTAAAGACAGAGATGAGGAAATGTGTTTTCTCTTAGAAAGTTTTGTGACTTTGGAATTCTCTTCCTCAGAATGTGGTTGAGGCCAAGCCCTGAATATCTTTAAATCAGAGGTAGATATGTTCTCAAAAAGCAAAGGAGGTTAAAGGTTATTGGGGTAGGCAGGAATGTGAATTTGAGGTTAAAAATTACACAGTGGAATGGCAGTGGTGAGAAAATGAATGCTATCATCCTGAGACAGTTCAGCAGGTTTGTGCTCCACAGGGCTGCTACCTCTCCCTGGGGCAACTTCAACAGTTTTGGTTATCTATTAGAGGATATATTATATATCTTCTAATGAGTGCTATGACATGCTCCAAGCCACTTTGAACATTGGTCTCCACAGCGATGATTTTTTTGAATAAAGGAGAAAGCTCAATGGGCCAAGTGGTCTACTCATGCGTCTAAGAATGAGAAAGAGAGAGAGAGATTGCTTACTGCTCCCTTCAGCAGTTTTTCCTGATGAGCTTGAAGACTGCTCTCTGTGCCCGGTTTGGCAAAAATCAGTTCTTATAAACCTCCTGTCTGTGTATTCCCAAAAAGTAATTTGATTATCACATCTTGCAGTCATTGTTGGAGAACAAGCAATCCCATTTTGAGCTGTCAACCTAGAAACTTTTGACACATTTCGGTATAGTAGAAACCAAAAAATAGGTGGGATTAGTTCTTCCTCCACAGAGTGTTTGGGTGTCTATAGGGTGTATAGGTTAGCAGTTCCCATTGTCCTAACTGTTAATTAAAATTGAGCATCATGCGTTATTAATCTCTTCCTTAGTTAGTGTTGGATTTTGATATCTATAGACATTCTTTTGGAATGACTCTCCTTTCAACTTTCTTCTGGAGGGGGTCCTTGTTTGTTTTTCTCATCTTCACATTAGAAGGTATCCTCGCAATAAGCAGTTTACGGTCTCAGTTTTTAAAGTAAACATTTCCAGGCAGTTAAAAGCTTTTTTAAAAATAATTTTTCGAAAATGAAGACACATTTTAAAAGTAGAGATAAGATACATAGATTTAGAAAAAAAATTGGCATTCCACATCAGTTACATAAGTGAAAAACTAACATAAACGAACATTCACTTGTCTAAACAATTATTTCAGTAATTTTGAATGTCACTTTTATCAGGGGTAAAGTTTGAAAAATCATGTTTTGCTTTGTTTCAATGTTTTCATACAAAAGAAACAAGTCGTGCCCAGAGTCCTAGATCGAAGAATCATCCCAGAATGGATTCTACCTTTCATATCTGGTCCAGACTTCATTTTTGAGGCAATTCCGCTATGTTTCTGGGTTCATTCAGGAATCCCATTAGCTATGGGCCAATGAGGCTGTACCTACACTTGCAGAGGGCATAGGTGACTTTCTGGACTGCAGGTTTGTATCTCTAAAACATAAGCCAGATGATAGCAATCAGTTCCAGAGGAATCAGTGGGCAGTCAATTCTGGGCAATAGGGATAACAACAATTATCTATTTTGATGTCTTCAGTCTTAGTATGAGATTGGCCTGTGGCTTCTGCTCTCAGGGTGGCAGGCTACCCCTCCAAGTTTCAGACTTTTCCCCTGAGTGGGCACTTTTGTTGCATCACTAGTGGCGTGCGAAGTTTGCTTCAATTATGTGGCAATGACCCTGTTCACAAAATTTGTGGTATGGTCATGGTGAAACAAAAGGCAGAAGCTTCAGCTACACTTCCTGCAATGTAATGGTACTGCTGGAATTTGTATCTTATTGTGTAATTGCATTCTGAGTAATCAGATGGGTGTACCTCATGTTTTAATCATGCCTTATCAGCAAATTAGGGTATCCTTTCTAACATGAAAATAAATAATTTTTAAAATGGGTGTGTCTGGACACACCTGAATCTCACCAGGTGACTCACTCCAAAATATCTGCAAAGTTTAAGAATACTACCTGAAGCTGCTCTTTAGGTTCAACTATCATACTGCAGGCAAATCTATTTTCCCTCTGATCCATAGTCTTTGCTTCCACCCAGAGACTGATTTCACTTGTTAGATCCATTTCCATAGGCAATAGACATCCTTTGGCAGCTTGTTCATGTGCACTTTCTTCCTGAGTGCATCCCGGCACTCAGTGTCAATAGATTAGCCTGAGCTAATGCTGATCTCAACTAATATCAATACTTCCAACAGGAACACTGGAAATTAAATAAAAATCTGTCTGATTTCCCCTCACTAATTGAAGAGCACAGAAACTTATCTGCTCTCTTCTTAAAAGTAGTAATATTTGCCTCAAATGCACTCTGTGGCAAAATCGTTAAGATGCCGCCCAGAGTCCAAGATCAAAGAACATAGGTACAGCTTCATTGGCCCATAGCTAATGGGATTCCTGAATGAACCCAGAAACATTGCAGAATTGCCCCAAAAATGAAGTCTGGACAGGGTATGAAAGGTAGAATTCATTCTGGGATGATTCTTTGCCTTGGACTCTGGGCAGCATCTTAACGATTTTTGGACTGTGGGCTAAAAACAAATGTAGGGCCTTAGACTGAAAAAACTATTGGCTAACCGTGAGTTTCCGATTGTATGCAGAATAAGTTAAACGTGAAATTTCTCCTAACTCCTTGCTCTCTTTGGGAAAATTGTTACACCCTTTCTACTAGCTGCTCAGGTGTAGAAAATACATTTACCTCAACTTACCCTGTCTAAACCCTTCTTAATTTTAATAAAATCTGATAAATGTATTTTTCCTTCTCTGTTCAAGTAGAAATAGTCCAGGTTTCTCTTCATTATGTTTTCATCCTTCATATCAACTTAATAGGTGGAATTTTATGGCCTTGCTCATCCCAAAAGCCCGCCCAACGTCAACGAACTTTTCCACGCCTGCTTTGATTCCTGTGGTGGGCAGGATGGTAAAATTCTGGCCATTGAATCCAAACTGGCTGCTCACTATGGTTTTAATGTCCTTTAAATAAAGTGGTAACCAAAACTGCACACGGCCATTTAATTTTACATAAACATACCATCACTGTTTTTATTCACAGTATTTTTTATAATTTTTAAAGTTCAAAAGGCCATTGGCCATCTTTTGGTTTTATTTACCTGTATTTCCCATTTCAATGAATTATGTGTTTATATTTGTTCTCTGAAATAAACTGAGTTGAAATGTGTGATTTTAAAAATTGCTACTTTTACATTATGTTTTAATGTAAAATTTAGACAACTTACAAAAAATATTTATGCTGAACTGCCCTTGCATGAAAGTCAATCAGAAAGAGGCAATTGATTTCAGTAACTCCCACAATATTTGAAAACCTAACAAAACAATAACTTTCATTTATACAGGAACTTTAACAACAAAACAATAACTTTCATTTATACAGGAACTTTAACAACAACTCAAGAGACTTTATAAAGATGTAAGCAAAAATGGATGTTAATACTCAGAAGTGTGATTATAACGAGTTTTAAGTGGGAGATGGGCTTAAGGAGAAATTTCCCAGAGAGCAGGACAGCTGAATGTGTGCCCACTAAGCAACGAAATGTGAAAAAGGGGGTGATGCAGTTGCTTGCGATGCTGGAATGTTTTCACTGAGCTATGGAGAAAAGAGGTTGTGGTGGTATTCAAACACAAAAATGAGGATTATAACTTTCAAATATTGGGTACTGGGAGCCAATGTAAATCACCAAAGATTCGGTTAATGAGTGAACAAAATAAGCCACAG
This sequence comes from Carcharhinus amblyrhynchos, assembly GCF_965287045.1. Lineage (NCBI taxonomy): Eukaryota > Metazoa > Chordata > Chondrichthyes > Carcharhiniformes > Carcharhinidae > Carcharhinus > Carcharhinus amblyrhynchos. The sequence continues at coordinate 35,948,282 of NC_137330.1, read as the reverse complement.
ACAGCAGAGTTTTAAATGAGCTAACTGAAAGACAAACAATGAGATGCCTGCAAGGGAAAGATTGGGATAGTCAAGTTTGGAGGTGTCAAAGCACTGATGACCGTTTCAATGCTAGAGATAATAATGCTGGCAGGTGATGTTACAGAGTGGATGGCAGAAAATGTTATAATAATTAGTAACTGGGATGGAGAGGGTGTAAATGAGTTGGAAGCCCAGCTCAAGAAAATACATAAGTGACTAAGTCTGAGAACAGTCTGTGTTAGCTTAAGACATTGGCTTGGGAAGGGCATGGAGTTGCTAGAGAGGTTAGAGAGTTATAGTCAGTTTTCTTCCGTGGAAGAGGTGGAAATCTGTTTAGAAAGATTCAAAAAGGTAGCTGGAATAGAGATGGCCACAGATCTGAGCAGCGGCAACATATTTATGCTCGTTAGAGAGGAGGCGAGGTTGGAAATGGAGCACAAATTTACAAGGGTCAAGGATCTGTTTTGTGGGGATAAGTGGTGACAGTGGTTTTGAAAGGGAAGGGTGCAACCCTTATCAGAAAGAACATGTTACAATGTCTCAGCCTTCTTCACCCTCATTTACATTCCCTTCATCCAATTACAGCACTGTCCCCCCAAACCTTAAAGTACAAATCTCTTCTGATTTTCTTTGCTCTTAAGAAGTGTCATCCAGGGTCAAAACATTGGCTCTATTCCCTCTCCACAGATGCTGAGATTTTCCAGCATTTTTTGTTTTTGTTTCAGATTCGAGCATCCGTGATACTTTGCTTTTATAAAATAGTGTGGGATCAGAAAGGGAAGATAGTTGAACTTTTATTATAGAGCAAGAAATATGTAGGGGGTCACTACAAGCTGTCAGATGAGAGTAAGAAGAAAGATAGTTTACTCTATAAAGAGGGAATAAAGGTATATGAAAATAAATAGGTTATTATAATGGAGGATTTCAATCAGTATGACATTAATCAGGAATGCTCTTTTGATTTGGAGTTCGAGTTACAAATTGTGATGAATAATCACTTCATAATACACTGTAATAGGACAACCAGGGGAGCAAATATGTCAGTCTGGCGACAGTAAGTGACCCAGATAACATACTGAAAACAGAAGCTAATAATGATAATAATACAGGAGGTAATAATGATTACAAAATCAGCAAATTAAACAAGATCTGGGACTTAACATTACCAAGGACCAATATTCAGAGGTATAATTTTAAAAAGGCTAAATCAAGGGCATGGGAAAAAATCATTTTGGTGAAGAAAAATTAAATATCTTTGAAGCATACTGCTGAACTGCAGGATTAAGTGCATGGATAGGATTAACAAATACAAACTGAATTGTTAATCAATTAAACGATCCAAAGTGAAATTATAAAAAAAAATGAACTTTATATAGCTGATAGGAAGAAAGGTTGAGAAACAAGTCGATGAACATAACCTTCAGAAACACAACGGCAGAGGGACCTTGGTATTCAGACAAAAACAGAAGATGCTGTAAAACGTCCATAGGTCTGACACCATGACCACTATTTTACGACTTCGCTCATAACAATCAAAAAAAATTGTTTATTTTGTAATCATTATTACCTCCTGTATTATTATCACTATTAGCTTCTGTTTTCAGTATGTTATCTGGGTCACTTACTGTCGCCAGACTGACATATTTGCTCCCCTGGTTTTCCTATTACAGTGTATTGTGAAGTGCTTATTCATCACAATTTGTAACTCGAACTCCAAATCAAAAGAGCATTTCTGATTAATGTCATACTGATTGAAATCCTCCATTATAATAACCTATTTATTTTCACATACCTTTATTCCCTCTTTACAGAGTAAACTATCTTTCTTCTTACTCTCATCTGACAGCTTGTAGTGACTTCGCTCAGGCGAGGCTTGTAAAATCCTGCCTGAGGCCAACGGACAATTCTGTTCTGTGAGCCCTGGAATTGGGCCGGTGAGGTGGTAAAATTCCAGCCCATATGAAGAGAAAGAATAGAGCTAATGCTTCGAGTCAGATGTTTGGTTGGATCTCTGATGAAGGGTCATCCAGACTTGGCTCTATTCTCTCTCTTCTCAGATGTTGTCAGACCTGCAGAGATTGTCCAGCATTTTCTGATTTTCGTTCCAATTCCAGCATCTACAATAATTTTCTTTTATCTTGGTACGCTGACACACTGGTCATTAAAAGTGGCTATACAAGCAGTTACAGCTATGACATGGCAAATTGATTCTTCAGTTTGCATTCAAAGGCATAAAATACAAAAGCAAAAACAAAAATTGCTCTTCTACTATACCCAGCACAGTTGAAACATTATATACAGCTTTGGACATAGCATTATTGGAAAAATATAAATGTAATATGAAACATACAAAACAGATGTAATTGAATGCTGCTAGAAATAAAAACTTACAGCAACGTGGAGGGCTTTTTTGAAGTTCGGACATTTTCTGCAGGAAATGGGAAAATTAAGTGATGCAGAGGACATTTCTCAGAATGGTCCCGGGATGAGGGATTTTACTTACAAGGTCAGTATGGAGAAGCTGAAGTTGTTCTCCTTGGAGCAAATGAGATTGAAGTTAGATTTAATGGAGATGAACAAAATTATGACAGCTTTGAATAAGATAGACAAGGAAAAGCTGTTTCCACTGGTTGACAAGGTCCAATGCATATAGATATATGGCTTAGGACAAGAGATGCAGGGGGGAATGAGAGAAAGAACTATTTACGCAGTGGGTGGTAATGACCCGGAACTCACTACCCATAAGGATTGTGGAAGCATATACAATCAATCATTTCAAAAGGATATTGGATGGACACTTGAAGACAATAAACTTGCAGGACTACAGGAGTAGAGCAAGGACTGTATTGATTCATGGAGAACAAACCTGAACTCAATGAGCGAAATGGCCACCTTCTGTGTCATTAATGATTCTATGACTCAATGCTCTAATGCAACTGGAACCTTTGAGATTATGAAGGATTAAAATCTGATGAATATTGAGAATTTTTTCCACTGTAATGGTAATGCAAGTACACAATTTAAAAATGATTGCAAAACGAATTAAAGGGTGTTCACAAATAATTGTGGACTGCCTCAGACCAGAGTCCATAACTTTTAGATGGTAATTGCATGCCAAAAATATATATCAAAGCGTGTAGGGGGTGAATGGTGTTAGAATGATGTGTTTTTTAAGATTATTATAGGGTGCAACTATAGCTTTAAATTTGATGTAAACGAAGGGAGGCATTTGACCTATTCCAAAGTATGCCTGACTGCAAATCTGGGCAGTTTGATTGTTAGAGGTCAATGAAAACTTAGATTATATTACTGAGAAGGTGGTGCAAGGTATTTATGCTGAGAGACAATCTCTGAGTTTACAATGAGTAGACTCTGAAGGCAGGATTTTCCAGCCACATTCACCCCGGAGGATTCTGCCCAGGGTCAATGGATCTTTGCATGGTCCTGTCCATCCTGCTACAATTCCCATGGTGAGCTGCACGGGAAAATTCCATCCTGAGTCTCCCAAAGTCCAAGAAAGGTATTGTAGATATTAGATAATAAACAGTTGAACAGTAAATTTTCCATTTACTTCGAAGATGAAAGGGAGCTGAGCTCAAGGCTACATAATTAGTATTTCTACCTAGATGCAAGGTTAATGTGTTTCACATTGCCAGGGAAAGAGGTCAGAGCAAGCCATTTTTGAGATCAGACTATTGTCTACCCTCCTAATCAATGAATATTTCAGACAGTTAACAGTGCTGCGTGGCCAGGAATGAGAAATGGTTGATTGGCTTTGTGAGCTGCCACAGCCAGATGTGAGAAGAAAATTATCTCTTGTCTAAGGATTGCAAGAGATTCATCTTGGCATGGTCAGGGGAAGAAAAATAATCAGAACAGATTTTACCACCACTGTTTGATTTAAGGAAATTTCTGAAAACGGAGGGAAGTGAATGGAGATGGTCTCTCTAAGGTGCCACTCAGCAGAAAGAGGAGAGCTTCATTGGAAGCTGAGAGCAAATGTGGGCTAGAAGGACTATCATTCTTTGAAGAATACAATTTTGTGGTAAGTATAAAAGGCCAACTTTCCTCTCTGAGATTTAAAGTATAAGTTGCCAACAAAAGAAGTGTTTTGTCTATAGCGCTTTCAGTCATTTGTTACAGTAAAAGTTTAAAACTGTGAAATCTTATTGTAAGACTCTTTCAGTCAGTAACTAGAATTAGGAAATTCTTTAAAAGTTATCAATCTCTACGGAAATTATAATAGGGTAGTGGGATTAGATTAGTTGCTCACATATCAGAAGATAAACTTTGGCACAGATAAGTGACCTGCTCTGTGCTACAACATTCCTTGATTCTAGAGTGGTGCTCATGGAAATAAACATGAAATGAGCATAGATGAACATGCTAAACTTAGTAACAAAAAAAACTCTCAGCAATACAACAGCAAGAGAGCTCTCAGAGAACAGGTGAAAACTCTAAAAATAAGTAAGAGTGCTGTAACTGTGAATGAACATGAGGAGTGAATAAATGCAGTGATTGTTTCTTTCAAATATTTACTGGCAATGTCTCCTCCAGATGGATCATCCAGATAGGCTTCATAATGTTGATGTCGTGAGATGGAGATGCTAGACAGAACTAAAACAAACAAATCCCCAGGAACTGATGATACTTATTCCAGAGTACAAAAGAATTAGATTTGTGAAATGTCATTGGCCATCAATAGGAAGCTGATGAATGCTGAGGAGGTCCCACCACTACTTGCATCAATATAGCACCTTCAACAGAACACAAAACACTTCACAGACGTGTCATCAAACAAAAACAAGTGCTGAGCCAAAGAAGCCAATATTAGGAGTGATTGAAAGTCTGGTCATAGAGATGGCACTTAAGGAAGGTCTTAAAGAAGGAATTGGAGTGGCAGAGAAGGAAATCCACTGGGATCAGATGGCTGAGGACACAGTGGCCAATGGTGGAGAAAAGAAAGTGAGGGAGCACTGAAAGCCACACTCAGAGAAATGGAGACTGAATTGGGGATGGGAGGGTAGGGGGTTAGTTAGTAGCTGGAATAGGTTACAAAGAAAAAGAGAGGTGAAGCAAAGAGATTTGAACACATAGATAAAGATTTTAAACCGGAGGTGTTAGGTGACCAGGAGCCAATATAGGCCAGCAAGAACAGGGTGATAGGTGAATTGAATCTGTAATAAGCAAGGAAACTGACAGCAGAGCTTTGGATGTATTGTAATATCCAGAAAACGAAAGTTAGGAAACTAACCAGGAATGGTCAAGCATGACATAGGTTTCATAACATATAGGCTGAGGCAGGGGTTGAAGTAGGCAAGTGATGTTACAGTAGAGGATGGTCTTTGAGATGGAGAATATGCAAGGTTGGAATCTCAGTTTGGAGTCAAATTTTGTCTGGAGTGGATAGGGTCAGGGAAGGGGTGGGTGTGAGAGTCAAGAATTTATGGTGGGGGGCAAAAAAGTGATGATTTGGGTTAGAAGTTGTGCCTCATCCATGACTGGATATCAGATAACCAGTATGAATGAAATACGAAATCAGTATATTGTAGTCTATTTCTTGGACTCCACAAAATCCTATATTTCCATGCAGACAATTGTTTAAAAAACAGAAAATTGCTTTTTAAGATCCTCTTACTCACTTTCAAATCCTTCCAAGGTCTTTCATCCTTTTACCACATTGATTTAGCACTGCTGCCCCACAGCGCCATGGACCTGGGTTCAATTCTGGCCACAGGTCACTGTTTGTGTGGAGTTTGCATGTTCTCCCTGTGTCTGTGTGGGTTTCCTCCAGGTGCTCCGGTTTCCTCCCATAGTCCAAAAATGTGCGGGTTAGGTTGATTGGCCATGCTAAATTGTCCATTAGTGTCAGGGGGATTAGCAGGGTAAATATGAAGGGTTAGGGGAATAAGGTCTGGGTGGGATTGTGTTCGGTGCAGACTCGACGGGCCGAATGGCCTTCTTCTGTAGTGTACGGACTCTATGACTCTATGATTTTTTTCCAGCCAGTCTCCTCAATCAACTTTAATTCTACTGGTATTGTTCACATCCCAAATCTCTCAGCTCCACTATTGATGGACATAGGAATTCCCTACCCTTTATTACCTTCTTCCCTGCTTTCAAAAACCTTTTCCTTTGAATAGGCTCTCAAGGTTTCCGATTTTCTTTTTTTCTAGTGTCCATCGTCTTACATCTCTCTAATTAAGTACTTGTCCCTCTCTGTGGGCAATGCAATGCAAAGACGTTTTTTGTGTCACAAATTTTATTCCTGCGACAATACTCCCTTTTCACTTTTCTATACAATATGGTTTCACATATCTTACAGGCCGAGACTTCTGTACAGTGCTACTTGCATGCAACATTTCAGAAGCATTTTGTAGTGACTCGACAAATATTATAAGAAAAAGAGCAAGGAAATGTAATAATGATTTAGCTGCCACTTTCTTCTTAACCAATACCATCAAAAAGAGTCAATTATTATTCTGTGATGCGTCTGAGAGCCGTGCACAAAAGAATAGCAATGTTTGCTAAAACAGCAGTTGCTAGTCAGTGTATATCAAATGTTTTGAGCTATTTCTGAAGCTTAATAAGGAACTACATATATGCATTTTAATTTCTCCCCATATTTTACCGACATATACACATTTTCCCAATGACCACATTTTGACAGCATATGCAACGTTTAACAGCAACAGTTTAATTCTTAAATATATCATTGCTAATGCGATCTTCCTATATCATTGTTGTTGCACCTATTCCATTTCCTGAGCTATATGCACCAGTGTTAAAATGAATGCACATATCACTTGTTGCTTTTGTTCATTTTTTGTTGTTGCAGTTATGTACAAGGCCATTAATATTAACATCATCCAGTCTCTTCTGCTTTGAGGAGCTAACCAGCCCCCAACCCAATCGCCTAAGTATCTTTTCATTCTGCTTTAGTGGATTACCATTTCAAAACCACTGTATAGACAGCACCCAGTGGCTGACCTACAATCCAGGTGCTGATATGCACTCCCCCCTCACGTGTATCACCCCCAAGCATTGACATGAACCCCTCTGGTGCTGAACTATACACCCCACAACCAAGCAATGACCTAATCATCCCCAAACACTAATATGTACCCATATACCCTTCAAAGCCCTCCCCTCCCTTTTCGCTCCACCCCGGCAATCACTCTTTCCCCTCCCCATTTCCCTCTCCCCATCCCTCTCTTTCTCCCCATCCCTCCTTTCCCACATCCCTCTTTCATCCCACCCTCCTCCCTCCCTTCGCCCTCATCGCTCTCCCTCTCTTTCCCCCATCCCTCTATCTGTTCTGGCCACCACACCCTGTCCATTCCAGGGCTCTTGGCCCTGGACATCGCCATGGCAACGGGCACGTCATTCCCACCCTGTGTGTAATTGGCGGAAACCCCGTGGCCTCTCCCGGCCAGAGAGCCCGCCCAGCCCGCGGGCGCCGCTCCGCCGATTGGCCAGCTGCCGCCCAACGGGCTGCCGCCTCCACCTTACCATTGGCGGAGCCGCCTGTCCGTCACGGTGAAGCGCGCGCGGAAGGGAGCGGGGCGGGGCGCGAGCCGCCCGTCAAGGTGGGAGTGAATTGAGTCGGGGGGATTGGGCGGGGTCTTTCTCTCGGTCTGCCTGGCTGGAGCTGAACCATTCTGTGGAGCGACTGAGCGGGAGGAAGGTTAGTGAGATCCTGGGATATTCAGCACTCTGTGTGTGTGTATATGTGGAGGCTAAGCGAAGGGCATGTTTGAATTAATAAATGAAAGAAATTATTTAAATTTGTTACCAGGATCAAATCTTTTTGTTTGGATAGATTTTTAATTTAAATCCGCCATTTTCCTGTTTTTGTTGGTAATCTGCTGTTTGCACATATTGAAAATTAGGACCGATTGTGGAGGGAAAATGTGTTAAGTCCAGGGATTCAGTCAGCGTGTGTGTGTCTAACTATATTCTACTTTCTCTATCGCTTCCTCTGCTGACTTCCTATCCGCTCACCTTATTTTATTTCTGTTAGCAGTGACTGGAGAGAGTGATAAAAGGAGAGAGGAATTAAAGCGGACGGGATCCTTGTTCCCTCTCCCCTGTTTGTTTTTTTTTGAACAAGGAAAACACTCCCAAGAGAAAGCCAAAAAAAAAACCCCGCTCCCTTTTCCTCGCCCAGGCCAGCCCGGAGTTTTGATCAGCCGGAGGGGAACGAGCCATGGAGAACACCGAGGGGGTCGAGCCGAGCCAGCAGGCCGAGCAGGTCAACTGCAGCAGCAACCCGGAGAACGAGGAGCAGGTCCAGCGGGCCAAGCTGGCCGAGCAGGCCGAGAGGTACGAAGACATGGCGGCCGTGATGAAAGCGGTGACCGAGCAGGGCTCCGAGCTGTCGACCGAGGAGCGGAACCTGCTCTCGGTCGCCTACAAGAACGTGGTGGGCACCCGCCGCTCGGCCTGGAGGGTCATCTCCAGCGTGGAGCAGAAGGGCGGCACGGACGAGAGGCACCTGGAGCAAATCCGAAATTACCGGGAAAAAGTGGAATCGGAGCTGAGTGAAATCTGCAACGACGTCCTGGTAAGAACAAAAGGGGTAGGGTGTGTTTGATCCCGGTGAGGGGGCTGGGGGGGCGGGGGGAACTCAGCTGACAAGAATTGTTCTTTTAAACAGTGAGATGGTCTACCTCGAGGCGTAGAAAGCAACTATTATTTCGTCGAAACACCTTTTTGAGGTGTTAAATGTTCAATTTTAGCATCCTTTTCCTTTTAGAAAAGGAAGACTTTACGAACGAACTGAAATCTAGGAAGTCTGGTTTATAGGGCGCTGCTTTTTCGGTCTGAGGCTATTATAGATTTTCTGGGTCAGTGTGCCATTCGCCTTAAGCACGTGTTTAAGATGTAAAAAGACCTGAAATGGTCCTTCAAACCTAATTTCTTCGTAACGGCAGGGTTGCGACAACGTGATTGTTTTTAAAATCTGTATCCAATTGATCCTCGATACTGCAACCATTCCATGGACTGACTTTTTTGAAAAAGTTAATCAGGAACTATAATGTTTTTGGTCGTACCAAGGTTACTGTTGGCTCATTATGGGCAAAAAAAATACAGTTCCTTATGTACTCTTTGGATTTGCATAACTGATTACTGAACAAATAAGGAAAATTGAGTTAGTTTTAAACATCTAGCCGAAGCTATTTGGCCAATACTTTCACTCCTGCGAGAAGGAAGTCTCTTGCCTAATTTATGCCTTCTGTTGTTGTGTTGGCTAAATTCTCAATGTAATTGTCACTATTGTTGACTGTACATCGATTCTTAATTTGAACAGTCAGATTAAGACTCTGTCAATAATATGCTAGTCCTGAATTGAGCACCCAGACTGAATTGTAATTGGTATGACTGCTGCTTTTTTATATTCCCTACAATAAAAGAATTTTCACTGCTAAAGGACCTGCCTGGGCCAAAACTCTCTAAAAATGCAGTTGATTTTGTTATGATTGTGGTCTTTTTTTCTCAAAGCTAGGCATTTTCTATGCAGTGGGAAAATGAGTCTTTGTTTTTTGCCACAATTGTAGTAGCTTGTTGAGAGATTTTATTTGTAACATTCCAAATCAGTGTGTTCATTGAATGCTCGGGATATTGCCTGGGACTGTAAATGGCTTGACAAGTTTTGTGGTAGGTTAGTTCGACTAGGATGTAAACGCTGGGTGTGGTGAATTGGTGTGAACCATATACTATTGATCATCTTTATTTTGTTAGCTTTTTGCAGCCAAAATTGCTTTGGTGTTTAGTAGTACAAATTGCAAATGTGCCTTTTTAATCAAGAGTTAAACCATTTTTTGACTAGTTTGGTTGAAAACTTCAATCAGTGAATGTCATCTGTTGGCAGCCCCAGACTGAAGTTCTCAATTTGCCTGTTCTGACTTGCATCTCATTTTTAGATATCCTGAATGTGGGTTTTACTTCTATGCTACTGGGAGTGCAACCTACATTACAGTTGCAATTTGAGTAACTTTATGTGAACGTAGGAAGTTTTGAACAACTGCAGGGCACCAGGTCAGTTCTGTGTAAGGGAATCTGAGGCCTTGAGCTTGAAACAGGGCCAAGTCCAGGAATTTGAAATGCGACTATTTCTGCATTAAAACTTCCTATCATAGGCTTAAATGTGTGAGGACACTGGCAGGACGTTGGTTTGATGTACTGTCTGCTACCTTTTGTTAATATGTGAACTGTTAATAAAAGTGGCAATGATATTGTAGTATTTTCACAAGATTAGTAATCCAGAAACCCAGGGTTGTACTCTGGGGACCTGGATCCTAATGCCACCATGGCAGGTGGTGAAATTTGAATTCCATGAAAATCTGGAATTTAAAGTCTAATTGTTGTAGGGCCTTCCTGAAAAACATTTTGAAAATGTATTTGAGCTGTTCAATTTTTTTTCAAGTAACATAATTCCTCAACTGGTAAGTACAGCTTGATCATTTTTTCTATATAAATATAGAAAGACAGGAGAAATATTCAGTACATTCAGTGCTGAGGACAAGTAACAGGATTTGGGGGGGTTGATAAACCATGGCAAAGTGATTCACACTCATGCATCTAATAGACTAGATGTGGTGCTATATAGCCTATGGAAAATCTTTTAAAGGGGTAAGTCAGATGTTACAGAACCCAACTTGTATCAGATGCAAGTTAAGAAGTCTATTGGGGATATATTTCCCAATGTTGTGCCAATTATTAACAGAGGGAAACTTATCACTAATTCAGGAGCAAAGCATATTCTTCCATACCATAAATGTTAAGATATTGTACTGTCATTTCTCATTGGCATCAGTTATGCCTTTGACCCAGTGCAAAGGATCAAACTCAGGCAAGTATAAATATCTTGTTGAGCTCTAACTATACCAGGGATCCAGGTTGAATTCCAGCCTTGGGTGACTGACTAGGTTTCCTCTAGATATGGAGTTTTCGTGTTCACCTTCCGTGTGGGTTTGTTTTCCCCTGGGTTTTCTGGTTTCCTCCTGCAGTCTGTAGGTCAGTTATTTTAACCATGGTAAAATACATGGGGGATAGGGAGAGGAGTTGTCCCTAGTTAAGATGCTGTTTTGGAGGGTCAGTGCAGACTTGTAAAACTGTAGAAATGTGGAGTAATGTATATACCCAAATAAATAAACCCTTGGAAAGAGGTGAAAAGGTCTCCCTCTAAGCCTTATCAGAGGCATAACCTCTGATTTTGCAAAATTAATTTTATAGTCTGAAAAGGAGCCAAGTCTGCCCAAGAGCAACATTTGCAGGATCAGAATCATCCAACTTCTACTTGAATAGTAGAACATGTGTGTATACTGTGATCGTGTGTTGCTTACTGCTCAATTGTACTGCATACAATAATGGACAGTCCTGTCTAGTTCTTTGCCAAAGACCGAAATTATCAAATCTATCGCTATTAGTAAGAACATTGCTTATTTATATAGCACTAAACAGCCTCCCCACCCTGTCCAAATTTCTGCAATGTAAAACAAATGATTCCATTCCATCCAGTCAAAAGCCTTTTCTATATATTGAGTGCTAGAATTTGTACAGTGCAGAAGACATCATTTGGCCTATTGAATCTGCATCTGACCTTGGACTTCCATTTTACCAGTGCTTGGCCCATAGCCTTAAATGTTGTGACGTGCTAAGTGCTCATCAAATCAAGGATGAGACAACCACCACCCCCCACCTCCCCCAACACATTTCAAGAATGTGTCCTTTGTGACTGACTCTTGACTAAGGAGAACAGCCACTCCTCATCCACTCTGTGTGCCCCTCATAATCTTGTAAACCTCAATCAGGTCACCTCTTGGTCTTCTCTGATTCAACGGAACAATCCAAGCCTATTCAACCTCTCTTCATAACCTAAATATTCCAACCCAGCCAGCATGAATCTCCTCTGTATCCCCTCCAGTACAGTCAGATCATTCCTGTAATGAGGCAACCAGAACTGCATACTACTCCAGCTGGGCAAGTTCTGTGTAACTCCAGCATGCTTTCCCTGCTATGCCTTGTGTACTGTATGCCTTTTTCACCACCCTACTAACATGCCCTTCTGTCTTCAGGGATCTATGGACACACAAAGGTCCCTTTCTCTCAGAACTTCCTAGTGCCATGCTGTTCATTGAACACAAGTATATCGCCTTGCACTTTAGGGTCTGACCCTTTGACACTCCTGTCTATATCTTGAAGCCCAAATCTCTCAGCCTCACTGTTAACCACTCAGCAATCTTTGTCATCTACAGACTTACTAACCCCACCCCACGTCGTTTATATAGATGAGGGAGCCCAGTACAGATCCATTTGGTACACGACTGGATACTGACAAAGACTCAATGGCAGCTCTATTCTCGTTCCACAGATGCTTTCAGAACAGCTGAGATTTTCCAGCTTGCTGTTTTTGTTTCAGATTCCATCATCGGTAGTATTTTGCTTTTACTTTCATTACCCTCTGACTCCCACAACCAAGTAAGAAGTCTAACAACAACCAGGTTTGAGTCCAACTCCAACCTGGTGTTGTCAGACTTTTTACTGTTTGCCCCAGTCCAATGCCGGCATATCCACATCTTCCCACAACCAAGCCAATTTTGAATCTACTTTTTCAAATGACCCTGTACACCATGCCTTAAGCTTCCCAAAATGGGATCTTGTCAAAGGCTTTACTGAAATTCATATACATCTGACATCCATCAGTATGAAATGCTTTGAATGGTTAGTCATGGTACGAATCAGTTCCAGCGTCCCAGACTTTCTGGATCCACTACAGTTGGCCTACTGTCTCAACAGGTCCACAGCAGATGCCATCTCTCTGGCTCTGCACTCAACCCTGGGACATGTATGTCAGACTCGTTTGTTTTTTTGATTACAGCTCAGCCTTCAACACCATTATTCCCATGAAATTTATTTCCAAACTCCGTGGCCTGGGCCTCAGCTCCTCCCTTTGCTACTGGATCCTGAATTTCCTAACCCACAGACCACAATCGGTAAGGATAGGCAACAACACCTCCACCATAATCCTCAACACCAGTGCCCCACATGACTGTTCTCAAGCCCCTACTACTTATACACCTCTGATTGTGGCCAAATTCCCTTCCAGTTCAATTTTCAAGTTTGCTGATGACACCACTGTATTGGGTCAGATCTCAACAACGACAAAACAGAATACAGGAATGAGAGAGAATCTGGTGAACTGGTGCGATGACAATCTCCCTTGATGTCAAGAAAACAAGGGAGGTATCATTGACTTCAGGAAGTGTAAAGGAGAACATGCCCCTGCCTTCATCAATGGGGACGAAATAGCAAGGGTGTCCAGATCACCAACAACCTGTACTGATTTCTGCCCTCCCTCCATGCCGATACTATAGTTAAGAAAGCCCACCAAAGCCTCTTCTGTCTCAGAAGACTGCAGAAATTTGCATGTCAGCTATGACACTCCAGCTTTTACAGATACAACCAGAAAGAATGCTTTCTATGGTGCATCACAATCTGGTAAGGCTCCTGCTTTGCCCAAGACCACAAGAAACTACAAACAGTCATGAACATAGCCCAGTCCACCACGCAAACCAACCCCCCATCCATTGACTGTCTACACTTCCTGCTGCACCAGCAAAGCAGCCAGCATAATTAAGGACTCCATGCACCTCAGATAGAAAAATCTGAGGTCATGTACCAACTGACTTGAACAGCTTTTCTGTTACTGTCAGACTTTTGAATGGACCTACCTCGCATTAAGTTGATCTTTGCTCCCTAACTATGATTGTAACATTACATTCTGACTCTTGTTTTCTTCTGAGTGGTATGTCTTGTGTATAGCATCCAAAAAACCATGCTTTTCACTATGTTAATACTTGTGACAATAAATCAAATCAAAATTGTTGCACAATCCTCATTTACATACCTAGCCACCTCACATTCAATCAGATTTATTGGGCATGACCTGCTGACTATCCCTGATCAAGCCTTTGCTTTCAAGTGGAGATAAATGCCCTCCTTCAGAAATGATTCCAATAGTTTCATTACCACTAACGTAAGACTCACTGGTCTGTAGTTCCCTGGCTTATCTCTACAATGCTTCTTAAATAGCAGAACCACACTGAGTGTTCCCCAATCCTCTAGTACCTACCCTGTGGCCAAAGAGGAATTCAAAAGTTAGGTCCAAGCTTCTGCAATCTCCTCCCTTACATCCTGCAACAGTCTGGGACACAAATCATCTGATCCTGGAGATTTGTCCACTGAAGCCTGCCAACATTCTCATACCTTGTCCTTACGTCAATTTGCTCAAGAACCTCAGTCTCTTTCCCTGAATCCCAAACCTTCATCCTCATTCTCTTGAATGAAGACATGTACAGTGTTCAGTGAATACTTCGTGTTCTCTGGCTGCACCCACAGACTGCCCCCTTAGTCTCCAATGAGCCCTACTAATCCTCTTCCCATATATTTCTAGAATATCTTGGGAATTTTCCTACTTTTACTAGCCATGGCTTTCTGTAGATTTCTCTACTTGTAGCTGTTCCCAGTTACCTTTTTATTAAAATCCATTCTCCCCAGCCCAGAACATTATTGCAGGTTCTTTCTTGGTACAATTTTGTGATTGCTATTGCTAAAAATTCTCCCCCTCAACCACCTGTCCAGCTTCATTCACCAGAATTAGGTTCAGCACAGCTCCTTCTTTTGTTGGATCCTCTACATATTGGCCTAGAAAGTTCTCCTGTATGATTAAGAAATCACTCCATCCAAGCCCCTAATACTATCCCCATTAGTGATGGCAAAGTTGAATCTCCTACTATAATTTCTCTTTTGTTACATACCACTATGGCTTGTGCTCATATTTATTTTCTGACTGGGGCAGGTCTGTAAATACACTTAAGTGTGGCTGCCTTTTTTTTGTTCCTACATTCTACTCAAAGCTTGATATGATGTCCCCTCCAAGATATTATTTCTCTTACTACAGTAAGTGACTACTGAACAATGCAGTGCTTCCCTCTTTCACCCCCTCCCCTATCTTACCTGAAAATTCTATATCCTGGAATGTTGAGTTGACAATCCCGACCCCCCCCCCCCCCGCCAACCACGTCTGTTGTTACTATTAGAGGGTATTCAGCCTTACTGTACTTGAGCTTAATACAGTTGTATCCCTCTGACTTGATTGTTTTAATGTATAATGCCGTGTCCTTATTCTGCCATGTGTTTTTTTCTCCTGCCAAATTAGTTTAAACTCCTTCCAACAGCACGAACAATACATCCTGCAAGGATGTTAGTCCTGCTCTGATTCAAATGTAGACCAACCCACTTGTACAGGCCCCACCTGGTGCTAGTGATCCAGGAATCTAAAATCCTCTCTCCAGCACAACTCTTAAGTCACGCATTCATTTGTATTTTTCTCCTAGTTCTGTGCTTCCTCTCACTAGTTGTAATCTCGGGATCACTCAAGTCCTGCTGTTTAGTTTACTCTAGCTTAGCTCCCTGAATTCTTGATGCAAGACCTCATCCCTCTTTCTACCCTTGTCATTTGGTGCCAACATGTGTAATTGCCTCTGCCTTATCACCCCCTCTCCATGATGCCCCACAATAGTTAGTGTCATCCTGGACCCTACCACCAGAGGCAACACATTATCCTGGACTCATGTTGACAGCTGCAGAACTGCCCATCTGTTCCCCTGACAATAGAATCTCATTACTATTGCCCTACCTCCCCTCCTATACAGAGAGGCTGCTTGTGGTGCCAGAAGCTTGGTGTTATCTAGAGGAAATAGGGGACTCCTGAACTACTTGGACTGTCTGGTCATCAATTCCCTTCCTTCGTTGCGTCATTTCAGCTTTGGTGTGACCACCTTTCTCAACACGCTGTCCACAGTGCTCTGACTCATGGATGGACTGGTGTCCTCAACTACTGTTCTGGCTGTGAAACACAAGCTTCCAGGTGCTGTAGCTGGATGCTTCCTGGGCACTGGAAATGTGCCCATCCTCCCACATGGAACAAGAGGAGCAAACCATGGCTTTGAATTCTTCTGACATGACAAACCTGAAGTTTAAAAACTTTAGACAACTTTTTAAAGGTGAAATAAGTCAAATAATTTCCTATCCTTGTACAATGATTTACAATTTAATATAGCTTGTAAATGCCCAACTGGACTGCTCCTGCTGGGAAATTTTTGGCAATGATGTCTGGAAGGACACTTTTCTCAAACCAGCTATTTGTCACCCACTTTTGGAAGATCTGAATAATGAATAACCTAACATTATTGCATGGATTCTGGCTGCCTATGTTCCCAGTCTGATTGCCCTGGATAGTCAAGGGGTGTTTATTCTTCTAGACACAATGCCAGTGTCTTTGCTGACTATTTCGAGAGTAAAATTGACCAACAGCATGAACATTCCTCAGCATTCTTGCCTGCCTTCAAAATCAAGGAGATAATGGGCTTCAAGTGGTTGTACATACTGATCAAATTAGCAAGTCTTTAAATTCCTTAAAATTCACCCCTAAACCTATCAGGCCCTGGAGTCTTCAGGTCCCTCGAGGCAAAAACCATTTCCCCTTACAAATGAGGCCATTTAGGGTTGACATTTGAAAGTTGAGGAGAGGTTCCAGATGCAACAGTGAACCTTCAGACTGATGTTTTATACAAAACTGCATGGAAGCATTTTAAATGCTTTAAGACCCTCTGCCTTAATCATCCTATTAGACTTCTAGATTCTGTGGCTATAGTCCTAAGGAGAACCGAATATTTATTGAATCCCTACAGTGCAGAAGGAGACCATTTGGCCCTTTGTCTACACTGACCACAATCCTATCCTGGCCTTATTCCCATAACCTCTCATTTAGCCTGCTAATTCCCCTGACACTAGGATCAATTTAGCATAGCCAATCAACCTAATCCACACATCTTAAGACTGTGGGAGGAAACCAAAGCCCCTGGAGGAAACCCATGCAGACATGGAGAATGTGCAAACTCCACACGGTGACCTGGATCCCTGGTGCTGAGGCAGCAGTGCTAGCCAGTATCCCAAAGAGGAAAAGTTAGTTAATTTCTAAACTCGCATTTTTGTTCAGGTTCCATTCCTGTCTTGGGCCACTGAATCTGCACATTCTCCCTGTGCTTGCGTGAGTTTCAATCCACAGTCTGAAAACATGCAAGTTAAGTGCATTGGCCATGTTAAATTCTCCCTCTGTATCCAAAGAAGTGCCAGAATGTGGCAACTAGAGGATTTTCAGAGCAACTTCATCATAGTGTTAGTGTAAGCCTACTTGTGAGTAAGTAAACTTTATATGCTAAACTCAGCACATTGATCCAGCTGTTTGGATTGAATTAATTTCTTTCCCCATTTAGTGACTAGGATTTTTAGCAAACTCACTCTATTTTGGCCAGTTTTATTTTGAGCTGTTGCTCCAGCATTTTTTATTAGCTATTTACGAAATGACCGAACCCCTCTGCACAGAATTGAGGGGCTCACTTGAGACAGATTTGACTTCAGTAGAAAAGATTGACTTCAGTCTAAAAGCATGAGATAAAGTTATCCTTAAGCAGAGATGTTAAATCTCCTGGATGCAGACTGAGGGTGAAGCCTCTTGAATAAAAATTCTAGAAAGACTGGAGTGTGATCAGATCACAATACTGCTGTGGAGCAGATCAGTGTAATATTGTTTATGGCATGAAAAATCAATTCTAGTAATATTAGTGAGGAGCAGAGAAGGCAAACTCTGTCTTTTGGATGCTGTGTTCTCCAAACATGAAGTTCCCCACTTCCTCACACCTTGATCCCTTTGCCTGTTGAGTGGGAGGATTCCGAGTTATGGGAAGTTTATACACCAAAGGATTAAGATGACAGTTGAAGTCCCAAGTATGAAGCAATTTGATGCTAATTCAAAGACTTTTTAAAAAAAAAGTGAATAATTTGTAAGGCCATCGAATTTCATTTATTGCATTGCTCCTTATACAGTTTCAATCTGAAAGATGCATTCTTAGCTAAAATTAGTCAATGAGGCAAAAATCACCAGTCCCACCCAGTCTACTTAAATTTCAGGTTTATTATCATCCAGTTGAGTTTCTTGTAACAAGTGTATGTCAACTTTCTCCTTGTCAAGGAAAGACATCATTTTAACAGAATGATGTAACTACTGTTTATTAAGCCAAAGAGTGTAGGATATTAACGTTCAGAACTTGGTTTGCTGCCAAAGATTTCCCCATCTCAAAAGTAGCAGTCTTAAGCATGAGATTTGTCTGTACTCTTGCAGGAACCAATTACTTGTTAACCCCCAGCAATTAAAAAACACACTATCATTAGTTCTAAAGGGGTTTTCCTTACCAAATGTGAACAGGGTTATACTTAAAAACCTCCCATAATTACATCATGGAGTCTTTCTCATCAAAAAAGAGAATATATGCCAGAAAAAGTGAATACAGAGTACTATTTCTGCATTCTAACTCCTATTAAGACTTGAGTACCTCACAGTAGAGGCATTAATGTTTATCATGAGCAAAGGATTAAAAGGAATATAGTAATACTAAGCATACAGGTGAAAGGAAGATGAATATTTATACACAGCCCTAGTGTTGTATAATCTACAGTGTACTCCCTTGCCATATTGAAGTCTGTTCTACCCCAGTTAGTTCTGACTACTTTTTTGACTATTTTCTTGTTTCTTTGCATTCATCTGTTCAACCGGTAATATTCTTGGGACTGGACATAGAATTCTCAGTCCTAGATTAGGCACGTATGAGCTGTGTAATCACAGGATTGCAATCTGAATTGCACTGGAGCTCATGGAAATACAGCTATTCCTATGCTCTTGTCACATGACTCTCAACATGTCTGCATGTGACTCTAGATCCACAGCAATGTGGTTGATTCTTGAATGCAAGTGCCACATTTCAAGGACAGTTGAGGGGTGGACAATAAATGTGTGTGGGCAGTGTGATAGAAACATGCAGAATTTGCAGTGGGAGTCTTCAACCCAATGTGTCTGTCAGCAGAAAAGCAACTAAAATGCACACAGCTAATCACAGCCACTTTCTGGGTCTGAGTTTCTTATGGCCATATTAACTGTATAAAATGGGTCATGTCCTGATTTTTGTGCAGATGAAACCTATTAAATTTGAACTCCATGCCATTCAGTACTAGGTACCTTTTGCGGCTCACTTCCCTTTCCCACAACCCCACAAATCCAATGTGCCTGTTGCAAACTAAAAAGTCAGATATTGATCTTCAGTGGTGTAACGATTGTTAGCTTTTAAATTGTTTTTGCAGAGAATGAGTCCCATTATTCTGCCCTTGCTGTTAGGCCCAAAGGATTATGTGGACAAGTTTTTACTGGTGAATATTAGAAAATGAGGATAAGATCACCAATCCCTACAATTGCAGAAGGAGGTCATTTGAGCCCATTGAGTCTGCATCCACCTCCAAAAGAGCACTCTATATGGACCTAGTCCCCTGCCCTTATCCCCATACCCACACATTTTACCATGCTAACCCATCTTCAGGCTGTGGGAGGAAATCTTAGGAGAATGTGCCAACTCAAGCTGGAATGATCAAATCCAGGCCCCTAAGGCTGAGAGGCACAGTGCTAACTATTCCACCGCACTGCCCTTTGAGGAGCATAGATTCATGGAAAACATTAAATGAGTTGAGAAGACAAAATGCCAGGATTTGGCTAAATATATGCCAGGATTCTGAAGGAAATTACGCAGCCCTGGAAATTGTATTTGCTGGGCTGTATTGAATGTTTTCTGCAGGTCTGAGTGCCCATGTAGTTCCTGTGGTTTCTTTAAGACTGGGCACTTGCCAAACTGGCATCTGTGGTAGGGATAATGAAAATACAAGAACCCCCTCAAAGAGAACATGACCAGCCTGCATGGGCTTAATGTTGAGGTTGCAGGGGAGGAAGGCAATGGGATGACTGTTACATGTAGATCCTGAGGTGCATGTGGTAGATTTAAGAACGGGGAAGAAACCTGCAGAAGTTGAGCACCCTTTTCTCACTGTGGTCTTGTTCTATTATTACCCACTTGTATTCAATGTGCATATGTGATTAGCCCTACAGGAAGGATGTGATCAAGACTTTTGAAAGGTAAAATATAATTCAATAGGTAAACGGTTATAAATGCATTTTTCAAAGGAAGTGGGTGTTGCTGGCTGGGCCAGCTTTTGCACATCCTTAATTGCCCTTGATCTGAGTGATTTGTTCAGCGATTTCCAATGGCATTTAGGAGTCCATTACATTGGTGTGGATCTAGAGTTGCAAGTAGGCCAGTAACAGTATAGGGTATTAGTGAGACTGTACCTGGAACACTCTGTAGTTTTGGACCTCTTGAGGAGGGATGTAGTTGTATTGGAGACAATCACTAGGTTGATTCCAGAGATGAGAGGTTGAACAGTTTAGGCACATAATCCAGAATTTAGAAGAATGAGAGGATAAGATAATAAAAAGATATTGACAAAGACAGAGTGGATGCTTCCTTTTGTGGGGCAATCTAGAACAGGAAGCTATAGTTCTAGAATAAGGAATACCAGATTTAAAACAAATGAATTATTTTTCTCTTCCAGTTGTTATATATGGCTTCACCCAGTATGTGATGGGTGCTAGGACATTTGAGACTGAGTCTACTGAATGGTGGAGCAGATTTGAGGTGCTGATTCATCTACTCATGCTCAGAGTTGTGTGGTGTGTTTTATGACAATCTACTATTCCAGATTTGTATTTCACCAACTACTGGGGATTTGAATCAAGGTCTCCAGGGTCTCTGGATTACTAGTCCAGTGACAGTACAATTGCCATCATCTCCTGTGATGAGATGGGGGGGAAGGAGCTGATGCAGCACCTGGATAGTAAATGTAAAGTGGTGATTTTTTTTTGATTAAAGTAGGCACTGGACTCTGCAAGGGTAAAGGGATTTGGAGGTTCAGGCCTGAAGAAAGCAACTCTGCAGATTGGTAATGTTACATTTCAACTTATTTGCAAATGCTGGTGTCTGGATGCTTCTACTGCCAAACAATAGTCTTCCCATCGCTGGATGCTGGTGAGGTAGATGCTATGCAACAGCGCTGCCAAGAGTTGTATGTTCTGAGTGATCCACATAGTCCATTTGTGTGTATGCAGCAGTTTTGGTGCCATTGATGTGAAACAAGACTATCTACAAGTATTAGAATCAGAATCCCTGCAGTGCAGAGGCCATTCAGCCCATTGAGGCTGCACAAACTTATCTACAGAGCACCTTATCTAGGCCCACTCCAGCCTTTGGACTGTGGGAGGGAACTCCTAAAGATATGGGGAGAACTCCGCACAGTCACCCAAATCCCTGTTGCTGATGGACAAGTGATGTTGCCTGCAGTTGGTATTTTGAAGTTGTTGAATTCTGCAATCAACAGATCATATACTAAATATTTTTTGTCTTGTATCCTTTAACATTGGCTTGTTCAATTTTCCACTTGGCTCCTTGTTCATTTGAAATTATTGAATAGTTCCAAGTTTGAATCAATTTAGGAATAAATATCTATGCTGAATCTGAAATGAAGTGATGGAGAAACTCAAGATCTGATGACATCTGTGTGGCGAGAAAGTCAAATGACTGCTATTTGATTGTTATTTCTGTTTCTCCAGAAATGCTGCCAGACCTGACAGTACTTGAGGAAAAATTGAAGTTGAATTTGGAAATTATTCCAAACATTTGGTATAATTTGCTTAAATAGTGGTCTTTAACTTGCCAATATTCCTCATGGTATGCCTAAGAAGGTTATGTGAATAAAACAGCCTGCTAGGATATTTTAACAGGGTGAAATGAAGACTGTAGAGACACTTGTGTGAAGCATAAACACTAACTTAGATCGATTGGGTTGAGTGACTTGCAATAAGTTTTGTAAGTTACAAAACTTACAAATCTCATGTTAAACTGTTTAGAACTTGGGTCTGACCACCATGTTCCAAGAAGGACATGAGAGCGTTATATAAAAGGAGGATTGTGCTGAGAGCATTCCACTATTAAGAAAAATTGACCAGAACACTTGGATCTCTCAAAATTAGAGGATTTGGAAAAGGCTGAGATAAAGTCATCTCTGCCAGTTGAAAGATTCCAGATCCAGGGTCAAATATAAAATGTATTCTGCAGAATACATGAGTGAGAATGTGGACTTGTGAATATCCTTCCACTTTATTCTTGTCATTATGTTTACCCAAGTAAGCAAGTATAAATGTTGGCATGGACCTGTTGTATCAAATGGCCTGCTTTCAGACTGTCTGTCTGGATAAGACAGTGTGATTAGAAACACAACCAAATGTGGACTTGATAGTGGGATAATTGTTTGGAAAATCCTATACTATTGTATTTAACAATTACATGATAGGCATGTTAGATTTTGGACAGGTGATAAATTTTATAGAAGGCTTTTTGTTTCGGTCGTAACATGGCAGATCTAATTGTAGCCTCAACTCCACTTTACTGTCTGGCTGCAGAACCTTTTGTTCCCCTGTTCCACTGAAATCATCTGTCTGAGCTTCTGTTGCTCTCGGGAAGAGAATTCCACAGATTTAGTGACCCTTAGAACTTCTTAAATAGAAGATCCCTAATTTCGATGGTAACCCCGATTCTAGATTTTCCTAAAAGGGGAATTCCAAAGTAAGAAGACCAACTATACACATTCCCCAGATGCAGTCTCTCAGCAACATTTTCTACTGACTTTTATACTCTTGTAATGCCAACTTTCAGTTGCCTTCCTAATCATTTACTGTCACTCCATACTAACTTTGATTCACCTACCAGGAAACCTGAATTTGCCTTATAATAGTGTTCTGTAGCCTGTCCATCTAAATGTACTACATTTCTATTCTTCCTGACATCCTCACTTCCCCCATAGCTCTCCTTTTGTAGTTGCTTTGTTGTGTTCTTCACTATTTTCTTGTTTATCTTTGTCATACCAGTGCAAACCTTGTAATATAAAACTTGAAGCAGAAGTTAATTTACACTAAACTTTGTACCATAAATGCATTTGATATTATGAAGATGGAAGAGCCAAGAGATTCTGGAGGTGGTGTATTAAATAGCAGTTAAACTATGCTCTCGTAAATGCCAAATGTCCACTTTCAAGTTGGCTAAACATATCATGTATAATGATTTTTCTTCCAATATTCTGAAAATTAAGGGCTAGATTCAGCAGAGTTCAAGAGGGAATTGAACTGTTGCCTGAAAAATGGGAGTGGCACTAGGTCAGTGTCTGCTGTGGAGCATTGGTGCAGACATGACCAACTGAATGGCTTCCTGTACTGAGATTCATTGATTCAGTTACATCCTTATTTTGCACTTGAGCAGCTTTGGGTGATATTGGGAGGAAAAAAAATCATCCATTAATTCTAACACACAATTTAGTGAAATGTGTTCTGCTGCTTCAGTCCTGTCTATTCCCAAATTACCTCCCTCCCACAGTATCCTCACTGACCACACCACCTCAACACTGGGATTCGTCACTGCTCATTTTGTCCCTTTTCCACACTGACCACTACTGTTCCCTCCACCTTCAGTTTGTGCTGCTCATTCAACCATTGCATCTGTTATCCTTGCATTCCACATCAAATCTAGCTCTTTAATTACTTCATTGTCATCTTTAAATCCCCACAAACAGTTCAGAGCCTTGTATCTCTGGAATTGGCTCAAGAATTGCTTATTTACCCTATTATATTCTGCTCTAAAAATTGTCAGCCCCCTACTAATACTATATTTTCTACTTCCCCTGTTTCCCTCCCCAGTTAAGCCAGAAATTGTCTGGCTTGGTTTTTAAATGTTAAATGCAACTGAATTGATTGAAACTTCCTTTTATATTCTTAAGGATGCT
Source organism: Carcharhinus amblyrhynchos (assembly GCF_965287045.1). Taxonomy (NCBI): domain Eukaryota; kingdom Metazoa; phylum Chordata; class Chondrichthyes; order Carcharhiniformes; family Carcharhinidae; genus Carcharhinus; species Carcharhinus amblyrhynchos. The sequence goes on along the minus strand of NC_137330.1, from coordinate 35,924,429 downwards.
CAAGAACTCATTGCTTACCAGGGTCGCAGGGAAGCAGAAGCTGTATGCTAGCTTTGTAAGATTCATTCCCCCTTTCTGGCCCCTATTGTCCAGCTAAGAACTTTTACTTCAGATAACATTTGGAATGCAACACAATCTGTCCAGTTGCTGTTGTCAACATTGTCTGAATCTGCCATTGGTTCCTGACTGGTAAGTTAACCTTGAGTGAAGCAAGGTTTTTGTAATTTCTTTGAATAATCTCGTCTTGATTATAAAATGCAATTACAAAAAGAACTTCAGTGAGCCAAATGTATTTAAAATGGAAGAAAAACTTGTTTAAAAGGTTGTCTTCCTTTGCTACTATATTTATGCTAACCTCAGTTACGCAGTGGAAGCATAGATTTTTCATTGATTATTTGATCTGTTGCATTTATGATGCTTTGTGATTAATCTTCTAATGCATAACTGAAAGTGACCTCTATAGGGCTCTTTTTTGATGCCATTATGAACAATGAATCTAAAAGGATCTTCCTTGATATCTTGTCTTGATGTACAATCTTGTGACGTATTTAATTTCCAGCAAAACTTTGGATACTCCAGATTATCTTCCTCTTTGGCAAATGCTGTCTTCGTCCAATGCAATCCCAGTCTGTGCCTCCCTTCTGAGGGTTTTAAGCTTGTCATTTCAGTTGTGCTTTTTGTGGCATGTGTCACAAAATTACATGAGGGAATAATACCTGGTCATGTTCCAAAAGTGACAGCTCCAGATGGGAAATTGAATTGTTGAATAGAATCCCTACAAGGCAGAAAGATGCCATTTGGCCCACCAAGTCTGCACTGATAACAATCCCACCCAGCCCCGATCCCATAACGCCATGTATTTACCCTACTAATCTCCCTAATACTAAGGGGCAATTTAGCATGGCCAATCCACCTAACCTGCACATTTTTGAACTTTGGGAGGAAACGAGAGCACCAATATTGCATAAACTTTGCTTTTGTTCTTGTAAATGGGCTGTTTGTGTACACATCACTGGATGCTTCCATTTTAATGAGATTGAATGTATGCCTGTTGGGTAACCTTTTTTTGGTTTGCTTGCTTCAGATAGCTCCGAGGTAAGTGCAGCTGGTCGCTTAACTGAATGTCCCAGTTGCAAGTAGAAGATAATTCCTGTGTTTAGAATAGGTGTTCTTGCCTGCTTTGTTTCTAGCTTTGTACAAACATGCTCTTGCAGTAACTTCTGTCTGCTCACCCAGTCTCTGGACCATCACAACCTGACTTGAGGCTTTGCTGGTGGTTCCTCACTAAGATTTGGCTGTATGCTGACATTGTTTTTTCTGCTGGCAGTCATAAAATGAAGTCTTTTTGTGGTCTCTCTCTCTCTCTCTCTCTCTCTCTCTCTCTCTCTTCCCCCCCACCACCCCCCCCCCCCTCTCCTGACAGTCAGGATGGTTCTGGTGAGTGCTTCCATGGATCTGCTGCCCTTGTCCTTCTTGGTAGTAGTTACAGGGTTGCAAATTGCTGTTGAAGGAGCCTTGAATTGTTGCAATGTTTCATGTGGACCATGCACTGCTGCAACTGTGTGGTTGATGTAGGGGCTGAATTTGGAGGATGGGTGCCAGTCAAGCAGGCTGCATTGTCTGGAGCTGCACGCATCCAGGCAAATTAAACACATCTCTAGCTAAAATTAATCATTAGCCAGCATTCCCAGCATGTGCTGCCAGTTTTACAGATAAAACAGCTGAATTTTAAACATGTCCCTCAAAAGAAATGAATACATTTCTTAAAGGCACTGTCATCCAAATGCCACAATACTAGACTGTCCTCAGTGTGAAGATGGGGCTTGGTCTTCCAAGGACTCTGCAGTGGCTAATCTCTTGGACTGATGCAACTGAAGATGAAGTCGAGTAGCTTTTTCCTCTGGTGTTCTTGCTTATCTGCCCACCAACAGATTTGCCCTTCAGGAGGAGTTTCAGTTGTGCTACTGAGCCACTCTTGAAGGGCCTGTCTCCACCCAGATTACATTCCATACCTTTGTTACACTTTGAACATCACTTGGAAGAAGGATGGAACACAGCAGTGTTTCCACAGCTGAAGGGCAGGAGCTGGGTTTGACCTGATGCCATGTAAATTCGTGAGGACTAGGTTGCTTTCTTAACTGTATACTATGCCAACATCTTTTTGGGTGGGATAAGATATAATCCAGAAGTGGTAATGGATTCTGCAACATTGTCTAAGAGATTTGGTGAAGCTGTTGCTTGACTAGTTTGTGGAACAGTACTGTCAATTTTAGTGCATCCCAGGTGACTTTGGGTCAACAGGGCATGTTGTCTTTTGTCAGAGTGCCTCAGTTAGTGCTAGTTAGTCAATCTTTTTTTAATCCTAGACTTGTGCAGCAATTCATGCAACTCTGGCTTGGTAGGCCATTTCAGAGCAGTTGAGTCCACCAAATTGCTATGCTATATAAGCCACTGGTTCAGGATCGCGTATCTCCTCCTCTGAAGGACATTGGTGAACTTTGCTGCAATCCAGTAGTTTCACATTTTAACAAGACTCGCCGGCCTTAGGTCGGTGTTCCTTTTTGAACTTGGAGCATGGATGGGTTTGGGGGAGCAGGAGGAGAAATGGAGAGGCAGTATTAGTATTGACTCCAGTTGAGTAGCTGTTCCTTGGAATATCCTCAGTATTGTGCTTTGAAGTAAATCTTCAGTAAAATTCAACTTCCAACAATGTCAGAAATTCTCCGGTCACGTAATATCTTTGGACGGTGGAATATTTAACATGTCCGTGACCTTTCTGCAGGGCCCCAGTCCTGAATGTTTTCAGTGTTTCTTTTTAAACATTGATCAAGTGCTATGTTACCTTTCACGTTTGTTTAGGATGGAGAACAGCATATTAATAAAATGCTGCTGTTCATCCAAACATATCGATTTGGTATCTGTTTTCCCTCCCAAAAATTGTAGGCAACACCTGGACACAAGCTATTGTAAACTATCGCTGCTAGCAGCATCTTTTGTGGAAAATTCTCCTTTTGTGTAATATCCAATGTTTTCCTGCTAATGGTAATGGTCTTCATATGGTTTTGTCAATTGTGACAAAGTAGAATGTTGTGATTTAATGCAAAATTGGCTTAATGGCTTTCTTGCAGCTTTTGATCTCGCTTCCCTCAAACCAGAGCTAAATTTGGCGTGATTTCCATTCATGTGGCATTCTAGTACTTATAAGCTGCTGTTTTGAATCAAGTTGTTAACTTTGATTTTTTGTTTGTTTAGGGATTGTTAGATAATTACTTGATTCCCAAGGCTAGTAATTCAGAAAGCAAGGTCTTCTACCTGAAAATGAAAGGAGATTACTATCGGTACCTTGCTGAAGTTGCTTCTGGAGAGGACCGAAAAAGTATGTACTGAAAGTCTTGTTCCCATAAGTAAATGTAAAATTTTGTACTGCAATGTTTGTGACAAAGGTGTAAAATTGGTTAATGACCGCTTAATGTGGATTTTTTGTTTTGAGGGTGTACTCCTCTCAAAAAAAAATGGTTATGCCCTAGTCATTTGGTATACTTTTGTTTCCTGATTTCAGCTGTCACATGAATATGTCCCAGATAAATGGATAGATTTAAATTCCAGTGGCTGAACAAATCCTGGAGTAGAATGTTATGCAACTTCAAATTTGCACAGTAGTCATGATCAGAATACTGCTGTAAATGTCATGTACAGGTCAACCAGCATCTTCAATGCAGGCAATTGGAAATTGAATCATAATTTATTAGCAATTAAACTTTGAATTCACAGAATTTCACAAGGTGTGCAATTTTTCCACTAAAGTATTTCCCTGTTTTCACAGAAGCGATAGGAAACTCCCAAACTGCTTACCAGACAGCCTTTGAAATTGGTAAGGAACATCTGTCATCAACGCACCCAATCCGTTTGGGCCTTGCCCTTAATTTCTCAGTGTTCTACTATGAGATTCTCAACTCTCCCTCTGATGCTTGTGAACTGGCAAAAAAAGTAAGTTGTATACTAATTCAGTTTGGTTTATAAGTGAACAGGTTGTTGGATCTGTACATGTAAATTTGATGTTTGAAAATCTTCCTCTGGCATTTTACCCACAGTCTTGATGCTGAGGTCCAGAATCTTGTCACAAATCAGCAGATGTGCAAACCTCAACAATAACTGCTCTAAACTGTCTTGGTTAAACAGTTTGGCAGTTCTGACCCTGTTATTTGACCAGGATCAAATGTGCACTGGAACTGGGGATACTGTATCATGATTCGGATAAACATTATTCTCTTCCTGATGTTCTGGCTGAGATGAGAAAAGTTAGTGAGAACATTGATCCTGAAACCACTACTGGCTAAATGGGCTCTCAATATCAAGGATAGATGGTCCAAGATTGGGAAAGATTCATAAAACTTGATGACAGCTTAAAAATTGTTTCATTTTATTCATCTTGCATCAAACCTATCTGAGCAACAGATGTGATCCAGTCCAAGCGATGGCCTATAGTTGGAAAATGTCCACTGAAACTTGAAGGCAACCTTTAAATAACTCCCATCTAGCCACTGACAAAATTATTGCTTGCTCTGAGACCAAAAAAACACACCACACACCCCTTCTGTATAAAGTGAGAACTGGTGTGAACCTGACTATTTTGGAATTGATTCAGGCTTGTCTCTTAATTATTTTGGGGAAGTGCATTCTGAATGTGTTGTATTTAAACCATGTGTCTTGCATCTAGATTTCCAGAAGTCACTTAACTTCGGGACCCAAAGTAAATCTTGTATTTGGCTATCAGATTGGCTAATAAAATGTGGAAAGTACTTTAGGAGTAGGTTGCCTGAATAATGGGTGTTGAGATCTTGCCATTCTTAATTTGACTTTGATTCTGATTTGCAAGTGACCAAAATAATTGGAATCTAAAGGGGTTTGAGAATTAAACTTGACCTTCTGTGGCTCACCTACAAGGGTGAAGCTTTCTGAGGAGTGCATGATTAGTGTTCAACATAGCTCTTAATTTTTTATTTTTGAGGAAATGACCACCTGAATTGAGGCACAAGTATGAAATCTGCTTTGGGTGGTAATTCATATTGCATCAGCAAAAGCATATGGAGTCACTCGAACAACCACCCGCATCTACAAAGAACAACTTGTTATGAAGCAGCTGAAGCTGCTGGATACTGCAAAGGCTATGGGTCCTGACAACATTCCAACAAATGTACTGAAGACTTGTACCCCAGAACCTGCTGTTCTGAGCCTAGCTGTTCCACTATAGCTATAACACTAGATTTTGCCCAGGTGTGTACTTTACATGAGAAACAGGATAAATCTACTTGTGGCAAATTATGCCTCAACAATCTACTCAATTCATCAGTAATGTGGTGAAAGGAGTCATCAACAGCAAAGTGGCACCTGCTCACTGTCATTCCATTTGGGTTCCACCAGGCCACTCGGCTCCTAATTTCTTTACAGCCTTGTTTCAAACATTGACAGAAAAGCTGCATTCCAAAGGAGGGTAATTGCCCTTGATATCAAGGCAGCATTTACCAAAGAGTGGTATCAAGGAATCCTAGCAAAATTGGAGTCATTGGGAATTGGGTGATCTTGGGGTATGTGTCCTCAGCCCATCCATCTTCAACTGCTTTATCCATTACCAACCTTCCATCATAAGATCAAAAGTGGAATGTTCAGCACCATTCGTGGTGACTTGGATACTGAAGCAATCCATGCCCAAATTCAGCAAGACTTGAACAATATCAAGGGGTGGACTGACAATTTGTCACAAGTACCTGTCATTGCCAGACAATGATATCTTGAGAGAATCTAACCATTGCCCCATGACATTCAATGGCATTACCATTGCTGAATTCCCCCACTATCAACATTCTGGGGTTTACCATTGACCAGAAAGTAAACTGGCCTAGCCACACAAGCAAGTTGGAGTCTACGAATCCTGCAGCAGGTAATCTGCCTCAGTTCCCCAAAGCCTGTCTACAAATCTACAAGGCACAAACCAGGAATGTGATGGAATACTCTCAACTCACTTAGATGAGTAGAGTTGCAACACTAAGCTTGATAGCATCCAGGACAAAGCAGCCTGCTTGATTCTTTTTGGAACTGAAGTCATTGGTGGTGGGGCAATTCTTCCAAAAATTGTAAGTGAATTTGAGTGAAAACTGGAGTAAATCATGCTGGTTTTAGCGCAGAAGTTTAAAACTAAACCTTCCCACACTCTGCACTACTGAGTGCCTCAGCATAAAACCTTTTAAAAATCAGTGGCCCGGGCCAATTCCCACTGGAGAGCCTGGCTTCATGCCCTGGCAGCCCCTACAGTGCTAACTTCCACCTCAATCACTGGCCTCCCTCCCCCAATGATACCAACTGCAGAGTGATAGCAGGACTCTCACCATTTGCCCCCCCCACCCCACCCCAGAGGGCCTGCCACTATGCCATGCTTGATAAGCATTGACACTTTCCACTTGGGCAGTGCTGACAGGGCACCCTTCACCACCAATCCTTTGTTCCCCTTCAATCGCATCCCCCCGCCCAAGCACGGTCTGGCTGCCAGCTCACTGTTAGTTGGGAGTTGTAGTAATTCCTGTGGAGTGAAAGAAGGCTGGCAGGCCTGGTGATGCCATTTAAATTGCCCACTGCATAATTTATGCAGCTCCACACAGAGCTGATGGTACAAGAAAATCTAGCACTGGGAGACGCACTTAGGGCCAGATGCCCAGTGCAAACTGCACAATTCAGACAGTGCTTGAATCTCTTGGCCTGCTGCACTTAAATAATCACAGCTGGATGGGAGAATTGCAAACTGAACTTCCACCCCACACCAGCAGTGGTATTGGCATGTACCATCTACAAGATGCAATGTAGATACACTTGTATTAGGCAGCAGCTACCATCCAGAAGTACAATGCAACAGACACATGGGAACACCATCTGGAAGCTTCCCTCACATCGCTCACCATCCTGACTTGGTAATTACTGTTCCTTCATTGGTGCTTGGTCAAAATCCTAGAACTCCCATGCATCACTGCATCCATTGGCTTCAGCCAATAAATGCTTGAATTGCAAGCTTTTGAGTTGATTATCAAAATTCCTGCTGGGAGGAGTAACTGCTCAGTCAAAACTGGATTCCCTATCAAATGATTGAATTAGTAAATTGGGATCTTGTAGCAGCAGCTTCATCTCAAGAAGAGAGAATTTGGTGGAGCTCACCAGCCTTGAGCTTTGAAGCTTTTGGGAGCAACTTCAGTCAGCAGTATTGATCTCTCCTGACTTTCAGTACAATGTACTCTTCAGTCATCTGATTGTCTTCCAACTGAGTGGACACGAGCCAGAATTACAATTGAGATGACATTTGCTGCTGATCCATTGACTCCTGTAGCTTGTCTGCACTCTCTGGCATCAATATTACTGTAATGCACAGCCAGTGACCTGTCTGCCTTGATGTTTAAATTCATTTCATTGAAATATAAATACTGTAAACAACATTTAACCTTTAAGATGTCCTATTGCTTAATCTAAACAGGCCCAATCAGCCATTTGCCCTAACTGGGTTTAAACTTGCCTCATGGCTTAACCAATATATCTAGTCCCTTATGAATACATCAGTAACCAGTTTGGCATATATTTGTACCACCACTCATAAAAAAATTATTTGATCTGTTAATGGTCATTTCCACATATGGGCACAATAGACCCAGAGCCTGCTCAATCCTGAAGTGCCATCCATTCCAGTAATATTTATCAACCCGGCTACCCAAAAAAACTATTCCTATTATTAAATGGATCAAGCTCTATCCTGACTAGCCACAACTCCTTATACCAAAGGAATTTGTAACCTTCAGACAAAAACTTGCTAATACCTTTTGAGTTGTATATTGTGTCTCATGGCAGAGATTTTGTCTACAAAGGACAAAAGGGATCCTGATGACTCTGCACAAGATTCCAGGCCTGGACAGCGCACACCACCTACTTCCCATGTTAGGACAAAGTATCTCTCAACCTCCCCTGTGTGGAAACTGAGCCCAGGAACACACAACTCTAGGCCAGCAGCCTGTCTACCATTTTGTTTTCATCAAGCAGGTAGTGACAAAGAAAATTGTCCTTCTATGGGAACTTCTGCCTTCAATACTAATTAAACTCTTCCGTGCTGTCTTTGTGACATCCTTGTTTCTAAAGGGACATGTTACATTGAAACAGTTGGCCTACTACCCTCTGAAGAAATGCACTTTGGATTTGGATTCTGGATTGGACTCAAACTGTAACTCTTCATTGGGGCTCCCTTTAATTTATAGAGAAATCAGAATTGTTAATAAATTGGCTTCCCCTCCTGTCTAATGGCAAGTTTATCCTGTGATGTTAAGAAGTCCCATGGCTATATTCAGTTTGAAAGCAAAGTTACATATTATTTGCTTATTTATTTCACTTCAGCCCAACGGAATGTCAGGGAGACTTGGCTAGGAATGTAGTTAATAATTGGTACGAATTAACAAGTTTATTCTGCTTTTCACCAGCTGTCTGAGGAGCCATCTTTGTTTTCCCACCAAGACACTATAGCAATTTCTGGTTAATTTTCCTGTCTAACATCTTTAATTATCTGTTTCCACCTATTAGGCATTTGATCAGGCTATTAAAGAGCTGGATATTCTCCAAGATGATAGCTATAAAGACAGCACCCTCATTATGCAGTTGCTTAGAGACAACCTTACAGTAAGTTTTTTTCTTAATTTTAATGTAGTTTGAAGCTGCAGGACTGTGAACATTTAAAGCATAAAATGTTTGCATATAATCCATGCTGGGTTTTGTACAGACCCACCCCTCCCAATTAGATACATAGTTTGCATAAGTAACAACATGGGGAGGGGTGATATCAAAGGTTGCAGGAATAAATGTTAAATTGTACCTGAGTATAATTGACAACTGATAACTAATGAAATGGCAACTTTTAAAAGATGTTGCATGAAAGTTGAAGAAAGTAGCTAGTCACCTAGACAAAAGATGATACAATGTATGCATGAGAAACACATCAATAATCAAGTAGCTTCCTTGTAATTTGTGACCACATTAAACTGGAATATTGCTAATCTGAAGAATAAAAATGCAATGACTTCATGTTTCCATTATCTGAAGTTAACTTTTAGTGGCGACTTCTTCGTTATTTGGCATTGATGTATATTCCCTATTGCATTGTGCAGATGGGTTCTTTTCAGCAGTGTTGCAACTTGTGATGTACTCCCTTTTTTGGAATTTGCATTAATTTGGAACATTGTAAATGAGAATCTGAGATTTTTTTCTCTCCTTTCCTAGTTATGGTCAAATGAGAGTCCGGCACCAGCTGATAATGAAACCTGTGCAGCCGAGCCTGGAGATAACAACTAAATACGTGGTCCAATTCCTAAAATCTTTTTACACATCTCCATTCCTTACTGCTCCACTCAAAATACCTATAGCAATGAAGACATCAGTCCTGTATGGAATAGCTATGTATGGAAAATTCCCAATTTAGTCTTTTACACACCACTGCTTTAAAAAAAAATCATTCCTTGGTTTTTGTTGGTTGTCTGCCTTCCTGGTGTGCAGTTTCTGCTGTAGAAGCATATATAGTTTAACTTTATAACATGAGTAACCTCCATGTAGAGGTCAGAATGTTTAATATAAAGAAATACTTGCAGTGTTTGTATTGTGAACATAATGGTAGAAATTTGCTGCTCTAGACAGTAATTTGGTAATACTACATTTTTTGGTGGCTCCCACACTCAGCCTTTCATGTTCTGTTCTTCCTGCTGGTATTGGCTTGTGTGCATTGTCTACTTTTTCCCTCTGATCTCTGCAGTGAAATGCAAATATAATTTACAGCAACTTGGTATAATCAGACAAAGTAGCTGTTGCACATATGCCTTTATCTGGACTGACCTAATGTTCTGCAATAAAATGACATTTTGTAAGTTTGAGGCTGAAGGCATTTAATGTACAATCAAGTCAAAGAAAAAGTACCTTGATTTTGAAATTTTGTGGATCTTCACTTTTTAAAAAAATTGTCCATGTCATTTGGTATTCACTTGTGTATTACAGCATGTTTCTGCTAAAGTTTAAGTTTGAGGTTGTGCTTGTGAATGGTCACAAGGCATAACTTTTTGATACACTGGAATGGAAAACACAACTTTCCTCATTGTGCCCAATAAGCATAGTATTTCTTTTGCAGGTTTGTACACGTACAAGGGGGTGTTCAGTGAGATTTGGACCATTATAATTACTAATCATTTATTATAATCCCCAAGCCATGTGGAAATGTTAATGCCCTATGTAACACAAAATAAATGATGTTTTGTAAACCAAATGTTACTTGTCTAACTTAAATTCTTTTGGTGTTCATATAACATTGTGCTTAGAATTTGCATTGCTGTTTTAGTTGCGCCAGCAATATTATCCATATCAGTGATATTAAACTCTTTTTTGAAAAATAAATCAAATAACTTCAATGTAATAGCTACTCTCGGCCCCTTCATCATAAAGATGTTAGAAGAATTTTTCTAATTGGCTTGTTTTTATCAAGTTTTTCATCTCTCCAGGAGATTAAACTGTTATAATTGAGTCATATATGGGGCGAGCTAAATGGATCAGGCAGTCTTTCCTGACCTTCATTTTTGTACGCAAGTATGAAGACTTAAGTCCCAGAAAACATGTCGTCATCCCCTCCCTAATCAATCTGATACTTCTGCCTTTACTCTATCACATTTACTTGTTTAGAAAGGTGTGTGGTGATTTTAGTTTGTGGATTTCTCTGGGAAAATGGTTAGCAATTTACACTTTTTTTGGTAGAAAACAATTTAACTCATGAACCATTAACCAGAAACCGTTCCTTCGTTATCTTGTGTATTTTTTAATGAACTAGAAAACCTAACTTAATTTTTGTCAAGGATTTCTTTGCCTTGCACCCTGCCACTCAGCCAAGCAAGACTTTGCCTTTGCAGTTTTGTCATACGAGAGATATGCCTATTATTGGACTGAAAGGTCAATCTGTGCTACATTCACCACTGTGGGTACCATCCTTTGGATGTGACAGACACCAAATGCTACCTTTTGGTTTTAAAAAAAATGTTCAAAACTTGAGGGCAGTTCTTCTGTCTGGATTTAGTCTCTGCTTTTTATTTTGTGGGATTTAAGTTGTTGCTGCACTTCCCTACAGGAACTACTTATGGGATGTACCTTTTCTCATTTTCAGACTGAAAAGACAGGCAATTTGACATGCTATAACTCAAAGCTATCAAATTATTTCCATTCTCTGGTGCACTATTGTTCAGTGTTTTCCCATTTCATGTTTGGAGGTGCAGTTCCCCTCTGAAAGTACATGGTTAAATCTGCTTCTCTCAAACCACTTTTGTAGTCTTGTGGCTCATTGCCTCAGAGCCAGAATACTCCAGTTCAAATTTCATTCCACAACTTGTGGGCAACAGGAGATGTGCTTGTTGAGCATTCGGTCAATGAAGCAACTGCAGGCTTATTATTAACCTGCAAATCTTTCCAGTTCTCTACAGTATTCTTGAAGGGAAAGCACACCAAGGTAAAACTAACCTTTCACATTGTCAACTTGCTACATTAATTAAAAATCCCCTTGTCACCTTGTTCCTGGTTACTGACCTTGCAGTTAAGGGGACAGTTTCATTTATTGTATCAATCCCTCTTTGAGTTGTTTCACTTCTGTCACTTAATTACATACCATTGTCTACTGTGACTTTTCTATCAAACCTTTTTTTTTTGAAAACCTAACTACGCTACATTACCTGGTTCATCGGTCAATTTATTTGCCATCCACGTTTTTCTAATGACTGTTTTGTTTTGGATTAATCTTCCATCACTTGAGTAGCTCAGTGGTTAGCACTGCTGCCTCACAGTGCCACGACTAGAGTTCGATTCCCAGCTTGGATCACCGTTTCTGCAGAGTTTGCACGTTCTCACCATGTCTGCATGGGTTTGCTCCAGTTTCCTCCCACAGTACAAAGATGTGGGTCAAGTGGATTGGCGATGCTAAATTGCCCCTTAGTGTGAGGACAATGAGCTAGTGTAAATGCATGGAGATAGGATCTAAGTGGGATTGTGGTCAGTGCAGACTCTGGGCTAAATGGCTTCCTCCACTGTACAATTCTCCTTCCAGTGGTCTTTTGAACAACTCCAAGATCTGCCATACTCCCGTTGCTTGCTGACTGGCATTCCAAATCAGTGTTCCCAGAACCTCTGATTTCCGCACCCTTTTTAACAACTTAGTTGCATTCTAGTTGGACCAGGATATTTTTTAACCTATTGCTGCTCTTCCTTTGCCAGTGGCATTAGCAGCACCTTCCTCTGCAAATAAAAGCCAAAGTTCTCTTTCTCAGAACTCCTTTGGTCCTTTAATGAGCTCCACCCATAACTTTTTTGCTCAAGACCTTTCAGCTTTCTTTGCAATCATACTTTTTGCCCCACCTACATTCAAAGCCAGAAATGTTCATGTGATGGCAATCAGATAGCAACTTTTGAAGAAGGCATGTGGCTAAATAAATGTTAATATTGAGACATTGCTATCAATACCCTGTCACAGGTGGTGTAATTTAGGTCCTTGCTGAGTATTGAAATGTATAACTGAAATTGCTATTGTACCTGGCCACAAGTTCAATACATCTAATTGTTCTGTTATTTTATTCTGTTATTTAGTCAATCTTTTATTCCCTGTTTACAGTGGATTAAGAACCATAGCTGAATTTTCAGGTTTTGCCAGGGGTAGCAACAAAGGCAGATGTGGCCCAACAGTAACACTGCCACTTTGTTTCTTTTGGCCATGATCAAGATGAACAGTGGAGCAGGATTGAATGGCCTACTCCTGCTTTTTGTTTGTTTGTCAGTGCAAGCCATGTTTGCAAAGGAGGGAGCTGTACTCCTCTCCGGGGCTAGCTGATTAGACTTAAAGGTGTTAAATACAACTAAAGGAAACTGACGAATACCAGAGGTCAGGTTAGGGGAAGATGGTGTGTGTAGTGATAGGGTAAAGTTCCAGGCCCTGCCTGCATAGGTGTGCAGAGGGGACTCCCTTCTCTCCCTATAGTGGTGAAACCTTTTCTGCCATTCTACTAAATCATGGCTGATTTGTACTTCCACCCTTATTTGTGATATTTTTAACTATCATCCATTTCAGCTTTGAAAACTTTTTTGACTTTAGTATCCAATGTTTTTGATTTCAATATGTCTAGTCATTGTTAAATGCTTCCTGAGGTCACTAGCTCCAATTTTTAAGATTATGCCTATTTGTTCTCTGTTCCTTCAATATAGCTTTCCACCATTTCCACTTTTAAACAGCTCTAACCAACCATCTGAACTCAAATGCAGATCAAGTTTGTGCAAGCTCTTGTCAATTTAACCCTTCAAACTATGGTCTCATAAATTTGCATTGCCAGTCAATGTTACATAATACAACTTACCCAGAATTCAAAGCAGTATTCCAGATTGAGACCAAGCGCATCCATTTCCCTCTTCAAACACTTCGGTTGTTAATGCAAATATCTTTTCAAATGTATCTGTTGTATACAAAAGCTGGGTGTTCCAATGAGATCACCCGTCATTCTTAAGCTCTAGAGACCTTCAAACTACGGCCCTGGGCCACATCTGGATTGGAGTTTGGGGACTGCTGCTCCAGAGCATACTGGCCCAGATTGGCAAATTTCTTTGCAAAGTAGTCCTGTTGTCCACGGAACAAGTCTGAGTCTTTGCACTCCTCTTTGGCAATAATAGCTTCCCTAAGGTAAGGGGACCAAAACTGTACAATGCTCTTGGTGCTTCCATACAATCGAAATAAGACCTCGCCACTCCTGTACTCCAAGCCTCTTGTGATAAAGTCTTACAGCAAGCCATTTAGTAGTAAAATGGCATGTATCTGCGTACAAACCTTCAGTGACTTTGGACAGACAAACCCAAATCATTTTGTATATCTACACTTCCTTGTTTATCATTTAGGAAATAGTCTGCATGTCTGTTCTTTCTACCAAATTGGATTATCATTTTTCCATGTTATCTTGCAACACTTTGCCTATCAATTATTTACACTGTTCCTATTTTTGTATAATCTGGAATTTTGGACACCATTTTGCCTATTCCTATATTTAAATCATATAGTGAATATAATCCAGTGGAATAGTGTTACTCACAGCCACTTTGAGGTATTGCTTTTGATTTGTTTTTAATCCAGTAAGCTGTACCCCTAATTCCATAACCTTTCATTTAAAACTCTCTGTACCCTGACAAAGGCTGCTTCAATTTTTTCCAAGAACTATATTCATTGAAATTGCCCTATCCATTGTATCTATCACAGTTTTCTTAATCACAACCTTCTGTACTGAAATCTCTGGCTGCTTCCAATCATTAATGGGATAATTGGCCATTATTTCATAAGATATTTAATAATTTAACCTTGTAGTATTCTAAAATTTTCCTGAACATGGCTGTCAAACTAATTACCCTGTTGTTAAATAGATACATATCAGCAAGTCTTCTATATAATAAATCTACTCCACACCTGTAAAGCAGTTTTGTATGTTGAGGTTGTTGAAGTGCTATTTAAAAAACTTAGTCTCGGGTCACACTTAACAGTTCCAATTCTTTAGTGATTTACATATTTCACTAATATTTTGAGATTCTCTTGCGCTCTTTATTTGCTTTTCTTAGTTTTTGCCTCCCTTTTTGTCATGCTTTCAGAATATGCCCTCTTCAATCATTTTTCAGAATATTTTATTTGGCCATAGCCTTCTGAAACTTGGAGTTTAGAAGAATACAAGGTGGTCTAATTGAGAGGGGAAAAAGATTGAAGCTTGACAGGAGGTGCTGAGAAAATGTTTTTCCTGGCTGTGGAGATTAGAGCTGGGGAAATCATAGCCTGAAAATAAAAGGTTGGCTATTTAGGACTGAGGGCAAAAACGTCTTGCAAAAGATTGTGAATCTTTGGAATTATCTACCCCAAATGGCTGTTGATGTTCAGCTGGGTATTTTCAGAATAGAGATTTTTTTTGGGTGCAAATTGTGTGGAGGGTGTGGAGAGTCTGCAGAAGGATCTAGATAGGCTGAGCGAATGGGCCAGGAACTGGCAAATGGAATTTAATGTTGGCAAGTGCGAGGTGGCCCACTTTGGTAGGAGTAGTGGTAGGAAGGACTATTACGTGGCGAAAAACTGCAGCAGGCGACGGTGCAGAGGGACCTCAGGGTCCTTGTGCATGAGTCGCAAAAACCCAGCCTGCAGGTGGTCAGGAAGGCTAATGGGATGTTGGCCTTCATAGCGAGGGGGATTGCATATAAAAGTAGGGAGGTCTTGCTGCAGCTGTATAGGGCATTGGTGAGGCCGCAGCTGGAGTACTGTGTGCAGTTTTGGTCGCCGCACTTGCGCAAGGATATTTTGGCCTTGGAGGGAGTGCAGAGGAGGTTTACTAGGCTGATACCGGAGTTGAGGGGATTGAGCTATGAGGAGAGGCTGAATAAACTAGGCTTCTACTTGTTAGAGTTTAGAAGAATGAGGGGAGATCTCATTGAGACATATAAGATGATGAATGGGATGGATAGGATAGAGGTGGAGAGAATCTTCCCGCTCAAAGGACAGTAGGACTAGGGGGCACAGCCTCAAGATAAAGGGGGGGGGGGTGCGGTTTCGAACGGAGTTGAGGAGGAACTTCTTCACTCAAAGGGTGGTGAATCTCTGGAATTCTCTGCCCGTTGAAGTGGTGGAGGCTGCCTTGCTAAATATTTTTAAGACGCGCGTTGATGGGTTTTTGATAAGCGAGGGGATTAAGGGTTATGGGGAGAGGGCGGGAATGTGGAACTGAGCCACGACAGATCAGCCATGATTTTATTGAATGGCGGGGCAGGCTCGAAGGGCTAGTTGGCCTACTCCTCCTATTTCTTATGTTCAAAGGTACATGGGGCAGTGAAGGAAGACTGCCTGTGATCTTGTGACACAAGATGAATTTCCAAGCAGGCTTGAAGGGCCAAATATTTTACTCATTTCTTGTGTTCTTGTATGTTTTGAAAGTGTATAAAGAAGATCCTGTTCTCCAATCCTTTTGACCCATTTGTCTCCTTCCATCTCACTGTATAAAATGTGCCCTAGTCCTGTCAGGCGTACTTGTTTTGTACTAACCGCTTCCCTAATATTTGTGCATTCCTCTCTGAATTGTCAAGTGCATGTTTGTTTTTGGAGATGTTAAAATCCATTCAGTTACCAATTCAAATCTTGCTCATTAATCCATGCTGTGCTCTTTTTGTTAAATACATTTGGGTATTTTGTTCAAACAAAAAATTCTTATTCTTAGCCGCAAATGTAGCAGCTAAAATCACAATTGAAAAATGTCAAACTCAGTCAGTTCATGGTGTTAAAATTTTAGAACTCTTGTGATTTACATAACTTTTCCCTTCAAACATTGTGTAGATCAATACAGCTACAGTGCTCCTTGCCACAGTTAATTACCAACTTCAGAAATGAAAGCGGAGCTGAATCCTGATCTGAATTAAGTAGCTGATGCATACCATTTGCATTAAAAGCTTTTTTGTAACAGGTTCATTTTCTCCACATATGTTGTCTATTGAGTATATAACATAAATTTCCAAGTCTGCCAACTTCCAACCATTAACATACCAAGGGATCAAATTTGTTTCTAAACAGCCACTGTTGCTAATAAAGGAAGTTGGTGAATCTAAATGCATATCCCTCCATTGCAGTACCTAAAGTGCAATGCAACCCCAGCGATGGATGACAGCAATACTAAATGAAATGGCTAATATGTACATTTTAAGTACTTGTGTTAAATCACCTGTGACATTATGCGCATGCCAATAGTTTAGTGTTCAGAGGAAGCAGGTTAGAAAGCATCTTTAAAGGGTGCTAATTGTGACCTCATTTCAAAGCGCTTTACAGCCAGTTAATTATTTGAAAAATGTAGTCACTATTGTGGAAGTGCAACAAGCAACAGTAAGGTTCCAAAGACAGGAGTTTTTAATTAGCTTGTAGTAATTTTGAGGAATGAATATTGGACAAGACACGAGATAATTTTGCTCTTAAGTAATGCCATGGAACTTTTTACCTCTCTCCCTGAACCTGAGGGGGTAGACAGACTTCACCTCTGACAGTGCAGTGTCTCCAGATCAATGAATTAGGGTTTAAACAATATGGAAAGGTTTCACTTCCATGTAACCCTTTGGCTCCCCCTCTTTCACAATCAGCATCAGAGTTAAAATGTTGTGTGGGGTATGTTTATAGGGCCTGGGGAAAATAATGTTAGTACAGTAAGAAGTTGAGACTTACTGTAGTTAAAGTTGAATACATAATAGTACAGTGTCGCTGAGCAGAGACTGATGCCAAGTTCAGCACACATGAAGATGGCCTCAACTGGGATCTTGGGTTCATGTCACATTATCTGTAACCCCCATGACTTGCCTGGGCTTGCAAAATCTCACTAACTGTCCTGGCTGGAGATTATACACATCTCTCTAACCTGTGCTTAACCCTCTCTCCACTCACTGTCTGTACCTTTTAAGACTTGATTAGCTGTAAAAGACTTGCATTTCAATCATTATTCTGTAAATTGAATTTGTATCTTTATATGCCCTGTTTGTGAATAGAACTCCTGCTCACCTGATGAAGGAGCAGCGCTCCAAAAGCTAGTGGTGTTTGCTACCAAATAAACCTGTTGGACTTTAACCTGGTGTTGTGAGACTTACTATGTTTACCCCAGTTCAATACTGGCATCTCCACGTTAGAAGATAACATCAGAGCAGACTTAATGGGCCGAATGGCCTCTTCTGCATTGTAGGGAAGCTTTTGTGTTTTAACTGAATTTCTTAAACTTGCTGTTCCCTCATTTTACTTGATATTTAATATTGTACATGAATTCTTTGGATGTAGATGTTGCAAGTGAAGCCAGCATTTATTGCCCTTTGGAAAGTGGAGGTGAGCTGTTGCCTTGGAGTTAGTGTCCTCAATATACCTATCCTGCTGTTGGGAAGGGATTTCCAGGATTTCAATGCAGCGAAGGAATGATAATTATTGTTCCTAAGTCAGGCTGGTGGTGGCTTGGAGAATGAATGCATGGTTGCTGTTCATATGTCTACTGCCCTTGTTCTTGGTAAAAACCATGAATTTTTGAAGATGTTGCTGCAGTGCATCTTGTATATGATGCACACTGCTGCCACTGTACACCAATGGTGGATGGGGTGTTGATCAAAACAGCAGCTTTTGTCCTGGATAGACAAATGTCTTGAGTGTTGTTGGCGTTGCACTCATCCAGGCTGGTGGAGAGTATTTCAATACACTTGTGCCTTGCAGATGGGAGACATTATTTGGGAGGTTAGGAGGTGAGTTGCTCTCCAGAATTTCCAGCCTTTGACCTGCACATGTAACCACAGCATTTATATGGCTGATTAAGTTTTTGAGTTTCTGGTCAATGGTAACCCCAACAGTACTGATTCTGGGGGAGTCAGCAATGGTAATTTCATTGGTAATATCATTGGTTGTCAAGAGCTGATTAGATATTTTTATTGGAGATGAGCATTACCTGCCACTGTGTGCACATCAGTCCAAGATATAACATTGTCAGGCCTTTCTGCACATGGACGTAGTCTTCATCAGGGGAGTTATGAATGGTACTGAACATCATGCAAACAACAGCAATCATTCTCCCTTCTGGCCTTCTGATTACAGAAAGGTCACTGAAGCAGCTGGAGATGGTTGGCCTAGGACACTTCCATGAGAAACTTCTGCAGCAATATGCTTGGCCCCCAAAAATCACAACCATCTTCCTTTGTGTCAAGCGTCATTCCAACCAATGGAGATGTATATCCTGATATCCATTTACTTAAATTTTGCTGGGGCTCCTTCCACACTCAGTCAAATAGTGCCTTGATCATGAGGTGAACCCAAACTGAATTAATGAAATGCTTATTGCGAAGTGCGGCTTGATAGCACTGTGGATAACAGTATCCATCACTTTACTGATGAAGAATTGACTAAATGGGATAATAATTGATTGGATTTGTCTTGCTTTTTGTGGACAGGACAATAGGATGCATCTGAGCAATTTTTTACATTGGGTAGATGTAAGTGTGCTAGAATAGGTTGGCTAGGTGTGCAGGTGCAACTAAATTCTGCCAAATAACTCATTTCATTTGGACTTCCAACATTCCAAGCTTCATCTGTGAAGGTAGTAAAGCTTTCACAAATCACCTTTATTTGGAATTGAAAATATATTAAAACTAAATCTTCGGAGGAGTGGCATTACCATTGGATTGCTGCTGTACTTCCATTTTGTTTTTGAAAATGCCAACAGTCCACATTGATTAAAAAGAAATCAGTAAGATGTGGGACATTCAGAATATGCTTTGAAGGTAGTGACATAATTGTCTGGAACAGTGTAAAATTAATGATAATGTGTAGAACCATTGCGGGTGATATTGAGCCTGCAGAAATGGTGGTGGGGTTTAAGATCTGGCTAAACCTGGAATCATACTAGCTAGATAGCAATTTCTGATTTTTCATACCCACCCTTTGTTGGCAGCGTAATCAGGTTCATGCCCACAATGAGCATGAACCCGATTACAAAAGCTAAATTTGAATGTCACTAAATGCTTCCTCCCTCAGCACTTGATTTCCCCCTTGCCGTGTTTACAAACCTGCCTGTGTGACATCAAGTCAGAGCAATTTACAACAGCTTCATGCCTGTCTGGCAGATACCCCTGGGGCTTGAAGATGAGTATAACCCCAGGAGAGAAGGATATGGCCAGGCAGTAGCCTTGCCCTGTACCCTGGCACAGTTGGTACTGTGCCAACCTGAGTTAGGCCAATGCTGGGAGTAGACCTCTGTGGGAACTTCAGGGGGAGAGAAGAGCAGTAGGAATGCTAGTGTAGCTGTTTGGGAGGCAGGGGGGATGGCAGTGTCACCAGGATTGGCCGTTGGGGTGTCAGGGCAGGGGGTCCTCGAGACCTCATTATTTCCTTTTAAAAAAAAAGGGTGTCCTGATCTCGGTGTACACTGCTTTGCCAATGTATTAAGATTCTCCCATTCCTTTCACTTTGTGCTCAAACTTCCTCCACTCATTCTTTCCATCTATTCTCTCACTACCCTCCTTTCATAGGAGGAAGGTAAGGTAAAGGGAAAATGGCATAAGATGGAGAGGCATTGAAGTAGGGCAGAAGGCTTGAAGTGTAAAGATGTACTGAGGTTGCTTGATGTCACAGCTGAATTCAAGGTTGGCACTTAATGCTAGTTGACCTGAAACTGTAGTGATGAACTGCTGCAGGTTGAGGTTTAATACAGCTGAATGGCTTGCTACCTCATTTCAGAGAACATTAGGGTCACTTGTCAGGCCGAGATGGTAGGATTCATCTCAGAAAAAAAATATAAATAAATCAGCTGGATTTTCATGCACTTTTACTGATACCCATTTTGTACATCCCATTTCTGATAAATCGAATTAAAATTTTGTAACTATCATGGTAGAATTTTAATTTGCATTCTCTGGATTCAGTTCAGACCTCTGATTTACCAGTCCAGTTACAAAATCAACGTACTACCATAACTTTTTTGTATATTTTCTCCAGGTTTTGGGACTCTGCATGGAAAAGTTACACCAGATACCATTTATATTGCGAACATAACTCTACAAATCACTGCTAGCATGAAACTAACAATGTCTTTGTCAACCAGCTTGTATTCTCTACTCTTGGAGACCTGATATTTCTTTCCAATTTTCCACTGAGTTTAACTTGGGAGCTGTCATACAACTTGAATTATCTGTTTTATTGTCCTCCTACTTTCAATGTGTCACATAGTTACATTTACAATTCTACCTACTAGTGCAATAACAATATAATCCCAAGACTACTCACCATTTTTAATTTCTACTTATGAGAAGTGACTAGTTTTAAGTTTAAAAAGGGCATTGCAGCTGCAGGTGCTGCTGTGAATATAATGTAATCAGTTGAGAAAATGGGGCAGCATCAAATGCACCAGGCAGCCTAAATTATATTTTGTGATCATCAGCTACAACTTGATCAAACCTTCATGCTTGCCAAGCCTGAGAATCCAGTAATTTGAACAAACAATACTCTAAAAACGGTCTTTAACTGTGACTGCCATCAAGTCAATGGTGAAAATTTGTAAAAGTACCTGTAGGTCTGTCATAATTTATCCACAAATTTCGTGGAAGGGCCTTGCAGATGAGCGGGAATGCAAACTGGAAAATTGTCCGCTGAAAAAACAATGCAAGTGATATCAGAAGGTTGGGGGTGCTGGGAATGGAACTATTTATCACACTAAGAAACAAATGGTATTAAAAGTTAAAAAAAAATGAAGGATCCTTGATAAACTTGATGGGATTGGCAAATAATGAGTAGGCCCAAACCGGATGTGGGCCAGTGAATCATCAGGTAAACCAGGGACGTGTATGACCTTTTCATTCTGAAAAAAGAAAGCAGGAATGAGCAAATAAAAACCACCGAATTAAATTCTGTTATGTTCCTCTCTGTTTTCCCTAACATATATCACATTTTTAATCAGTGCTTTTTTCATACACTCCCATCTCTCACTTTCTGTGACCCTATTCTTTCTTTTACCTCTTGATGCTATGTTCCTCTCTCTTTTTAATGACTCATTTTCTATTTTTCACAATCTCTTGTTTTTTTGCCATGGCCCCATTCTGCTTCCCTTGTCCCCAAGCTCTGAATTTTAATAAGGTCATTCTTCTTTTTCCTAGCTCTAGTTTTTTTTTTAAATAGCTTTCTACTTTTCCAATCCATTTCTTTATTAGCCTCATTCTGTTTTTTTCTCTCTATTTTTCCAAAAAAAATCATTCTGCTTGGTAACCACCTAATTAAAACTCTTATTAAGCAGGAATGGATTTTTAGAGGAACTGACCTGATAAGAGCTGCTCTTGTTCGTCCTTCAAGACTAAGATTCATCATCGAGAGTGTTTACTGGGACTCCATTAAGTGTGTAAGTGATTGCTTCAGGCTGATCTGTGCCCAGAAGCTTCCACTGCAAACAGCTCAGGGCACTGCAGATGATTGAGTTTTGGATGTTTCGTTGGTTCAGGAGTTTCTCCCCTTGTGTTTTCTCTCTCCCCCTGTGGTCTGACTTTTGAAGGCCATCGCACTTTTGTTTTTAAAAAAACTGTGGTTTCACCATGTGCAATGATTCTGTGTGATCTTCTCCTAGGACTGGAAATTGGTGTCAACCACTCAATGAAACCTTTAGTGTTCTTGTGGTGCTTTTTTTGATTGCCAGAAGAGTGCATCCAAACTCAAACTCTCCATAGCAGATCACTTTCGTAAGACGGTGCCTGTGTGTTATAAGTTAAAGTTTTATTTACTGGTCACATGTAGGCTTACATTAACAGCACAATGAAGTTACTGTGAAAAACACCCACACCAGCGCTTGTTCAGGTACACTGAGGGAGAATTTAGCATAGTCAATCCATCTAAGTAGCATGTCTTTTAAGTGTGGGAAAAAACTGGAGCACCCAGAGGAAACCCATGCAGTCATGGGGAGAATGTGCAAACTCCACACAGTGACCCAAGCCAGGAATCAAACTGGGTTCCTGATGCTGCGAGGCAGCAGTGCTGACCACTGTGCCACCATGCTGCTGTACTCTAGCCCAGCTATGACTAGCCCAACTCATTTGTAATCGCCTTAATAAAGTGTGAATACTTGGCATACCAACTTGGGTGAGCACTTCCATGCTACCATCTATCCTTAAAAAGCTTCCTGAAGACAACTCATCAATATAGACAGTTTGAGAAGATGTGCTGCCAAAGTAAGTGAACTTGTGCACTGCTGACAGGTTCTGATCATGGACTGAAATCTTAAGCTCAATGTAGGACTTTCCTAGAGTCTGCTGAATGTTCTTTTGGATTTTATGGTGCTGATAAGTTGTTGCATGCATTGGAGAACAAGTACATGTTAAATGGCATGTCCAGCACTGACCCGGCAACTGGTGCAGAGTAATTAGCAAATTTTGTCCTTGGAAAAGCTGTCTTTGTCTGGAGTAGTCTTAAATTGAGCAGCTTCCTCTGCATGTCATTTTAATGTCAGGATCACCTTCATGGAAACTGAATCATAGTGATGGACTTCTCAGAGCAGCCAAATTCCTCTTTGATGTTTCAAAGGCCCTCATGGCTGACTGTGTCAAAAATAGTCAAGTCAACAAACATGATGTCAAAATCCATGTTCTGTTCTTTTCATTTCTCCTGGAGCTGTCCAACTGCAAGCAACATTTCAGTGGTTTCTTAACCTTTCTGAAACCACACTCTATGGCAACAGATCCTAGTCGAGATGTTGCATAAAGTGGTCCAGAAGGATTCTGGCAAAGATTTTGCTGGTGTTGGAGAGGAGTGATGTATCTGTCAAATGATTGACAAATTCCTTTCTGCTTATACTGGTGGACGTTAGAAGCGTCTTTCTATTCTTACTCCCATATCTATTCCTTACTCCCATATATTCTGAAAGAGTCCAGTGAGCTTCTTGACCAGGAATTGACAGTTTTGCATACTAATTGCTTGCCTTTTGAGAAAATAGTCATATTTTCAGCCCTCTATGCATGCTAATCCCATATTTACACCGTGGGGGAACTTGAAAAGCCACCAACATCAATTTGTGAATCACCTCTTCTGTGTGTTTTCAGCACATGTACAAAAGCAACTGTGTGCATGAATTAAGAAGTGTTAATGGCCACTGATAATGGAATCTGAACAAAAACAGAAAATGCTGGAAAATCTCAGCAGGTCTCACAGCATCTGTGGAGTGAGAGTTGAGTCAACATTTTCAGTCCAGATGATCCTTTGTCATGATCGTCTCTATTGAGAATAGATTAGCTCTATTCTCGCTTCACAGATGCTGTCAGACCTGCTGAGATTTTCCAGCATTTTTCTGTTTCTTATCCAAAAGTAATTATTGTGGATGCTTGACATAGAGCTCAATAATTCTGAATCCTACATCTACATTTACATCTAGACTTCTGTGCAAAGTTTATATTCTGTATGTCAGATAAGGTTTTATAAAATTGTACAATACTAGCAACTAGTTGAGACATTACAGATCATTGGATATATTTATTTAAGAACAGAATTTGTAAATTACAATATTCATTTAAATTATCTTTTATTTGCTTTCTGTTGACATGATTTCTACAGTTTTAGTAGAGATGAAATAAATGCACATGATGATAAATGAAGTTGTGGTCGGTCTATTAATCAAGAGTTCCAAATTTGAAATAACAAGCTCCAAAGATTCAAGCAACAGAATATCTTGAATAGAAGCATGTGCCTTTGTTTTTTGCAAATAAAACTTTAAAGTAGTTTAAATGCAACTTTATTTAAAAATGTTTGAAGTACACCTATAATGTTATATATCTGCTAGTGCTTCTTACAGAAAAGGTCATTGCAATATCAAACATTTTATACCATTGCAAGAATATTGTGGAAATTTGACTTTGCATTTTCATGAAACAGCATCTTAACTGTAATAAAAACTGAGTTCTAAAGAGTAGAAAAATACCTTTTAACTCAACATTATTTGGGAGAAATGCCCCCAGATCATTCTAGAAAACATATTTTACGTGATGCATATTGTTGATTGAACACTAGAGGATTCCCTGATGAAACTAATTCAGAGAGGGTGGGATTCTCTGGTGTTGCCGTTGTCAATGGGATTTCTCATTGATGACACCCCATGTTTCAGCAAAACCTGCAACAAGGGGTGCGCTGCCAGTGGAACTGGAGAATCCCGCTGGTGTGAACAGCCGGAGAATTGTCTCTTGGAACCAGAGGACCAAACCTTGTGATACACCTCTAGTTACAACCTGCCAACCAAAAAAAAACATTTATCCCCACTCTCTGCTTCCTGTTGGTTAGCCAATCCTCTGTCCAAGCTAATACATTACCCCCAACCCTGTGGGATCTGCCTTGTGTATTAAACTTTTGTGCGGCACTTTATCAAATGCCTTCTGTAAGTCCATATACATTATATCGACAGGACCCCCATTATCCACTTTGCTTGTTATATCTTTGAAGAACTCCAGAAAATTAGTCAATCATGGTTTATCCTTCATAAAACCCGGCTGACTGTTGGATTGTGTTGTCGTTTTCCTAATGTCCTGTTATTACTTTCTTAATAATGGATTCCAACAGTTTCCCAACAAATGTCAAACTAACTGATCTGTAGCTTCCTACTTTCTGCCTTTCTCCCTTTTTGAACAGGGGTGTTTAATTAGTCTTTTTCCAATTCATGGGAACCTTTCTGAAATCCAGGAAATTTTGGAATTTTAGTACCAATGCTTCCACTATCTCTGCTTCCACTTCCTCTTGAAGACCCTAAGATGTCGGCCAGCAGGTCCTGGGGATTTGTCTGCCTTTAATCCCAATAGCTTGGTCAGTACTTTTTCCCTAGAGATGGTGATTGTTTTAAGTTCCTCCTTTTCAAAAAGACTCTACATTACCTGGTACTATTAGGATGGTTGTAGGGTCCTCCACTGTGAGAACCAAGGCAAAATATTGATTTAGTGTATGTATTCATCTATTTTGTTGTGAATGATTTACAAAGTACCATTATGCCTTTAGCTGTAATTATAGTTTTCCTTAATGCCACCCTGATTCCTAATGTCCCATTTCTTAAGTTACCTGTCCCTTCCATTCAGCTTTTTTTTTCAAAAATATACTTCATATAACATTACAGAAACATTTCCAATCATTACAAAACAGGGAAGAATGGTCATATTTTCAACATCAAAATTTAGTGTTGTTTAAAAAATGTATTATGTTACAGTATTATCCAAAGTTCTTTGTCAAGCTATATACATTTGTCACATTGCACTTTGTGGTGCTTTTACAGAGATACACAGTTATACATTCTAAATTTTTTTTTAACAGTTAACTTGGTCTGCATTGATTGAAAGGCTTTACACTGTGGCCTTTCCCCATTGTGCCTTTTGCAGCAACTACTCCAAGCTTGAGGTCATCCCTCAACACGTAGTCCTGGACCTTGGAATGTGCCAGTCTGCAACACTCAGTGGAGGACAATTCTTTGCACTGGAAGACCAGCAGGTTTTGGGCAGACCAAAGTGCATCTTTCACCAAGTTGATGACCCTCCAGCAGCAGTTGATATTTGTCTCTGTGTCCCTGGAAACAGCCCGTAGATAGAGTATTTCATTACAGAGCTGCTGAGAATGAACTTCGACAAAGACCACTACACCTGTCTCTAGACCTTCTTTGCAAAAATACATTCCATCAGGAGATACATGACCGTCAGCTTTGTTTTACCCAAATCACTACTAGCCTCTACTGCCTAAATGTTAATTGCATTGCTTTTTGATTTTTTCCTTCCTGAATCCCCCATCCCTTTTTTATTAGCTTGCCAGTTATTTAATTTGCCAGGATTCTGATCCCATCTACATTTAAGTGGAGCCTCCTCTTTCCCTGGTAGTGAGGATTTGAAATTTTCGACGCTACTCTTTCTACCTTCTATTGTGTTTTTCCTATGCTAATCTGTGTGTGGCATGGGGAGAGATCCTATGTATGCTTAGCCCTGTTTGCTTCAGACCATGCAAAGACTTCATTTCAAGATATTTGTGCCCATGCAACTATGCTAACTTGACTACATGTAGAATCAGAAGGCTAAAGGTTAGCTAAAAATTGACTGATTCCTGAATGGTACATAATGCAGGAAAATAACAGTCCTATAACAGCAGCTGCAAGAATTGTTTTTCTAAGATGGAGACAGCCTGCTGAAAAATATTTCCAATAATGAAATAATGGTTGAAATATAGTTTGCATCTTAGTGTTTGTTTTTTCAGTTTGTTTTCGAGATCCGTTCAGTGCATTCAAGTTCAATACAGAGACTGGCAGTAAAAGCCAGTCTCCAAGTTCACTTTTCTTTTTGCTTCTGTCATGTTAATACTATTTAAATTCTGTTCAATAAAGAAAACCATTTTAAAACTCGTGTCAGTGCTGTCTCCTTATCTCTTCAAAGGAATGAATGGATGCAATGCACAAATAATTCAGGTTATTTATTTTGAGATGATGTGTTTAAACTTTGACCCCGGCTCTTCAAACTCTCTCAGCAGAGCCTAATTCCTAGCTTTTACCAAGTTAGAATCGTAGAATCCAACAGTGCAGAAGGAGCCCATTCAGCCCATCCATTCTGCACCAACCACAATCAAACCTAGGCCCTAGCCCTATAGTCCCACATATTTATCCCACTATTCCCCTGACACAAAGGTCAATTTAGCATAGCCAATCAACCTAACCTGCACATTTTGGACTGTGGGAGAAAACTAGAGCAGAGGAAGCCCAGGCCAACATGAGGAAAACATGCAGACTCCATACAGACAGTGACCCACGCTGGGCATCGAACCTGGGTCCCTGAAGCTGTGAAGCAGCAGTGCTAACCATTGTACCACAGTGCCACCCCAAGTTGTAGGAACCACACCAAGTAGATGTCCCTATGGTTCCCATTCTAACTCTTCTCCAGCCATGAGGAGACATGTTTAACTCTGACAAGGCATTTATGTACCAGTTCACCTTGACAGATCTCAAAATGTTATCATTAGTTTCATAGCTTGTCAATTGGCTCACTATTGAAGAAGATCACCATGTCACACTCCTTAAATGTATTCAGTTTTCTAAATTAAACTTTTCCAGCTGGAGCTCTGAAGAAAGTTGGAATTTAACAATAATTTGATCAAATTAGGGATTTAATTGTTATAAAATGAAGCATTTTGATACTGCACAGGCTCTGCATTACACTAAGATGAAGGCAAAATACAGTGGATGCTGGATTCTGAAACAACAGAAAATACTGGAAAAACTCAGCAGGTCTGATAGCATCTGTGGAGAGAGAATGGAGCCAACTCTAACCTCTAGAGCTTTTCCAGCATTTTCTGCTTTTTTGGTTAAACTTACTAGTTATGCATAGACAATCTCCAAACAAACACAATGCACTGTGGGTGGTCTCCTGGTCACTTAAATACATCTATGAAATTTTGAAATGATTTTAAAATTATTAATGTTTATTCCAAAACTATTCGCATAATGATCACCAATGATAGAAGTCCAAATATTTGCCTTTATAAAAACTTTGTAGAGTACATTTCTTTCATTGTTCAAACATTTAATGTTCAATCTTTGGTACTGAAATGTGAGACTACATGAGAATAATTGACAGGTACAGTAGGCTTTCACCAGAAATTGGTCCCACTGAGTCCTTAGCAGGTGTTATGGTTCAGGTCAGAAACTCCATGGTGCCGGGTGACTCACACATTTTGCATCTCGAATTTGGCTAGGACAAGCATGAGATGTTTCATTTCAGGTATGATTCAAATGACCCACAAGGAAGCTTTTATCAAACAATGTTTATTTAAGAATATAGTTAACAAATATAGTAAGAAAATTAGTAAGAACCTTTATCAATTACAAAAAAGAAACCAAAATGGCCACTATAGTGTGTAACCCTTAACAATATAACAACAAAAGCCTTTAAACAAGTTCAACACAGCAAAGATTAATGATACTGGAAATTGAGTCCTTTGGTTGAAGCCTGCAGTTTTCTGGATTCACTCAGAACAGTGTGAAGTCAAAACAGCTCCTTAGATACCGGAGTTGAGGGGGTTGAGCTATGAGGAGAGGCTGAATAAACTAGGCTTGTACTCGTTAGAGTTTAGAAGAATGAGGGGAGATCTCATTGAGACGTATAAGATGATGAATGGGATGGATAGGATAGAGGTGGAAAGACTCTTCCCGCTCAAAAAAGACAGTAGGACTAGGGGGCACAGCCTCAAGATAAAGGGGGGGCGGTTCAGAACGGAGTTGAGGAGGAACTTCTTCACTCAAAGGGTGGTGAATCTCTGGAATTCTCTGCCCGTTGAAGTGGTGGAGGCTGCCTCGCTAAATATTTTTAAGAAGCGGGTTGATGGGTTTTTGATAAGAGAGGGGATTAAGGGTTATGGGGAGAGGGCGGGAAAGTGGAACTGAGCCACGACAGATCAGCCATGATCTTATTGAATGGCGGGGCAGGCTCGAAGGGCCAGATGGCCTACTCCTGCTCCTATTTCTTATGTTCTTATGTTCTTATGAACCCCAGGGAGAGACTCTCTGGTCAAGCCACCAACCTCAGAATCTTTACTGCAGGAAGGCAAGACCTTGCTTTCAGATAGCCGGCAGAATTTCCAAAACAATAGGGAGAGAGAAAGAAAACACTTATTTTTAGCTTGCTGTCTGTTCTAAAACTCTACTGTAACTCAGAACTGAAATTGAAAGAACTTCGTCACCTGACCTGCCAACCATTTTTTTTCTCCTAACAATTCAGAGTTATAAAATACCCCCAAAGTAAAAACAAACAACACCCATCTAAGCTACTTAAGAAGCAATAAAAGGACATTATCAGTCAAGCTGGCATCATAATGACATCAGCTAAGGCTGAGATGATAAAACACTGAAGTTGGGAGAGCTGCAGAAATCATGATTTTAAAAGAGCCTTTGTTTAAAGCGGCACTAATGTCACACAAGAACATGAATTTGGAACAGTCAAAGGTCTGTTGATGTAGTTTTGAACAAAAGGAGACTTTGGCAATAAGTACATCATTATTCATTTATTTGCAACCTTATTTTGCCACCTGTTGTCAGTTGATGCCTCTCATTTGAAAATAACCATGATTTCTCATTATGAATGACCATGAGTGTTTGCCTTCTGTAGCCTTGCACCCTCTAAAATAAATTACTCACAGAAAGAATGCAAAACCCTATTTATATTAGGAATAACTACATTTCTCACCTATCATTTGGATATTGTTTCTTTCTGTCCATTGATCATTAGGGTGACAAGGTGGCATAGTGGTTAGCACTGCTACCTCACAGCACCAGGGTACCGGGCTCAATTCTGGCCTCAGGTCACTGTCTGTGTGGAGTTTCCTCTGGGTGCTCTGGTTTCCTCACAAGCACAAAGGTGTGTGGGTTAGGATGATTGGCCATGCTAAATTGACCCTAATGTCAGAGGATTAGCAGCGTAAATGTGTGGGGTTTGGGGGGTGGGTAGGATTGTGGTTGGTACAGACTCGATGATCTGAATGGCCTTCTTTTGAACTGTAGGGATTCTATGATTCTGTTCTATGATTTAGCTTTCATATTCTCTGGGAACAGAGAGACATCAGTGTTTGCTTCAATGAGAATTCAAAGATAGATTTTTAAATTGTAAATTTACCAATATGACATCAAATTTATACCATGAAAACCAGATGCCACTGCAGATTTTTTGTATACTCACATGATCAAATCAAAGCTGAATTGGCAACCTTGGGTTCATTTGACAAGACCCACAGGAATATGTTCAACCAGAGTTAGCATATATGCTGTTAGTTACTTCTAACCTCCATGGCTGGAGAGCAGCTTTTTTATTTATTCAGAGAATCACAGACTGATTGGCTTCTTTCTGTGTTTTTCAGCTCAGTCTGCCTTGGTAGTGTCTTTTAATTCAGCTATCCAGTTGGTCTTACTCCTCTGCCATTTACTTGATAAGCCTGGAAATTTTTGCTCTTCAATTCTATATCAAATTCTCTGTTTAAAGTTATTGTTGAACCTGCTTCCACTACCATTTCTGATGGTGCAGTCAAGATCATACCCAAACATTGCATTCAAAAAAAGTATTTGTTTCATTTCTGGCTCTTTTATCAGTTCCCTTAATTCTGTGACCTATGGTTGCTGATCCTTCTGCCATTAGAAACAGGTTCTTATTATTCTTTTATCTTGGGGCTTTGAAGAGAATTAAAAACACTGTTAGAAAAAATCAAACACTTGAGCACAGGACTTGACCACAACAGTTGCGGCTGACATTCCAGTGCAGCATTGTGGGAGTGTTGCCTTTTGGAAGCTGTCTCACAACAGATTAAAGTCCAACAGGTTTATTTGGAACACGAGCTTTAGGTGCATTGCTCCTTCATTGGGTGAGTGATTTCTTATTGTGGCCACTCCAGTCCAATGCCGGCATCTCCACATCATGCCTTTAGGAAGAGCTATTTAAGCCAAGGCCCCAATAGCACTGTCAGGTGGATGTGAAAGATTTCATAATACTATTTACTATTCCTAGTCAATATTTACTCCCCAATCAATCAGCATAAAAAATAACAGATTGTCTGGTTGATATGACTATTTGTGGGTGCTTTCTGTGTACAAAATTCGCAGCTACATTTCCTACATGACAACAGTGACTATACTTAAGCAGTATTTCATTGGCTGTAAAGTGTTTAAGGATACAGATAGGTTTAAGGATATAGAAGTTTAAGGATATTTGGGTGGCACAGTAGCATAGTGGTTAGCACTGCTGCTTCACAGCTCCAGGGACCTGGGTTCCATTCCTGGCTTGGGTCACTGTCTGTGTGGAGTTTGCCCATTCTCTGCGTGTTAGCGTGGCTTTCCCTCTGGGTGCTCTGGTTTCCTCCCACAGGCCAAAGATGTGCCAGTTAGGTTGATTGGCTATGCTAAAAAATTGCCCCTTAGTGTCCAGGGATGCGTAGGTAAGAGGGATTAGTGGGTAGATGTGTAGGGATATGGGAGTAGGGCCTGGGTGGGATTGTGGTCGGTGCAGACTAGATGGACCGAAAGGCCTCTTTCTGTACTGTAGGGATGCTACGATATTCAGTGTTTGAGAAAGGCTGTAGATCTCTCAGTCCAAATCCTCACCTACTTGCTAGTATGAGGCTTTCCTTTACCAAGATGGCAACTCAGCGCCTCCCCCTCCCAGCTGCAAGAAGCGCTTCCGGGTCGGCTGAAACCGTTTCCGGGTGGTTTGATGTCCCGGCTGACTTCCTGCCGGGGATCAGCGGGCGGTGGCGGCGGTAGGGATTCGGGATGCGGGAGCGGCGGCCTCGGTGAGAGCTGGGTCCGCTCTCCTGGTGTCGAGCGCTCCGAGTCCCGGCGATGAGCATGCCAGGCCGCGGCGTCGGCCTCACCACCGCTGTCCTCCTCCTGCTGCTGGCCGTGGTTTTACTGGGAGACGCTGTCGGCGGCAGGGGAGCCGGGCCTCAGTCACAAGCCCAGAGCCACGGGCGTCAGTTCGGTAAGAACAACCCCGGGTCACTCTGCAACTTCTCGGCAGCCGTGAGAAAGGAGCCTCTGTGTTGTCGGTGCGAATGAGGATGTCTGGAAACCTTAGAAATATTTAAATCCTGACACACATCTCCTCTGGTCTGTTTGATAACAAGTGTGCTGCTTAGAAAGTAAATGGCGCACACACAACTTCTAATTTGGTTACTACATCGGAGAGCCGAGGATCTGGTGCAGTGTGCTGGAGTTTGTGTACAGGACGTTGAGGACTTTACTTGATGGACAAATATGTTGGTCTACGAAGAATTTTTAATCTTCTCACATGCGTGGTATCACGCTTCCCGTTAGCTACCAGTGCGCAACTGTTCTGTTCCCCAAAGCTGAAGTTTTCCTAAGATTTCATTCCCCAGATTGGGGAAACCCACAGGAACATAGAATTGTTGCAAAGCAGGAAGCCCTGTTGTGCCTGTGCCAGCTCTCTGTAACAAGATCTCACCTATTCCCATTCCCTGCCTTTTCCCTGTGGTCTGATAGACAAGAGAATTAAGGGTTATGGGGAGAAAGCGGGAAAGTGGAACTGATCCACTTCAGATCAGCCATGATCTTATTGAATGGAGGGGGGGGGGGAGGTAGGCTCGAAGGGCTAGATGGCCTACTCCTGCTCCTATTTCTTATGTTCTTGCACCTTTTTCTACCTTCAGACAATTATCCTTTTTTTTGGAAGACCTCTGAACCTATATTGACCACACCCTGCACTGCATTCCAGATCCTAACCACTCACACTACACAAGGTCTTTCCTTGTGCCAGTATTGCTGCTTTGCCGTTCGCCTTAATTTGGAGGCATCTGGCAGTTTGAGATAGTGAATAATGAAGAATATGGCATAAATCAAGGAGTCCGTATTCCTTATCAATCACTTTCTTAACCTGCTGTGCTACCTTAAGTGATTTGAGCACACATACCCCAATTTCCTGCTGCTCTTTCATCCCTTTTAGAATTGTACATTTAATTATTACTTCTCTTCATCCTTCCTACTGAAATTAATCATTTCACAACTCTCTAATAAGTATTGTCTACCATTTGTCTATTCATTCCATCAGCCTGTCTGTTCCCTTGAAGTTTATCATTATCCTCCTCAGTTCACAATACTTCAACCTAAACTGCAACTATCCACCGCTACTGTCTTCTGTAACTCAGTCATACTGCTCTTGACTCTTTTATATCACAGGCTCTAAATTTGCATTTTATCAGGGCTTTTCGGAAGTCCATGTGTACCACATCAACAGGATTATTCTTGACAAAAACTTTAACGTGATTTGCCCTTTGACAAATCTGTGCTGTTTTTCCTTAATTGATTCACATTTATCAAAGTGAGTGTTAATTTTATTAAGAATTATTGTTTCTAAAAGCTTTCCCACCAAGGTAAAACATTTTGAGAAGGATGTAACATTTGCAATTTTCCAGTCCTCTGGCACACCCCCTGTGTCTAAGGAGGATTGGAACATTATGGCCAGTGCCTCAGCAATTTCCATCCTTGCCCGTCTCAGTATCATTGGATGTATGGTTCGAGTGACAACCTTTAACATCAATGCAGCACTTGACTCGAGTGTGCTTTCAGAAGCCCAAACAAAGTGGGAATCAGGGGAAACTCTACTAGTTGGAGTCATACCTAGCACAAAGGAAGATAGCTCTAGTTGTTGGAGGCCAATCCATTTGGCCTCAGGGTATCATTGCAGGAATTCCTCAGGGTAGTCTCCTAGACCCAGCTATCTTTAGGTGCTTAATCAATGCCCTTCCTTCCATAAGGTCAGAAGTGATGATGTTTGTTGATGATTGTACAGTGGTCAGTACCATTTATGACTCATCAGGTACTGAAGCAGCCCCTGTCCATTGCAACAAGATCTGGACAACATTCAGCTTGGGCTGATAAGTGACAAGTCACATTTATGTCACACAAGTGTTAGGTAATGGCCATCTTCAACAAAAGAGAATCTAACCATCCCTCTTTGCCATTCCGTCACTGCCTCCTCCATTATCAACATCATGAAGGTTACCATGAACTGAATTAGTCCAGCGATATAAACACTGCAGCTTGTTTGATTGACACCCCATCCTTTACCTTAAACATTCACTCTCTCCATCACCAATGCAAAGTGGCAGCAGCGTGTACCATCTATAAGATTCACTGCAGCAAATTGATAAGAGTCCTTTGACAGCATTTTCCAAACCTGTGACCTTTAATGCCTAGATGGACAAGTGCAGCAGATGAATGGGAACATCCCCACCTGAAGGTTCCTGTCCAAGCCACACTACACCCTGAGTTGGAATAATAATTACCAATCTTTCACTGTTGTTGGATCAAAATCTTGGAACTCTGAACTTTTCATTTGTCACTGAATGATGTGCAGAGTAGGGTCATAGGATCACGCCCTTTATTGTTTGCTTTCCTGATATGCCATTTATCTTCTTAGCTCAGCAATACTATAGGAGATTTAAGGCATATGACAGGAAGAATTGGGATTGGACATAGCTTTTTTCAAGCTTTCAATTTAGTCTTAGTGTTGTCTAGTTATTTGGATTACATTTTTGCTTTAATAGTAACTGGAGTTAAATTGCCAAATATGTTGTATAAAGTTGTTGAAAACTAGGCTGTGTTTAGACTCGCTCTAAAGTTGTCATACAATTGCACCCAAGGAATTTTTCAGTACTTGATATATTTCTTGATATTTATGGCTTGGGGAAAAAAACTTTGTGCAAAGTTCCCAATAGTAAACAAGTCTGTAGAAATGATAAATTTGACAGCTATGATTGTATGAAGCATCTGTTGTTAATACTTGCCTCCTTTCTATACTAGAATGATTTCCCTAAAGGGGAAGGTTTGCTCTTAAAATGTTTTGGGGTTTGCACTTAAAATGTTTTGGGGTAACTGCTAAGGCCAGAAATTGAAGCAGGAGGTTTTGGCTTTTGAGTGTCCTTGGTTTAAGAATTGCTTGCTGTTGAGGTT
Organism: Carcharhinus amblyrhynchos; assembly: GCF_965287045.1. Classification (NCBI taxonomy): domain Eukaryota; kingdom Metazoa; phylum Chordata; class Chondrichthyes; order Carcharhiniformes; family Carcharhinidae; genus Carcharhinus; species Carcharhinus amblyrhynchos. Next base: position 35,889,354 of record NC_137330.1, on the reverse strand, counting down.
GAGGAATATCTGAGTGGCCATCTCTTTAGTCTCAAATTTGGCAGTCAACATTTGCTGTTTGGGTTCTTTAATTTAGCAATTGGATAGCCTGAGTTATTGGGCATAAAATTTTAAGAATGCTATGCACTTGCTGTTTTCACTGTTTGTATAGAGTTGTCTGGGCAATTCTTTTAATAAAGAAGAAACAAAACTGTTTTTGAATCAAAATAGTTAAAGTGTTACACCCTTGTTAAAACCTTGTTTTGAAATATGCTTCCCCTTTGTTGTATATTGTCAGAACAGGAGCCTTTTACGATGGCTGCTAATGAAAAAGTCTGGTTTCAAGACATTTGATTGTTGCAGTTGTAACTGTACGGCTGCATGAATTTGATTGGAATCATGCCGATTTAAGGGGTGTGTTTTCAATGGTGGAGGCAGTGGTGGCCATGGCATCAGGACATGAGCTGCACACGAATTCTCCATCTCCATCCTCCTTGTATAACCATGTTGATATGGATGATACTTCTGCTGGATACTGACTCCTCATGAATTCATGGAATATTTGGTAGCACTGGTGCTGCTGACGGTCAGCAGGAAGTGGTTTGGGCCTTTTCTTCTTGGACGTGTCCACTAACTGTTACTGATACTGAAAGTATGCCTTGTGTCAGCCCAATACTTTTTGCTCACTGGATCTTGAAACTGCACCTTATGTTTTTTTTGATGTACAATACATTTGTCCATATTGCATATCATCATTTATTCTGTCCACTTATTTGTTTCCAGCTCTGTCTGCAATTTCTGAATTGCCTCTGATTTTGCAACACTTGCAATCTTGTCTGATTTGAATTGAATCGAAGTCAGTCAATGGGGAAAATGTCATTTAGTAGCATATATAATAAATAGTGTGCTAATAAAGAAAGTCTGATATTCCACTCCTTTTTGCAGATGTCTTGAATCAATTGTTAACTGATTATGACATCCTCTCCATGTCGGATATCCATCAGCACACTGTGAGGAAGCGTGATGCAGAACCACAGTCTCATATAGAACAATCTGTACAGTTTTCAGCCCTCAACAGGTATGCATGGATAGATTATTTTGCACAGTTCATTCCATCAACAAAATTCAGAATTGCAAGGCAATCTTCATATTTGAGGGCTTATTCCAAGAATCATGATGTTTATATTAACGAGTAGAGTAGTATTTCCTGTGTAAGAAAACTATTCCATTCAAAGCCAGCCCTGCTTTTCATGTTTGGTGGCAAAAAAGGTACAAAAGAATTGAAACAACTGCTCACTTCAATCGTTCTTGAAAGACCACAAGTACTAGCAATGCATAGTGCAATATTCTGGACCATTCTTTCACATTGTTCTGTTAAAACCAATGCCTCATCTGTAAGGTGCTACAAATGTTAATGTGGATTGTTGTTCCAACTCTTTGATTTGGTATTCCACCCGTCAAGTAATGGCAGTGCTTCAATAATACTGAATTTATTGTAATGTACTGAAAAATTACTACCAAATGTAGAGAGTATTAAAACCAGTTACTTTTGGGTTATTGATACAAAATATATTATAAAATTGAATTGCAACCTGATAAAATTTGTGACTTTGGTGTCATTAGCAAGAATGGATTCCAGTTCAAGTCTTCAATGATGAGTTGCATGAACAGGATAGCATGGTGGTTAGCTCTGCTGCCTCACAGTGCCAGAGATTCGAGTGGGATTGTTGTTGGTGCAGCCTCAATGGGCCGAATGATGATCTTCTGTACTGTAGGGATTTATGATTCTATGAAAGCTGCTTAGTGGAGACTAAGCACCTCCTTGTGGCAGCAAAGAAGATTTATGCCTTGGTGATCTATGGTGCTACTTGATGGCTGGCTGCAGGAGGGCTAGACAAGACAGATGAAGAAAATGAATATTTATGAAGGCAGAAACTTGCCTAAGTAGACAGTTAAAATAAACTTAAAAACTCTGTAGCTGCAAATTGCCTTTAAATTGTAGTAAGAATAGTAGTCCTAAGATTAAGTAGTTAATCTTAAGTAGTTAATGCAGTATTTGGGCAGTGAAGAGGACATTTTCTTTTGAAGCTAACAAAGGTATGGTTTTCCTGTTTATTGGCTTGGAACCTGAACTGCGGTAAGTGTGGTCTAAAAGTCATATACATCAGCAATTTTTCAGTTCATGGGTGAAGTCTGTATCTGATGACAGGAAGGAAATGTAATTTGTTTCACAGAAAATATTTCTTCGCAGCAATGTTTTCTTCGTTTGACTTTTGATTGGCGTTCTGCTTGAACATCAGAACAAAAAATTTAGTGATCTGACCCTATTAACATTTCAGATGTGATGCTTTGTGTTCACTTAATTTGTACACTCCAAGGATATTCTAGAATGCCTTTTAGAAATAAAAACTGCTTTGACAACACTGTTCCCATGAAACATGATGTGGAAATTGCTGGCTTTGGACTGGGGTAGGGACGACAGTAAGAAGTCTCACAACACCAGGTTCAAGTCCAACAGGTTTATTTGGTATTACGAGCTTCCAGCAGGTAATGAAGGAGCAGTGCTCCAAAAGCTTGCGATACCAAATAAATCTGTTGGACATATGAAATTGTGTAATTTGCTGAACTGTGAATTGTCTCCATCTGCATTGTCTATACTTCGCTTAAAATAATAAATTAGCTGATCCAGTAATGGAAGGAAAATTGTGTAAACACAATTTTACATTCATTCTCAATGACTTCTGGAGCCCAAGATCCAGTCATGATTGTACTGAATGGTGAGTGGGCTCACCAGGCCATATGATCTAATCCTTTTCCTATTTCTTGTGACTTAATAGCCTGAAATTGAAGGGTTTTCTTGCTCAAACAGCATGATGAATGCTGTAATAAATGTTTAAATATAATCCTATGGTGGTCAGGACATCTTACTTTGTTTATAGGAACAGGTTGATGAGAAAAGGCATGCAAAAGTTGCAGACTTCTAGGTTATAAACTTATGGTTTGGTGCCGGTGATAGATGAGTCCTCAACAAACCTTCGTTGTGTTTGAGTTTTGTATTGTAGTCTCCTATCCATAAAACCTTGAAACAAGTCAGTTCTTTGTGACTTGGTTCCAGAAAATATTGTGCACCAAGATTTTGGCAAGAGGTACATTTTGTAGTATATTGAGATATATCATGCATATTATCAGGCATGGTGGCACAGTGGTTAGCACTGCTGCCTCTTAGCTCTAGGGACCCAGGTTTAATTCAAGCCTTGGATGACTGTGTCCGCATGGGTTTCCGATGGATTCTCTGGTTTTGTTCCACAGGCTAAAGATGTGCAGGTTAGGTGGATTGGAGATGCTTAGTGTCCCAAGATGTGTAGTTGGATGGATTAGCCATGATAAATGTATGGGTTGTGGGAATAGGGCAGGAGGGAGGGCCTCGGTAAGATACTCTGTCAGAGAGTCAGTGTAGACTTGATGGGCCAAATGGCCTCTTCTGCCCTGTAGGGGGTCTACGTTAATCTAAGTAAAGAAACTGTATCCGGAATTCAAAGTTCTATCCAAACCCTTGATTAAATCCAATTATTTGATTGTGTAAGCATTGAAGAGTCAATGTTTCTACAGGAATAGAGTGAAAATCAGCAGAAGTGTACTTCACCTCTTTGTCACTATCTTCCTCCCACTATTGTGAACTTCAAACAAGAAGGGGTACATAGCATAATGGTTGTATTACAAGGATTAGTAATCCAGAAACCTGGACTATAATCTGAAAGTGCAAGTTCAAATACCATCATTGCAACTAGAGAATTTAAATTTAGTTACTTAAATCTGCAAATATAAGCTAATACCAGTAATGATGATTATCAAGCTACTGGATTGTCACTGAAAAATCAATCTGGTTTGCTCATCAGCTTAAGCAAACAAAGTCTGCCATCCTTACCCAGTCTGTCTTACTTGTGAAACTTTTTTTTCCATTAATTCATGGGATATGACCATTGCTGGTGAGGCCAGCATGTATTGTCTATTCCTGATTGCCTTAGAGAAGGCAGTCCGTATGGTGTAGGTACATGTACATTGCAGTTTGGGAGGGAGTTCCAGGATTTTGAGCCAGTGACTGTGAAGGAATGGAAGTATACTTCCAAGTCAGGATGGTGAATGATTGGAAGGGATGGTGATGGTGTTCCCATGTGTCGAGGAACTGGTCAAGGGTTTGAAAAGTGCTATCTAAAGAATCATGGTGAGTTTCTGCCATGCATCTTGTACATGGTACACACTGTTACTATTATTTATTAATAGTGGAGGGAGTGAATGTTTGTGGGTGAGAAGCCAGTCCAGCTAGCTGCTTTGTTTTGCATAGTGTCGAGCTTCTTGTGTTGCCCTTCAAGATTGCAAGCCACTCAATTACATTCAAGAAGGTGGCTTTCTGCCATCTTCTCAAAGGCATTATGGATGGGCAATGATTATTGACCTTGTCAGCAATTAGCATATCATGTGACTGAACCAAGCAAAAACTACAAGGCCAGATAATGAAAACCTGAACAAATATTTATCAATCTTTAGGAGTTTAGATTTTGTTTATTCTATAACTCTTCAGAACAGATTTTTCTTATCTCCCTAATATAAAATGTGTGCCATGGATTCAATTAAATGGCCTTGTTACTCGCGTTGTTTTAATACACTATTTTTACATTTATTTCATGGAATGTGGGCTTTGCTGGCTCGGCCAGCATTTATTGCTCATCCTTGATTTTCCTTGAAAGTCGTGAACTGCCACCATGAACAGCTGCAATCCATCTGGTGTAGGTACACCCACTGTTAGGAAGGGAGTTCTAGGATTTTGTGATGGTGAAGGAATGGAGATATAGTTCCAAGCCAGAATGATGTGTGCTGAAATATGTTTTTGTTTAAGAGTACAATGTAAACATGCATGTTTTTAACAAGTGACTGGCAGAAAAATATTGCGACCACAGGATTCTTTGATATCTTACTTTGAACTTTCTTCTTCACAGAAATTTTAAACTGCATTTAACTTCAAGCGTGGAGCAATTTTCTGAAACCTTCAGAGCCGTAATAGTGGATGGCTATGGAAATGAAAAAGAATATCCTGTGCAATGGAAGAACTTTTTTACTGGCCACGTGATTGGTTAGTAACCGTTTTTAAATCATAAAGTCCTTTTGTTATTGTAGCCTATAGCAAGGTCACTATAGTCCCAGATGACCATAGTCTGTCCTACCCTATGTGTGAGAGAGAGAGAGCGCTGACTGGTGGTGATTTAACTTGAGGATCACCACACCTCAGGTGAGGGGCAAGACTGAGAAGACCAGTCCTTCACAGATAACTTCAGCTGCTATGGGAATTGAATCTGTGCGGTTGGCATCGCTCTGCATCAGAAACTAGCTGTCCAGCCAAACAAGTTAAGATTCCCCGAGTCAGAGGGATTGATTAGCTCAAGTGGCTGGGTTGCTGCTTTGTGATGCAGCAGAATACCAACAGTGTGGGTTCAATTCTTGTACTGGCTGAGGCTATTCATGAAGGCTCCAACTCCTCAATCTTGCCCCTTACTTGAGGTATGATGACCCTCAGGTTAAACCACCACCAGTCAGCTTGCTCGCTCTCAAATCAGGAGAGAAGCCTTTGGTTCTCTAGGACTATGGTGGAGCACACACATACCTTGTTCAATGTCTAAGTTGTAGCATTGCTGCATTGAAAGCGTAAGTTCAGGCAACATTCGAGTGCATCGGTATGAAAGGTGCTTTGGAGGAAGGGAAATTGATTTGTTCAAAACAAGGAATATGTTCTCTCTATCTGTCTGATAAAGCTGATTAAGTTATTCATTTTCAAAATTTGAAACTCCATTCTTTTAAGTGGGAAACCAGTGATTTAATTGGCATGGTAACCGGCCTTCGCTATATCAGTGAGATGTTTAGGTACTAAAATCATATGGTACTTGAATTCCAGTTCCCTGTAAACTGCAGAGAGCGTAATAGAAACCCAGAGGTTACTGTGCAGGCTGCTCACGCTGTCCTATTAAGAAACTGGCTTTGTTTAAAAAAAAATGTAAGGTACTGTGCACTGAATGGGATTTCACAGTTACTTCGTTGCAGTGTTAATGTAAGCCTACTTGTGACACTAAAAAATGAACTTAAAATTTAAAATCATAAGGCTGTCCAAAAAAAAATAACAGCTACATTTCCCTGAATCTGTTGGTAACCGGATTAGTTATACTTATAAATGCTGATTTGGAACTAGTAGTACAGAGCAAAGGATGAAAGGTTTTTTTAAAAAAGAAACTCTTGAAAAAGTCATTTATCTGTTCTAATAGCCTTTGGTCCATTATCATATTTATTGATCATTTTTAAGTATTTAACTAGTTGTTCGATCCCCAAGTATGTTTCTTTAGTTAAATGTGGGAAAGACTGCAATCTTCACCATTGTGCCAGGTTCAACCAGGCAGTTTGCAGGCTTGACTTTGAGCTGAGTTTCTGATCCCACGCACCCTTTGCAACAAAGATGTCTGGCTCCACTTCAATAAAATCATCTGCCTTTTGTAAACCTCAATCTCTCAGATTAATTGATGATTTAATAGCATCAAAGGAAAGACGGTGAGAAGTTATTTCCTCTTGGAGAAATCTGGAAAAAGGGAGTATCACCTTAAAATTAGAACTGGACCATTGAGAGATGATGTTAGGAAGTATTTCTCCATGGATAGCAGAACCCTCTCCCAAAAAAGCTATTGAGATTTGATCAATTGCAAATTTAAAAACTGATATTAATAAAATATACAGAGGTGAGCAAATGGAATTAATGTATACATTAGGCATTTTCTAATTAAACAGCAGAGCAGATTCGGGACTGAATGGTCTCCTGCTGTTCCTCTGTTCTTGTGCTTCTCTAATTACTTGAACATTTTTCTGATGAGGCTGCCATTTTGTTTTCTCTGTAAACTTATCTAAAATTCTGCTTATCCTTTCCTTCAGATCCAGTTCACCCATCACTCCTGCCCTAAATTGCATCGCCTCACAATTTGAACACGTACGTCTTAGATCAACTGCCCTGCTTTACTCTCTGTGTCTATCTGCATACGGATGTTGCCATTGCTTCCAACTGCTTATTTGGCATTAAACTGAAACAGTTTAATGCCAGCAAAACAGAAATCATCCACTTAGTCTTCTACATACTGACAATCGTAGCTTTACCTCCACTGGCTGCCGCCTCATATGTGATCCAGAAATGTGGAACTTCGTTTCTTTAACTGAAATCGTTGATCACAACTGATTTGTTGATGAAACTGCTTTCTTTCATGACTGCAGTGTTGCAAATTTCTGTCCCTACCCCTGTGTCTTCACTGCTGAAACAGCCCTTCCATGTTAATCACCTTGCCCGTATCATTCCGAACCACAAGTTATTCAAACTCTTGCAACTTGTCCGCATGCATGCTGAGGTTCATGCCCTCGTTATTCTTGTCTAGAGCAGCCCAGCTGTAGTGTCAACCATGCTCAATTGATAGCACTCTTGCTTGTGACTTGCAAGGTTTTGGGTTCGAGCCCTGCTGCAGGGCTTGAGTACAAAATTCAAGGCTGAAACTCCAGTACTGGGAGTGCTGCACTGTCAGAGGTGCTTTCTTTTGATGAACTGTTGAACGAAGACCCCATTTGTCTGCTCAACTGGATGTAACAGATTGCATGGCAACATTTTAAAAAACAACAGGGGAGTTATCCCCAGTGTCCTAGTCAATATTTATCTCAATCAACACCACAGAAAAAGATGATCTGGTCATTATCACATTGCTGTTTATGGGAACTTGGTGTATGCTTCTGTGTTTCCTGCATTAAAGAGTGACTACGTTTAAAGTGCTTTGAGGTCATGAAAAGTTTAATATAAATATAAGTCTTTCTGTCTCTCCCACTGATTTACCATGTCCATTATCCATTTTAATAATCATTGTCTTACTGTTAATGGTTTGATGCCTAAAATTATTTCTATGCCAGTCTTCAAAGTCTGGGCTTTGATTAGCTGGAGTTTTGAAGCTGGACTATGTTTTATCTGGCATAATGAAGGACAGAAGGCAACATGATGGGAAATTAAAAATATATATATATATATTAGATTTTAGAGGAGGGGAAAAAATCTTGAAAAAACAGGTTAAATGAGGAAAATATTAAATCAACATTTATATAAAAATGAGGGGGAAATGAGGGGAAATAGGGATGACAGTGCTATTTCAGTGGTTGCATTTAATTTTTTATTTGCATTTAGTGTTGAAGTATAGTATAAAGTTGCACAAGCAGTAGGAGTAGCATTATTATCTTATTAGTGTTTTCAACTTTGCAGCCATCCAGCTATCTGGAAATGTCAAGTTGATATTGATTGTTACTAATTAGTTTGAATTACATTTTTATGGCTGCCACAAATAGTGTGCAATAAGCACAACATTTCTACAGTGAGGAAAAGGTAATTGTTGCTGGAACCTCTCAAATTTGTATTTTGTGAAAGGTCTTTGCAATATGAGATTTGCAGCATCATGAGCACTAATAATTATTAATTACATACCCCTCAATTGAGAGCAGGAATTGTAAAGGCTGAATCGGTTTTGAAGTAGAAACTGTGATCAGAAGCCTAATGATATGAAACTTATGTTTTTCAATGAAAGGTGAACCAGGGTCAAAAGTCCGAGCTGTTATTGATGATGAGGATTTTACTGCCAGAATTGTTACTGATGAAGGAGAATACAATATAGAGGTATTTTTTGATTTGAATTTACATTTTTTTAAAAATGTCACATCTTAAAACCCTGAAGAACATTATACAGGTTTTTTGTGTCAAACTACTCTATTTATTGTCCTTAAGATGAATTGTACATACATTTTAAGCTGATTTGATTTATTATTGTCAAATGAAATGGGATTCAGTGAAAAGTATTGTTTCTTGTGCGCTATATAGCCAAAACATACCATTCATAGAGTACATAAGGGAGAAGAAAAGGAGAGGATGCAGAATATAGTGTTACAGTCCTAGCTAGGATGTAGAGAAAGGTAAACTTATTATATGTTGATCCATTCAAAAGTCTGATGGCAGTGGGGAAGAAGCTGTTCTTGAGTTGGTTGGTACATGATCTCAGACTTTGTATCTTTTTCCCTGATGGAAGGTGGTGGATGAGAGTATATCTGAGGTGTGTGGGGTTCTTAATTTTGCTGGCTGCTTTTCCGAGGCAGCGGGAAGTGTTGACAAAGTTAACGGATGGGAGGCTGGTTTGTCTGGTGGACTGGGCTAGATTCACAACCATTTGTAGCTTCTTGCAGTCTTGGGCAGAGCAAGAGCCATACCAAGCTGTGATACATCCAGAAAGGTTGTTTTCTATGATGCATCTGTAAAAATTGGTGAGAGTCATAGTGAACATCCCAAATTTCCTTTGCTCCTGAGAAAGTAGAGGTGTTAGTGGGCTTTCTTAACTATAACGTTGACATGGAGGGACCAGAGCAGATTGTTGGTGAACTGCACACCTAGAAACTTGAAGGTTTCAACCATTTCCACTTCACCATTGATGTAGACAGGGGCATGTTTTCCTCTATACTTTCGGAAGTTGATGACTATCTCCTTCATTTTACTGACACTGTTGGAGAGATTATTCTCTTCGCACCATTTCACCAGATTCTCTCTTTCCTATACTTGGTCTTGTCATTGTTCGAGATCCGATCCACTACGGTGGTGTCATCAGCAAACATGAAAATGGAATTGGGGTGGAATTTACCCATACAGTCATTGGTAAGGGGCTGAGGACACATCCTTGTGGGGCACTGGTGTTTAGGATGATCATGGAGGAGGCGTCATTGCCTGTCCTTACTGATTGTAGTCTGTGAGTTAGGAAGTCTAGGATCTAATTGCAGAGGGAGGAGCTGAGCCTTGGACCAAGGAGCTTGGAGATGAGTTTTGTTGGGATAATGATGTTGAAGACTGAGCTGCAATCAATAAATAGGAGTCTGACATAAGTGTCCTTGCTATCCAGGTGTCCCAGGGTTGAGTGCAGGGCCAGGGAGATGACGTCTGCTCAAATGATATTGGATTTTAATCCATATATGAGCTACACAAGGTCACAACACAGGAGGACATTTAGGCTAGAGTATCCTTGTGGTAAACTTGCGAAGAAGATGCTCTCTTGGCCTTTAGTCTCCATTCTATAATATGCCCAAAAGTGCACTACTGTTACAAACTACCACCTAGTGTTTTGTACAAGTTTATCATTACTCCTTTACTCTTGTACTCTTCTAGTGTTGGCCTGTAATGTTTATGTATTATGTTTAAATTTGGACTTTATATTCTTATGCAGCCTTGCTCCAAACTCCAAATCTTATCTCTCTTCCATAGTTAAGTCTTCTGCCCCTGGCTATTTTGTATCCGTGTTCCATATTTGGAAGCTGAGCCTTCACTCCAGAAGTACTTTACTCTTGACTGTTTTTTAAATCTCACCACCCCTTCTTTATCACCTAGCCCATGTGCTCGTCCCCTCACTGCCTCCCTTCCCCTTAAGCCTATTTTCCTTCCAAATGTCCTTTGTTCAAGTAGGCTTTTAGTGACCTCTTCAGCAGATTTAAATTTGTGAAATACTTTAGGCCTGTAATGCTGGCTTAAAAAAAGACTTGCATTTATTTAGAACCTTTCCTGATGTTGGGGCATCCTGAAAAGCTCAAAAACCAATGCAGTAATTTTGAAGCATGCTTATTGTTACAATATAGGAAACACGCTATACAAAAATGCTGCACAAGTGCAGGGTCTTTTGTATTAAAATTGGCCAAAGTAGTTGTGAAAAATTCTAAGTAATTTATTTGACTATGATAACCTTTCTTATTTTCTCCAGCCCCTATGGAGGTTCGTTGACTCCGTGCCTGTTGAAAAATTGTTGGCATATAAATCTGAAGATGTCCAAGAAATTGGGCGTTTAATGTCATCAAATGTTTGTGGTTATATAAAACTGAATGACTCTGAGCTTTTACCAGAAGAAGTTGATGAGGAGGAGGATGATGATTTTGATGTTGATGCATCAACAGGTGGGTCTATCTGAGGAACTTCTGTCTTATTGTTTGTTTTTTGTTACTTGGCCTTGTTTAGTTTGTAAATTAGTTTTCAGCCATCTTGCTGTTAGCAGGTTTATTGGCTCTGCATTGGCTGAAATATTGAAATAAAAGTCTCAAGCTGTATGGGAAAGTACTTCACTCAATAGCACTGAATGTGCTTGGCTTACCACTTTACAACTTAAATTATTTATGCAAAATTTTAAATTCAGCAATCGCAACTGAAGCCCATTCTATTTATTTGCAATGCAGTACCTCAAGTGCTTAAAAGTTATGCTCACTTTGGATATTCCAAACACATTTTACAAACTGAGGTAAAATTGCAGAGACTAATGTTGCCTTTTATGAAACGTAGCACAGCTGAATATAAGATTTGCTATTGAACAGAAGTAACTGGTATTCAGAAGTTCAAATCCTCAGGATATGTGAATTATTATGGTTTCTTATACTTGGTTTGTGCAGTTTATAGAAAAATTTGTCCTTTGTAATCCCATGTATGATTTAAAACAAAACCATTTGGACATGTAACGTCATTTTGGAAAGGGAGCTTGAATATTGAGTCCTCAATGGAGAAATTAGTACCGTGGAAGTAGAATTTAGTTTTTCTGAAACTAACATGTTTTGTTTATTATCTTTTGTAAGACTCCTTTGCATTAAGATAGTGTTAATCTTGTGCAATAATGTTTTGTTTTCGTTCTTGTACTGTCCATTTCCTTTTGTTTTATGAAGGTGCAGGGATCTGGACTTGTGTTTCTGCTGTCAAAGCGATAGACAGATGACCTTCCCCTATAATCTCCATCAATGCCAACTTTGGCTTCTGGGAATGACTGCCTAGACAGGACATCTCTAACAAGTACTAGAAACAGGCAAGCTAGATGGATAGTTGGAATTATACTATAGATGCCCGAAGCAATTTGAATATATTTTCCACCAAATGTTTAAAATAACCAGCAGACAGATGCAGAGAAGCATTTTATGTTAAATAGAAAAGAGAAGTGGGCTTTATAAGCTAAGAATGCAATGAAAAATAATTAGGAAGTAATTACTTTCAGATATTACATGAAAATTCAGATGAGTTGGAAATATTATTACAGACAAAATGGCAGAGTCTGAGCACTGTTCCTGAGGCAAAGTTTTCTGTTGCTCAGAAACCATATAATGTAAAGTGTTTACTTTTTTACTCATTAATGGAAAGCTGTATGAAGTCGTTTTAGAACAGCTGCATTTGGAATAATCTTGGAGGCTCGTACCGTCAAACAGATAACCAACACTCCTCCTGGTTTGGAGGAAGCAGACTTGAATTATGATGATGATCAGAGCATTCTTGGCTCATCTGCAGCCCTCACACAACTTCCTCCCCTGCCTCTCTCCATTACAATCTACCCCATTGGAAAATTGGGGTGCTGTTCTCTGGTATTGCTCTTTACAATGCATTATTCTTGTGGGGTTTAATGCAGAAAATTTAGGTTGCTTGGTTTGTGTGGGGCAGCCTATTAGACTTGTCTCACAGTTGGAGTCTTATTTTTGGTAGGGGTCTTTAAGTACAGGTTCTGCAGATTTGTGCTGTAATTGCTTCTGAAAGAATAGGGTAATGATAGTTAATGGAGGATTATGGTCTGCAGTGGTCCTGAGAAAGATACCCAAAAACCAAGGGAAGATCATTTTATGTGCAATTCATTTTACATTCAAAATATTTGAAATGCTTCAGTGATGACAAGATTTCCTTTTCTCAATCTTCTAAATTAAGAGTGATTTAACATTTCTTTTTAGAAGAGACAGTCTACAAGCTGCTTACCATTTCTTTACCTACTTATTTTCTACAGGGGAAACATTTGAATGCTGAAATGCATTGAATGCTGAAGTTCATTAACCTGAAACATTAATTCTTTTTCTCTTCATGGATGTTGCTCAACCTGAATATTTCCAGCATTTCTTTTTTATTTTAACAACCATTACAAACCCTGACCTTTTGCTATACAGGATGTTCCTGAAGGCTTCACAACTGGACCAATTATCAGTCATTACTCTTTACTGATGTGAAATGAGATACTATTCTTAACTGTTCAGTGGCTTCTTGTAAAGAAACTTGGTATTTTCTGTTTCTCTTAGGACAGAGGATTCTTGAAAGGCTGCTAGAAGTATTTTGTTCATGCGTTGTTTTCAATTAGCTTCCACTTGTTACAGATTTTCTTATAATATGGCTGTGAATTTAGATTTGATTTGCATGTTTTGTTGCTTCCTGAGGTTTTATAGAATAGTACAGCACAAAAGGAGGTCCATTCAACTGAGAATGTGTTAGCTCTTTCAATGAATGATGCAGTTAGTCCTACTCTCTTTCCTTATATCCTTGCATTTTTTTCTACAAGTATTAATCCAATTCCCTTTTGAAACCTTTTATTGAATTTGTATCCAGCACTTGGGCAATGTATTTCAAATCCTGTGCACTTGTGTAAAAGTTTGATGCTGCCTCTGGTTCTTTGACCAATCACCTTAAATCTGTGCCATCTGATTATCAAACCTTTAGAAACAATTCCTCTTTAACATTTTCAAAACCCATTATGATATCAAATACCTCTATCTAATCTTCTCTTGGCCGTCTATGTCCTCAAGAGAACGACCCCAGCCTCTCCGGCCTATCCAATTAATTGTTATCCTTTATTCTTGGAACCATTCCTTATGCTATGTACCTGTTCCAAAGCTTTTGTATCCCCTTAAAATTGGGTGCTCAGAATGAGTGTTAATTCTTCAGCTAGAACTGAGGTTTAGCAAGGCATCCTGACTTTGATACTATTTATGAAGTCCAGGTTACTTTATGCTATAATTCTTGCATCCAGGAATGTTAAGTATCCACTTCTTCTTTGAATCTGGTCTTCATTATTGCCACTATATCATATCCCACATGGCTTTTTGTACCAGCCTTATTAACTGGATAGCTCACATTTACATACTTGCACTTAAACCTGTGTATTGTCTCTGATCTTCATAATTTGCAATATTTCAACCTTTGTCTCTCAATTCACTGCCTGTCTTGTATTACTACATCTTGGTGCCTAAACCCTGCCCCCCAGCAATATTTAATTGGCCCATAAGGATATTGGTCTCAGTTGTATTCAGGTAAAACCCTTTCATATTTAACAAATCTCTCCTGTTGCACAGGTCTTTACAATGTCTCAGGAATTTGAAGTCCTTTTATCAGCATCATTTTATCATGCATCAACTTGCCATATCCTTCCAATTTTATTTTTACTAACTCAGCATTGGAAGTAATCCAGAAATTTTCATTTGAGATGCTGATTTTTAACTTTCTCCCTAGCTCCTTTAGCTCTGATGGCCCTTACCCCACTTCTTCTGTCATTGGTTCAGCTGTGGATCACAGCTTGTGGATCTTTTACTTTTCATGTTCACGCTCCAGCCTGCCCTCTGCAGAATGCTCAGCACCTGTGCCTTTCCCTTATATCACTGCAGCAACGTACCATTTGGAATTCACATCAGTGGTAGCAGAACTGTATGTCTGTCTCCTTGACCATCAATTCCCTAATTAGTACTGCATTCCCACAAGTTGCTGTCCTTTTACAGTCCTTTGCCTCATAATGCCACGTTTAGGACTGTTCTTGGAGGTGTTGTTAGCCTCACTTGTTTTTATGCAGATTATCAGCCTGGTGACCACTGACTTCCTCCTGGAACTTATGATTGAGGAAACACTTAGCCACTCGTATGCCCTGCATTTTATCCAGCTGCACCTCAAGTTCAGAAACACTCAGCATAGATTTGAGCAATTGAGGACACTTGTGGAAATGTGGGTGTCCTAATGCTTCCAGATGATATAGTAATTGCAGTTTATAGGTTGTAGTTGTCCCTCTATTTGAACTGCAAAAATTCAGAAAAATTAAAATCAACTCTTTATGTATGAATTATGTAAATGCTGTGTAATTACTACACTTTCTCCTGTTCCTCAAAGTGAACTAACCAAAGACTGATTATTTACTGAAGCTTAAGAAGAACCACAAGATGCTAAATGCAAAGAACCTAAATATTAGATACCTCGATAAACAAGGTTCTGTAGCTCTTACTTTTGGTCTCCCAAATTCTGTGCTTTTGCAAACAAGTGTGACCCAATAAATACCTTTTTGAAAGTCACACAAGTTACAACTACTTAGCATCTTGCTCACAATATTCATCACCTAGTCAGGCAGCTATTTATAGTTGATTACCTGTTACCTGCCACTGACCTTGCAATTTCTATTAAGTTTAAAAGTCCAGCTAAATTTCTAACCACTCATTTAATATCTACGAGTGAATTCCTACTGTCACCAAATTCTTGGTTTCCGCTCTGTTTATGATTACCTCCAATTAACTCAGCTCTGTTTATGCAGCCAAATGAATGGAATTGTGAATATAATCTATGACAGTCCTGTTCAATATTTAACCTGTTCAGTGACCATCATCATGCATGCCATGTAAGTGGATGAAGTTGTAGAATATGATCATCAAAATATTGGTCAGAATCCTCATGAAAACTTTTTCAGTCTCGGTAAAATAGTGACTTTGCTTTTTAAGTAAAATCTGCAAGTGAGCACATAAACCCCCCTCTCCCGCCAAAAAATAAAGGTTGGATACTTCAGCTTTGGCAGGGCCCTTTTAACATTGTTGTGTGTCATTATAATACAGATACCAGCATCTGGAAAGAGACCATAAAGTGTAATGCTCAGATGGGAGATCTGAATAATGCTGTCACCTGTACTTCATGTATCTAGTTATTTCATTATAAAGGACAAATGAGCTATCCTTTATTTACTGAGGTAGCTTGGAGTAAATGCCTTTATGAGGAGGTTCCAAATTAACAATCAGCAAATTCTTACGATACCCAGTATTTGCCAAAAATGGACTGGGGATGTCATTTGAAATTGTTTGAATATGCTAATCATCAATGTGATTTACTTCTGAAAGCTGATGTCTGATGAATGTTAGAAAATTGTAAAGCTGTCTTCGATGCAGACAGACTTGAGAGCACAGCTTCACCTTTGCTGTATTCCAGAGGTCTTTATAAATGTTACTGTGGCTGTATTTTGATCATTTAGGTACAAGTAGTGCTACAATTGCCATCTGTTTGGGACAGGGTGATTTGAAAATAGTTCAAATTGAGAATAATTTGATAAGATTCGTACTCCATTTCTACAAGCCTGGGAATGAGTGTTGAGTGCAAGATATCTGCAGATGCCAAAAAGCCTATTGTGGGTGATGAATTAACATATTGGGCATGCTTCTTTACTTTTTCTAATTAGATGATTGGTGATACCCTAGATCTTGTCTCTCTGCAATCTTGCCACCCACATCCAGTGGTGAAAGGTGGTGGACAGTTAAACAGATAACTGAAGAACATAAGAACATAAGAACATAAGAAATAGGAGCAGGAGTAGGCCATCTGGCCCTTCGAGCCTGCCCCGCCATTCAATAAGATCATGGCTGATCTGTCGTGGCTCAGTTCCACTTTCCCGCCCTCTCTCCATAACCCTTAATCCCCTCTCTTATCAAAAACCCATCAACCCGCTTCTTAAAAATATTTAGCGAGGCAGCCTCCACCACTTCAACGGGCAGAGAATTCCAGATATTCACCACCCTTTGAGTGAAGAAGTTCCTCCTCAACTCCGTTCTAAACCGCCCCCCCTTTATCTTGAGGCTGTGCCCCCTAGTCCTACTGTCTTTTTTGAGCGGGAAGAGTCTCTCCACCTCTATCCTATCCATCCCATTCATCATCTTATACGTCTCAATGAGATCTCCCCTCATTCTTCTAAACTCTAACGAGTACAAGCCTAGTTTATTCAGCCTCTCCTCATAGCTCAACCCCCTCAACTCCGGTATCAGCCTAGTAAACCTCCTCTGCACTCCCTCCAAGGCCAAAATATCCTTGCGCAGGTGCGGCGCCCAAAACTGCACACAGTACTCCAGCTGCGGCCTCACCAATGCCCTATACAGCCGCAGCAAGACCTCCCTACTTTTATATTCAATCCCCCTCGCTAATATCCTAATCTTCAATGATGGAGGAGCCCAGCACATTAGTGCAAAAGTCAAGGCTGAAGCACTTGCCACCATCTTCAGTCAGAATTGCTGAGTGGATATTCTATTGCAACCTTTTCCTGAGGATCCCAGCAAATTTGATTCACTCCATTTGATATCAAAAACAGCTGAAAGCACTGAATGCAATGGCCCATGACAACATGCTGGCAGTAGTACTGAAGACTTGTTCTCCAGACCTAGGTGTGCCCCTTGTCAAGCTGTTCCAGTGTAGCTACAACACTGACATCTACTTGACAATGTGGAAAATTGGTCAGATATGTCCTATCCAGAAAAAGGAGGGCAAATCTGCCTAACTACCACCCATCAGTCTCCTCTCGATCATCTGCAAAGTGATGGAAATTGTCACCCTTGGTACTATCAAACTGCACTTAGACAACAATAACTTTCTCACTGATGGTCAGTTTGGGTTCTGCCGAGGCTTCTCAGCTCCTGACGGCCTTGGTCTGAATTTGAGGGATAAGGTGAGAGTGACTGCTCCTGACACCAGGATAGCAAGTGTGGCATCAAGGAGCCCTAAGTTAATGGGAGTCGGGGGGAAGTCTTTGGTGTCATAACCAGTACAAAGGAAGATGGTTGTGGTTGTTGTCAGTCCTCTCAATCCCACGACATTGCTGCAGGGTAATGCTTTATGCGTAAACATCTTCAGCTGTTTCATTGATGACCTTTTCTTCTTAAGGTCAGAAGTGGGGATGTTCACAATTTGCAATGACTCAGATACTGAAGCAGACTTTGTCCATATGCAAGACCTGGACAACATTCAGGCTTGGGCAAATAAGTGGCAAATAATATTTGTGGCACACAAATGCCAGGCCATGACAACCTCAACAAAAGAGAATCTAACCATATCTCCTTGGCACTCAGTGGCATTACCTTTGCTGAATCCCCCATTTTCAACATCCTGGAGGGTTACCATTGATCAGAAACCGAATTGTATCAACCATACAAATACTGTGGCTACAAGAGCAAGTCAAATAATGGGAATTCTGCAGCGAGTAACTCTCTCGACTCTCCAAATTCTGTAAACCATTAATGAGGCACAGGTTTGCCTGGATGAGTGAAGCCCCAGCCACAGTCAAGCTTGAGACCATGCAGGACAAAACAGCCCACTTGTTTGGTACCCCACCCACCACCTTAAACATGCATTCTATCGTCGCTAATGCACAGGCTTCTTTGACAGCACTTTCCAAATGCGACCTCTTACTACCTAGAAGGACAAGGACAGCCTATGCATAAGAATGCCTTCTCCTGCAAATTCCCTCCCAACCTTGTACCATCCTGGCTTTGAACTGTATCACTACCCTTTTGGTGCCCTGGATCAAAACCCTGGAACTTCTTTTCGAACAGGGAGTACCTGCAACGGATGTTAGTAATTCAAGAAGATGGCTCACCCACTATCTTCTCGAAGGCGATTTGTGAAGACCAATAAACCAACAATGCTCACTTCTGAAACAAGAGAACTGTATAGTTCTCTTGTTTCTTCTGATGATGTACATTTTTTTCTTTTGCTCCTTGTCTTTCCTTATTCCTTTTCCATCCTTGAATAGCAGTTACTGCAGAATACCTATGTGGATCCTCTTTAGAGGAACATCCCAGGTGGCAGTGGTCATTGTGTGCTATCCATTTTTGTTAGTGATTTTATATATGTATTAGTTCATGTTTCTTGAGCTATACAATTTTGAGCAAAATTAAAGTAATGCATTTTTTTTAAAGATCTGCCTCTATTTTTCTCTACAAAGCCCTGAAGCAATTTAGAGAGGAGAAAATGCTGCTGGTGTCAACAAAAATAAAAATCCAACTTTGAGCTTCTGGCCAAGGTTTGCTGTTTGATTGAATCTTCAGGACTCCTGAACCTGACTCAACTCTAGGTTTTCTCTTGTGTTAGCGCGCATTATATCACTATTACTGTGTTCTGTATACAATCTGCCAGACTTTAATTTGACTGCCTACAGCCGTGGTTAGATTTTGTCAGATCAGCTCAACACACAATATGCTATTCGTCATTTGCACCACATTGGGCATTTTTCACTTGAGGAATTCCATGCAAAGACCAGCAGTCTTTCATTCCGTTGTGTTTCATGGTTTGTGTTTATTTTTCTTAACTAAAGTGAAGTATCTGCTGTAAAAGCTTATACTTAAGAGTTCAAGTATTATACTATCTTTTGTGTATATGTTCTCACGGATGTTTGATAAATATCTTGTTTTTGCTTAAGAAAATTAAGACATAAAACTAACCCCTTTTAAATGATTGATTCTGAAATTTTAACTTTTATAGAATACATCCAGCGGCAGAAAAGGCAAAATGTTCTAGACACTGGGAAGAATACTTGCAAAATGCTAGTTGTAGCAGATCATCGCTTTTTTAAACACATGGGGCGCGGTGAAGAGAGCATCACTATCAATTATTTGGTAAGCAGATCCCAGGATTAATAGATTTGAAAATGTTTATCTGTTCTTGCTTCAACACAGCAAGAACATATCTTTTCCCCCATCACAGATAATGGGCTGGTTTATTTTTTAAGTGCATTGGTGTTGACTGTCATTGTATATTTGGGTAAAGATACCAAATTCAGCACTATTGTTTTTCTTTACATCGACATTGGTGGAACTTGGGAAAATTTGCTTGCTTTCCCAGCAATCTGGTCACTGGCAGTGGTGAGAAATATTGGGCAACGTTTTTCACTCTCCAAAAGGCAATTCTGAACAGAGCAAGATCACAGATTTAAAAAAAATAATAATTAAGTGTATTTGGGCATTGCTACTCATTTATTGTCCATCCCCAAATGCCCTGAGAAGTTGATCATGAGTTGCCAGCTTGGATACAGCTGAGTAGCTTGCTTAGCATTTCAGATGACAAGGAAGAGCGAACCATTTTGCCATGGCTCTGGATTTGCAGCCAGGCCGGAAATGAATGGCACATTTTCTTTCTTTTGATTTGATTTATTATTGTCAGATGTATTAGGATACAGTGAAAAGTATTGTTTCTTGCACACTTTACAGCCACAGCATACCATTCATAGAGTACAAAGGGGAGAAGGAAAGGAAATCATGCAGAATATAGTGTTACAGTTACAGATAGGATGAAGAGAAGGATCTGTTTAATATATGATAGGTCCATTCAAAAGTCTGATGGCAGCAGGGAAGAAACTGTTCTTGAGTTGGTTGGTATGTGTTTCCAAAGGACACTGGGGAACTTTTATGATGTTAGGTGCTTTCACTGAAACTGATACTAGCTTTATATTCCAGGATTTTATTCACTTAATAAAATTTAAATGCCCCAACTACATTGTTGGGATTTGACCTAATTCCTCCAGATTACTTGGTTCAGTAACATAGTATGCTGAGGTATTTATTGCCTTTTCAAAAGTATGCTGACCATGTGCTATTAAACTGATACAAAGTTTCTGAAAATTTCTACTGTGAACTACAAGGAACGTTTGTAGGTAAGACTAAACTGAGTTTAATAATTTTAAGGTCTGTTTTGATGAGGCTTAAAGTTTTTAAGCCTTTTATTCATTTTCATATTTTTGAATCAAGACTGCTGTATTTAAATTTAGAAAAATCATGAAAATCAAATATGAACTTGGGAAATTAACTCAGTTCACCTCCTTTGATTCCATAGATATTTCTTTGGGAGGCGAAAGGAGAAAAGTGGTGTATATCGGGTTGCCTTTTATTTCATGTAGTTAGTCTTGGGTTTAATATGACAATGAAAAATCCCTTCATCTAAGCATCAAATGTGAGGCAGAAAGGAAGAAGATTGTTTTTGCAAAACGTGATTCTATTACTCTGTAAATATCTTCAGATTTTATGGTCATACTTATAATTTGAACAAATTGTTTTTCTAACTCAGCAGTTTGAACTCTCCTTTCTAAATGCAGATTGAATTGATTGACAGAGTAGATGACATTTATCGAAATACTACTTGGAACGATGGTGGTTTGAAAGGATATGGATTGCAGATAGAAGAGGTAAATTAAATTGCGCTGAAATTTTTTTCAACTCTTGTCTCTGCTAAGCAAAGTATTAGCTCAACTGTTCTTGTCATATGTATGTAAGCTTAAAATGTGATAGAGTTAGGAGAATGTTTGTAGGATTGGGGGAAGTTGTAGATGGAAAAGGAGGTGAGGAGGGTTTTAAAGAGACATTTCCATTTGAAATGTTGAAGGAGCAGGAGCCACTGTCGGTCAGCAAAGGCAAAAGTAGTGACAGATCTGGCCTTGGTGCAGGATAAGATCCAAGCAGCAATGTTTTGGGAAAGCTGTAGATTGTGGGAGAGAAGAACAGGATGTGTGGGAGAGAAGAACAGGATGTGTGGCAGGAGTGTGTTGGCGTGCATAGACGAGTCTACAAAAATTAAATTGTCATGTTTAGATTGGTGTGATAACCATGTTTGTGGTCCGCTTTTAAAACAGCAAAAAGCTGTTCTGACAGAAGTACGTTAAACAGGCATCTAACCAGCTACAAGTCAGCTATGCAGTCGAGGTAATAAACAGCAATACCTTGAAAGTGAGGAAAGGGCCCTCCCCATCCTGTTCCAACTTCAGGTTAACCTGAGGACTAACCTCCTGGATGGTCAACGGCAAGAGACCATGCAGCTGACTGAAAATCTATACCCATCATAATTTTATACACCTCTATCAAATCTCCCCTCATTCTTCTACGGTCCAAGGAATAAAGTCCTAACCTATTCAACCTTTCTCTGTAACTCAATTTCTCAAGTCCCGGCAACATCCTTGTAAACCTTCTCTGCATTCTTTCAACCGTATTAATATCCTTCCTGTAATCAGGTAATCAAAACTTCACACAATACTCTAAATTTGGCCTCACCAATGTCTTATACAACCTCACCATAACATTCCAACTCTTATACTCAATACTTTGATTTATAAAGGCCAATGTACCAAATGCACTGTTTATGACCCTACCTACCTGTGACGCCACTTTTAGGGAATTATGTATCTGTATTCCAAATCCCTCTTCTGCTGCACTCTTCAGTGTCCTACCATTCACCTTGTATGTTCTGGCTTGGTTTGTCCTTCCAAAGTGCAATATCTTACATTTGTCTGCATTAAACTCCATTTGCCATTTTTCGGCCCATTTTTCTAGCTGGTCCAAATCCCTCCGAAAGCTTTGAAAACCTTCCTCACTGTCCATTATACCTCCAATCTTTGGCAAATTTGCTGATGCAATTTACCACATTATCATCCAGATCATTGATATAGATGACAAACAACAAAGGACCCAGCACTGATTCCTGTGGCGCACCACTAGTCACAGGCCTCCACTCAGAGAAGCAATCCTCCACTACCACTCTCTGGCTCAACGGAAGAAGCCAATGTCTAATCCAATTTACTACCTCTCCATGTATACCTAGCAACTCAACCTTCCTAACTAACCTCCCATGTGGGACCTTGTCATGTAATTGCTGTTTGTAGGACTTGCTGTGCATAGTGTCCTGTTGCCCTACATCACAACAGTGACTGAACTTTAAAAATGCTTCATTGATTGTGAGATGCCATGAGGCATATCCTTTGTTTTTAAACCCTTTCATAGAATTACAACTCCCTACTCTGTTACATCCCCTCTTCAGCCTAGCAACGTCTCCAACTCTGTTCCTGACAACTTTTTAACTGTTCTCTGGTAATGAGGTTTACAAGCTTTCAATGCACAGAGTGCATGATCACGTCCTGGAGACATCTCAGAGACTCGATCTTTGCAAGTTTGTGATACAGGAAGCTCATTCATAGTTTAGCTCCTCTTTGGAAATACTACTTTCAGCACCTGCCCATAAACTGACTATTCCATATACGGATCTCTGCCTGAGGCTGAACCAGGTTTACTGTAAGACCTATTAAGATCTGAGCTGTGTTTCAGACCTTGTATCTTCTCCTTCCCAAAACATCATCTTCCACCTCCTACATTGTAATCCATTTTCCAGTTCTACCCATTCACTTAACCTAATCTTCGTAATTTTATGCTTCCGTTTATACTGTCTACAATGTAACCTATCTTCTTCATTGGCATATTTGGATATATATCCTTCTATCCCATGATTTAATAAATATGATGAATAGTTGAGGCGCCAACATCACTAGTCACTTTCTTCCAGTGTAGCTACCCATTATCTGCTCTTTATCTGCTTGGCCACTTTCCTAACAGGCCGATAGCTTGTTTCCATTTCCATGAGTTACAACTTGAACAAGCAGTCTTTTACGAAGGACTTTATCAGATGCTTTCTGGAAATCCATATTAATGGTATCCAAAGACATTTCTCTGTCCACTATTTTAGCTGTCCTTCAAAAATTAAATCCAGTTCATCAGGCATGACCTGTCCTTTACAAATCCATGCTGATCCTTTCTGATCAGGGGAAATTGTTAAGGTGGTCAGTCACACTCTCAATTATACACTGCACGGCAGATGTTAGGCTAACGGACCGAGAATTTCCCTTCTCTCTTTTCTTAAATGTTCATTCCCGAATTGAGAGAGCTTTGAACTCTCTGTTACAGGATCACCCTCACCTTTAATCAGAACATCTTATTCTGCACAAACTCTGAGGCTGTGTCATAAAATCAGGCAGTGCTCTTCCTTTGCCTTTTTTTAGTTAACAATCCTTTCACCCCCAACTCCGCACTCTCCACCAGAATTAGAAACAGCTTCAAGATAGGTGCACATGCCTTTAATCTCATTTCGTGTTTTATAATCTGACTTCTGGTCTGATGATGTCTTGAGTGGGGGAACAAAGTCTTGAAAATTGATATATATTTTAGTGATCTCTTACCACTGCATGAAGTTCTCGGGATTTGCTGTTGATAGCTGAAGAGCAGCAGATTGTTCTGCACAGGCTTGTATTGCTCATTCCTTTACTATTATAATCCATGATCTATTTCAATTAAAGGAACAGCTCCTCCTTCCCCAGGGTGGTATTGATGTCAGACCTGGAATTACTTTGGATATTGGCTTTGAGTGTTGGTGGTCATGCATCCAATTCCTCTTCCTCTCTCTCTGCCTCTCAAACCCTACTAGTTTAATTGTGTTGTGGAATGTGTTGCAGATGAATGTTAAATTTGCCTTTTGTTCTATATCCCCAATCAGGTTTGCTCACCCTTTGGCTCTTTTTGTGCTGACGTACATCAACTATTGGTTCCCTGTTGCTTTGAATTTTAAATGTTCACTTTCGTGTTTAAACTTCACTGCCTTGTTTCTCCCTATCTCTAACCTTTTCTGGACCTGCAGCTTCATTTTTCTGATTGTAACCTATCGTGCATTCCTCCACCCTCCTCCACCTCCTTAACCCACAGTTAATGGCTATGACTTTGTCTCCCTTGGATCCACACTTTGAAATTTCCAATCTAAATTTCTCTGCATTGTCACCTTCCTCGCTTCCTCCTTTCACGTCATCCTTCCAACTCACCGTTGATTAATCTTTTGGTAAGGCCCTCTAGATTCCTTTCTTTGGCTTGGGCATCCTTCTGCATTAAAGTTGCTATTTTAAATGCAAGTGATTAATATATGTTTTTTAAACATTACAGATTATCGTCAACAAAGAACCAACAAAGGTGTCCGCAGGGCAGAAACATTACAATATGGCTGGCAGCTATCCAGATAACAAAGATGCTTGGGATGTGAAACCTCTGCTAGAGGTAAGGAAGAGCTGAAGAGAGAATATTTTAATTAAATATGTTTAAGGAGCTATTTTCAATACTGACGGAAATTGAAATTGTTATACAAGTCTGAAGGAACGGCTACTTGTAAATCAATGCTGGGGAAACCTATGCCAGTGAGTGGGCTGCATGGGTGACCCTCCTTCACCTCAGTGCTGCAAGGTTGAAATTGGGCACGTGGACTAACCGTGACCCCATGAATAAGATTAAATACATTTAATACGCACCATATATTTCATAATTTACAGAAAATACTTAACGATTCATATAGAACGGTCATCAACTTCAAATGGGGAAAAAAGAGAAATATTTACGCTTACCTTGCGCATATTGCAATTTATTTATCGAAGCTAATACCAGCTTATAATTAAGAAACGTTATACATTTCTTAATTACATAAGTACGTGCTTTAGATGTGTTTTTTATTTACCTTTATTATAACTACTGCTCCCCATAAGCTTTACTATTGCTGTTTTTAAAAACTTTATAACAAAGAAAGCCTTATAGTTGCCAATAAACTGCAGAAGTATTTAAAGAT
Organism: Carcharhinus amblyrhynchos; assembly: GCF_965287045.1. NCBI lineage: Eukaryota > Metazoa > Chordata > Chondrichthyes > Carcharhiniformes > Carcharhinidae > Carcharhinus > Carcharhinus amblyrhynchos. Next base: position 35,864,048 of record NC_137330.1, on the reverse strand, counting down.
AAATGAGGAAAACCGACCAATTGCTCTGCTCTATCTCGCTCTTTGCCGTGTCCTTTTCTTACTTGGACCCACTCTCCGTGTACTCTTTCCCATGCCTTTTTATCTTCCTGGGTCCACCCTTTGTTTTGCCCTTTTCCACACCCTTTTATCATCTTGGTGCCATTCTTTTTCTTGTTTTCTTTTATTCTTCTGCCTCTGCTCTAAATGTTGCACACTTCTACCCTCCTGGCTCCACTCAGTCTTGCTCTTTCTCACTTTCTTTTATCTCTGCTGCTCCGCGTGCGTGCTCGCTGACAAAATGCCCAGTGGGCCAAATTTAGAACACTGAATCGCATGTGGCCCACAGGCTGCAGGTTATCCACTGCAATTCTAAATTGTAACAGTTGATCTCTATATCTTAATATATTTGAAGATTTCTTAAATTCTAACAGAAACAAATCAGAAGACATTAACTGTAAAAATGCGATATGTATTTTTTTGAAACCTAAGTATGCACTATTTATAAATATAGTCACCCAGTTAAGCCCAAGGTGAGGAGAATTCATTTCATTTGAGGCTAGCGAGTCTTTGGAACTCCCTTCCTCAAAAGACAGCAGAAGCTACCTTAGAATATTTTTAAGTCCAGGTTAGAGAGATTCTTGATAAACAAGAAAAGCTATTGGAAATAGGCAGGAGATTACAATCAGATCAGCCTTAACCTTATTGAATGGTGGAGCAGGCTCACAAGGCCTACACTTAATTCTTATGTTTATATTAAAGGGCTGATGAAAATTAGTGCAAAACAAATTACAGTAGTGCCACAATTTCAAATCTGAGCTGTGTTGAAGTCCAGTTGTGCTATCCCTGAGTGAGAAGGAACAAAACTATTGTAGCCTGGATAATTGGCAGTACACCTTGGTAAAAGTGGCTTAAAGATATGTCAAATGCCCGTCCATTCTGCAGGATGGAAGACCAGTTGAATAGAACATTTTTCAGGAAACGTTTGATAATCCTACTGTACAAAAGGTATAGAAGAAATATCAAATGCCTTATGCTTGCATGTGTCTTGAGTTAACTGATTCAAAAATAAGTTTTTATTTTTTGTTAGCTTTCGAATATCTATTTCTCTGAAGAATCTCATTTTCTTTCACTGTTCAGCAATTCAGCGCTGATATAGCCAAAAGTGCATCTAAAGTTTGCCTTGCACATTTGTTTACATACCAAGATTTTGAACATGGAACTCTTGGACTTGCTTATGTTGGATCTCCGAAATCACGTGCATTAGGTGGCATTTGCCCTACACGTAAGTCCAAATGTAAATGAAATTTTAATTTTTTAAATTTTCTTCAGGGGTGAAGAAATAAGTGGATGAAATGCATTTTTTAAAGTTGATTGCATTGGAATAAAATTGTTGAAGTCAAGTTAGCATAAAGATGATAGGATATAGAGGACTAATTTTACCCATGTGCGAAAGGCAGTGAGTCACATCACTAGTTGCACACACTGGGAATTCATGGACATGCTTCCTGTGATTTGCTGCTGTTAATTTTAATAGATGAGAAATTGCGTGAAGTGTGTCAGCACTTTCCTGTGTGCGCGCGCTCGGGCAAGGTTTCTCCGAGCAGTAAACAAAAGTACGTGATGTTAAAACAAAGACCCTTGTAACCCTACTGACACTAGAACAATGAAAATCTTTTGTCGTCATCTTTTGTGAAAATTGTATCAATAGCTGTGTCATCTAGGAATGTTTTTTTACCAGCCTACGATCACCCAACCATGCAGAAGTTAGTTTACCTAAATACTGGATTAACCAGCACTAAGAACTATGGGAAAACAATCCTCACCAAGGTAAATTATACATTACTTAAGGCTTCAATTTGTCTTAATTTTCTTCCTTAGTTTGATGTAGTCGAGCAATAATTTTGTTAAAATTTGTTGAGGATACTCATTCCTTGTTACATTAATATGCTAACCTGGTCCTATTGCTGGTACACTATATTGTAATTTATTTTTGTTTTGTTCGCTGCTGGTTCAAAAGTTAATATAACTATGTTTTAGCTGAGACTTTCCAATTTCAAAGTTTATTTAAACTGAGCAGTGATATAGTTATTTTGATGTACCAGGACCTAAATTCCTAAATATCAAGTTCTTAGGTAATACTGCATTGTGGTTAGCCTCTCTTTGCCCTTTCATCTCTATCCCAACTCTTCACTCACCACCACAATCATTCTAAGCACTTAAATGTCATCCTGCACTAGGAATGACATTTTGTTAGATTGCTGGTATTGAATTTGACTAATAAAGGAAGGGATAGGACAGGGAAGAAAATTCAATTAGGAAGCAGTCACCATTTCTTTCCTGTTTTCATTTCTTTTCCTTTTGCGTGCTCCTGATTTCATTCTCCATTTAAGGAAACAGCCTGATTCTGTTCTAATTTATACTGGCATGGCATTGAAAATTTTGGAGAATGCTAAAATTTCGAATGGAACTTAGTTGATGACTTAGAATTTGAACCAAAGTGTGGTCATGATTGTATAAAAGTTTTGAAATGAACTTAAAACCATTTATATTTAGCAGCAGTAAACTGAAATATATTGGGCTGGATTTTCTAAATGTGACCTATTGTTTTATGAACACACAATGAAAAGGAACAAGTATATTTGCAAGATGGGGCACAGTGGATATGTCACTAGGCTAGTAATCCCGAGGTCCAGACTAACGATCTGGGGCCATGGTTTCAAATCCAGTCATGGCAGCTGGTGGAGTTTAAATTTGATTAATTAATTTAATAATCTGGAATTGAAAGCTAGCCTCTCTGTAATGGTGACTATTACCAGTTGTCATAAAAACTCATCTGGTTTACTCATGTCTTTTTGGGAAAGGAAATCTACCATCCTTACCTGGTCTATCCCATATGTGACTCATAGCTGTGTGGTTGACTCTTAACTGTCTCCTGCAATGGCCCAACAAGTAATTCGGTTGTATCACTGGGTGTACCAGTTCAAGAAGGTGGCACACTTGAGGGCATTTAGAGATGGGTAACAAATGTTGGCCTCACCGATGGCCACACCCCATGGGGAAAAAAATACTTTCTATCTAGCTTTGCAAGCTCTTGATTTTCCTCTTTACTTTCGTGTGGCTATCTTTTTGGATACTATCTCTGGACTTCAAAGTTTGTCCCATCCTATTTTCAGACTGTGCCAAAGTTATGAAATGACGTGCAGCAAGGAGGGAATGGAGGAAACAAATTCAGTTCATTTGTATCATTCTAGGATTTGTGCATCTTTTCCCTTTAACTTTTTGCCCTTTGCTCAAAAACAAACACCACAGTGTTTGGAATGAAAACACATATCTGGTTCAGTGTCTTTCTTTATGCTTTAACGTATTTTTAGAAATAGAAAATAATTGCTTGATTTTAAACCTGTCTGAATTGGTTTGGGACATGTTCTACTTTTTAGAAATGGGGCAGGAAAATTCATGTGTTGCATTTGTCTTTCTTTTGGCTGTTCGTCTCTTTAGAAATGACATGATGACAGATTGTCTTTCTTGAATTTTGAAGTCACAAATGGCTGTTTATATAAAAAATTTTTTAAAATTATGAAATAGGAAGCAGATCTTGTCACTACTCATGAATTAGGCCATAACTTTGGAGCAGAGCATGATCCAGATACCAGCGAATGTGCCCCAACTGAGGACGGTGGTGGGAAATACGTCATGTATCCCATAGCAGTGAGTGGTGACCAGGATAATAACAAGGTACAGTAGAACTGAGCTTTTACATAAGTATTTAAATTGTCAACCCACTACTTATGAAGGAATGCATTACCATAAGCCAGGTAAGGTTTGATTGGCTAGCCAACTGCCTTTTAATGCTGTATGCTGTCCAACCTTTTATAAGTACATGTCAATGCGCGCAAATTGCAAACCTTGTTGAATAAAAGAATTGTTTTAAATAAGGAAGTAGGTTGGCATATTTATTATTTTACTTCTGGATGCTGAATTTGAATCCAGTTCAGAGTGGTGGTATTAATGTTTCTTATCGTCAATCACTGTAAAAGCATCTTCTGAAATTAGTTTAAGCAATCTTGTCGCCAGCTCCTTGTTGATATGGCTTCCTTGCTCAAAGCTCACTGTTTGTCAGCAGATCTTGACAGTAAATTGGGAGGCTATGAAGTTGGTTGCTGTGGGAAATGGAAAAATTCATTAATGGGAAACTTTTCCTGCAGCTGTTTTTAATATTTTATTCAAAAAAAAACACAACTGCAATCCTGAAGCTGATTTGCAGGGCGAATATTCAATGCAACTTACATTGTAATTCAACCTTTTGGCTGCAGATGTGTTTCTTGAATAAAATACCATTAAGAGAATCATGCATTTGTTGCGGAGATAAAAACAGGGAAATTTACTTGGTACCCAGGTCCACTAGATGGGAACAGAAATTTTGAGCTTGAATGCCTGAAATGGGAATGCTCAGCACTTCTAAAGGAGAGAATTGGCTTGGGTTTCAGCTTTTGCTTGCTCTCTGTCAACTTGTCAAAATGTGAGCATATCAGTATTTGACAGAGGACAAATACAGGCTTAGTTATGATATTGGCCAGGATTTAATCAGCTGCTGATTCACTGTTTCACTGGCTCATATGTGAACCACTGACTTATATCTGTGTGGAGTTTGCACATTCTCTGTGTGTCTGCACGGGTTTTGTCTGGGTGCTCTGGTTTCCTTCCGCACCCCAAGATATAGGGTGAACCATGTTAAATTGCCCCTTAGTGTTCCAAGATGTGTAGGTTAGATGGATTTGCCACGAGAAATGTGTGGTGTTAGGGGATAGAGTGGGGTTAGGATCTGCGTAAGATACTCTGTTGGAGAGTTGGTGCAGACTCGTTGGGCCGATTGGCCTCTTATACCTTGTAGGGATTCTATGACACCAATAAAGCTAAAGCCCAGCTAGGAATCAACGTTTCAAGAAGGTAGAGGCAATGATTTATTGAGAGAGTGATCATGGAAGTAATATAAAATTTCTGAAAAAGGATATAAATTTTTTTAGTAGGTAAAAGCATTGTCCAGAAGTCATGATAGATATGATGGTCTCATCCATATCTGCTAAATGTATATGTTACATATAGTTAAGATCACATTTAGCTTGGCTGCAAAGGTCCCGAATTGAAAATAACCCATTCATTCTCACCACCTCAATGCATTCATTTTTCAGTGAAGTACTTGGAGCTGCTTGTGGAACTGTATCGCAAAGGGTTCAGCTCTTGTCTCTCCTGACCCAAAATAAAAGTTGTGCATTGACAAAAAAATTAAACTCTGCCAAGTTTATGAATTAGATCCCTTAAATCATTTGTGCAAATATTTGTAGTGAATTCATCAGATATCAGTGTAAACAAAGCTCAAATTTTATTATAATGTGGTAAATATGTAGAGATTGAATTCAAGTCTGTGTCTTGTTCATTCACATGATACAGTTTTGACCCTCAACCCTTCCCTCTTCTCTATATGTTAAAACTTTTTTGTCTATAAATTCTATTCAGTGTGCATTTACTGTGTTGATGTAGTACCTGGGATTCTCAAGCATCGATATGTTGCATCATAAGCATCAGCGATATTACAACATTTTCTTCTATTGATTATGATATTTGATGAAAATGTCTCCATTCGGTTGGACAGTAGTTTGCACTGTGCCAGGGACCTGGGTTCAATTCCCGGCTTGAGTCACTGTCTGCGTGGAATTTGTATGTTCTCCCAGTGTCTGCATGGGTTTCCTCCGGGTGCTCTGGTTTCCCACCACATTCTGAAAGATGCGCTGGTTAGGTGCATTGAACTGAACAGGCGCAGGAATGTGGCGGCTAGAGGAATTTCACAGTGCAGTGTTAATGTAAGCCTTACTTGTGACTAATAAATAAGAACTTTAAACTTAAACGTACATTAGTGGTTTAACAACGACTTTACCGGTGTTTAAACCTTAAATTTGTCAGTATGAAGTATAAGAATTGGAGGTAGATTTGCTTTAGTGCTCTTGTTAATATAGAGAAGCTTGAAATGAGCAATTGCTTATCCAGTAATTTAGTTTAATTTATCACAGTAGTATGGGACAGAAATAAAAATGACATGGTTATGTTTAATCCTGCTCTTTAGCAAATGCAGTGCTTGACTAAGTATTTAGCTAGATGAAATTAAGTTCTCACTTGCAGAGATTTGGTGGGCCATCCACCCACCAGTTTCCTGATCCATTGCTAAGTGTATCAGATACCTTTCCCTTCTGAATCCAGTATATTTACCCCTTTCTCACGAAAATTCATGTGACTGGAATGTTGCGTTAACTTAAAATGGCCAATATGAAATAAATACTGTTGCCGATATTAATGTTTTAAAATGTTTAATGGATTTCCAAATTGCAACTCATGGAAAGTATTTAATTCTCCAGCTGTTCTCCAACTGCAGCAAACGATCAATTTATCGGACATTAATTAATAAAGCAGCTAAGTGCTTTAAGGAAAGGAGCAATAAAGTATGTGGGAATTCACGTGTAGATGAAGGAGAGCAATGTGATCCTGGACTTTTACATTTAACTGAGGACAAATGTTGCACTCAACAATGTCAACTCAAAAAAAACAAAAATTGCAGGTAAGGAATTAAAGGCCATCTAATCATTCTATTTTGAAGCACTACTCTAATTAATTAATGTGAATTTAATTTTTCTTTTAAATTAATCATTGCTTGATTTACAATACTTTGGAATACAGGTAATACTTAATTCTTTGACTGGAAATTGAACCTGGAGCCATTGATCTGCATGTTTGAGTTAACCTGTGCCTTCATAAACCAAATTCTTGGGCACTTCCCTTTCTAAGCATATTGAAAAGAAGCATGCAATTCAATTCTAAATACTTGAATGTTCATTATAGAAATAAAGATGTATATGTTCCTAGTGTCAATCCTTTGGAAGATTTTGAATTCTAAATGTTGTGGATAGAATTAGGTATCCTCAGATAGTCCTGAGCAATCGTAGCATTTTAAACTAAAAGGAGGCACAAATGTGTCAATAACACAAAATTAGAAATCTGCATTATAAAATTTACACAATACAAAAAATTCCCCAGTTTAATTTTTTGTGTGTTTTAGGAAGGATTATCTTTCAGTTTGGTCATTTTTGGAGTTTCTAAGCAGTTAGAATTGTTTGGAGGTAATTGCTTTTAATAATTGTTTCCAAAGTGACAAGAACAGTCCATGCTGCAAGGATTGTCAATTTGAAAAAGCTGGAAAGAAGTGTCAGGAAGCAATCAATGCAACATGCAAAGGAGAATCCACATGTACGGGTAAGTGATAGCAGAAACCTGTGTAAGTGGAATTTAAAGAGATTGTCACAATAGGATGACAATTATGAAAGATTTCAGAGAGCTTCATAAGCCATCTCAACCCATTTGCAATTGAATGGCTGAAACAAAGTTAAAGGAAGGTTCAGGATGCTGTGTGAATGTGCAGGCAGGCAAGGACTAAGAAATCCAGCATTTGACCTTCTGCTGAGTTCCTGAATTGGATTCCGTGCTTGCAATGAATATTGGCCTTTGTGTTATTTCATGTCATCATCGCCATAGGCCAGCATCGCATCATGCCATATAGTACTTTTGCCATAAGACCCTGTGAAAACCACTGACCTCAAAACTGCAATGTGGTTGATCATGCAACTCTGCTTCTTGATCACCCGAACTTGACCTATTTCACGTAGCACTAATGACTTACTGTGATCTGGTATTACAGATAGTCAGTTATTAACACAACTGTGCTGTCATTTCAGCTTACTTTGAGAACTGTCTAACGGCATTAATCATCTCCCAAAGCAAGGTATGTTCACCTCCTGCTGCAGATGGAGATGTGCCTGGCAAGTCTTTAGATCCTTTTCCAAAGATACAATTTAATGGGATTCTCATTGGTGCAAAAGAAAATGAAATGCTAGCAGTTTGCCATGATTCATGAAAATGTTGCAGCCAGACGGAAAAGTACATAGTTAATACTCTGAGTACTGCTGGGGGGTACAGCTCATCTGGGGAACCAGCAGTGGCCATGTCTCTGGAGCAGTGTCTGGCCCTGTAACTCAGAGGGCTAAGGAAAGGAGGAGGAAGTCAGTATTATTCGGGGACTCGACAGTGAGGGGGTCAGATAGGTGATTTTGCAGAGGCAGACGGGAGTCTCGAATGGTGGTTTCCCTCCCTGGTGACGGGATCCGGGATGTCTCTGGTTGTGTCCCAGAAGTACTGAGGAGGGAGAGGAGCCAGAGATAGTGGTACATACTGGTACTGCTGACATAGGTAGGAAGAGGGAAGGGGTCCTGAAAAGAGAATATAGGGAGTTAGGTAGACAGTTGAGAAGGAGGAACGCAAAGATAGTAATCTCGGGATTGCTGCCAGTGCCACGGGAAAGTGAGAGCAGGAATGGAGTGAGGTGGAGGATGAATGAGGGGCTGGAGCAGGGATTCAGGTTCTTGGATCATTGTGACCTCTTTTGGGGCAGGTGTGAACTATACAAAAAAGATGGGTGGCATTTGAATCGCAAGGGGACCAATATCCTGGCGGGAAGGTTAGCTAAGGCTACTGGGGAGACTTTAAACTGGAAAGGTTGCGTGGAGGGAATCGAGATGAGGTGACTGGGAGCAATGAGGTTAGTTTGCAAATAGAGAAGAATTGTGGACAGTGTAAGAGGGAGGATAGACGGGTGATAGAGAAGCGGAGCCCTCAGACCGAAGGTTTGAGATGTCTCTATTTTAATGCCAGGAGTGTGGTGAATGAAGTGGATGAGCTTAGAGCGTGGATTGCTGCTTGGAAATGTGATGTGGTGGCCATTACAGAGACTTGGATGTCTCAGGAACAGGACTGGATACTTCAGATGCTGGGTTTCAGATGTTTCAGAAAGGACAGGGAGGGAGGTAAAAGGGGGGAGGGGGGGTGGACTGGCACTATTGATCAGTGATAGTGTTATGGCTGTAGAGAAGATGGACACCGTGGAGGGATTGTCTACCGAGTCTCTGTGGGTGGAAGTTCGGAACAGGAAAGGGTTGATAAATTTGGGTGTTTTCTATAGGCCGTCCAATAGCATCAGGGATGTTGAGGAGCAGATAGGGAAACAGACCCTGGAGAGACGTAGTAATAACAGAGTTGTTGTGATGGGAGACTTTAGTTTCCCAAACATCGATTTGAATATCCCTAGGGTAAGGGGTTTGGATGGGGAGGAGTTAGTTAGGTGTGTTCAGGAGGGTTTCTGACACAGTATGTGGATAAGCCTACAAGAGGAGAAGCTGTACTCGATCTGGTACTGGCTAATGAACCTGGACAGGTGTCGGATATCTGAGAGAACATCTTGGGGACAGTGATCATAACTCTATTTCCTTTATGCTAGAATTGGAAAGAGATAGGACAGGCAAGTTAGGAAAGTGTTTATCTGGAGTAAGGGGAAATATGAAGCCATCAGGAAGGAAATTAGACAAGTAAATTGGAAGGAGGTGTTCTCGGGGAAAAAGTACTGAAGTAAGGTGGCAGATTTTCAAGGAATGGTTGTCTAGAGTTCTGGACGACAACGTTCCGATGAGACAGGGAGGTTTTGGTAGGTTACGGGAACCGTAGTGCACGAAAGTTGTAATGAACCTAGTCAAAAAGAAAAGTAAAGTGTACAAAAGGTTCAGAGAGCTAGGAGATGTTAGGGATCTAGAGGAGTATATGGCTTATAGGAAGGAACTTAAGGAAATTAGGAGAGAACATAACATAAGAAATAGGAGCAGGAGTAGGCCAACTAGCACTTCAAGCCTGCCCCGCCATTCAATAAGATCATGGCTGATCTGTCTTGGCTCAGTTCCACATTCCCGCCCTCTCCCCATAACCCTTAATCCCCTCTCTTATCAAAAACCCATCAACCCGCGTCTTAAAAATATTTAGCGAGGTAGCCTCCACCACTTCAACGGGCAGAGAATTCCAGAGATTCACCACCCTTTCAGTGAAGAAGTTCCTCCTCAACTCCATTCTAAACCGCGCCCCCCCCCCCCTTTATCTTGAGGCTGTGCCCCCTAGTCCTACTATCCTTTCTGAGCGGGAAGAGTCTCTCCACCTCTATCCTATCCATCCCATTCATCATCTTATACGTCTCAATGAGATCTCCCCTCATTCTTCTAAATTCTAACGAGTACAAGCCTAATTTATTCAGCCTCTCCTCATAGCTCAACCCTCTCAACTCCGGCATCAGCCTAGTAAACCTCCTCTGCACTCCCTCCAAGGCCAAAATATCCTTGCGTAAGTACGGTGCCCAAAACTGCACACGGTACTCCAGCTGCGGCCTCACCAATGCCCTATACAGCTGCAGCAAGACCTCCCTACTTTTATATTCAATCCCCCTTGCGATGAAGGCCAGCATCCCATTCGCCTTCCTGACCACCTGCTGCACCTGCAAGCCATGAGAAGGCCGTGACAGGTAAGATTAAGGAGAACCCTAAGGCGTTCCTCAAATATGCGAAGAGTAAAAGGATGAGATGTGAAGAAATAGGAACTATAAAATGTGAAGGTGGGAAAGTTTGTACAGAACTGGTAGAAATAGCAGAGGTGCTTAGTGAATCCTTTACCTCGATATTCACAGTTGAAAAAAATCTGGGTGATTGTACTGCAGGCTTGCGGTGGACTGAAAAGACCGAATATGTGGACATTAAGAAAGAGGATCTGTTGGAAATTTTGAATAGCAACAAGATAGATAAATCACCGGGACCAGATGGGATGTACCCCAGGTCATTGCAGGAGGCCAGGGAAGAGATTTGCAGAACCTCTGGCGATGATCTTTGCATCGTCGATGGAGATGGGAGAGGTTCCGGAAGATTGGAGGATTGCCAATGTGGTTCCTATATTCAAGAAAGGGAATAGGGATAGCCCAGGAAATCACCAACCAGTGAGTCTAACCTCAGTGGTTGGTAAGTTGATGGAGAAGATTCTGAGGTACAGGATTTATGAACATTTAGAGAAGTTTAGTATGCTTAATAGTAGTCAGCACGGCTTTGTCAAAGGCAGATCGTGCCTTACGAGCCTGGTTGAGTTCTTTGAAAATGTAACTAAATACATTGACGAAGGAAGAGTGGTTGATGTGATTTATATGGACTTCAGCAAGGCTTTCGATAAGGTCCCCCATGCAAGATGACTTGAGAAAGTGAGAGGGCATGGGATCCAAGGAGCTGTTGCCTTGTGGATCCAGAACTGGCTTGCCTGCAGAAGGCAGAGAGTGGTTGTAGATGGGTCTTTTTCTGCATGGAGGTCGGCCACCAGTGGAGTGCCCCAGGGATCTGTTCTGGGACCCTTGCTGTTTGTAATTTTCATAAATGACCTGGATGAGGAAGTGGAGGGATGGGTTGGTAAATTTGCTGATGACGCGAAGGTTGGTGGTGGTGTAGATAGTTTGGAGGGATGTCAGAAGTTGCAGCGTGACATAGATAGGATGCAAGGCTGGGCGGAGAAGTGGCAGATGGACTTCAACCTGGGTAAATGTGTAGTGGTCCATTTTGGCAGGTCAAATGGGATGAAGGAGTGTAATATCAAGGGTACGACTCTTAGCAGCGTAGGGGATCAGAAGGATCTTGGGGTCCAGGTCCATAGGACTCTTAAATTGGCCTTGCAGGTAGAGGATGTGTTTAAGAAGGCGTATGGTGTACTGGTCTTCATCAATCGGGGGACTGAGTTTAGGAGTCAGAAGATAATGATACAGCTTTATAAGAACCTAGTCAGACCTCTCTTGGAATACTGTGCTCAGCTCTGGTCGCCTCATTACAGGAAGGATGTGGAAGCTGTTGAAAGGGTGCATAGGAGATTTACAAGAATGTTGCCTGGATTGGGTGGCATGCCTTATGAGGATAGGTTGAGGGAGCTTGGTCTCTTCTCCTTAAAGAGACGAAGGATGAGAGGTGACCTGATAGAAGTGTTTAAGATGTTGAGGTATAGATCGGGTGGATTCTCGGAGGCTTTTTCCAAGGTGGAACGGTTGCTACGAGAGGACACAGGTTTAAGGTGCTGGGGAGTAGGTACAGAGGAGATATCAGGGGTAAATCTTTCACTCGGAGGGTGGCGGCTGAGTGGAATCGGCTGCTGTCGGTGGTGGTGGAGGTGAATTCGATAGGGTCTTTCAAGAGACTTCTGGATGAGTACATGAAACTTAATAGAATTGAGGGTTATAGGTAAGCCTAGTAGGTATGGACATGATCGGTGCAACTTGTGGGCTGAAGGGCCTGTTTATGCTGTAGTTTTTCTATGTTCTTAATAAATGGTTAAAATACTTTTGTCATATTACTGTGATCTCCATGTTATTTATTGCTCTTTGGAAGCATGGAAATGACCTAAATGGAAGGAAGTGAATGAAGGATGACTATGCCCCAAATTAATGTTAAAATGAAGCGCACACACCACTTGGGCGCTTCTATGATTGCTGGTTCTACCAACTGAACATGTCGGGATACAAACCTGGCACAATAATGGAAAGGGCTATCATCTGTTTTCTGGTCCTAACCACTAGATTGCCATGCAAAAATTGAGATTTAACGTTAAGAGAATCTTGGCTATGTCCAAAGCAATATTGAACAGAAAAGAGATGAATTATTGCTGTTAAGGACTGAATTGGTGTTCTCAGCTACAGCAGTTATGATAATCTGTTCCAGGTTTCCTGAATACTGGATTTTATTCTCTACGATTAGATTTCAAATTTTAACAAACTCTCCTATTGATAGGGACTGACCAGTTTTGTCCTGCTCCTGGTAATGCTGCAGATGATACAATCTGTGTGGACATGGGAAAGTGTTCAAATGGGGAATGCATTCCTTTCTGCGAGGCAGAGAAAAATCTCAAATCATGTGCTTGTAATGGTGAGTAAGAAGTTTTTAGGATTGATAATTTATTAATTGTTTAAATAAAATTGCTGGTATACATAAACTGTCACCTGCACATCGTACAGATATATTTAGTTATAGTACATAACTCAAGAATTAAATTTACTACAATTTAAACGATTTGTTTTAAGATTTAGTTTATTCTATTTCCTTTCGTAAGAGTCAGAGGTTTACAGCATAGAAACTGGCCCTTTGGCCTAACTTGTCCATGGAAGGTGTGAAGCGTGTGGCTAGTTTCTCCCTCTGAGGGAGTGCATGATTTCCACTCTGGACACACACACACCACCGCCATGTAAAACAAATGTTGAAGCTCACAGCTTCTGGAATTGATGTTAATATGAACCTCTCACTCTGGAAGATCAGGCAACCTGAACAATAACATGGCACGTTTACTTTATCCTTTTGAGCTTTTAAGCAAGAATTCGGAAATGCGTTCAGATATCTTTTCTGTTTCCAACAAAAATGATTTAAAGTCATCTCAAGCACATTTGTACGTCAAATGAATTCTTTGTATTGAGCAGTTGATGCCTGGGACATTTGTAAAGTAATACTGCAGACATTCACGCGTTTTCTGTATAGATACTTGTCTTGGTGCACACTTCCTTAAATTGTTGGAGCACACTTTATTAAATTGGCCTGTACACCAGAAGAGGAAGGAGAAAACTTCTTGTTTGTTTGTTCTTGGGACGTAGATGGGATTGTCAAGGTTGCCTTCATTACTCATCCTTTGTTAACTCGAAGTTGCTGTTGCCTTGAACCACTGCCATTGTTGTGCTTTCACAGTTGTTGGGCAGGGAATGCTGGGATAATGATTCAGCAACAGTGAAGGAATAGCAATTGATGTCCAAGTCAGTGAGTGATATGCAAGTGATGAGCTGTTTTGGCATTGCTGTTACTTCCACCTTCTTCCAGGTCTACAATTTTCTGTGTTTAGAATCATTAACAGCAGGATACCCATTGTATTTTTTTGGATCAGTCTTGTCTGGTCATTTAACAAAAATACATTCTCTGAGCTGAAAAATCAGGCAGTGCATCAGTTAGTGGTGATAGGATGAATTAATTGATCCATGTTCAGGCTGTTGCTATCCTTTTAGTAATAACTATCGTATTACTTTTTGATTGAATACATTGATCCATGCAGTTCAGAGATATTCCAAATTTGTGTTTTTTTTGTGTTGAGTAAGCATATCTCAGCTAAGATAGTTCAATTTAGTCACTCAGAAGTTTATGCTGTGTTGCATATGTGCAGAAGTTGGATGAGAGCAGGATTGGGTCTTGGTATCATGTGTTCCATTAAAAATTTTTTAAATTATCAGGATCCAATGGATTTAAGCTGAACAAAATAAATAGTTCACACCTTAATACTTTAATAAATAATAGGTATAAATAGCAAATTTAGGCAGTAATGTAATAGACACATGTTATAGATATATGGAATATATAACCAGAAAAAACTTTGGAAGAAAACAGTATAAATGGGTTCAACAGATAACTGGATATGTTTGTGAAGAACGGAGAATTGAGGGATGTAATGTATTGGAAGTATCAGGTTGAGAGAATTCCAATGGAGGCAGAATTATTGGCAGTTAACCTGTTTTTTAAATGTCCTACCTCCCTGAGAATGGCAAAGTAATGGAGTGTTGGTGCTGCTCATGGAACTGAATGAATGTTAACTCAGTTGCTACCTAAACAGGAAGGACAGTGGGTTCATAAGAGAAGGTTAGGGGAGAGAGTTGCATTCTTGAGTTAACATTCAGGATGTCTTCTAAATAATTTCACTGTGCGACATGGTAGCACAGTGGTTAGCACTGCTGCTTCACAGCTCCAGGGTCCTGGGTTCAATTCCCGGCTCGGATCACTGTCTGTGTGTCTTTGTGGGTTTTCTCCGGGTACTCTGGTTTCCTCCCACAGTCCAAAGATGTGCGGGTTAGGTTGATTGGCTGTGCCAAGAAATTGCCCCTTAGTGTCTAGGAATGTGTAGGTTAGAGGGATTAGCAGGTATAATATGTAGGGATATGGGGGTAGGGCCTGGGTGGGATTGTGTTCGGTGCAGACTCGATGGGCCGAAGGGCTTCTTTCTGCACTGTAGGGTTCTATGTCTGTGTCTAATTTATTTTTATTTTCATTTTCATTTGTGCCTCTTCTGCATTAATTACATTCTCATTTGGCCATTTATGGTACTACTATGCGCAATCAATGCATATTACAATATTTTTTATGATTTTATGTTTAGAGACAGATGATTCCTGTAAAGTTTGCTGCAGAGATAACGGAATTTGCAGTCCATATGTAGATAAAAACAAACAATTTTTGTACTTGCGCAAAGGGAAACCCTGCACAGTTGGATTTTGTGATGGACATGTAAGTTGTAACTATTATTATCCAGCGATTCTGTATTGTGTATTCATGTTTTATGTGTTCTTGGAATAATTTTATTGAACAAGAGCATTTTGACTAGAAAAGGTTTAGTTGCAATTTCTTTTAATTCTTGCATCTTTTGAATGCTTCAATCATTATATGCTGTAATATCTTAAATCAGTCTTAAGGCTGAGTTGCAACTCCTGAAATCATAGCTGCGTCTATTGTTGTCTTAATATCTGAGTAAACTGTTAGTGCCAAGTCCTAGCAAATGAACTGCAAAACATGTTTGGTTTTTCTTTAAGATATTGGGCTCTTTTAATCTCACTTAAACCTTTGAATGCAGCAGAGCACCTGAGCAAACTTTGTTAAAAGTCATTTAAAAAATGAACAAGTGACTAATTTAACAGTGATAACGTAATTCTATATTTACAATAGATAATCTTTAATCTGACTGCATTGGCCAAGTAATAAAACTAATTTTTAATACATAGTACTTCTCTTCCAGGATTATCAATCTCTCTCTGCAGAGATTTTTGCACTAATTTGGGCATGGCTCATCTGAGATTTAAAAATTATCTGTTCTAAAGGATATTTTCCAACTGCTTGCTAATGACTAAAGAACTCATGTGTTGAGTTAGCTAACCTTGAAAGAAAATTCTAGGTGCTTCTGGGGTGTCCTGAATTCTGATTAAATGATCATTCAAATTCAGAAAGGGACAGTTAGTCAAATATAGAGACTTCACAGTTTGTTTAGTTTATGTTACAGTTT
The DNA here is from genome assembly GCF_965287045.1 of Carcharhinus amblyrhynchos. Taxonomy (NCBI): domain Eukaryota; kingdom Metazoa; phylum Chordata; class Chondrichthyes; order Carcharhiniformes; family Carcharhinidae; genus Carcharhinus; species Carcharhinus amblyrhynchos. The sequence continues at coordinate 35,848,040 of NC_137330.1, read as the reverse complement.
TGGAAACACCTCAATTCTGTTAGGTGGTAGAATTTAAAATCAGCCCTTAATAACGTATCGGAAGGGCGGGGGGGGGGGGGGGGGGGGGATGTGGGGGGATTGGCTCAAGTCCCTGCCTGACTGTTAAAACACCCCACACTTTTTTTTGATTAACCAGCCTCTAAATCCAAATATTGAAGATTACAGCACTTTTTTAATACTTGTGCTTAGTGTGAGGTTTTATTTAATCTTTGATCGTTCAATTGCTGTTTCCCATTTCTTCTTTCCTGGAATCATAGCGCCATCAGTAGGGAAAATAAGAGGGATTTTTCTAGAACTTCCCTCTCTTTTGTTACTTACTAGTTCCATCACATAGCAATTTTAAACAAGCTGTGCTTTTCTTAAATGTCTAACACTCTGGTTTTCAGCTGGTAAGCTGCAAGCAAAAGTGAATTTTTATTTTGTTTTTTATTTTGGGATGTGGACAACATTAGAAAGTAATTACTTATTGCCCATTCTTAGGGGCAAATCTGAGGCGGATCAATTGAATCTTTATGGAAAAGTGAACCAAATTGAGAAGGATTGGCATGTTTCATCCCCATAGGACCTGAATAAACCAGTTGGGTTTCTACAGCAGTCTGATGACTTGAATTTTTTTTTATAACTACTAGCCCACAAATGACCATGTAAGTTCAACTTTGCAACTGGCTTGTGATTGGAATTGAACTCCATCCCAGGATTTCCAGACTGCTACAGTAACTACTGGACCACTGTAACCATTATGGAATTTTGTTTTGATATTGTTGTTAATCTATTTTAAACTAATTTTATTTATATTGAATTTATTTTGCAAAACCGAACTGAGGTCCTCTTTCTTTGTGAAGTTCTCGGTTTGCTCTTGCTGTAAATTTAAATGATGTCTTAATTTCTTTCAGATTGGAAACTTTTCTCTACATATGCTTTTTATGGAACATGGAAAAAGAACCTTGACTTAACATAATGGTTGCAATGACCATATGCACTATTTTTAGTGTATAGTGGAACAAAATTTTTTGTGAAATGGTACTTGCTGTGCGGAGGGGCAAAAATCTTAACTTTCACTGAGACCAGGGGTTATTTTTGGACAAAGGATAAACGTGTCTTTTTAAAATCTCACTACAGTATTAAGTAGTAATTTCCTTCTGTTGGTTAAGCTGATTAAGGAGCAGGATCATGCATATCAAGAAGCTCCTTATTTTAATACCCAATCCACACTGAGCTACATGACTTGATCACAGGCCTTGTGTAAGGAAAGAAATCGCTGAGAGTTTTTGACTTGGGATCAACATTAGGCAGTCCTTTCAGTATGTGTGGCTGTCTGGACCTGGATTGTGGTTAAGCTGGTCAAATAGCCTGCTGACAATTGCTGTCAAAATTTTAAAAAATAACAATGTGGGAAGGAACTGTACAATCTATTTTCCAAAATTGACTTGCTGAAGGTTGTTGGGTGTAGCAGATTGATTGCTAAGCTTTTAGTAATGCCTGCCATATCTGTAGTAATTCAATTACTGCTTTGGAAATTAGCAATTTTACTTTAAAACCAATAGCTCCAAGTGGAGATAATCTTGATATATTTTTGTTTCAATGTCCTTCTGTCCTTTAAAATGCTTAATTAGTTCCCTAGTGATCAAATCGCTGAAACTACTCAATTATTCTGAATCCCTTTCCTGATTCTTAATAACAAATTTAATTTGACCTCTTGTCATTGATTCCTCAATTGAAGTAGTATTCTCTAGGTATTCATCCAAGTCCATTCCAAACCCTTTGTAATTTTTAAAAATACCATTTATTCTTCACATATGAGCATAGGACTAAAAGCAGGCTTAGGGCATTTGACCCCTCGATCCTGCTCTGCCATTCATTAAGATTATGGCTGACCTCATTGTGGCCTCAACTCCACTTTCCTTCCTCTTCCTATACATTTAGAATCTATCCAACCCAACCTTAAAAATATTCAATGATCCTGCCTCCATCACTCTCTGGGGAAGAGTTTTGCACAGACTCAGGAGTCCCTGAGAGAAAATTTCTCCTTTGTCTTAAATGGGAGACTCCTTATTTTAACTGTGTTCCCTTTCTAGTCTTTCCCATAAAGGGAAACATCCTTTTAGCATCTGTCCTGTCTATTCCCCTCAGGATCTTGTATGTTTCAATAAGACCACCACCTCTTCTCTAAAGTCCAATGGGTATAGGTCCAGTATGTCTAATCTTACCTCATAGGATGACCCCCTCTTGTTAGGGATCAGTTCAATGAATCTTCTCTGAACTGCTTCCAATACAATTATGTAATTTCTTAAATAAGGAGTCCAAAACTATAGGCCGTACTCCTGACGTGGTCTCACCAGTACCCTATTACAATTGTAGCAAAGCATCTCTACTTCTACATTTCATTTCCCTTGTAATAAACAACAGCATTCCATTTCTCTTCGTAATTACTTGCTATTCCTGCATATTAACATCTCGAGTTTCATGTACTAGGATGCCCAGATCTGTCTGTACCCCTGGGTGCAGCAACTTCTCTCCATTTAAATAATGTGCTTCTCATCTATTTAGTGTACCCTAGAATGCTTAATATTGTCTATTCAAGATAGGAAGGAGACAGAAAGCAGGAAGCTACAGGATGTTAGCTTAACATCTGTCAGAGGGAAAATGATGGTATCTATTATTCAGGAGGTTATAGTGAACATTTAGAAAATCTCAGTGCAATCAGACAGAATCTTTGTGAAAGCAAAACATGTTTGACTAATTTATTAGGGTTCATTGAAGATGTAACAAGTAACATTCATAAAAGGGAGCCTGTGGATGTGCTGTACAGATTTTCAGAAAACATTTGGCAAGTTGATCTTTCAAAGCTTACTACACAAAATGAACTCATGGTATCGGGGACCATGTGGTGAGCACTTGGAAACGCAGAAAATAGAAGCAGAAGTAGGCAGTTCGGCCCTTCAAACCTGCTGTGCCATTCGTTTTCATCATGGCTGATCATCAAATTCAATATCCTGATTTCACCCTCCGTCCCTCCACACCACCTTTGATCCTGTTTACCCCAAGAGATGTATCTAATTTCTTGAAATCATAATGTTTTGGCCTCAACTACGTTCTCTGGTAGTGAATTCCACACATTCACTACTCTGTGGGTGAAGAAATTTCCCCTCACTTCAGTCCTAAAAGGTTTACCCCTTACCCTCAGATATGACCCCTAGTTCTGGACTTCCCCCACCATTGGGAACATTCTTTCTGAATCTATCCTGTCTAACCATGTTTGAATTTTATAACTTTCGATAAGATCTCCTCTGTCGCTTATAAACTCCAATGAATGTAATCCTAACTGATCTAGTCTGTCCTCATACGACAGTCCTGCCATCCGAGGAATCAGCTTGGTAAACCTTCACTGCGCTCCCTCTGTAGCAAGAACATCTTTCCTCAGATAAGGACATTAAAATTGCACACAATATTTCCAGATGTGGCTTCACCAACGCCCTATATAATTGCAGTAAAACATCCCTCTTCCTATAGTCAAATCCTCTTACTAAGAAGGCCAACATACCATTTGCCTTCTTTACTGCCTGCTGTTCCTGTGCTTTTACTTTCAGCAACTATTGCACAAGGACACCAAGGCCCTGCTGAGTATCCACCTCTCTCAGTTTACACTCATTCAGATAATAGTGTGCCTTCCTATTGCTACCAAAGTGGATAATCTCACATTTACCCACATTATGCTGTATGTACCCACACACTCAGCCTGTCCAAATCATAGCAAAACATTTTGGATTCCTCCTTACAGCTCACCCTCCCACCCAACTTTGTATCATCTGCAAATTTGGAGATAATATATTAAGCTCCCCCTTCCAGATCATTAATATATAATGCAAGTTTGATGGGTCGAATTGTGTTCTTCTGCACCATAAGGATTCTATAAAAATCTAAGTAAACCATATCCACCGGTTCTCCAGCGATCAATTCTACTAGTTACATCCTCAAAAAAAATTCCAATTGATTTGTCAAGTGTTATTTCTCCTTTGTGAATCATGCTGATTACTACTTTCCAAATGCATTAGCTTAAGTGGGGGATTGGTTATCTAACAGAAAACAGAATTGCCATAAATGGGTCATTCTCTTAGCTTTTGCTGCTGTAAATTGACCAGAAAATGCTGTATTTTTGGAAGCAGTGAGACTTGAGACTTCAAATCTGACACTTTTCCCTTCCCAGGTTAACATTGGAAAGCTCTAACCTTGCCTGTTGTTAATACAATGTTCAGACCAGCCTAATGCCCTGAACCGTTGCCTCTAATGTAAGCTAATTGGTCAGTTATATAAGGAGTCCAATCTGAATTTGACTCGAGTTGTACTGTAATAACAAAATACTGGAAGTGCTCAGGTCAGGCAGCATCTGTGGACAGCAAGAGAGTTTCTGATTGATTTCCTTTTGCAGAACTGCCAGTGGTTAAGATATTTAATAGGTATTAAGCAAGAAGAAGGGAAGTGGAAAGAGGAAATGCAAGGTCTGTGGTAGGATGGGAGGCAGGAGAAACTAAATGGCAGTGCAAGGCAAAAGGAGATGATAATAAGCTACTTAAATCTAGACAAGGTATAAATGACAGCAGTAGAACTATCAACTGCAGTGCAAAACAAAAGTAATACTGTCACTTTCACATTGATATTTACCTGAAAGAGCTTTGCATTGACATAATGGTGGAAGTTAGGGGGTGATTTTCCTAGCACACTGCTCTAGATGTGTAGCAGTCAGGAAGACATTAATGGAGGCTTCCTGTTCTTGGGGTTCTCTGTTGGGTGCCATGGCTTCCGTGCATCTACAGCTGCTGAATTTCTGGCATCATTAGCTTTGCAGCAGAAATCGATCTGGAGCTGTTTTAAAATATTTAAATTGAAATTTAAATCTCATTAGCAGGCCCGGGGCGGAAGTCTTGAAGCCTCCTTGCCTCTCCTCACCACGTTTCCCCCCCCCCAATCTCCGTTGTCCCCCACTACTAACTGACCCTGCTGGAGGCCCCCAGGAGTTTGGGGTAAAGGTGGTGGCCCCTGGGGTAGTGCCAACCTAGCCCCTGGCACTGCCCAAGGGACAGCTTGACATTGGACATCGGGCAGATTGAAGGCGGGTGATCAAAGCAAGCTGGGAATGGGATTGACGGCTGCCGGATTTGGCCCAGAGATGGCTTGGAGATGTCTGAGGGGCCAGTGATCGCAGAGGCATGGTGGGGGGAATTGCCTAGCCAGTGATGGAGTATGCAGGTGTGGGGTTGCCAGTGATCGGTACACCATCAGTGCGGGACTGCTGCGCATGCACTGATTTCTGATCTGACAGATCGGTGCATGCGCAGAGGCCTGCTCAGCGCCATGCTGTTAGCCTTGCCAGCAAAAGTACACTCCGTTCACTGCATTTTATCGAGATTCACGTTAGGGCCCTCTGTGATGCACAAAATATGGGAGATTCATTTTGAAAATACCGTTAAATAACTAGCAGGATTTACTCCAGTTTTTATGCGAATTTGGCACTTAGAATATTTTTGGGAGAATCTTGGCCATAGTTCCATTTTTTTTCTTTGTTTTCTTCAACAGGGCAAATGTGAAAAGCAAGTACAGGATGTCATAGAACGATTCTGGGATTTCATTGAGAAATTGGATATCAATACCTTTGGTAAGCTGACACATTCTCCCATGTTGTTTTATCCACCCTTCTCAAAAAAAATCATAAATCTGTCCTATCAGTCAGTTAAATTAGTGAAATTTGCCAAAAGTTGTTTGAGAACTTTAAACAAGTTGGCTTTAGGTGATGGAAATGTTCTACAAAATAGTTTAATTAAAATTTAATTACAGAATAAATCATGCCATATTGGAATTTACCTAAGAATAGGACGACAGTGGTTAGCACTGCTGCATCATGGTGCCAGGGACTTGGGTTCAATCCTGGCCTTGGGTGACTGTGGAATTGGCATGTTCTCCCCATGACTGCATGTGTGCTCTGGTTTCCTCCCACATTCCAAAGATATGTGGGTTAGATGGATTGGCCATGTCAGATTGCCCCTTAGTGTCAGGGAGATAGGCAGGGTAAATACATGGAGTTGTCGGGATGGGACATGAGTGGGATTGTGGTCGGTGCAGACTTGATGGGCCAAATGGCCTCCTTCTGCGTTGTGGGAATTCTATGATTCTATGAATTGTTGACCACTTTATTGACAAGTTAAATGTTGTTCATTTTAATATTTTTGTATTTGGGGGAAACAGCAGGATTAGGCTATTAAATTGAATGTTCAGCCATGTCAGCTGAAGCCTGGATATTGTCCAGGCCTTCCTGTATTTTGATGAGGATGGTTTCTATATTTGGGGAGTTACAAATGGCGCTGAACATTGCACAGTTGTAAGTGAACGTCCGCACTTCTGACCTTATGATGGAAGGAAGATCGTTGGTGAAGCAGCTGAAGCTGATTGTACCTAGGATATCACTTAGGAATTCCTGCAGTGATATCCTGGAACTTGCAACCAACCTTTGTGCTAGGTATGATTCTAGTTAATGGACAGTTTTCCCTCTGACCTCCATTGGCTTCTATTTTGCTAAGGCTCATTGATGCCACACTCAATCAAATGCTGCCTTGATGTCAAGGGCAGTCACTCTCACCCCACCTCTGGCATTCAGCTCTTCTGTTCATGTTTGAGCCAAGACTGTAATGAGATCAGGAGCTGAGTGACTTTGGCAGAACCCAAACTTCAGTGAGCAGGTTATTGCCAAGCAAATGCTGTTTGTTAGCTCTGTTGACGAGTTCTTCCACCACTTCACTGATAATCAGGAGTAGACTGGGTGGTATTTGGCTGGATTGGATTAGTCCTGCTTTTTGTGTACAGGACATAGTTAAGCAATTTTCTGCATTGCTAGTAGTGTAGCTATACTGGAATAGCTTTGCTTGAGACACTGCAAGTCCTGGAGCAAAAATCTTCAGTATTATTGCTGGATTATTGTCAGGGCCCATAGCCTTCGCAGTACCATTACCTTCAGTTGTTTTTGGATATTGCTAGGAATGAATTGAATTGGCTGAAGACTGGCATCTGTGATGCTGGGGCTCTCTGGCGGAGGCTGAGATGGATCATCCATTTGGCACTTCTGGCTGAAGATTGTTGTGAATGTTTCAGCCTTATCTTTTACACTGTTGTACTGGATTCCTTCATTGTTGAGGAAGGGGATATTTGTGGAGCTTCCTCCAGTGAGCTGTTTAATTGACACCCCCAGTTTATGGCTGATGTGGCAGGACTGCAGAGCTTGGATCTGATCTGTTGGTTGTTGAATCACTTAACTCTATCACTTGCTGCTAATGTTGTTTGACCCAAGTAGTCTCATGGGAGGTTAGTTAGGAAGGTTCAGTCGCTAGGTGTACATGGAGAGGTAGTAAATTGGATTAGACACTGACTCAACAGAAGAAGCCAGAGAGTGGTTGTGGAGGATTGCTTCTCTGAGTGGAGGCCTGTGACGAGTGGTGTGCTGCAGGGATCAGTGTTGGGTCCATTGTTGTTTGTCATCTATTTCAATGATCTGGATAATTGGTAAATTGGATCAGCAAATTTGCTAATGATACAAAGATTGGAGGTGTAGTGGACAGTGAGGAAGGTTTTCAAAGCTTGCAGAGGGATTTGGACCAACTAGAAAAATGGGCTGAAAAATGGCAAATGGAATTTAACACAGACAAGTGTGAGGTATTGCACTTTGGAGGGACAAACCAAAGTAGAATGTACAGGGTAAATGGTAGGACTCTGAGTGCAGTTGAACAGAGGGATCTGGGAATACAGGTACAGAATTTCACAGAAGTGACGTCACAGGTGGATAGGGTCATAAAGACTGATTTTGGTACATTGGCCTTTATAAATTGGATATTGAGTATAAAAGTTGGAGTGTTATGGTAAGGTTATATAAGGCATTGGCGAGGCCGAATTTAGAGTATTGTGTACAGTTTTGGTCACCTAGTTACAGGAAGGATGTAAATAAGGTTGAAAGATTGCAGAGAAGGTTCACAAGGATGTTGCCAGGACTTGAGAAGCTGAGTTACAGAGAGGGATTGAATAGGTTAGGACTTTATATCCCTGGAGCATAGAAGAATGAGGAGAGATTTGATAGAGGTGTATGAGATTTTGATGGATATAGATAGAGTGAATGCAAGCAGGCTTTTTCCACTGAAGCTAGAGGGGAAAAAAAAACAAGAGGGCATGGGTTAACGGTGAAAGGAGAAAAGTTTTTAAAGGGAATATTGGGGGGATTCTTCAAGCAGAGAGTGGTGGGAGTGTGGAATGAGCTGCCGGATAAAGTGGTCTGTGTGGGGTCACTTTTAACATTTAAGAAAATCTTGGACGGGTTCATGGATGAGAGGGGTGTGGAGGGATATGGTCCAAGTGCAGGTCAGTGGGATTAGGCAAAAAATGGCTCGGCACAGACAAGAAGGGCCAAAAGGCCTGTTTCTGAGCTGTAATTTTCTATGGTTCTAGTCTTGTGTTGCAGCATCACCAGATCGACATCTCATTTTTAGGTTTATGTGGTGTTGCTCCTGGCATGCCCTCATTGCATTCTTTGTTGAACTTGGGTTGACCCCCTAGCTTGATGGTAATTATGGAGTGGGGGATATGCCAGGCATGAAATTGTGGTCAAGTGCAATTCTGCTGCTCATGGTCCAGAGCGTATCATGGATGCTCAGTTTTGAATTACTAAGTCTATTTTAAATTTATCCAATTTAGCTGTGGTAGTGCCACACAACATGATGAAAGGTATCCCCAATGTGAAGGTGAAAGCCGATGAGAAATGATTGTCTGCTTAGTGCAACTTGGGAGCTGGGGCACTAAAGCCCATGAAGAACAATTGTCAATTTTGAAGCTGAAGTGATTGTTTGTTCAGTGCAGCTTGGAGACTAGGGCACAAAGCACGAGGAATGGTTATCAGCTTGATGAAGCTGGAAGTGGTTGTCCACGCTGTGCAGCTAGAGACTTGGGATTGTACAGTATTTAGATGCTGGGGTGCAGTCTTGAAAACTTAATAGGATGCAGTTTTGAGAGAAGTAATTGAGAACTGGGAGTTGAATAGTTGTTGGGGAAATATGAGCTGGAGCCTTATTGCCTGATAGCTCATTGCAGGCAGAAGCAAAAAGATTTCCAAGCTGAGTTGGTGTCACTGTTGAAGGGCAGACAGAGGTTAAATGCTTGAAAAAATGGAGCTAAAACCTCTCTTGAAGACAGTTGGAAGGACTCTGCTTCATGATGTCTGGCTGGTCTGCTGAGAAATTTGTAGGGGTAGGGGAGGGCCTGTCTTTGATGTCACTGTCATTTGGTGTACAATTTGTGATTTGTGTTTGACCACAATTTGATTAGTGTTAATTCTGGATATTAGATAGCAATGACTGCTTGTTGATTCTTGTATAGTAAAATAATCTTGTTTAAAATCCATGGAATCTTGTTGTTTTATTTTCTTGCTGAGTAACTGAGATTTCAAATTTCATCTATCACGGAAGTTACTGGTCCATAAGGAGCTTGTAACACTTACGTCTCAGAATTCTTTTATTAATATCTGAAGGGGCAACAGATGAAATTTAGTAATTATGGTCTCATCAGAATTGGTTGATATTTGTCTGTAAATGCTGCTTCTACTTTTTACAGGGAAATTCCTAGCAGATAATATTGTTGGATCTGTTGTCGTGTTCTCTCTGGTGTTTTGGATTCCCCTCAGTATTCTCGTCCATTGTGTGGTAAGAAAGTCCTATATGTTTCCATGCTTTTTTTGTTTATAGCATGTGGAGCTTTGGATACCATAAGATATAGGAGCGAAATTAGAGCATTTGGCCCATCAAGTCTGCTTTGACATTCAATCATGGCTGATATGATTCTCATCCCCATTCTCTTGCCTTCTCCCTGTAACCTTTGATCCCCTTATTGATCAAGAACCTATCTATCTCTGATGTGGAGATGCCGGCGTTGGACTGGGATGGGCACGGTAAGAAATCTCAATACCAGGTTAAATTCCAACACCAGAGTTAAAGTGACTCACCTGATGAAGGGGCAGCGCTCTGAAAGCTCGTGCTACCACATAAACCTGTTGGACTTTATAACTTGGTGTTGTGAGACTTCTTATTCTATCTGTCTCTGTCTTAAAGACACTCAATGATCTGGCCTTCACAGCGCTCTGTGGCAGAGTTCCACAGATTCCTCTCGCTGAATTCCTCCTCATTTCAGTTTTAAAGGCGCGTCCCTTCACTCTGAGGTGTGCCCTCGCTTCTAGTCTTTCCACTAGTGGAAACATCCTCTCCGCATCCATTCTATCTAGGCCTGTCAGTATGTTTCAATTAGATAACCCCTGATCCTTGAAAACTCCATTGAGGAGAGACCCAAACTCCTCAACCGCTCGTCTTATGAGAAATCCTTCATTCTAGGGATCATACCAATTATGTATAATTTCATATTGGCCAGTTTTTAGTAACCTTCTTTGAGGTTAAAGTAAAATATGATAAGGATTTTGAACATTGGAAAGCTTTGTTGTGGTATGTCAGGAAAAAAAATCACTGGCAAAAAGGGAGACATTATAAGGGATTTGTTTTTTAATAGCAATTTGGTTCGATTGGGCAGTGTATCACCAGAAAGAGTGGTGTAAAAAGGAGATAGATAAAAGAAAAAAAGTTTTAAAGGATCTGAGGAAAAACGCAGGGGGATGGAACTAATTGGTAATTTTCATAGAACAAAGGGCTAAATCTATTCCTCCTCTATCCTGTAGTGTTAGAATAGTTTAAGTTATGGGAGGGAGATGCTGGGTGACAGTATAATTCTGTAATTAGGAATACATTGTCATTTTGTCCAAAATGAAAGCTCCAAATCAGTTCAAACCTGCACGATTCTCAGAAGAATGTCAAAGGCAAGATTCACATTTTCTCTACATCTTTAGTATTTCTTTTGAAGTTCAAGTCAGCTAAGATATTTGTGATGCCATAACCCACAAAATAGCATCAAAATTGGGCACAATTTTCTGAAGCCTGAATTGACCTTCCCCGTGGAGCATCGAGCCTGTTTGCTTATTAACTTTTCAGTGTAAATTGTTCATGTATAATCGGAAGCAACAAACATCTTAATTATTCAGAAGAATCAATTTAAATTAGATAAATGTAAATCAGTTTATTTTTATCAAGCCTCCTGCTAAGTATACTTAATGCAAAATTGTTTTAATATCTTAGTCATAACACTCTGAAATATATGATCACTTAAGGATATTGGTCAACTTGTAATGCTGTTACATCCAAAATCAAAAGGTGATTTTTCTTAATGTCCAGCATGAAATCAGGGCACTAAATGTTGTTAAAACCTACAGGCATGATACAAGTATTAGCCATGATCTTATTGAATGGTGGAGCAGGCTCGAGGGGCCAGATGGCCTACTCCTGCTCCTAGTTCTTATGTTCTATTCCTAGCTTCAAGCAAATTTAAGACTTGGCATAAGATAACAAAGACGACAGGTGCTCCATAATTTCTTCCACAAATTCAGAAGAAACCCCTGGATCTGTGCATCATCACTATGACTGCCTATTTCTACTGCCTGACTTTGCCCCTCATCACCTCACCTGCTCATTCAAACCCTCATTGAAGCCTTTGCCACCTCTAGACTTAACAATTCAACACCCTCTTGTCTGGTTTCTCACATTCCCTCTAGTGTAACTGGCCAGCCCTAACAACGGAACGCCCCCCACCCCCCACCCACCCACCCAGCAAACCCACCATGGCCAGGCCCAGCCTCCAATCCCTGATCACCCTCCCACCTCCGTTGGTCTCAAATGCCCTATGCCTACCACCAGCCCTCTCTCCCCATAGAGTTCCTGGATTCCCTCCCCTTGCTCCTTGTCTGGCTCTTGTCCCTCCCCCTCAGTTCCTGCCCCCTTGGCATTGTTCAGTGCCTGCTGAGTACTGCCACTTTGCCAGGATGCCCAGTGAGTGATGCCAGGCTGTCACTGCCTGAGGGGCACCCCCTGCCTGTGACCTCCTTAGGGGCTTTAGTGGCCTTTGGTCCCACCAGTGAGGCCATCATGGTTGGTCCCCTGTTCAACCTGAAGTTCAACCTGTAACAAATTATCACAGAGGTGAATTAACAATTTTATTGTTTTTCCTGTAGGATAAGAAGTTAGACCAGCAGTATGAGGAGAGCACGAAAACGTTTTTCCCTCCCAGTGTATGTATTGCAGAAACTTTCTTAACAGTCTGATTTCTTTGCCTGAAAAATGTACTTCTGAGTTGTTTCCATGGCTGTTGATAGACTTTTGATGAATTTCTTCTGGATTATTTTTATTTACAGCTTTAAAAAAACTTTCATTTTAATAACTCTGATGCCCCAAAGTACTGTACAGTTTTTAAGGCAAACATTTTTTCTTTCAGTAATGTAATTTAAAGAGCAATGAATGGAATGACCAAATAGTCTGTTTTTGGTAGTGTTAGTTGCAAGATAAATATTGGTCAGGGCATTGGGAGAATTATCCAATGGTAGAAACAACCATATTAACAGCCTGGGCTAAGGATGAACTTTCTGATGTATCAGTATAATATGCAGTTCTCTGCTACTAAGCAGAAAATCTATAAAACCAAATAAACCCATCCACCAAGACCCATGCTGTTATGTTGAGCATGCATCTGTGCTTAATTTAGTTACTTGAGCATTACTTAGGTTCCATCACTTATTGAATGGATGCATCATTTATCAAGTTATCCATTATAAATTGAATATGTGGCCATTTAGATGGATTATTTTGAAAGTGTTATTTGAAATGCCCCCAGTTTAGCATGGAGTCCAACTATTGTTGGACTCAAAATAATGTAGAACTAGGTTCTTGGCCTAATTGTGACATTCAAGTCTAAAGCAACTGAAATACTAAAATCTGTGTATCTATAAGTTGTGAAGCAAACACCTCAAAGGCAGTTTTCTGATTTGTAACTGGATTAGTATCTAGTATTAGCATTCCACTCCCACCATAGCAGCTGGGAATATAAATTCAGTTACTTCAATAAATATGGAATAATAAATCTTGTATCATTAACAGGGACCATGTTAGCTACCGGATTCTTTTAAAAGTGTTCAGTAGGGAAGAAAATCTGCTGTCTTTATCCAACTACATGTGACTCCAAACTGAGTAATGTGGTTGCCTGTTAACTGCCTTCTAAATTGGGTCTAGCGAATTATTCAGTTGTAAAGAAGGCTGTTTTCACCACCACCTCCAGGGCAATAAATGTTTGCCTAGACAGCAATGTCAATATTCCATGAATGAATAATGAATTTATATAGTTACCGTAAACTCATTTAGTGAACATCCACTCTTAAGATGATTGTGACATTTTTGCCAGAAAGAGAGACAAATCTGGAAGCATCTCTATTCTCAAATTATTGTGAACAATCGTGAAATGTATTTTTTTACTTTAACTGCAGAACCCTGAGATGTTTAGTAGCCTGGAGTCTGCTTCTGTTCGAATAGTGAAGTCACTTCCTCAGTCTACAAACCGTTTTCAACCACTGCCACCACCACCACCAGTGACTGTCCCAACAATGGTAGTGCCAACAAAAACTGACCATCATCGAATGGACACTATACAGGAAGATCCTAGCGCTGACTCTCTAATTGGTGAGAGTGGGTTAGATGAAGATCCTTTTCCAAATAGTAGCCAGACAGCAAAATCCTTTGAAGATTTAACAGGGCACACAGTCAACAGGAGTGACAAGCCATTCAAGCTGCAGCGACAAGCCCGGATTGACAGTAAGGAGACAGAGTGCTGAGCTCCTCAGTTAAAGTAGTTTTTTAAAAAAGCTGAATTATTTATCATGTGCTTTCTCTGATTTTTGTTACAAGTTAAATCCATTTATATGTAAATTTGACATTGTCTACTTCCTGGTTTGTGCAGTATTTTTTTAAAAACTGATAATTTGATTGCTAGCTTGAAACGCCTATAACTGGCCCTGAAGCATACAATCTGATTTGAAACACCTCCCCCCCCTGCTTTTTAATCAATTTGGACCAATCATGACTTATCACAAATAACCAAATTCAGCTGTCATTGAATAATTTATCATTGGTACTTTTTACACTGCATTCTTGTACATAGTCATCAAGTCTCACATACAATGCAAGTACATTGTCTTTTATTTCAAGATTTTTTTCAAAAAACTGTGACGCTATTTGAAAGGACTGATACATGAATTGCTACCCTATCACACCATAACATTCAGCATTTTTTCTGTATCAGTACTTGCAAGCAGTGTGGGCAGATTAATGCTGCAATTTTTGTAATGATTAAAGGCTTTTGTGACTATAAACACTGTGGGAAACTGTTATGATAGCATTGTACTTTAATAAAGAGTTTGGATTTTTAATTGCTTTGTCTCTTTTACCAAGGAATTTCAAATAGTGGGAAGGAACTCTAAATAGGTTATGTAAATATTGAAATAAAATTTTAAGAACAATGATCATTATGCAAACTCCATTGCAATGCAAGAAATGCTGATATTACTATATTAGTGATTTATTAAGCGCAATTTTGAAAAGGACAGGGAGCAGAGATTGAAATGATTTTCACCAATCAGACTTATACTTTATTAGTCATGCTTTTGATGCCAGAATCTGAAATAATAGCTAAAAATGCTCCACAGATTTGGCAGCATCCACAATATTTTACTTTTCTCTCAGCCCAGAGTCTGAATGTGACCACTCCAGTGGTTGTGGTTCCTGCTCCAATTGTTACAGCCTTTGACATTTATAGTTTTCTGGATGTAGGCTGGGATTTTGCGTAGCTATCAATCACTACATTCTTAAACATCCTACGTGGGAAAGTTGTTTTTGTGCATCTGAATGGTGAGAAGAATAAGACAACAGATAAGGATACGGGAAGCAGTTGAGTTTTTTTGAGAAAGTTGCTGAGCAATGAGACTCGAATGACGTTGTTTGCTGTAGATTATTTTCAAATTGTTGAATTAACATGTTTATTTTGAAGCTTTTGTACAATACAGATCTTGATATAATATTCATATCACTTAGTCATAGAATTTTACAGCACAAAACAAGGCCCTTTGGCCCATCGTGTCTTTGCTGGCCATCAAGCACTTATCTACTTGGTCCATAGCCCTGCATCTTATGGTGTTTCTGGTGCTCATCTAAAAGTTTCTTAAATGTTGTTCACGTTCCCACCTTTTCAGGAAGATTAGCATCACCCTCTGGGTGAAAAAGTTTTTCCTCAGATTTCCTCTAAATTCCCTGGCTTTGGTTATTGACTCCTTATCTATGTCTGTCATAATTTTGTACATCTTAATAAGGTTCCCCCCTCCACCTTATCTGCTCTAAGGAAAACAACCCCCTGTAACCAGTCTCTTTTCCTAGCTGAAATGCTCCAGTCCTGGTGAGTCTTGTAGTGACCAGACAGTGACTCTTCTCCCATTATTGAAAATAAGCTGCGCAGTATTTAGCGAATCTCAAAGTATTCACCTAAAGAATAGTTTTTAGAAGGTTAAGCTGTGTGTCTTATTGAATAAGACAATTTAATGTGAAAGCTATCAGCACTGAAACAATTGTTTGCAGTTTCTCATTGTTAATTGAGTTTTAACTGTCTAAACTGAACAATATCCAGAGTGATATTTCTGACAGTAAATGATTGTAGCCCCTCTTATAAATCCTGCTGAGTATGACAGCTATACTGGGTAGTAGTGATCAATAATTTCGAAAAGGAATTGAATGGACATGTGAAAGAATAGGGCAATAGAACAGTAGACTGCTTGACTGGTAGAATGGGCTACTTCTGCCATAATGATCTACTCAGCAAGACTGCTCAAGAACGAGCCAGTTGCTTAATGCTGACTTGTTTAGCTGCACAACTGAATGTACCTGCTTGTTTTCTTTGTCAGTGAGAGGAACTCTTCTGGAAGAGTTCCTTTCACTGACAATGAAGCTGCTGCATAAACAATCACCATCTGAATGATCACTTTAAAGCAGCAAGTCAGCTATTCCAGTTAAAGAAATTATTTTATCCTCCTACCTCCTTCTATCCCACTCTGTCACTTCATCTCTCTGTAAACAAATCTTGTGACAAGGTTAAAATCTAGCACCTGGTATCACATGGCTTGCAATGATTCTTACATAAACTAAAAAGTTAACCCTCATGGGGACAGGAACCAGAGTTCATTTAAAGTCTCGAAGTATGATGAATGCATTTGTCACTTCATAAACTGTTCTTCAGCCTCAAGTTCCACAGAACGTGAATCCTGTACATGCTCAATGTGTTGAACCTGTGTGGTCCAATTACACCAGTAGGCTGGCTTCAGGGTTCAGGTGATCTATGTCACTCCAGTGAGGCAGGATCATTGGCAATCCTTCCATTTTCTTTTCCAGCAGTGGCCACAAACGTGTTTCCAGAAACATATTTCCTTTCTCTGATAAATGCAGTCCATCCGAAAGATAGGCAGAAAAGTCCTATATAGAATTTAAAAAATGCAATTATTGAGTTAAAATGAGTGCTAGACATATAATTACTTACAGCAGTCATTAAAACACAGTTAATTGGAGGTAATCTTATTGATAACAGTGACAAGAAAGCAGTGGACAGACAGAGACCTGTTTAAAGTTTATTTATTAGTGTCACATTTAATTCTTTAATGACGTTACTGTGAAAATCCCTTAGTTGCCTCACTCCAGTGCCTGTTTGGGTACACAGACAATTTAGCATAGCCAACTAGCACACATCTTTTGAACAGTGGGAGGAAATCCATGCAGATATAGGAAGAACGTGCAGGCTCTGCACAGATAGTGAACCAAGCCGGATCCATGGCACGAAGACTATAGTGCTGCCCTACATATACTACTGGCTTCAACGGTGCTGGTCCACACAGCAATTTCAGACCATAATCTATGCCCTCTTTGCAGGCTTGGTTTTCCTTTGACTTGGCTTTCACAAGGCAGCTCTTCATTAATCAATTTTTCACTGCCACTTGATACAAATTTTGTTTCTTTTTGTCTCAGTTCCACTACTAACCCATGTCATGTGCTTTCCATAGTGGGTCCTAGGCGCAAGGGCTGTTGGAAAGGGAGTGAGGGAGGATAAAAACAAGGCCACAGTAGACAGCGGGCAGCAGAGTGAGGCAGGTGTTGAGTGAGTACTGCAAGGGCTTTGGCTCACAGGGCTTAGGCAAGGTGAGTTACTGGTCAAATTTTTCAGTGTGTCCATAGGTCTGAGGGTAGTCAAATAAATGGCAGGGACCATGGGGAGACGTGTCAGCTGTGTAAGGTGCAATATGTGGGAGTTCCTGGAGACACAGCATCTCCGGAGTCCACATCTGCACCAAGTGTCTGGAATTGCAGCGTTTGAGGGCCTGGGTTAGGCAACTGGATTTGAGGCTGGAGGATTTATTTTTAGTTAGGGAGAATGAGGCACTACTGAATAGGAACCAGATTCAAGAGGGGATCCCAGAGCCGAGGAGGGGTGATGGGTGGGTTACAGTTAGGAAGGGGAAAAAGAAGAGGAGTAATGTTCCAAGAGCTACCCCAGGGGTAGTCTCTTAAGATAGCAGGGGTAAGGCACCAACTGAGGTGGAAGGGGCACGAGGGGAAGAGGAAAATGCCTCAGAGAGAAGGAAGGGGGCTGGATGTGAGGTAGTGGTGGGGGATGGGAGGGTTAGAGGAATTGATAGGCGGTTCTGTGGGCAAAAGCGGGACTCCAAGATGGTGGTCTGCCTCCCTGGAGCTGGGGTACAGGATGTGTCGGAGAGGGTAGAGGGAATCTTGAAGGGCCAAAGGACCCAGGCGGATGTAATTATACATGTAGGAGAGAAGGACATAGGAAGGAAGAGTAGGGGGGAAATACATACACAGTTCAGGGAGTTGGGAGCCAGGCTGAAGTGTAGGGCCTCCAGGGTGGTGATCTCTGGGCTGCTGCCAGTGCCCAGCATATAAGAACATAAGAAATAGGAGCAGGAGTAGGCCATCTAGCCCCTCGAGCCTGCCCCGCCATTCAAGAAGATCATGGCTGATCTGTCGTGGCTCAGTTCCACTTTCCCGCCCTCTCCCCATAACCCTTAATCCCTTCTCTTATCAAAAACCCATCAACCCGCTTCTTAAAAATATTTAGCGAGGCAGCCTCCACCACTTCAACGGGCAGAGAATTCCAGAGATTCACCACCCTTTGAGTGAAGAAGTTCCTCCTCAACTCCGTTCTAAACCGCCTCCCCTTTATCTTGAGGCTGTGCCCCCTAGTCCTACTGTCTTTTTTGAGCGGGAAGAGTCTCTCCACCTCTATCCTATCCGTCCCATTCATCATCTTATAGCAGTAGCAGGTATAAGAATAATGAGATCCTGCAGCTGAATGCGTGGCTGAAGGATTGGTGCAGGACAGAGGGTTTTAGTTTTGTTGACCATTGGGAAGTCTTTGCAAAGGAAGGGAACACTTAAATGGGAAGGGGACACATATTTTAGCTGGGAGGTTGGCTGGAGTGTTTAGGCAGGGTTTAAACTAGTATGGAGGGGGGGTGGGGAGGAGAGAGACAACTCAGGCACTGGGAGTGAGTTGGAGGTCAGGGTAAGTCTAGATGATAGGAAAATCCCCCAGGAGAAGGAGGATCCGAGAGGGCCTGAGGTTCTTAGCTGCATCTGTTTTAATGCAAGGAGTGTGACGGGAAAGTCGGATGAACTTAGGGCCTTGGTGTTCGTGAGGAATTTAGATGTGGTGGCAGTGACAGAGACGTGGTTAAAGGAGGGGCAGGACTGGCAGCTAAATATTCCAGGGTATAAGTGTTTTAGGCATGATAGGGGAGGGTTGAAAAGAGGAGGGGGAGTGGTGCTCTTAGTTAGGGAGCGGATCACAGCGGTGCAGAGGGAGGATAACATGGAGGGGTTGGAAATTGAGTCTCTGAGTGGAGTTGAGGAATAGGAAGGGGGCCATTACTATGCTAGGAGTGTACTATAGGCCGCCCAATAACCCACAGGCAGTGGAAGAGGGTATATGTAGGGACATTTTGGATAAGTGTAGGAAGAATAGGGTTGTTGTAGTGGGAGATTTTAATCTCCCTGGGGTGGATTGGAAGGTGCCTAGAGCTGGGGGGTCTGGTGGGGAGGAATTCGTAAGATGTGTATTGGAAGGATCCTTGCAACAATATGTAGATAGCCCGACTAGAGAGGGGGCGATACTGGATTTAGTTCTGGGAAATGAGCCGGGTCAGGTGGTTGAGGTTGCGGTAGGCGAACATGTGGCTAACAGTGACCACAACTCCGTCTACTTTAGGGTACAAATGGAAAAAGACGAGAGCTGTCCTAAGGGGAGGGTGCTAAATTGGGGGAAGGCTAGATAGAGCCGGATTAGGCAGGAGCTTAGGGATACAGACTGGGATAGGCGGTTGGAAGGCAAGACCCCGTTAGGCATGTGGGAGTCTTTCAAGGGAAAACTGCAAAGGGTGCAGGAAAGGCATATGCCAGTTAGGAGAAAGGATGGGAAAGGTAGGATTAGGGAACCGTGAATTACTAGAGATATAGAAGACCTGGTTAGGAAGAAACGAGAGGTGTATGTCAGGTCTAAGCAGCTGGGAACGGAGAGAGCGTTGGAGGAATACAGAAAGAGTAGGAGGGATCTCAAACGGGGAGTTAGGAGAGCAAAGAGAGGGCATGAGATGGCTTTGGCAGGTAGGGTTAAGGAGAATCCAAAGGCGTTTTACTCCTATCTTAAGAACAGAAGGGTGGCTAGGGGTAAAATCGGTCCTCTCAGGGACAGACGTGGGGAATTGTGCTTAGAGGCAGAGGGAATGGGGGAGATCCTGAATGAATACTTTGCGTCAGTATTCACGAAGGAGAGGGGCTTGATGTCTGGTACGGTCATTAAGGGAGCGATAGACCAATTGAAAGATCTGTCGATTATGAGGGAAGAAGTGTTAGGGCTTTTAGATGGCATTAAAACCGATAAATCTCCGGGGCCCGATTGCCTTTATCCTAGGCTGCTTAGAGAGGCGAGGGATGAGATTGCTGGGCCTCTGACGTGAATCTTTGTCTCTTCTTTAGACACAGGTGAGGTCCCAGAGGACAGCAAATGTGGTACCATTGTTTAAAAAGGGTAGGAGGGATAGCCCGGGTAACTATAGGCCGGTGAGCTTAAAGTCAGTGGTAGGTAAGTTGATGGAGAGGATTCTTAGGGATAGGATGTATGCGCACTTGGAGCGTTGCGATCTGATTAAGGATACGCAGCATGGCTTTGTCAAGGGGAAGTCTTGCCTTAAATCTGCTAGAATTCTTTGAGGAGGTGACAAAAATGGTCGACGAAGGACGAGCTGTTGATGTCGTCTATATGGATTTCAGTAAGGCGTTTGACAAAGTCTCTCATGGTAGGTTGGTACAGAAGATTAAAGCTCATGGGATATGTGGTCAGGTATCTAGATGGGTAGAGAACTGGCTTGCAAAGAGGAGTCAGAGATTTGTAGTAGAGGGGTCTTTTTCTAGCTGGAGGTCTGTCACTAGTGGTGTGCCGCAGGGCTCGGTACTGGGATCTCTTTGTAGTGTATATAAATGATTTGGAAGAGGGAGTAGGTGGTGTGATCAGCAAATTTGCTGATGACACCAAGATGGCTGGATTGGCAGGCAGTGAGGAGCAGTGTCTGGCAATACAGCAGGATATTGATAGGCTGGTTGATTGGGCAGATACATGGCAAATGGAGTTTAATCCGGATAAATGTGATAAATTGTTTCCCGGGCTGGTTTTGTTCTTTGTTCTTTATTTAACTTATCCCAGTTCTGGCAAAAGGTCATTGACCTGAAACATTAATTCTGTTTCTTTCTCCCCCTACAGCATTTTCTCTTTTTTTTAGTTTTTTTTTTAAAGTTGCTGGGTCAAACTCTTAGTAATTCCTAACAGCACACTAGGTGTACCTCCACTACATGGACTGCTAAGATTCAAGGTGACTCAACAATTTGAGCAATTAGGGATAGGCAACAAAAGCTGGCCTTGCCAGGACATTCACATACACTGCATGAAGGATCACACAAGTGCATTATCATCTGTCATTCCTTTCCAACTTTACTCTAAAAAAAACATACTAATATAGTGCACGTTCTCTTTCCTTACCTGATTCTCCTTTTGCATCAAGGTCCAGAGATCAAGCACGTCAGTCCCACATTCTGTTGCTACATTTACACAGGCCTCAGCATACTGCTTGGTTACAGAATTATGTCTGTTTAATATACAATCTAAAAAGGACGCACAGTAGTAAATACCATAAATTGAGCACATATTTGCTTTTCAGAATGATGCTGACACTGCCATTATTTAGCAAAATTCCACCCCACATCTTAAAAACAAGTTCAGAGTCTATTTGGGATAGTTCCTTGGAATTATGCATTGGGGAACCAACCAGTAAACAGGCTATTTTAGGTTTGGTAATGTGTAAAGAAACAGGATTAATTAATGATCATAATTTCACAACAGGAGCATTTAAAGTATGACATTAGGAGATATTAGGTCACATGACAAAATGTTTGATTAGTGAGACAGATTTTAAGGAGTGTCTTAAAGGAGAAAGCAAGATAGAGATTTTGAGGGAGAGAATTCTAGTGCTTAGGGTACAGGTACTTGAAGGAACAGCCACCAATGGTGGAGCAATTGTAATTGGGAATGCATAAGAGGCCAGGATTAGAACAGCTCAGATATTTTGAAGGTTGTGGTGCTGGAGGAGATTACAGAGATAGGGATTTGAAAATAAGGGTGAGAATTGTAAAGTCAAAACCAGGAAATATAGGTCAGGCAGCACACTGGTAATCAGAGAACAGCACTTGCACTAAGTTATGACACAGCAAAGTTTTGGAAGACCTCAATTTACAGAGGATAGAATGTGGGACATCAGGCAGGAGCGTGTTGGAATAGTCGAATCTGCAGGTAACAAAGGGATGAACATATGTTTCAACAGCAGAACAGCTGAAACAGGTGGAGTCGGGCAGTTCTACACAAGTCAAAAAAATGGCAAAGATTTTTGAACAGGACAATTGTGCTGTATTGTGAACCATCCAAATATGTGATTTTAAATTGCAAACTTCAAATCACTGTGTTATACACCAGTTACTCAGAAGAAGCTTTGATGTTCCAATATTTTCTAACTTCTGGGTAACCATAGTAGAGAAACAGACTGCTCCGCCACCCCCTAGTGGGACAATCTCACAACCCTAGAGAACTTTGCTGGGTTCCCTCAGCTTTCCTCTCCATCCAATGAGCATAAGTCATTACTGATTCTAATGACTCAATTTATTAACTGGAGATTTTTTTTCAAGAGTGTGTACGAAGTGTTTCTATTACCCTTGACAATGCACTCCTTTTCCCAAGCTGACTCATCCAGTGGAGGTGGTGTTATCATGATCACCTTTTCTTCACAAACGCCTATGGATCTCAAGTATTGGACTATACATTTCAGATTTTCAGCATACTCAGTGAGAGGTACGTGCTGCACTGGGTTCACATCTAATCAATCACAAAACAAAAAGGATAATTACATACTGTAGTGTAGTAAACGATAAGCCAACAGTACATGCCACACAATGAAGCTCTCTCAAAACTACTCTGAAGCAATTAAAGTCATTATTGCAGTTTTTAGTAAAAATAAAATTTCAAATTCACTTTGACACAGCTTCACGAACACAAGCAGTCTCTTCTGATGTGAACGTTTTTTTCAAAAACATCTAAAAATTTGATAAATTGCCATAATTTTCTAATCTGGATTTTAGGAATCTGAAACAGGTTTGGTTTTAAAAATTCACCACTTTTTGAATCAATTATCCTTGTGCTTTCAGTTCCCATTGGTCATCTGTTCCTATATATACACACACAACAATATTTTTGCAACCAGTCACCAGTCTTCAATCCCCTGGACAAAATTATTACTAAGGAAATAAAAATAAAATACGGCAGATGCTGAAGATCTGAAATAAAAACAAAGTGCTGGATAAGCTGAGCAGGTCTCGCAGTTTCTGTCGAAAGAAAGAGTAAATATTTCAAATCCATTATGACTCTTCTTTGGAACTATGACTAATTATTACTATGTAGATGGGTTCCTCATTATACTATTCAAAGCAGTGAAAAGTCTACATTGCTAACCATTTCTTAAATTTACGAGTATTAATGCTCAGTTTAAGGGGTTAAGGTGGGGAGAGCCAACTATTTACAATTGCACATACTTTAAAAAGCCAGCATCCTTTACTGTCTTGGTGGGTTTTACCAGTGGTTGGCTGATGTAGGATCCAACTCCTTGTTTGTGCTGGGAAAACTGTTTCCAGCCAGCAATATGGAAGGTAATCTTACAACTGGACCATAGCATCTTCATGTTATGGAAAGGAAAAAAAATCCAAGATTTTCACTTCTGATCACTATTCAATCATTCCTGCTGGAAATTTGCAAAGGTGGAGGTCAAGTGAGGACAAAATGTTTGTGACGAGAAAGTAACGCCACTGTCCTTTGGAGGTGTTCCTAGCCAGCAGAGTAACCAGAATACTTCTAGTAGACAAACATTTGCTTAGAGAGATCTGGAAGTGTGCAATGCTTACCTTTCAAAGCGGAGTCATTTGCTCCAAAGAAGACCGTAACAGCAGCAATGGTCCCTTGGTTAGCAGGCTGAGTAATAATCTTTGGCAGAACACTCAGGGCCCATTTTGAGTTATACCCTGATAAACCACGATTCAGCACGTCACACTTTCTACAAAAAGAAATTACAATTTTGTGTGCTAAATAAAGAACAAAAATTGTGTCATACACAAGGTTATAAATCCAGAATGCAATGATTATATACTCTTACTTTGAAACTGTACAATTTTTCTGCGGGCAATTTGCAATAACACCTTTATTATCTTGTGATCGGACTGCTCTACTACTCTCCTGCAACTCTGACAAACTTCAATTCAATGTCCATTCTTGTTTCCAAGGTCTTTATCTTTGCTCAGATCCACTGTTCCCTTACAAATCAATTTCAAGATCCTCATCCCCAAGTGCCTCTAAAAGTCAAGTTTCATCCTTCGTTGACTTTCTTCAGCTCTATAACCCCATATACTCGCATCCTTCAGTGCTTTGATACTGAATATTCTCCATGTCTTATCCTCTTTGCTCCAGCACTGATTGGTACTATTTCTGCAATTATACTCCTCCCCTTTGAAACTCCTTCCACTTTATCATCCTATGTCAAAAACAGTGCTAAATTTTCTCTTCATCACTTCTTTCTGCCCCAGCTGCAAATCTAAAACTAAATAGAATGGAATTAAGTATTGTGTAATGAAGTCTGGTTAATTAGTAATCTCATAGTAAAAGATCCACTGGGAAATAGTCTTCATAATTCCATTGAATTCCATGTTAAGTTTGTGTACTGTAAGACACAGTTTAATTCTAAAAGTTGAAGATAACCAAGGGGCTAGTAAAAGTATTGGGGAAACTTAAGGGACTAAAATCTGACAAGCACCGCAGGCCTATACTGTAGGGTTGGAAAATTTCGACAACTATGGTCAATGTGTTACCTATGATTTTCTAAAATTCCTTAGATTAGGAATGGTCCCATTACATGAGAAGATGGAAATATTACACGAGTATTTTTAAAAAATGTTTGAAACTTGTAAGCGTTGACTCAAGCGTGCTCATACAAGTAATGCAGAAAGCTAGCATGCAGGTGCAGTAAGCAATTAGAAAGGCAGATAGCAAATTGCCCTTTATTGCAAGGGGATTGGAATACAAGAATAGAGAGATCTTGCTGCAGTTGTAAAGGATTTTGGTGGGACCACAACCTCAATACTGTATATGCAGTTTTGGACACAGTCTTGGGATAAGAGGTTGATTATTTAGGACTGATTTAATAAAGATAATCCCTTCACAAAGGGTTACATATCTTTGGATTTCTCTACTTTTGAGGATTGTGGATTTAGTTTAATATATTTAAGGTTGGAATCGTCAGGCTTTTGGTATCTCAAGGAATTAAGGGATAGATGATGGGTGGGAAAATAAGTCCAAGAAAAGCCATGATGGTATTGAACGGCAGAGCAGAATTGACAGGCCATATGGTCTGCTCCTGCTCTTGTATCTTTTGTTCTTGTGTTTACCTCCTTCTGCTCACTGATCAAAACAAAGCAGGTCATCTTGGCAATGTCAGCCTTGGGTCAATGGTAGCACTTTTGCCTCAGAATCAGCAGGTTGTGAGTTCAAGGCCATTCAAGAAACTTGAGTGCAAAGTCTAGGCTGATGCTTCAGTGCAATACTGATGAGAGTGCTGTCTTTCAGATGTGATATTACATTGAGGCCCTACCTGCCCTCTGAAGTGGAAATAGTGCAACAGTAAGAGAGTTATAATATTTGTAGTAAAATACTGTTTCCTTTTCATTACGTTTGTTTCTTTAAAGTTGCAGTTAGTGGAAATATGATGTTGCAGTTCTCCCTATCAAAATAACTATAATAATTAAGACAGATAGCTCCTTTGCAGACATCACATCATAGTACTGCTGCCTCATAGTGCCAGGGACCCAGGTTCAATTCCAGCCTCAGGTCACTGTGTGTGCGGAGTTTGCACATTCTTCCTGTGTCTGCATGAGTTTCCTCTGGGTGCTCCAGTTTCCTCCCACACTCCAAAGATGTGCAGGTCAGGTGGGTTGGCCATGGTAAATGTGCAGGGTTACAGGAGTAGGGTAGGACGGCAATGGGCTTGGGTAAGATACGCTTTGGAGAGTCGGTGCGGACTCGATTGACCACTGTAGGGATTCTACAATTCCATTCTATGTTAAGCAGGCATTTACCTTACCGAACAAGTCTGTTTGCGATTGCAGCACCCCAGCCTCCTTGATCAAAGGAACGCTAAGGAACAATGAGAACACAGTTGCACAATTAGATTTTGCCAAAACATTTTCACATCACATCACAGTACATTTCATAGAGAACCCTTCAAGATATCTATGCTTCTTTAATTCTGGCCTCTTAAGCATCCCCAATTTTAATTGTACCACCAATGGTGGCCATGTCTTCAGCTGCCTAGGCCCCAAGCTCTGGAATTCCATCCATTGACTCTCCTTAAAATCTATGCCTATGTACAAGTTTTTGGTGATTTGCCCTAATATTGCCTTATAACTCTCCTGTGAAGCATTTTGGGACATTTTATTTTGTTATAGGTGCTACATAAATGTGCATTGTTATTCTTGTTATAATGGTTAATATGTGCTCTTCCACCGAGTCTCAACAGGACTTAAAGCTTGTTAATTTTGGGCAAGGGTTGCAAAGATGTTTTGTTGTGATGCCTAATTTGATCTGTCTACTGACGCTGAAAACATAATTGACAAAATTCAGTGACATCCTGAGAAATGCTGGGCCAGTAAAAAAGAAAGTGTTGCAGCATCTGTTCTTTGCAGTTAAACCTCCTGATTTTCTCCAAGACTGAGCTACCTTAAATAAATCTTGGCGAGATACTGAATGTTTCTGGTTCTTATTCTTCAAGTGATGTTGAATCACAAAATAATTACATCATTCTGCAGGCAGCCGGGCCAGCAGTCACTGAGGCCTTGACATTGCCTCGAGCATAACCTCTAGTGCTGGATTGATTAGCAGAGTCTAAATTAAGTTTACTTCAGCTGAACCAAGGTTGACTGTATCTTGGGATATATTACATGGGCTAGGATCAGGTCCCTTGCTTGCTCTAGTGCAGCAAAGTTCACTACAGCAGCATGTGCCCCCCAACCATGCAACCTGGCCTCTTCCTTTGGTGCTTTGTTGGTAGGATCCCTGCTGCCACAAATGCTGCTGCTTTGGTCCAGTTCAGCCAAGAGTGACCACCTTACTCAGAAGACAGTAAGAAGTCTCACAGCACCAGGTTAAAGTCCAATAGGTTTATTTGGTAGCAAACGCCATTAGCTTTTGGAGCACTGCCCCTTCAACAGGTGAGTGGGAGATCTGTTCACAAACAGAGTGGGAGACCAGAGTGTTGGACTTGAACCTGGTGTTGTGAGACTTCTTACTGTGTTTACCCCAGTCCAACGCCGGCATCTCCACACCATGACTCAGAACAGCCACACAGGTTTCCTGTCCTTTCATCACACTGGCTGCGCACACTAAGCCAGTGGTAGCCAAACTTTCTGAACGTTGGGAGTACAATAATCTTCAGATATTTGAGAGCCGCAAGGCATGGACAACTTTTACCCAGGCACATATTTATTACTATTGCACACCATTCTGAGAGGAAACCTGCAGCATTTTCCTCTCTAGTAAGAACATAAGAAATAGGAGCAGGAGTAGGCCATCTAGCCCTTCGAGCTTGCCCCGCCATTCAATAAGATCATGGCTGATCTGTCGTGGCTCAGTTCCACCTTCCCGCCCTCTCCCCATAACCCTTAATCCCCTCTCTTATCAAAAACCCATCAACCCGCGTCTTAAAAAAATTTAGCGAGGCAGCCTCCACCACTTCAACGGGCAGAGAATTCCAGAGATTCACCACCCTTTGAGTGAAGAAGTTCCTCCTCAACTCCGTTCTAAACCGCCACCCCTTTATCTTGAGGCTGTGCCCCCTAGTCCTACTATCCTTTCTGAGCGGGAAAAGTCTCTCCACCTCTATCCTATCCATCCCATTCATCATCTTATACGTCTCAATGAGATCTCCCCTCATTCTTCTAAACTCCAACGAGTACAAGCCTAGTTTATTCAGCCTCTCCTCAGAGCTCAACCCCCTCAACTCCGGTATCAGCCTAGTAAACCTCCTCTGCACTCCCTCCAAGGCCAAAATATCTTTGCGCAGGTGCGGCGCCCAAAACTGCACACAGTACTCCAGCTGCGGCCTCACCAATGCCCTATACAGCTGCAGCAAGACCTCCCTACTTTTATATTCAATCCCCCTCGCTATGAAGGCCAGCATCCCATTCGCCTTCCTGACCACCTGCTGCACCCGCAAGCTGGGTTTTTGCGACTCATGCACAAGGACCCCAAGGTCCCTCTGCACCGTCGCCTGCTGCAGTTTTTCACCACGTAAGTAATAGTCCTTCCTACCATTATTCCTACCAAAGTGGACCACCTCACACTTGCCAACATTAAATTCCATTTGCCATTTCCTGGCCCATTCGCCCAGCCTATCTAGATCCTTCTGCAGACTCTCCACACCCTCCGCACAATTTGCCTTTCCCCCAATCTTGGTGTCATCAGCAAATTTCGACACCATACACTCGGTTCCCTCCTCCGGATCATCTATATAAATGGTAAAAAGCTGAGGCCCCAGCACCGACCCCTGGGGCACTCCACTAGTCACCATCCGCCAATCCGAATAGCACCCGTTGACCCCCACTCTCTGCCTCCTATTTGACAACCAATCCTCTAATCTTCCAGGCTCCCTTCACACACATTTCAGATTCACACACAAAACAAATCCGCTTCACTGACACACATCAGAGCTAGCACATTCTCACTGCTCAGCTGACTTTGTCAGCCCTGCTTCACCAATGTGGAAAGTCAGTCTAGAGGTTAAAAAAGGTTTGCCTGAAAAGGTTGCAATCGCCTATTGAACAGCAAATTTTAATCAGAGAACTGGCATCCTAATATAGTAGATTCTTAAAATCCTGTATGAAATGGTTTCCTCCCTTTCCAAAAAGGCCAAAAATTGGAAGGTCAGCAGTGAAAGATTGGGTTAAGGAGCTGTGAAAAATGGCGCTGAGGGTCACGCAGCCCTAATTAAGAACAGCAGGAAACTACGAAAGAAATCTTGTGACAGCACTGGAACAAACAAACATGACAGCACTGTTCATGTCCAATGCATAATTTAATGGACTGCACAGCACAGGGAATGAGCCACTCTGTGTGTCAAAGAACTGCAGGCAGCTTGTGATCCATGGTTTAGCTATCCCTGAACTACCCTATAATGGGCAATAAGAAAATGGTTGGCTTGTTAAATAGTACACTATCTTATGGCTATATATGTAGAGCAATGATTATCATCTTACATGCAGATTGTTTATCTAGATTATTGGAATAGAAGAATATATCATGGCCTGTACAGGGTAATCATAGTAACACACTGGAAAATTTTAATTTTCAATGTGTGGATTAAGTCATGGACTGTATGGGTGTGGTTGGAGCTGCCTATCTGGAGGACATGAATACAAGTGGATAAAAGTCATACTTCATCTATACAAAGTCTTGGTTAGAACACATCTGGAGTAGTGAGCAGTTCTGGGTATCACACTGCAGGAAGGATATAGTGGCAATGGAAAGAGTGCACTGCAGATTTTTCAGAATAACACCTGGACTGAAGGTCAAATGATGAGAGATTACACAAACTAGGTTATGGTCCCTGAAAATTACAAGGCGATTTGACCCAATTGTTAATTTTAAAACTGAGATTGATAGTTTTTCTTAAGCAAAGGTGTAAAGGGATATGGGCAAAGCTGGCTATATGGAGTTAGTTTGCATATCAGCTCTGATCTTGTAGAATGGTAGAACAGGCTGAAGGATCTAAGCGTACTCCTCCTGTTCCTATGTTGTCCACTAGCTTTGTGGAAGATCAAACGCGGGTCTCCTGCATTGGGCCTTTCATGAGATGTTCTTGTGAACTCCAATGAGCTTTCCAAGCTTCATCCTGGTTGAAATTGCATTTTTGAAGGTGAAACATATGAGCCCAAAAGGGCCTGCACAATTGCAAGCAGTATTTTAGGGACTTTTTAAGGACCTCGTGCTTGGGGAATACTTATTTTCCTTGGAACACTTCAGAGGACAGTAGTCAGGTATAGGAGGCTGTAAATGAGGTAGGTAAGGGACCAGAGGTCCCATTTGTCTGACAGGTTTGACGTTCTTTTAGCATTTCTGCACGAGAGTGAGGGCTGCAGAGTAGATGAGCTGACTGGCCGTGGTGCTGTGGTATAGGAAGCTATTCAAGTGGGGGAGCAGAAGGGAATGAAGTGTTAGTTGGGGAAAGTATAGTGAGGGGGATTAACACTGTTCTCTGCTGCAAAGAGCAAGGGTCCAGCAGGCTCTGTGGCCTCCCCAGTGCCAATACAAAAAAAAAAGAACAACCCGGCACGGGAAACAGGCCCTTCGGCCCAACGAGCCCGCGCCGTGATTTTAAAGCATTTTCCTACACCAACCTTGCCCCATGTGTATGCGAATGGTACCCCTATTGTAGCCAGATTCAGGGGAGAATAGTGTAGGGTCAATTTGGTACACAAATCAGCCTAAGAGCACATCTTTGGGGTGTGGGAGGAAACCAGAGCACCCGGAGGAAACCCACGCAACCACAGGGAGAATGCGCAAACTCCCACAGACACCGGCCCAAATCCATGTATCTGCACAGCTAGCAGTGATAGTCACTAAGCTGTTGTGGTGCCCGTCTGCTGGTCCAGGTTTAAGCACACACATCGACACAAAGTACTAGGCCACTCTCGAAACATCCAAGAGCAGCCCACGCACGACCCACCATGTGCATGCCCCTCGTTTGATAACAAGGTGGACCGACACCTGTGGATTAAAAGAGACAAAACGTTAACATGTACTATTACATTTCCAGTATCGACCCGAGGCTCTGACCCTTTTTAAAACCATCTTATATAACCCTCCATCCCTGTTTCACTCATGTGCCTATCTAAGTAAACCTTAAACAAGTCCAGCGTGCCTGCCTCCACCACCTTACTTGGTAGTGCATTCCATACCCCCACGACCCTCCGTGTGAAAAACCTTCCTCTAGTATCCAAATTATACTTCTCCCCTCTCACCCTTAGATCGTGACCTCTCGTGATAGTTGTCCCCAGTCTAGGGAAAAGCCTGCCAATGTTGACTCTATCTATACCCTTCATTATTTTATACACCTCTGTCAGATCCCCCCTTAATCTCCGTCTTTCTAAGGAGAAGAGCCCCAGTTTTCCCAATCTTTCCTCATAACCCAGTCCTTCCATACCAGGCAGCATCCTGGTAAACCTCCTCTGCACTCTCTGCAGGGTCTCCACATCCTTCCGGTAGTAAGGTGACCAGAACTGGACGCAGTACTCCAAATGCGGTCTAACCAAAGTTCTGTACAACTGAAGCATTAGACGACAGCTCTTATAATCTATATCCCTTCCTATAAAGGCTAGCATTCCATAAGCTTTCTTTGCAACCTTCTCCACCTGTGTTGACACCTTCAGAGACTTGTACACTTGCACTCCCAGGTCCCTCTGCATTTCTATACTCTTAATTGGTCTACCTTTTATCATGTAACTCCTCCCTGCATTATTCCTTCCAAAATGCATCACCTTGCATTTGTCAGGATTAAATTCCATCTGCCACAAAAAGAGGTCCCAGTACTGAGCCCTGCGGCACACCACTGGTGACAGACCTCCAGCCAGAAAAGGACCCTTCCGCTACTACTCTGTCTCCTGTTGCCTAGCCAGTTTTCAATCCATCTAGCTACCTGTCCTTGTATCCCATGTGCCTTAACTTTTGGGAACATCTGTTAAGGGCTGGAGACGAACTTGGAGTGGGAGAGGGTCCAGACAGTTAGCAACAACTTAAGTAGAACTGGGAAAGAGGTTCAGTATAGTCAGTGTGATGAGTTCAGCACCAAATTTAGGAGCAGAACCACAAAGGTAATGATCTCTGCATTATTACCTAAGACATGTGCAAATTAGCATAGGGCAAATAAGATTAGAAAAATGAATGCATGGCTCAAAGACTAATGTGGAAGAAGTGGGTTTGTGGGGCATTGCTGCCAGTATTGGGAAAATGGGATCTGTAACATTGGGAAGTCCACATATGGACTGTGTTGGGACCAGTGTTTTTGGGCCACGTAACAGGGGAGTAAAGAGGATTTTAAACTAAATATTGGGGACAAGGAATCAAATTGGACAAGATGTGATAAATCAAGAATAGGGGTCATAGTACGTAGGAGCAGAAGTCGATCATTTAGTCCATCAAGTCTGCTCCACCATTCAATGAGATTATGACAGATCTGACAATCCTCAGCTTCACTTTCCCACCTAAATCAAAGAATTACAACAGTGCAGGAGGCCATTCGGCCCATCATGTCTACTTCACCATTCAATGAGATCATGATGGACAATCCTCAACTCCACTTTCCTACCATATCTCCATAACCCTTAATTCTCTTACTGATTAAAAATCTGTCTCAGCCTTAAATACATATTGGCCTCTATCTCCCTCTACAGTAAAAAATTCCACAGAGACAAGGCAAGAAAGAAAGATATCAACACAGGAAATGATAAACAGACTGCAACAAGATGAGATAGAGTACAAATCTATGAAGAATCAGCAGATAACGCTAGAGATTACAAAAACAAAAGGACAAAATTAAAAGCTCTGTATCTGAACGCATGTAGCATTTGAAACAAAACACATGAACTGACAGCATAAATAGAAATAAACAAACAATTTGATAGCTATTAATAGCATGGCTACAGGATGACAAATACCTGAATATTGAAGGATATGACATTTAAGAAAGACAGGATGGTAATTAATGAATGGTTGTATTAGTATAACAGAGAGCGATGACAAAGTACAGGAAACCAGAATATAGAAGTGGTTTGGGTAGAGATGAAAAATGATAAAGACGAGAAGTCACTTGTGGGAGTGATGTACAGGGCCCTTAACGCTAACCACAGGTATGATAGGGTATAAAGGAAGAAATAATGGGACCTCATCAGAAAGCTGTGGCAATAATCATGGGGGATTTTATTCTATGTATATATATATATATTGACTGGAAAGATCAGATGAGTAAAAGGTGGCCTAGATGAGGACTTCATAGAATCACCTAATTGTGAAAGTGCTTCTAGGTAGCAGCAACCATAATATGACTGAATTTTAAATTCAGTTCAAGGGAGAGAAGAATGAATCCAAGGTTCATATTTAAACTTAATAATAGCAATTATAAGGACATGAAAGCAGAGTTAGCTGAATTGAACTGGCAAATGAGTTTAAGGGATAGGTCAATAGAGATGCAGTGATAGACATTTAAAGGGGTATGTCACAATACATAGATGATACTTGGGTAACTAAAAAAGTTAGATAGTATCAAACGCAATGAAAGACTTTCAAGAGTTCATGGAATTGATAAAGAAATTAGCAAACAGGTCCTCAAAAGGTGGTAATCTCCAGATTACTTACAAAGCCATGTGCTAGTGATCATGATAATAGAATAGACCAGATGAAAGCATTACTGGAGAGATGATGCAGAAGACTTCAGGTTTCTGGGGAAGGTGGGATCTTTACAAGCCTAAATAGAACTAGGATGAATGTCTTAGCAAAGAGATTTGTTACTGTTGTTGGGGGGGATTTTAAACTAGATTGGCAGGGGATGAGAACCCAAGGGCAGATTCCAACAGGTCTAATTAAAAGGGAGCAGGAGACATAAATAAGTGAGTGACTCTGAAAGACAGAAGCATCAAAGGTACTTATATGCAAGATGTAAAACAAACAAAGCGAATGAGCTGAGGGCACAGGTAAGACACATGGGAGCATGATATCATTGCTTGGAAACTTGGCTTAAAGAGGGCAAAAATGACAGTTCAACATCCCTCGATCTGTTCAAGCAGGATAGAAGCTGAAAAGGTTGTAGGTGTAGCATCATTTGTTAAAGAATAAGTTACAGCTGAGAGGGGGATGATACACTAAATGAAGCATCAAATGAGGCCATGTGGTTGAGCTCAGAAATAGAAAAGGGGACAACTTCACCATGGAATGTACTTTAGACCTCCAAACACTGCAAAGGAGCTAGTAGAGCAAATTTCTAAGTTCAAAAAACAATAGGGCAATAAGAATTAGGAACTGCAGCTGCCCAACTGTGATACAATAGGCACAGAAGACACAACATTTTTGAACTATATTGAAGAGAACCCTTTAATCAGCAGGGAACAAGCTCAGGGAGAGGGAACACAATAAATGGATTTGGTCTCAGGACGGCCCTGTCTCGGGGCAGGGAAAGTGGAGGCCTCGGTCCCGGCTGCCAGCCGGGCTCTCTTACCTGAGTGATGGAGTCTCCGAGTAAGATGACTCTGGGCCACAGGAGACCGCAGGCCGACATGATCCCCGGACCCGGCGGTGCTCCGTCTCATTCCTTCCCCCGGCTGTGCGGCCCGACCCGAGCGTTCCTCCCACACCGCCGCCCAGTCAAACCTGCAACAAAACCTTCTCCTCCCCCAGACTGGGGGGTTTCTTCTCCTTTTCATTTGTTCTGTTTTAAATAAAACCATCACATTTCTAACCTACCTTATAACAATAAGGCTCTGAAGTAGAGAAAGTTTACATCACATTATCCCTCGGTTTTAAAATATATTTGAAACAAGATAGTTGCTTAAATGGGAACAATACAGGATAGTGTTATAATGCTATAATAATGCAGAATAATGCTATAAATGCTAAGACAAACCACTATTTACACAAGATCACAGAAGTTTGTGTTTCCATTGTTTTTCTTTCAAAAATATTTAGAGATAAAGGAGTAATCTGGAACCTGACAGAAAAGTGGGTAACATGACTGGAATGAACACATAACTTTGGCTCTATGATTTCCAAAACTTCCTACTATTGGAATTTTACTTGTCTCAAATCTGAATCTACTGTAGTCTAGGAATTCTGAAGAAGTCATATCACAGAAGCTGCCAGACTTGCTGGGTACTTCCAGCACTTTTTCCTTTGATTTCAGATTTCCAGTAATTTTGTTTTTATTCTATTATAGAATAATTGATTGACATGATTAGTCAAGAACATGCAATTACCAGGAAGCTCGATAGACTATAGATTATTTTCTTCTAAAAAATTATTTTTACTGTAATTCTATTTGCAATGAATATTGTACATCCTATTGATGTAACACCTAATAACTAGGATTTCCTGTTGTTGCATGTTGTGAATTATAGGTTTAATGAAAGAAAACACCACTAACATGGTAATGAACATTATTATCATAAATTTCTTTTTGGAAAAAATCTCCAATTCTGTATGGACCATGGCAATGTAACACATGCCAGCAATATTTTGTATTCTAAAAGATACAAAAATAATGAAAAACATTTAAGAAGAGTTTTACAAAGATAGCTCCATTTTCTGCAGTCACAAAGTATAGCACACAACAAAAATAACCAACTTGTTGAAAATATTTATTTTTTATAGAAACTTGACATTTTTAAAAAAGCATTTGCTTCCATCTTACTATGCACCCAACAGACACCATAGTATTCATCTGCTAAGGCTGTGCCATTTGTTATTCAGCATCTCCTTACCATTCATTCAAGACTCTTAGCAAAGTGTGTGTTTTCAGGAGAATAATAATGCATCATTCCAAATTAACCAATAATGCAATTTCTGTCTCTGCAATTGCAGCCTAAGGCTGCAATTTACTAGTTTTTTTTCTGTTAAAGAGATACTGGTGTAGTTCTAAAAGTTTTCAAGTTGTTTGAAAGTTACCACAAAGTTCACATTTTCAGTTTTTCCAAACTCCAGGTCTCTCTCATCCTGACTTGAAACTGTATTGGTGTTCCTTCATCATCGCTTGGTCAAAATCCTGGAACTCCAGACCTAATAGTTCTGTGGATCTACATTGATCACAAGGATTGGAGTGGTTCAAGAAGACAGCTCACCAGCACCTTCTCAAGAGTAATTGGGGTTAGGCAATAAATATTGGCCTTGCTGGCAACATATACATCCCATGAATGAATAAAAGAGAAACTGGATCAAATCATCGGCAGCATTTACTAATGGGTTTCGCAGAACAAAAACGGAGGATGTGATTCAAACACTATATCCTACAATCTGAAAAAACAGGAGAGCACAGTTCACATTTACCACTATTCTTCACAATTTCAAGAGAGTGCCGGGTGTATTGTTTCATAAAGCCTTTGCACTGCCACTTCTACCATTTCTCGAAGTGGTTCATCTTCCACACTGCCCTCTTCACAAACAACCACCTGTGGGGAAAGAAACGAGTAGAATTAGAAAAACTTTAAAAGAGGTGTGCAGGAAGACCTATTTTTAAAATAAAACAACTCTGCACAATATTTTTCGAAAGCTTTTAAAATTCCACTTTAATGTAAATATCACATTTATTTCTTCTCCCATGTGTAAATCTGGAAGTGCTTGGATCCATGTTACTTCCTCTGGAGTCCTCACTGATGGATCTCGCAGTTGATTTCACACAAGAGATAGCTGCTAAGACGGGGTGCTACAAGTGAGGTAAATAAACTTGAAGGTCTAGAAAGTTTTAAAAAGTATTACCTGTCTAGATGGAATACATCACAATGGGAGAATTCCACCCCAACTTATTACTTAAATTAACATGGGTTGGAAGCTAATTTAAGGACAAATTCTATTTCTTAAATGAAAAGGTTGGGCAAAATTAGAAATATTTCAAGTTGATTTTTTATTATTCCCTAGTCAACTCTGAAAAATTATTTTATATGTTTGTGCTCATCAAGATAATTAATAACAATAACAGAAAACTACACATCAAAGTTCAGCACCAAACACACTCAGATCAGGTACATCATGAACGAAAGGCAATTTCAAAATCTGCTTTAATCTCAACCCCAATACAGACAAGATGCAACACATCCATTTAATCAAAGCTTAATTTATCCAGCAGTGTAAGCTTCGTCCAGCACAGCTGTCCAATTAATGCTGAATTTTGGGCAAATTGGTGCTATTGATTTTATGGAAATGATTTTAGAGTGACTGAACTTATTTTACTTAGCACACTCAGTAGGTAGAGAGAAGGCTTTGGTCTATTAGTGCACTTAGAAATTATTTTACTTACATGTAACTAAATTACATTGATTCTGAGTGGGAAACAAACAATTAAAAATATAACTTCAAGCTACTGTTAGATTAAACCCTACATTACAGAAAGAGGCCACTCCGCCCATCGAGTCTGCACCGACCACAATCCCACCCTGGCCCTACCTCCACATCTCTACATATTTACCCACTAATTTCTCTAACCTACACATCTCTGGACACTAAGGGCAATTTTAGCATGGCCAATCAACCTAACCTGCACATCTTTGGACTGGATTAAGTTTGAGAAAAGATCATGAGATCTTTTGTACACAGAAATAATCATTTATACCGTATTCCGTTTTATGTTAGTTCTGTGGTACAGTTAAGGGACTGGAAATGTAGATAAGAACATAAGAACATAAGAAATAGGAGCAGGAGTAGGCCATCTAGCCCCTCGAGCCTGCCCCGCCATCCAATAAGATCATGGCTGATCTGTTGTGGCTCAGTTCCACTTTCCCGCCCTCTCCCCATAACCCTTAATCCCCTCTCTTATCAAGAACCCATCAACCCGCTTCTTAAAAATATTTAGCGAGGCAGCCTCCACCACTTCAACGGGCAGAGAATTCCAGAGATTCACCACCCTTTGAGTGAAGAAGTTCCTCCTCAACTCCGTTCTAAACCGCCTCCCCTTTATCTTGAGGCTGTGCCCCCTAGTCCTACTGTCTTTTTTGAGCGGCAAGAGTCTCTCCACCTCTATCCTATCCATCCCATTCATCATCTTATACGTCTCAATGAGATCTCCCCTCATTCTTCTAAACTCTAACGAGTACAAGCCTAGTTTATTCAGCCTCTCCTCATAGCTCAATCCCCTCAACTCCGGTATCAGCCTAGTAAACCTCCTCTGCTATCTGTAGAATGACAACAAATCCATAAAGCAGTAACCGGTATCATAAAAAATAGCCTTGAATAGTTCTAATCTTCTCTTGAATACATCTGTAGGGTTATTCTTTCATGCACATATAAATTGATAAGACGTTTTATGTTATGTCTTATGACTGTGTGATGGAACCTTTTGGAATCTTTAGCACATTGGTTTACTTTAGGTATTAGTAGCTCAAAGATTGAAGGTTGTGGATGGGGTGACTGTCTTTTAATTGAATTTAAAAGTGAAGTCATTGTGTGGTTAGAAGAAATAGTAAGATGGAAGAAAAAGAAAATTAAGATCAAAATAGCCATACTATGCATTCTTCTACAGCAGTATCTAACCTATATTCCAAGTGCCAACTCCAAATATGTCTGTTCACTTAACACTGAGTAAACTTCCAGGTGTTTGATTTTGTGTTTCAAACTCACTCTTACCATATAGGCACAGTGCTTTGCAATATTGGGAATGATACATTTCCTTTAATGATAACTGATGACGTTCCATGG
Organism: Carcharhinus amblyrhynchos; assembly: GCF_965287045.1. Classification (NCBI taxonomy): domain Eukaryota; kingdom Metazoa; phylum Chordata; class Chondrichthyes; order Carcharhiniformes; family Carcharhinidae; genus Carcharhinus; species Carcharhinus amblyrhynchos. Next base: position 35,809,895 of record NC_137330.1, on the reverse strand, counting down.
TCACCATTACTGAGACTGGCTTTCAATTCCAGAATTCTATTAATTTGAATTCAGAATCCACCAGCTCCATATGGGATTTGAACCGATCTCCTCAGAGCATTAACCTGACTTATGAATTACCATTATACCACCAGCTCCCCATTATAAACCACTGAATGCATCTTCATTGGCATTTTTGCAGCTCGTCTGGATTGTGTCTGCACAGAGAACTATGTTGGGAAAAACAATCTCTTTGGCTCATTATATTGTTCTAAAGCATTCCTATTTTATTATTTCTACCTTTGATCTGTCTGCATGCTGAAATTCTTTTGAGAGTTTCAAAATGTTTGCTTTTATAATTGTGATGCACTCTGATGTTATCATTATTCAGTTAATGGGCCAGGAAATGGCAAATGGAATTTCATGTTGGCAAGTGTGAGGTGGTCCACTTTGGTAGGAAGAATGGTAGGAAGGACTATTACTTACGTGGCGAAAAACTGCAGCAGGTGACGGTGCAGAGGGACCTCGGGGTCCTTGTGCATGAGTCGCAAAAACCCAGCCTGCAGGTGCAGCAGGTGGTCAGGAAGGCGAATGGGATGCTGGCCTTCATAGCGAGGGGGATTGAATATAAAAGTAGGGAGGTCTTGCTGCAGCTGTATAGGGCATTGGTGAGGCCGCAGCTGGAGTACTGTGTGCAGTTTTGGGCGCCGCACCTGCGCAAGGATATTTTGGCCTTGGAGGGAGTGCAGAGGAGGTTTACTAGGCTGATACCGGAGTTGAGGGGGTTGAGCTATGAGGAGAGGCTGAATAAACTAGGCTTGTACTCGTTAGAGTTTAGAAGAATGAGGGGAGATCTCATTGAGACGTATAAGATGATGAATGGGATGGATAGGATAGAGGTGGAGAGACTCTTCCTGCTCAAAAAAGACAGTAGGACTAGGGGGCACAGCCTCAAGATAAAGGGGAGGCGGTTTAGAACGGAGTTGAGGAGGAACTTCTTCACTCAAAGGGTGGTGAATATCTGGAATTCTCTGCCCGTTGAAGCGGTGGAGGCTGCCTCGCTAAATATTTTTAAGAAGCGGGTTGATGGGTTTTTGATAAGAGAGGGGATTAAGGGTTATGGGGAGAGGGCGGGAAAGTGGAACTGAGCCATGACAGATCAGCCATGATCTTATTGAATGGCGGGGCAGGCTCGAAGGGCCAGATGGCCTACTCCTGCTCCTATTTCTTATGTTCTTATGTTAAAAGGTATCAACCATTAATGTTAAACAGGTTTCTGAAAAGAAATCTAGAGAGTTTTCTGACATGGGTTCTTTGTGGATGATAGTGAAGGAGTCTGTGGTGTTAGCCATGAGTCAGTGATAGTGTTCTCGCCCAGAGTCATAAAACTGTCACCATAAAAACCCATCTGGTTCACTAATTTCCTTTAGGAAAGGAAATCTACCATTCGTACCTGGGTAACCACAGCAATGTGGTTGACTCTAGCAGTTTAAAGGCAATTAGGGATTGGTAACTAATGATGCCAATGACAGTCACATCTCAAAATGTGGAATGAAAAGAGCAATACTTGCTTACTTAGGCACACCAAATCCTTAGAAACGGAAGTAAGTGCAATATAACACATTTCACACAAGTAATTATTGAAATTTACTAGTTATTCATCATTGCAGTTGTCAGAGCTCTCTATTAGTTAATCCTTGACTCAGTGAAGTTAGTTAATTAAGTCAATTTAAATCTTAAACCTAACTTACAAAGGATATCTGAAATGCTAGGAAACCCACATACATAAACTGTGATTCTAACTCTACATGTTTCCTATATGTAGGTGCATGAGAGGGAATATCTGCAGCCTCACCCTTGTGGTTACGTAATCATTGGCATGTCAGGACCCGTAAATAGAAAGGAGCAGGAAGGTGGAACAAGGATTTTGTGACGTGAAAAGAAGGCAAAAGAGTTTTTCCCATCATTAGAAATTGCCTGATCCGGTCAGGAAAGTGGTGAATACTTGCCCGTGTATCCAGAGAAATATTTGCTGCCTTGCCGTCAACTGTTATAGAGAGAGTATTGCCAGTTTTAGATTTGGTCACACATTCCTGTCCAAACATATCTCTGAAAGAGAAAAGAAACAACTTTGCAGGTTTTCAAAAAGGCTGAAGAGAAAAGACAGATATCACAACTGGAGTCCTTGTTTGGTTCTCAATTTTATTTGCACCTATTAAATCTGTCATTGAAGAACATTAATACCATAGCTAAGACAACAGTAAATGTTGAATTCGGCACTATTCATTCCTTTCGGTTAGTAAAGGTTGCACTCATTTTTAGGTAAGGTTGTATTTATCAGAATAGTGAATGCAATGAGTGCAGAACGAGGCCATTCGGCCCATCGAGTCTGCACTGACCACAATCCCACCCAGGTCCTATCCCCATAGCCCCATGCATTTACCCTAGCTAATCCCCCTGACACCAAAGGGCAATTTAGCATGGCCTAACCCACATCTTTGGACTGTGGGAGCAAACCGGAGCACTGGGAAGAAGCCCACGCAGACATGGAAAGAATGTGCAAATTCCACACACAAAGTGACCCAAGCTGGGAATCGAACCCAAATCCCTGGCACTGTGAGGCAGCAGCACTAACCATTGTGTCACCATGCCACCCCAGTTTGGAAACTTATGAACATACTTCCAAGGAAATAAAATATGTTGTCTGGGGAGATTCCTGATGGAACTGCTTGCTGATGCCCCTGAATTTGACTTGCTTACTGAAGCTATAGATACGTGCTCCAAAATAAGGGCCTTTTTAATATCACCTGGCCAGTGAGTAATGCTCCTTCTAAGCTGCAGAAGGTTTCCACGCAGGCCAAGCCAAGTTGGTCTCTTAAGCTATGTTGTGCTTGTGCGAAAAGTTTAAGGGGCCTGCATACTTTAAGTAAGTGTCCACACACAATAAAAACTATTAGAACGAACGTTGTCACTCAGTGCTTTATGCTAGAAGAAGTGAGGGTAAAACCTTCATCTTAAAAGGTCTACACTGTGGCATACACTTTGCAAAATTCTGCCTGTAGATAACATATCCTGGCTAAGGGGAATTCAGCACGACAAAACACATGGAAGTAGATGTTGAAGAATAACCAACTGGCAATGTTAAGTGCATGGTGGAATTGACAGGGGGCACTCCTAATTGACAGAGGCTCCTAATTAACAGAGTTCACTCCTAATTCATTTAAATTATTTGTTCAATCATTACATCTACAAGTTCCTGCTCTCTACCTGTTTGTGTGAAGTTTTTTGCTCTTATGACATGGAAGGTTTATGCCTAGTCCAGTTATTCACTGAGCAAATTTTGATTTCTGCCATCTTTTCAGAGTGAGGCTAATTATTTCTCCAAAAGCAGGGAATTGTGAGGTAGAGTCTTTTGGAACCACCACATCTCTCAGTGATAGCATTGGGAGAGGTATGGGACCCTGTGGAATCATGTATTTTTGCAAATAGGTGGGGGAGAAGAGAAAGAGCTAAAACGATGTTGAGAAAAAATAAATTAATAATGTTTTAAACGTGTGGGGTGAGGCGATTCTCCCATCTCACTGCGCTAATTTTTTAGTGCAATGGGCTGGGAGAATCTCACGGCGGTTGGATGTGTGGGATTTGTGCATGCATTCCCACCGTGGTAGCGTCTCCCATTGCCGGATTTCCAGCAGCACCTGCTCTGCACTGGAAATTGGCAGGCAGGCAGGTTAAGTATTTAAACTGTAATTTCAAAATCATTTAAATGCTATTAGTGGGTCCAAGACTGGTGTTGTGAAATACGGTAGGTACACCCACAGTGCTGTAATGGAGGGAGTTCCAAGATTTTCTCAGTGACAAGAATGCATGACATTATATTTCCAAGTCAGAGTGATGTGTGGCTTGGAGGGGAATTTCCTGTCTGTGGTGTTTCCAGGTATCTGTATTCAGAGGGGCAATTTTTTCACCGAGGATGGTGAATGGAACAAGTTGCCAGAGATAGTAGTAGAGGTGGGTACAATTTTTTCTTTTAAAAGCATTTAGACAGTTACATGTGTAAAATGGGTATAGAGGGATATGGGTCAAATGCGGGCAATTGGGATTAGCTTTGGGGTCTAAAAAAAGGATGGTATGGACAAGTTGGGCTGAAGGGTCTGTTTCCATACTGTAAATCTCTATGACTGAAGTCTCCAGGTCCACTAATATCTACCCCCCTATTAAAGTGTTTCCCTCCAGTGAGGTTTACAGTAGCTCCCCACTATCGGGGAACTAGCAGCCTGACCCTGCTGGAGTGAAGGGCGGGGATTGGGGGGGGAGGGTGCATTGGGGCCCCTCAGAGGATTGGGCAGCAGGGGGCTACCCTCTGGGCATTGGCACCCTGGCAGCTTGGGTGCCCCAGCACTGCTCAAGTGCAAAGTGAAAAAGCCCAGGGGCATCTTAGCATTACCCCACCCCTCGGACATCGGGCTGTACCCAGGGGGCATGACATATAGGGGTGGCCTGGTAGCACAATTGATGGAGTTGGGGGTCGGGGGGGGGTGGTCCTGCTGCCACTCTGCATTAGGATCATTGGGAGAAGGAGGGAGGCCAGTGATTGGTGCAGGCTGGGGGTTTGAGGGGGGGGAGGCTGGAGTTTGCAGCGAGGGTTGGGGTCTCAAGACTGGGCTGGGGAATAGTCAGGGAGCCACGGGTCTGACCAGCAATCAGGAAACCATCAATTGGGGGCCACTGCGCATATGTTGATCTCGGCGCTCTCAGAACAACACATGTGCAGTGGCCTGCTCAGTGCACTGATTTCAACCTCTCCAGTGGGAAGAGGTTCCACCCCCTACAGTTTTTAATGATATTCACGCTGGTGGCCTCTGCAGTGCACAGCATGTGGGAGATTCCTTGCTGAGATCCCACTGAAAAAAAATAGCGTGGATTACTCCAGTTTTTACGCAAATTCAACACAATTTTTTGAGAAGAATTTCAACCCTGGTGTGTTCTCAGCTACAAACACAGACTAAACAAGGAATACTTTTTTTTAGGCACTAGAATTCAAACAAAGTGAAGCAACTTACTCAAGCATAATCTCCAGCCTCTTTGCATATGTTTCCTTGTCGAATTTTCTATTTGCACTTTGTTGCACAACTAGAAAATACAGAAAATTTTAGCACCTAACAATTTATTAAACAAAATAACACAATTGAAAAGGTGGACATTAGAAATATATTAGATCTATATGGCATATATGGTTCTATTAATAATTAAAAAGCATCTACAATACAGGTTTAAAAAATATAACACAATTAGCAGGAAACACTGATTCATACAGCACTGTGAGGCAGCAGTGTTTCAATTCTGTAGAATGAACTACTTGCCTGGGCGCTGCTCAGTTCAATTTTAAAAAATTATTCATTTTTTTCTGTTGCATACTAATGCAGACATCAGGTTACTACATGTCCCTTAGTTTGTTGAATTGCCTACCTACAATGACGTAACATAATGAAAAGATTCTTTATAGTAAAGCATTATCATCTTACATTTGTTAATACAACACAGCTTCCCCCTCAGTTAGGGGGCAAAGAAAGATGCCTGTGTTTTACTGAAGCACATTGACCCAAAGGTCTCGAGCTTTAACTCCTAGTCTGCTCTGTGACGTAAGATTTCAGCCAAGTCAGCCATTTGGTGTACCATAACAGACCCCGGTAACAAAAAAATTAATATAAAAATCCACCAGGTTTCCTGTTCCTGACTGGCATCCAGTTACCATGTTGAAAAGCGTTTTCTTTTGTGTCCAGCGATGATAGGATCAGGTTCAGATTATAATAACCTTCATGGTTGCATCATCTGCCAAAGTTCAATATTCAGGCTCATACAAGAATGACTAGCTACCTGGGCAGGCTACCAGCAGCCATAAACTCTTACCCGAGTAACAGTTTTCAGTAGCAGAGGTAAGAAAATTTTAAAAAAAGATATCATGTGAAAAGGGAACAACTGAAGCTATGAAAATGGACACACCCTTTTGTGCTTTAGGGTTTGACTGTACTTCCAGAATCACTGTCATCACCGCGTCTGCATACATGTCATTTAATGGATTGGCCACCCACTGTGAAGAACAAATAAAAAGTTTAATATAGACAACTTTATTGAAGTATCAAATTCTTTTTATTTAATCATCCTGTGGTTTACTAACTTGGCCGATCAGTCATGGATTACTGAATAAAACATAGTGGGAAAATATTTGCAGTTATATAGTAAAAGACAAGAACATATTCAGTTATTGGAAATGAAGATAAACAAAACTGTGCAGTCATTTGAAAAATAAAACAACAAATGTGGAGCTGATGATAAAGTGCAACTCCATGATGCTTATTGGTGAGAGGGAAGTATTGACAAGTGTTAGCCTGGTTCAACTGTAAGTTGATTATCTATAAGGATGGGAAGGGTCCATTTACTTTAGCAGGCAGGACCGTAACTAGGAGACATAGACTTAAAGTGAGTGGTAGAACGATTAGAGGGGAGATGAGGAAATATTTCTTCACCCAGAATATTGTGGGGGTTTGGCACTCACTGCCTGAAAAGATGGTACAGGCAGAAACCCTCAACTTATTTAAAAGGTGTCAAGAGCCGTAACCTGCAGGACAGTGGTCCAAATGCGGGGAAGTGGGATTCACCAAGGTGATTCATTTTTCTGCCAAGTGGCCTCTTTCTGTGCTGTAAATTTCCTATGATTCTAAGTCAGAAAGCTCAAGTTCCCAGTTTGACCACTTCATTTGGGCTCACACCTCAGTAGAGGATCAAGGGAATTCCATGTTTTGGTTTGCTTTGTTTAGAGAGAAATTTTAAAATTCAGATCCTCTCTGCCTGCTTAGGTGGATGTAAAATGCCCAATTTAACCATTTGGTCAGCACCATCAAAATAGATTAACTGATCATTTATCTCACTTTTTTCTGCTGCCACATTTAGAAACTCTACAGTGCAGCAGGAGGCCATTCAGCCCATAGAGTCTGCACCGACAACAATCCCACCTTGATCCTATCCCCAAACCCTACATATTTACTCCGCTAATCCCTCTAACCTATGCATCCCAGGACATGATGGGACAATTTAGCATGGCCAATGCACCTAACCCACACATCTCTGGACTGTGGGAGGAAACCAGAGCACTCAGAGAAAACCCACTCAAGACATAGGGAGAACATGCAAATTCCACACAGTGACCCAAGCTGGGAATCAAACCCAGGTCCCTGAAACTGTGAGGCAGCAGCGCTAACCACTGTGCTACCGTGCCGCAACACTTCAAAAATAACGTATTAGTTGAGAAATGTTTTGGGATATTGCAATGGTGTGAAAGGCTCTATGCTGTTTCTCTTCCTTGGTTAAAAACCATGTCCAGGACTCTCCCAAAAAGATTCTAAGTTGCCAACATGTGCAAAAATGGGAGTATATCCCTCGGGTTTTTTAAGCATGATTTTCAGAATTAATCTCCGACACACAGTGCATCACAGAGTGCCCTAGCAGGATTCACTCTGGAAATCAGTGGGCGGGGCCTATTTCTGCCCGAGAGGCCAGCAGCATAGCACTGAGTGGGCCACTGCGCATGCGCCAATCTGTTGACTTGGAGATTGGGGTATGCAATGGCCCCTTCATGCCAGCCTCTAGATTGCTGGCTAGCAAAAATTGTTGTGGAACTGATTACGAGAAAAACCTTGGTCACAGAGACAGGTGGAGGCTGTAGCGTTGAGTGGAAATCCTACAAAACGGCCTGTGCTCATGCCTTCCAGCCTGCTGCACTACTCGAGCAGTGCAACAGGCTGGGACAATCGCCTTCCATATCTTAAGTATCATCACTGGCTCAGCTTATTGCACTCTAGCCTCTCAGTCATAAGGTTCCAGGTTCATGTCTCATTGCAGGTCTTATGCACGAAAATCAAAGCTGACACTTTACCGCAGTACTGAGGGAGTGCTGCAATGTCAGAAGGTGCCGTACTCCAGATGGTACATTAAACTAAACCTTGCCTGATATTTCAAATGGATGTAGAAGATCCCATGGCACTATTTTGAAGAAGAGCAAGGGGTTCCCCCTTGCCCCGGCCAATACTTATCTCTCAATCACTGTCACAAAAAACAGATTATCTGCTTTGTTGGGATTTGCCATGAGCATTGGCTGTTGCTTTTCCTACATTACACAGCACCATTCCAGCTCCTCAGGCACTGAAAAGGTCCATATCCAAACGCAGCAAGATCTGGACATTACTCAGGCTTGGGCTGACATGTGGCAAATTACATTCATGCCACATTAGCGCCGGGTAATGACCATCTCCAACAAGAGCTAATCTAACCATCACCCCTCAATTCAATGGCATTACCATTGCTGAATTCCCCACTATTAACCCTTATCATTGAAACAAAAATTCAACTGGATTAGCTAAATATATACTGTAGCCATAAGAGCACATCAAAGGAATCCTTCAGCGAGTATCTCGCTGCCTGACTCTCCAAAGCTCGCCCACCATCTTGCAAGGCACAAGTCAGGAGTGTGATGGAAGTGCTCTCTATTTGCCTGGATGAGCACAGCTTTGACAATACTCAAGAGGTTTGATACAATCCAAACAACACAGTCTGCTTGATTGGTAAACCCTTCAACAAACATTCACTCACTCCACTGTCAATAAATAGTGACAGCAGTGTGTACCAACTCCATGATGCATTGTAGGAACTCACTAAGGCTCCTTAGGTAGCATCTTCCAAAGCCATGACCACTACCACCTAGAATAACAAGGGCAGCAGATATCTGGGAACACCACCACCTGGTGGTTCCCCTCCAAGTCACTCACTACCTTGACTTGGAAATAAATCACTTTTGACTTCACTGTCACTGGATCAAAATCCTAGAACTCCCTCTCTAACAGCACTGTAAATGTACTTACACCACAGGGACCTCAGCCATTCAGAAAGGCAATTCGCCACCCTTTCTCAAACACAGCTAGGGGTGGGCAATAATTGCTTGCCTAGCCAGCAACACCCAAATCCTATAAATGAATTTAAAAAAACAGCAACTACGCTACAAAATTACTTAATTAGCTGTAAAGCACTTTGAGACGGCTGGTAGTCATGAAAAATAATATACAAGTACAAATTTTTCTTTCTTATTTGAAGCTAGGAAGAAAAATTATTGAAAAAACAGAGTATACAATAAACTCACCTCCAATACTATCATGCCTGGCTCCTGAATCACTGTGATAGCTTTGAAGACTCTCAGTGCTGGCTTTTCTTGAACTTCTATCTCTTCCACATCATCTGAAAGGTAAAAAGTGATTCAATTAGAATACTTACAATTCTTCTTTCAAAGGCAACAATTAGAACTGAAGAATTGATCTTTAAATACATACAGCATTTAGAATTCTAAGGTAGTGTAAACTGATATTTTTTGTACATCAGATTTGTTGAACCAAGTTCTATCAAGATACAATCCCACGTGTCATCCCTGACAGAAATAGTCTTGAGATACAGAAATTTGCTTCCTTGCTGACTGAGTACATAAAATGTACTGTCTGATGTAATGGTGAGACATATGGAGCAGAATATTCCATTTTGATCGCTTTCTGCGTTGAGGTAATTACCTAAGGAGGCAATGGAGGAGTAAAAACTGACCACAGCATTTCTTATCCAGGGCAACAAAAGTAAAATGAAAAGAGGTTCCTGCAACCTGGTGATCTATTCGGAAAGCGAACATGTGAATGTTCTCTTTGCAATTACAGACAAGCTTACCATTCCCCTGCTGCCAGATTTGGTTTGCATTTTGGGGCAGCATGGTGGCACAGTGGTTAGCACTGCTGCCTCACAGCACCAGGGATCCAGGTTCAATTCCGGGTCACTGCTGTGTCTGTGTGGGTTTCCTCCGGGTGTCCAGTTTCTTCCCACAATTCAAAAAAGTGTGGGTTAGGTTGATTGGCCATGCTAAATTGCCTCTCAGTGTCAGGGGTATTAGCTGGGTAAATGTGTGGGGTTACGAGAATAGGGCCTGGGTGGGATTATGGTTGGTTCAGACTCGATGGGCCAAATGGCCTCCTTCTGTGCAGTAGGGATTCTAAGGTTACCATCTGCAAGTCATTTTTCAAACAATGGCAAAGAAAAATGCTTTATTGCAAATCCCAATAATCCAAGAAATATCAAGTTTGTCTCTAGTATCATCCCCAAATGAATGACTTGCTGATATTCACCGCCCAGACTTTAGTGAGAATGTTGATAATGCAAGGTAAGGAAAGGTGACCAACAGCCAGAAGTTAGCAGCTTCAGAGAAATGGAGGGCGAGAAAAAAACGGGACAGAGTTACATACAAACCTGCAAGAGTTTGGAGGTGTTGTGCCAATAGCACGAAAGATCCTGAGTACTGAATGGCCTGGGTCTGTGTCACTGTGCTCATTGCCAAGTCAGTATAATCTGTTAAAGAGAGAAAGATAGTAGCTTATATTTTGAGCTTGTATACTTCAAACATTAATAAGATTCTGGAATTACAGAAAGATCAACCATATAAAGACAGAAACAGTTTGTCTACAGACAGTTTTATTTTAGAGTTTGAAACAAATTTGCATGTAATTATTTTGCTAGTTCAAAGCAGTGATGTTCCCAGGAAATTTCTAAATGGGTCAAATTCCATTCCTGTTCCCTGTTCACCAGTGGCTTTCGTTTCCATTGTTCTTCAATACAACCTATAGTTTGAGCGGAGCTATCTAATGCAGTATTGCATTAAGGTGTTGAAGCTACACACAAAGAATAAGGATAAATTGAGTATTTTTCAGATTAGTGAGATGAAATAGTAGTGAACAACAGGAATCCAAATTCTGATGTTTTTGGGTTTTCATTAAAAAAAATGTTTGTTCTCAGGATGTGGGTTACCCCTGAGAGCTTTAGGGGATCAAACACAGTGTAGGGCTGGAATCATATGCAAATCAAGCTTAGAGTGATGGGTTTCCCTTTCCTGAAAGACATTAGTAAACCAACATTTTGCATTCGGGACGTGATAAAACTAAAATAAATTGATGCAAATTAACTTGTGTAACATCACAATTCTCAATGTCCTCCATCAATTTCTAAGTCATTTAAAAATGTATTTTATTTTCTGAGAGCGGACTGTTAAGGTTTGTGGTATCTGGATTTCTCTAATCTGACAATTAGGTAGCTAGCTTTGAATAAATGGAATAAAATGTGTGGCCAAACTACTGGATTAAAACAGGTCAGAATACTGAAAAATAATGGTCTCATCATTAACCAAGTCTCAGCCAGGAGCCGGCTGCATATTATTCACAGACTTAACAAGGCATTAAACTGTTTCTAGAAAAGTTGGGACAAAGTTACAGCTAACAGTAATACCTTTCTCCCTTTGTCTTTCCTTAAACTCCCAAATCATAGAACAAAATTTTAGAATAGTCACAGTGCAGCAGAAAACCATTTGCTTCACACCACCCCCCCCCTCCCCCCAAGTCCATTCTGGCTCTCTGCAAGTGCAATTTAGCTAATTCCACTCTCCTATCCTTTCTCTGTAGTTCTGCAAATTTTCCCCTTCAGCTGTGCATCTAATTCTTTTTTGAAGACTACAACTGAATCTTTTCAGGTTCTATATTCCAGATTCTAACTGTTTGCTTCATAAAAAAGCTTTTCCTCATATCAACTTTAATTCCTTTGCAATTGATCTTAAAAAGTTGTCTTCTGGTTTTCTGCCCTTCCTCTAATGTGAGCCATTTCTTTCAATCTACTCTGTTCACAGCCCTCATGGTTTTGAACACCTCTATCAAAACCCCTTTCAACTTTCTCTGCTCCAAGGAGAACAGCCCAGCTTCTCCAATCTAAGCACGTAACTGAACCTTTGATTCCTGGAACTATTCTTATGAACGTTTTCTATATCCTTTCAAAAGACTTCACATCCTTCTTGAATAAACAGGTGAAGAGGAAATTATGTTGAAAATACATGTACTTACTGGATAGGTCAGATGGAATAAGTATGTGATAGTTGAAGTTTCTTTTTACAAGTATTCCTGAAATCCTTTGACCTTGATCAGCCTTTTTATCTGCCAAGCAGCCCATGACCTGCCAAAAATTAAATAATTAAGCTCAAAATGTGATTTTTCTTTTAACCATAACCTGACAAACATCAGAAGGATGCAACTCTCTCTGCCTGCTTTCCAAACCAAGTGTCAATTAACTACTAAATGCTCCGAACATCAGTAAATAAAGGACTGAGAAAATCTGCAACTTAACAAAGTAAACAGAAATTATATAATTACAGAAATTCATAAAGAGAATTAAGAGCCAAGTGATAGTCAACGGAAAGGGGTCCATGAACCAATTTTGCCATTTCTGGAATTATCTTTCATTTGCTGGTGCCGCTTCTGTTTAGGTTTAGAAATATTATTTGAAACTAGTTTCAATTTAGCTACAAATGTAAGCCAAGTTGAATTTTTATTTAATGAGTTTAAGTTTGATATGCCGTATGGTATTTTGAATACTTATCATCTGCACCCTTCCCCTTTACAGCTAGAAGTGTTTGAGCCCATCTAATATGAATATACAGCCAGCTATACTTCTCAATTCATTTGGATATAGAATTGAGGCACAAAAGGGATTGTGCACTCTCTCTACTAATTAGGAAAGGTTGTCCTATGCTGTTCACAGTATTCTGGCCTTGGTAATGCTTCTGAGCAATAACATTTTACAATTCAAATGCAAATCAATAATGTGATTTAGATAGAAATTAATAAACCTAAAAATGAAAACTTCACCCACTGCACTCCGTAAGGTACCGGATACTGAGAAATGCATTATTCAAAAGATCACACTGAAGCAACGAAAAAGTGAAAAATAAAAACTGCACGAGTTATTCCCTAGTGACTGCAATTCAATTGGAGAAATACTACCGAGAGGCTATGCACACAACTTGAGAAGAATGAAGTATTTAAAAAAAAAGCACAATAAGTCCTTGCTGTTTTCTGGGTCACTGTAACAAAAATTTTAAAAATTTTTGAAAAAAAAGCACCATCTCACCTGATCTTGCTAGATTATAATACTCATAGTCAATGCTACGCTGATTTGATTAAATGCAAAGTACCAGAAGATTCTCGCAGGCATATATATGTGGCTTAATGCGTCACACATGACTATGCAGGTACAGTGCTGTTCCAATTTTCTAAGAACAAGTATTCATGGCCAATTTCACTCAGCAGTACATAGTACTCAATACAGCAAAAAAATCAACTAGCATCCACAGGAAGCTTATAGGTCTTTAGCAGTTGTTAGATTAGTTTCAATACATGTGATGACAAATTCTAGCATGCAGCACTACTCCAGCATCAGACTAATTACTTACATAGCTTTAGGAGGGCAAGTCAGATATCTTATGCTAAAATCTTGCAATCAAATTTATATACACGCTAACATGAAGTTGGTGCCAAAATCTCAGTATAATACAAGCATTAAGAGTATAATCAAATTCCAGCTGCTATTTCAACTAACAGAAGCACTTTTGTAATTATCTCTGGATTTGATATTTAATAAAATGCCCAAAGCCGCCTTGATTGCCTCAGGGAACTGATCCTGCAGCAGGCGGACCATGTAAACCAAGAATCTCCCAGATTCAATCTTGGTCTATCCTGAAATTGTCCTTGTACTCATTTCAAAGAAGTAAGATAGGGTGCCTAATAACTGAATGAAATATAAATCAAAGTCAATGCTTGCAACAGGAGAAAGTAAGGGGGAACTGGCAGGAATATTAGAACACCAGAAAAAAAAAGAAATTCTCTAGCCTGGCATTACTGGACAAATACAGCCTTCCCATTAGAAAAGAAATTAAATTTTACCTTGGCCAATTTTTCACCTCTGAAGTACAATGTTACAGCTTCAGTGTTGCGTGGGTTGTGGACTTCAATATGAACTTCATCATTGTCTTCATATTCTCGGATAAGTGCCGCTTTCAGCCTGGCCATTTCATTCTGTTCACCGTGGACAAGCAACTGCAAAGAAATCCCAGATGGCTATAAATAGAATGTAAACAGTGTGCAGCATCTTACAACAAAAGCACATAGCATATATATTCATTTCTCTGATTAAACGCAAAATATCTATTTATTTCATGTTTGGGAAAAATAAGACAATATAATATGTTCAAAATAAGACAATATAATACATTCCCAATCTGGTCATCCTTAAGGGAAAGGTAGTAGAAACTGAATACCTGGCTTAGATGTGAGAGAAGAAAATCAGCCATGATTTCTGACTCCAAATATGTGGATGTTAGGTTAGTGAAGCACAGGTCTGCTAATCCCCCAACCAACTCCCAACTGCACCCCCCACCCTCACACCAACCAACCAAACAACCCACCCCAACCAATGATTCATATTCTGGGCTCATACATAAAGTCTGGCCAACTGGCTGACAGCAGCAATACCTCTAATTGTGAAAATGTACTCCCATCGGAATCAGCATCTTTGAGAAACAAGGGGAAGAGAAGGAGAAATGTTGGGCAGGAAGCTGGATGGGGGGGAGGGGCAGGGCGTAAGATGTACAAAATATAAATTAAATAATTTTACAGTTCAGTACTAACCACATGTGGTGGTTTTAATGCGCGAATAAATTCACTGGTCTGTTGGTAATCTGTATGTGCAGAAAATGAGATATAATCTACTGACATCTTCAGTGGTAACTTCTGTCCAGACATGGTTGTTACCTCCTCAGGTTCTGACATAATGTGCTGCAATTGAAGAAATAGAAATATTGATAATACAACATCACCCGTGCCGAGTAATCATTAAAAAAACACAAAGTTTACATTATTGTCCATATTTACACAAAAAAGATTCAGCACCTCCTGTGTTTTTGTTACTGTGACAAGCAGATGCTTCTGCAAAACCAAAAACTGTTTAAAAGATACTTAGTTTACAAAATAATCAAAAGTGATATATATGCCCTTGTATGTACACATCTCCCAAAGCTTATTCAGTAAGATTATTTTAACAGTCTCACTGAAAGAGGCACCATATCAGACTGCTGCCATTCTGGCTCTACATACTGCTTTCAGAGGGACTTACAGGGTATCACAGCTGTCCACCCCTGTTCTTTAACAGGGTAATAGATTTCTGAGGCTGCAGCCCCCCAAAGAGTGGCAATGGCTCCATATGGGTCATAAACTTGCTTTCCTCTCTCAGGATGGCAGCATTCATGCTCCCATACTTGCCAATTCTCCAGTGACCTTGTTTTGTCCGTCTGCCAGCCCAGCCGAGACTGGTGCAGCCCAACCTGGAATGCTGCAGTCTGAAACCCAGAGTTCTAGGCCCAGGTCTGTCTGAAGTTGATCTCCAAAGACCATCTGCATTATCCTCAACTAGAGATCAAAAACCTTCCACTACCAAAACTGCAGCTACAAAGTGCGATTATCTGAGCCTCTGGCATTCGGGCAATTCATGAGGGTTATTATTTGTGTTTATATAATTGGCATCATTCAAATTTATAAATGTGGATTAGAATGTGCAGTTTCTGATGCTATTTATTCTTGTGTTCTCAGGAAGAGGATGATGTGATGGTCAGTCAGATAAATATTCTGGGTCTGGTGATAAATGGGGCTGTCTACATCAGCCTCCTTCATGTCCCTATTCGTCCGCTTCTTATTGCACTTCTTCCACCTTCTTCGCCTCCTCATGTCGTTTAACGTCATATTCAGCTGTGTGGGACTAAAGGAGGATATGAGCTGGAATCTTATTACCATTCACACCAGTGGGATTTTCCCATCCCACTGCAGTGAACAGAGATTTGGCTGGCTATCAAAATCTCCGACCATGCTGCAGCAACAGCATGGCATAAATGGCAGGCAAGATTGTAGGCTGGCACTCCTCATGTGAAAATGGCATAAAATTAGCATTTCACACATAATTTGCCAGCAGTCATTGTGTTGCCGCGACGGCATCCAGGACACATCATGTTATCAGTGTGTTGATGCATCTAGAACCCCATTTCTTTTATCGTCATGAAACCATGTTAGGCCTAAAATTTACCATTTAATTTTTCTTCCATTATTTCATTAATGCTTTACATAGTTATTTACTTTTAGAGTCCAGCGACTGGTATTTTGCAAGCAAGCACAACATCCACACTCACAAACTACAACATGTTAATCAATTGAGTCAGTTAAATTCACTTCTTTTGCAATACCAGTTCAGGAAAGAATTTTTGCATTAGAGCTCCTTGCTTTTTTTCAAATCCTATCATGGGATGATTAACTATTTGAAACAGCTAGATAGGACCTCAGTTTAATTTCTTATCAATGTACAAAGGGGCAAATTTTACTGTCCCACTCACCATGGAAATTGGAGTGGGCAAGGGGCAGACCATGGAAAGGTCCATTGACTTTGGGTGGGATTTTCCAGTCTCAGGGCAACCACTTCTGGAAAATCCCGCCCAGAGTCCTTTTCCCAGCGTAGGAGAATTAAAAACTAGGGAGCATAGGATTAAGGTGAGAGGAGAAAGATTTAAAAGGATCCTGAGGGACAACCTCTTCATGCAGATCTTGGTGTATATACAGAATGAACTGCCAGAGGATGTGGTTGCCGCAGGTACAATTGCAACATTTAAAAAGTATTTGGATAAATACATGAATGGGAAAGGATTAGAGGGATATTGGCCAAACGTTGACAATTGGGAATAGCTGGGAGGGTACCATGGTTAGCATGGACCGGATGGACCAAAAGGCCTGTTTTCATGCTGTATTAATCTGTGATTCTGTGAGTTAGGTATACACAAAGGACCACCTTCTGGATGATCTAATGAGAGGTTATGAATCACTGTTGACTTGAAGTCCAGCACAAGATGGAGACATTGTACCATCTATTGCTTTGTGCCAGTGATCAACAACAAAGGTGGCTACAGTGCTGTTTCAATACAAAGGTCACAATCAGAGTTGACATTTTTTTCCCATGAAACAGCCAAGTTGGCTCTTTGACAACCTGCATACAAGAGATGTGGCAATATCTCTCTACAGCTCTGCAACTTGAGCCAATTCCCAACTAATTTCCCATCCACAGCAGAAATGCTTAAGTTCTTCACTCAGCACATTGTGCAGGCAATTGCCAACACTGGAAACTTGACATGAAACTAACTGTGGAGATTGGCCAGACTCCAACTATAGATGGTGGAAATCTGAAGTAAGAATTGAAAGGGTTGGATACACTCAGCACCTGTCGAGACAGAAACAGTATTTTGCTTTTATTTTAATGTTCTGATATATAGAACAGTTGGAGACCGGCTAATGCCCACAGTTAACAGAATTAACATTTCAAGGCAAATATGAATTTTCATCAGAACTCTATTAACTTTGTTCTTCTCTTTGCCTTTCATCTAAAATTTGAATAAATATCAAATGAGTACTTTGAGTAGTGTTCTTTTTCACTGAGGCTAAAGGTCAAACTGGTCTGTGACACTATTAATAAACATTGGGTAGTTTGGGTTCCTGATAACAAAAAAGTTAAAAACACTCAGGCAGTAAACTAAAATCAAATGAAATAATTCGACAAGTTTTCTTTTGGAAGTTTACATACCTTGGCAAGGGTGCCTTCAACACAGTAACCTGCAATAATGACCCCATTTCTCTTATCAGTGCACCAACTTTCAAACAGTTCTCTGGACAAACCACTCTGCATCATGCCAGGAGAGGCCATCACCACACTTGGACCAATGTCATCAAAATGATCCATGCTCTTCAAAAAGAAAAGAACCCAGTCAGAAATAAAGCAATGATAATCATCATAAAGTTTCCCCTCCACACCTCTTCAGTCATTTTCCAATCATCTCTATGTAACTAATCAGCAGACTTTAAAAAAAAATCTATTGTTCAGCAGTTGCATTTTACAGAAAAAACTGAATTCTACATAAGTTTATCAGAACAGATATCATTGAATTAATTTCATCAATTTCCCTAACCAGCAGCAGTATTGCCTGTCAATACATCTATTTATTTAGTGCCAACTCATCATAAGTACTTTGAGACATACACTGAGTAAGAACTAGGCGGTGGGTTGGAATCAGTCTGTTTTGGAACCAACAGTCCTCAATTTATCACATCTTACAGTCTCCATTAACTTTGCTTTGAAAATAACGCATTGAAATTTTAAAAACATAGCTTTCTTGCTGCATTAAAAAATTCCACTTACCCTGACTAAATTCAGTTAACAACAACTGTCTCACCTTTAGGTTGCTGATGTGTTTGAAGACAAAAGGATTGTTGATGCTGATTTGTTTCCGAATTTTCTCGTTCATGGCATTGACATAGGTTTGGTATACAGCCATACATTTTTTTGCCAGGGATGAGGCATAGTAAATGGGGATGTCATGCAGCTCAGGATGGTTCTGCCAATATTCATCTGCACATAAAAGTAAACGCTTAAGTAGAAGGTTTTTTAACTTCACTGTTTTGTTGCATCTTTCATTTCCCCTGTATCCAAGCCTTTTTATTTCAGAATGATTAAGTACATGCTGGGTATGATTAAGTCAAACACAGTGTCAATTTAAACCACAATCTTATTGAAGTTTCCTATATGTCTACTCATATGTAGATGAATGGGATATCCCTTCAATTTGACCAATGGTAAAGAACATTTGATGGGGAAGGGGAGGCAAGAAGCTAAGGTCAGGTTATGTGAAATAGATACAGTCTTCCACATACTTTCAAAGAATTCTCAACAAACTGTGATATAAGGAACACACTGGACACCAAGCCAGATATTACAGATAACTAAAAGCTTGGCCAAAGAGCTGGGTTTTATGAAGGGTTTTAAAGGTACAAATAAAATTGAAGGCAGGGAGATTTGGAGAGAGAATGAAAGCACAGGGCCTAGTATGCTAAAGGTTGAACCATCAATGGTAGAATGAAGGGAAGAAGGGCTGCACAAGTTGCAAGAGTTAAAAGAATAGAGTTATGGGGGAGGTTTGAAGCCAGAGGTTACAGAAAAAGAGAGGGCAAGGCCTGGATTGATTTAAAAGGATGACAATTTTGGATTTAAAGTTTTAGGGAGACCCAAAGTAAATGCAGGTCAGGAAGGAGTGATGGTGGGTGGGGCAGGATATGATCATAGAATCATACAGTGCAGAAGGAGCCATTCAGTCCATTGAGTCTGCACTGACCAAATCCCACCCAGGCTCTATCCCCACAACCGCATGCATTTGCCCCGGCTAGTACCTCTGAAACTAAGGAGCAATTTAGCATGACCAATCCACCTAACCCGTTCATCTTTAGAGTATGGGAAAAAACCAGAGCACTCGGAGGAAACCCACACAGACATGGGGAGAATGTCCAAACTCCACACAGACAATGATCAAACCAGGAATGGAACCCAGTCCCTGACTCTATAGGCATGGTGGCATACTGGTTAGCATTGCTGCCTCACAAAGTTAAATGAAGTTTATATTTCATGGAGAATGGGAGCCTAGCGTGGTGAACATTGGAGTAGTCAATTCTGGAAGTGCAATCAGGGACAAATAAGAGCTTCAACAACAATTGGACAATGGCAGATGTGAAGGCAGGCAATGTTATGAGGTTAAAAACAGGCAGGCTCTGTGAATGAAAAGTTACAAGGTCAGATGCTCCATTCCAGATAGAAAAAACTGTCAAGATTGAAACAGTGTGGTTCAACTTGGGACAGAAGTGGAAGGGTCTGAATCTGTGTCAAAAATGCAGAATGTGTATCTGGGGCAAAGACTGATACCTCCACCCTGAAATATCCCCACATACTGGTTCAAACTTATATAAAAAAATAACAAGAATGGGGAGATAAATCAGATTTATAACATTTACCTAAAATCAGCAGCAGCTCTTGCGCACGTCCTAGAGCAAAGACAGGAATGAGGCAACGTCCTCCTCGATTTACAATGTCATGCACAGTGTTGCAGAATCGAGCTTCACGCTCTTCACGTTTTTCATGGATGTGGGTACCATATGTGGATTCCTGCATGAAAAATAGCAGTTAGTACAGTAAAGAAACTGAAAAGAATGGGAAAGTAGATGATCAGCCATGATCATACTTGGTAGTGGTGGAGGCTTGAGAGGCTGTACGGCCTACTTTTGCTCCTATTTCTTATGTTGCGAACTGAATATGAAATGAGTCTGCATTCTATGGCTGCAGATTGGAGCAGAAACAAAAACTCAAGAGACAGTCCTACTCAAAATACTTTCTCAAGTCTTAAATCTCATTGGTTAAAGAGAGATACTATTAGTCCTGTGGTCACCCAGGTCCTAAAGCCAGTATTGCATTTCCAACAAATTGGGGCTCAAAATATTTTTAAGTCAAAAGGCGAATTCCAAAAGTCTAACTGCACATTGGGCAAGATGACCTACTCTAGCAAGATTTGGCCCAATGTTTTACAGTCAATTCAACCACAGAATATTTAGGACCTGAAATTTTAAAATCTTACAGAATTACCATGAGAGACAAAAGCCTAATGGAACTGCTCAGGTAAAAATAGCAGGGGAAAAAAAAGACACTCTAATGAGTAAATCCTTCATAATTTAAATAAAAAAGTTGAATAATGAATTTTACACATTGCAATTCAAAAATTTTCCTTCTCTTCTAAGCATTAACATACACACCTTTGTGCATCAGAAGTAAGATGCAAAACTTACTGATTTTATTTTTTGTTTTGTATAGCTTTTGTATTACAATCTTCATGAAGAAGAAAAGGCAACCTACTATTATAAGAATATCAGGTCTGACACTGGGAATCTCCGCTGCCATTAAATGTCTATCCTCTTGTCGTGAAAAGTCTCCAGTGTACAAAATCTGCATGAAAACAATTAGCGATTAAAAAAAATATATTGACAGTTACTGAGTTTTATAGACACTGAAATAAAAGACAGTTCTGTCCAGGTGTTATGAGCTAAATCCATTATACGTTTAAAAAAAAGGTAGGTCACAACATTCTATTCTATGATGTACTGAAAACTCCCACGTCAATCTGACTTGAAGAAAAATCTTATTATAAAAACATCCACATCAATAATACCAGTCTCACATAGAGCAATGGTCAGTGTTTTTTTTAAAGTCAGGTACTTCCTAACATTGGGGTGGCACGGGAGCACAGTGGTTAACACTGCTGCTTCAGAGCTCCAGGGTCCTGGGTTTGATTCCTGGCTCGGGTCACTGTCTCTGTGGAGTTTGCACATTCTCCTTGTGTCTGTGTGGGTTTCCTCCAGGTACTCCGGTTTCCTCCCACAGTCCAAAGATGTGCGGGTTATGTTGATTGGTCATGCTAAGAAATTGCCCCTTAGTGTCCAGGGATGCGTAGGTTAGAGGGGTTAGTGGGTATAATATGTAAGGATATGGGTGGGATTGTGTTTGGTGCAGACTCGATGGGCTGAAGGGCCTCTTTCTGCATTGTAGGGTTTTATGATTCTATGAAAATTAACCATACCACGCTCTCCCCCCAACCCCTCAAAACAATTTCATCTCAACTCCCACTACCCCTTAGTTCAATGATATACTCCCATCCCACTCTCTAATCCAACTAACCAGAAGACAGCACTTGATCTTGACAATTTATGTGCAAAGTCACAGAAAATCCACTAGTATTATAATACAAAGATGTATTGTAAAGACTCAGAATTGTGAATGTAACACCTTTGTTCAAAAAGAGGTGCAAAGATCTTGCCAGCAGCTACAGAGCAGCCAGTTTGACTTTAGTGGTAGGGAATCTGCGGAAACTATGGTTCGAGATAACATTAAGAAAAATTATGTTTAACTAACTTGCTGCAGTTTTTGAGGTGGGAACATAGAAGGTTGATAAGGACAATATTATTGATATGATGTATATGCATTTTACACAGTGCCACAAAACTAACTTGTGAACATAAGTTTAGCTCATGGAATAAAAGGGCAAGTAGGCACTTGGATAAGAAATTGGCTGAGTGACATGAAACAGAGAGTAGTGATAAGTGATTGTTTTTCAGATTGGAGGAAGGTTTGTAATGGGGTTCCCAAGGGGTCAGTGTTGGGACCCTTGCTCTTCTTATTATATATTAATGTGGCGTGCAGGGAATGATTTCAAAATGTGTGGATGATATGAGGATTGGGAGTGTTGTCAACAGTGAAGGTGATAGTTTTGAACTTTAAAAGAATGTAGACACATTGGTGGATTGGGCAAACAAGTGTCAGATGAAGTTCAATGTAGAGAGATGTGAGGTGATTCATTTAGGCAGGAAGAATGTGGAGAGATAATACAAATTAAAAGGAGTAAGTCTGATGAAGGTACAGGAACAAAGCATTAGAACTGGCAGGGCATGTTAAGAGAACAGTTAATAAAGTATGGTATCCTTGGTTTTATTAATAGGGGCATTAAGCACAAGAATAAGAAGATCATGTTGAATTTATGGTAGATACTAGTTAACCTTATCTGGAATACTGCATTCAGTTCTAGGCAACATATTTGAGGGAGACTGCGAAGGCTTTGAAGGGAGCACAGTGTAGCCTCACGAGAATGATTCTGGGGATAGCCAAACGTAGCTATAGGGATAGATTGGAGAGATCGGAGAAAAGCAAACGAAGGGAGGTTTGACAGAGGTGTTCAAGATCCTGAAGGGGCTGATCAGGGTAAATAGTGAGAAATTATCATGCAAAAGTACATCAAGAACTAGAGAGCACAAATTCGAACAATGGGCAAGCGGGGGAGAAGAGGCTTAAGGAAAACATTTTTTCATCAGAAGGTGGTTGGAGTCTGGCATGAACGTCATGGAAGGGTGATGGAGGCAGGTTTGATCGAGGTATTCAAAAGGGCGTTGGATTGCGATCTGAAAAGCGAGAACGTGCCCAGATATGGGGCTAAGGCAGGGGAGTGGGATTGGATAGAATGCTTTTTCAGACATCCAGTGCAGACCCAATGGGCCACAGGCTTCCTTCTGTACTGCAAAGATTTCAAAGGTTCTGACAACAGGGTGACAACAGAAATGTTAGGCCATCATTTTTCTTTTAGAAACTGATACATCTGTTGTACATTTTGACATGTTATCATTTGCAACTTTTTTCATACATACCTTCACCCCAGCTATTTCAATCATGAACATGGCTGCTCCCAGGACGTGGCCTGCATGGTAACACCAGAATTTGATACCTGCCACTTCCTTCACCTCATGAAAGTTAATGGTTTCAATCTTATCCATACTTTCTTCCAGATCCGATTCTGTGTACAGCATATCATCTGCTGAGATATTACTTAATGCACAAATAAGACACATGTTAAGAGCCAATGCATCGATTGTAATATTAAGAGTGCACACAAATCAGTACAAAAGTTGGAAAATCTCTACAATGCATTTTGTGAATTCTAAGTCCTGGAAGTGGGTGATTTATTTCACTGCACTGAGCTCCCAAGAAATTCCAGGTTAGACAGCCAATTTGTGCAGAGTTAAGCTGATCTCAGCTGCTGTCATCCAGCAGCCAAAGTGGAAAATACATTTATGGATATCGGTCAAGGATGGAACTGGGTTTTCATGTCTTTAATGTTCAAAATCTTTCCAATAGCCATTAACAATGTCCTTCGCAAGCTTAATCAAGAGCTAAACACGCACCTCGAAAAGTGGTAATGCGATCAAAATAAAAGATCAGACTTTTAGGATTTGGTATCCAAACTCAAAAAATATTTTCTTTTCTGTAAAGTGATAAAAGACAGGGTGTTCTGGAAGACAAGTACAGAGCACTTCAAATCAGCTGAAATTCAACTGGAAAAGGAGGAAGGAAGGAGGTAGTTTGTGCACGTTGTAGTTGTCAATTTTCAGTACATTATACAGGAAGATTTTGGAATATAGTGCTGTAAAGAAGCCACCCTTTTCAGGGCATACAGTCGGCAAAGGCAGCCAAAGAATTAATACTGCAAAGGGGAAGTTTGGGGACAGCATTATTAATTTGATACTAAGAATAACATTAAATATGAAATGCACAGGTTTCCACTCACCTGACCTTGACATAATCAGATAACAGCCAGCGATATATAGCTTTTGTCGCATGCGTCATGAAAGTTCTGCCTTTAAAACTGGTCTTTTGCAAGAACCATGGAAGTGCGCCACAATGATCTAAATGGAAACTGTTAAAAGGTAAAATTAAAACAGAAAATTTATACATGTACAAACGCAGCTACATAATAACTTCTGCTTTCAAAAAAGGTTTTTCTTTAAATCAAGCTACATACATAGTTACAGAAAATGCAGGAAAATCTCAGCAGGTCTGACAGCAACTGTGGAGAGAGAATAGAGCCAACATTTTGAGTCTGGACGACCCTTTATCAGAGCTGGGGCCTTTGTGAGCTCTGGTGAAGGGTTATCCAGATTTTCCAGCATTTTCTGTTTCTGTTTCAGATTCCAGCATCCACTGTTATAACTACTTTAACAAAAGATATATCTTCCTTCTTACATCATTCACATCATTAATACTTTAGTGGTATGGAACTCTTACATCAACACAGCTTAAGATTCATATAAAAATACTGGTGCATTTAGCCAGACCCATAAAGTTGTAACTTCTTGGGTACAAATATATATCCCAAGCCACACAATCAAACCGCAAAAAAACTAGGTCAATTTTAAAGGAAGTTCTTGACAGGTTTCTCTGACCCTTTTAGGCAATCAAAAGTAGATCAAGGATCTCACCGACTCTGGTTTATACTACGCAGTACCTATTTCTTTTATGTGTGATCTCTATCCCCTACCAGAAACAGGTCCATCTCTGTCTTAAAGAAATACAGCGAATCAGCTTTCACCACACAAAGCAACAACCTGTGCACAGGCCTATTGGTTATTGAGAAAAAAAGAACTGGCCAGCAAACAACCTAATCCTCTCCTCATGGAATTTGTTAATGTGCCTCCTGGTTAGATCTCACTTATCCAGTTGAAATAATTTATCCTTGCAAAAACAATCTAGTCCCATAATTGCCTTCTAAACCATGATCAAGTTGCCGTCAAGTCAAAATTTCTCACAAAAATATAGAACTGTATGCCTAAGTTAGAAGATTAAATTAAGTTGTGTCAATGAAGTTTAAAAAGGGTCATGGTGAGTCCATAGACAAAACTGCGGCAGAGTTCAGTGTGGAAAGTGTGAGATCATCCAGTTGGATCTGAGACGAACAAATTGGAAAATGGCGAGAGACTGGGAACTGAAAAGGAGCAAAGTCATTTAGATACCCATGTACACAAATCTCTAAAAGCTAGTCTACAGATCCAAAAAATAAACAAAAAGTTAATAGCCATTAGCTCAAGGGAGTCGGAATACCAAAGTGAAAAGGTAATGGTCAGACTCTACATGGAGTGCTTCACTCAGTTTTTAGAACAGTGAACCTCAAGAAGGATAATATTGGCCTTGCAAGGAATACAGTGCACCCAGCAGAAGGGCACCATGGTTTAAAAGCTTAATTTATGATGACAGGTTGCATTAATTTGCCTTTTATTTTTATATTTTAAAAGAGCAAGAGATGATCTAATCAAGGTCTTCGAGACAATTCTTTTTTTCCTTTATGTGGGGAATCAATAAGGTATATGTAGGGATGCATAGGTTAGAGGGATTAGGATATAATATGTGGGGATATGGGGGTAGGGCCTGGGTGGGATTGTGTTCGGTGCAGACTCGATGGGTCGAAGGGCCTCTTTCTGCACTGTAGGGTTCTATGTTCTATGTAGATAAACTATTTTCTTTATAAAATAAAAGAAAAATACTGTGGACGTTGCAACATGAAAGAAAGCTGTATAGGGCATCGGTGAGGCCGCAGCTGGAGTACTGTGTGCAGTTTTGGGCGCCGCACCTGCGCAAGGATATTTTGGCCCTGGAGGGAGTGCAGAGGAGGTTTACTAGGCTGATACCGGAGTTGAGGGGATTGAGCTATGAGGAGAGGCTGAATAAACTAGGCTTGTACTCGTTAGAGTTTAGAAGAATGAGGGGAGATCTCATTGAGACGTATAAGATGATGAATGGGATGGATAGGATAGAGGTGGAGAGACTCTTCCCGCTCAAAAAAGACAGTAGGACTAGGGGGCACAGCCTCAAGATAAAGGGGAGGCGGTTTAGAACGGAGTTGAGGAGGAACTTCTTCACTCAAAGGGTGGTGAATCTCTGGAATTCTCTGCCCGTTGAAGTGGTGGAGGCTGCCTCGCTAAATATTTTTAAGAAGCGGGTTGATGGGTTCTTGATAAGAGAGGGGATTAAGGGTTATGGGGAGAGGGCGGGAAAGTGGAACTGAGCCACGACAGATCAGCCATGATCTTATTGAATGGCGGGGCAGGCTCGAGGGGCTGGATGGCCTACTCCTGCTCCTATTTCTTATGTTCTTATGTTCTTAAAAACAGAAAAATGCTGGAAAATCTCAGCTAGTCTGACAGCAGCTGTGGGGAGAGAGTAGAGCCAATGTTTTGAGTCTGGATGACCCTTCGTCAGAGCATACTATTTTCTCTAGTGGGGGAATCAATAACAAGAAGCCTTTATCTTAAAATTAAGCAATTTAGGGAAGAAATCAGGATGCAATTTTTCTACACAAAGGGTACTGGAAATAAAGGACCTGCTCTCCCAAAAAGCACAGATGCTGGTCAATTTAAATCTTCAAGGCTGAGAGTTGATGGGTCCATATTCAATAAGGTATCCAGGGATATGGAAAATAGGCAGGAAAATTAAGTTGATGTAGAGATCAGCAATGATCTAACCACATGGGCGAGCAGCCTCAAGGGGCCTACTTCTGTTCCTATAAACAACAGCCACAACATTTTTTGCATTTGAAAAGCTCAAGTGCATTTCTGATCAACTGAATCCCAACAAAACTTAAATTAACTCTCAAGCCCTAAAATTCAATGACCTGTTTAACAAACTCATTATGTACAGTGTATGAATCTGAGTCAGAATATTGTGACTTGATCAGAGAAAGCAAAATGTTTGCTTCAATTCTCTTTTTGAATCCATTTTGCAATTTCTAAACATTGAGAGAGGAAGTAATTTTACTTACTGACTAATAAGGAGAAGGTCTATCTCTGCAGGATCGATCAAATCAATGTACGGGAGTGCATCCATTCCCTCGAGCCCAGGATGGATCCCACAATCCAACTGCACAAAATGAAATTCAGATGAAGAAAAGCTAAAAGGCGACCATTTCAACATATTAATGAGCAACGGATAGACACCTAACACAAACAGCAAAGTTACACAAATCTCCTTAATCAGACCATATTGTCAGCATTGCAAGCTTGTATTGTTTATTCATAGAGGTGCCGTTCCACTGGCTAGTGTCCAAAACAACTATTAAGTCAGTCTAATATATTCATCCAGCCCCTTATCAACTTATGGTTAACAGAAATTAGTATGAAAGTCAACTTCTTCAAATGTGTACCTTATCAATAGATGTGAATTAGAGTAGATTTGCAAGAGCTTCATTGCATAGATTCTTTACAAATCTAGGCAAGAACAGTGCATATAAAAGTTGCAATAATTAATTTCTGTTAGCTGATCAACTTTACTGACTGACAACTCACAATTGACCCTGAAGCCAAATGTACGTTTTTGTAGTCATCATACCATGATTTTCCTTCCTTTGAATTCCACAATGATGCATGATCTTCCCACCTCTTGTCCAGCTCCTCTGTTAACAATCCATGAAAAACAATTAGTTCTCAAACCTATACAATGAAAAGCAGCACTTTCTAATGGATAAATTTAAATAACTATAAATAAAAAACATTTTCCAATGACGTTCTATGTCACAGGGTCAAAATTTAAGCTTGAATTTTGTCATCATTGCCACAGTATTTGTTCTAAAGAGAAGGTGCTGTTGCAGATGATTCCAAAGTTAAGGGCAACATGAGTGATAGAACATGCCCAATTTGCAATCTCTTTAAAAAAAACCCTCAAGGTCTCAGCTGTGCCCTGATAGGGAGGTGGCAAGCAAGACTGGGACTGAAGATGAGCATGGAGGGAGGAATTATTGCATCAGTGGCCTGGAAAAAGACTAAGTGGCTGGATGGGAATCACCTACCAGCAGTGGGGGTGAGGGACATTTGCAGACTGAAGAAAACAGTGGCAGGGCAGTCCCTCAGTGAGTGGAGATGGGCTCTTGCAGTGGTTGGGGTCTCACAGGGGATGAGTTCCATCAATGGGGGGAGTATTTTGGTGGTGGATGGATAGATGTTCTCGGGGCTGGAAATGTTCCTCGCTGCAAAGGGTTGGTGGGCTGGATCTCAGCTGGAGGTTGTGAGGACATATTTTCCCCACTAATCTCCATAACACAGTCATTTTGACACTGAGGGACAATTTAGCGTGGCCAATGCACTGGAACACCCGGAGGAAACCCACTGGGAGAATGTGCAGACTGCACAGACAGTGACCGGAGGCTGGAATTGAACCCGGGACCCCGGCGCTGTGAGGCAGCAGCGCTAACCACTGCGCCACCCGGGTTACGTGGGTCTCAAATGGGGGGTTGTTATTATATGAGGTCTCGGTTTCTCGGCTCCTGACCCCTTCCAGACCAGCAGCGGCCGCAGCTTCTTACTGCGGGTGTGCGGAAAGGCCTAGGGACTGGGCACTTACAGCGGGCGGATCAATAACTGGTCGCTCTCCTCGGCCGGGACGAAAACCTCCGCTTTCCGCTTGGCCGCCATGCCCGCCTCGGCACCGGGGGACACTTCCGGTCGCGGCACCGGGCACACTTCCGGTGCCACCGCCAAATCCCTCCGGCTGGAAACCGCCGGACTGAAACCTGCTAGAGGAATCCATCAGCGAACAAAACCTCAGACAGTGCCCAGGAGGGTCTTAGTATCGCCGTAAGAATCCATTATTTCGTTAGGTAATTAGTTTTCTTTTTAAAAGATTGTAGATGTAGTATATTGTTCTGTAAACGTTACAACAGATGTGTTTTGGGAGAGGACTGGTTGTTGTGAATGTGGGGCTGGGCCTGTTGTGTGTCAGTCAGCTCTGGATCATTGTTTTACTCATAGACTCTACCTAACTCTACCAATCCTGACCGTTCACTGTTGAAATGTCCTTCAGCTAAAAGTAAAAATGTACAAGTTGGCTGTACTTAAAAGTCAATAAGTCACCAGAACTGAATCAGGTACATCTGGGCAGGGAGAATGGCAACTTTGAAACTGTACCCTGTACACTCAAGTCTAGGTGATTAATATAGATGAAGAAAAGCAGTATTCTTAATACCAACCTCTGGGAAATGCCACTGCACGCCTTTCATAAGTCAGAAAAGCAATTGTCCACCATTAGCCTCTGTTTCCTACCACTCAGCCAACTCCAAATCCATGCAGCTACTGTCATTTTTAGAGAGGCACTGGCTATAATTTTCCAATCCTCCATAAATTCAGCAGTGGCGCCAGAGGACTGGAGACGTTTAAAAGAGGTTGTAAAGGGGGCGGCGTGGTGACACAGTGGAGAGCACTGCTGTCTCACAGCGCCAGGAACCTGAGTTCAATTCCCAGCTTTGAGGAGGGGTCTACAGCAGCTACCTGTTCTTCCCGTGTCTGCATGGGTTTTGTCCAAATGGTCCAGTTTCCTCCCACAATCCAAAAAACGTGCTGGCTATGCTAAATTCTTCCTCAGTGTGCCCAAACAGGTGCCAGAATATGGCAATTAGGGGATTCTCACAATAACTTTATTGCAGTGTTCCTGTAAGCCGACTTGTGACACTAATAATTAAACTTTAGATATGTCCAACAACTGCAGGCCAAGCAGTTTAACTTTGGTGGTAGGAAAGCTTCTAAAAATGATAATTTGAGACATGATAAATAGCCAATTGACAATATGGATTAATTAAAGAAAGCTACCATGTATTTTTGAAGACTACATCATGTTTAACTTGATGACATAATACAGAGGATTGACAGGGGTAATATGGTTGAAGTAGTGCACATATTAACTCTCTGGCTTCACAATTAAGCTTGGCAGCTTCAGTTAGGTATCAAAGGGTGCTGTGACCTGTGGAACTTTAACTCAGCTCCTTGAGAGGACAAAATTGAGATTCAGAAAGAAAATTTAAAATAAAATAAAGAGTAATCCATTAAAAAGCTGTGGAATGAGTGGGAAGAATCCTTTATAATTGGCAAATTGAGAGGAAGTCCAAAAAGAGTAAGATAACACTTATGATATCCAACTGTAGAACAAATTTTGCATGTGATAGTGGTCAAATTTTAGATGTGAAATTTTCAGTTACAGCTGTATACTTGAGGAGTTGACTCACATCAATAACAAACTTATTGGTAAGCTGCATCCATCACGTAGGCAGCTGGCAGTAGCAAAGATGGAATATAATTGCCTATGTGCCATCTTTACATTTATTTTTCTCTCTCCCTCTTCATTGACAGCTTGGCTGTGAGATTTACAAATGTTTTCTCCTGAGTTCTTCCTCATTATTTTGCTCTCCAGCAGAAATAAACAAAATAAATCCTGCAAATTTACAATCACAATCCACACAAGAACGAGATTGCAGTGTTTAAATAGAAGAATAGAATCATAAAATTCCTATAAAGTAGAAGGAGGCTGTTTGACCCATCGAATCTGCACCAACCAGAATCCCACTGAGGCCCTATCCTCATAACCCCATGCGTTTACTCTGCTAACTCCCAGACACTAAGGGTCAATTTAGCATGGTCAATCAACCTAACCCGCACATTTTGATTTGATTTATTATCACATGTATGAACATAGTGTGTTGTTTCTTGCGCACTACACAGACAAACCATACCATTCATAGAAAAGGAAACAAGAGAGTGCAGAATGTAGTGTTACAGTCACAGCTAGGGTGTAGTGAAAGATCAACTTAATGCAAGGTAAGTCCATTCAGAAGTCTGACAGCAGCCAGAAGCAAGCTGTTCTTGAGTTGGTTGGTACATGGCCTCAGACTTTTGTATCTTTTTCTTGATGGAAGAAGGTGGAAAAGAGAATGTCAGGGGTGCATGGGGTCCTTGATTATGTTGGCTGCTTTGCCAAGGCAGTGGGAAGTGCAGACAGAGTCAGTGGATGGGAGGCTGGTTTGTGTGATGGATTGGGCTACATTGCACTTGGAGGAAACTCACACAGACACAGGGAGAACATGCAAACTCCACACAGAGGGTGATCCAAGGCCAGAATTGAACTTGGGTTCCTGGAGCTGTGAGGCAACAGTGCTAACCACTGTGCCACTCTAGTTCACTGTAATCTCTTACTAAATGCAGGATAATAGTTAAGCTTATGGTTAGTGAGTGGCTGCCTAAAAACTTGAAATGACACAAGAATCAGAACTTTCTTTGACATGGCACCTTTAGTGACACCAAGCCACAGGAGGAGGTTTTAGGACAGATGACCAAAAGCTTGGTTAAGGAGATAAGTTTTAAAGTGCATCTTGAAGGAGGAGAGAGAAGTAGAGAGACAGAAAAGTTCAGGGAGTGAATTCCAGAGCCCGGGGCTGAGTCAGCTGAAGGCAACGCCTCCAGTGTTAGTGATTAAAATCAGGGATGTGCTAGAGGCCAGAATTGGAGAAATGCAGCGATCTCAGAAGACTGGAGCAAGTCACAGAAGTAGAGTGTGTCAGAGTCATAAAATGCATTGAAAACAAGAATGCAAATTTTAAAACCTCTGTTGCCACACCAGGCGATAGGTCAATAACCACAAGGATGATGGGCGACCAGGACTTGGTGCGAGTTGAGACACAAGCAGCAGAGGTTTGGAACATCTCAAGTTTATGCAGCATGGAAGGTGGAAGGATGCCATGGAAAACATTGGAATTATTTCTCCTGAAGATAACAAAAGCAAGGATGAAAGTTGAGGCAGGGACGGGGTCAAGTATTGTTGCAGAGGTGGAAGTAGATGGATTTGGTGATGTAGCAAATATGTGGCAAAGGTTCATCGCAGGATCAAATGGGAACCCAAAATGTAGGAGGGGGGACATCGGATCTCTGAGGCATTAGAACCCATTTTGGGGCAAGAGAGATTTATACAAGATGGACAGATTGCATCTTACCAGGACCAGGACTAACATCCTCACAGGGAGATTTGCTAGCGCTGTTGCAGAGGATTTAAACTAGATTGGTACTAAGCTCAGACCCGAGGGAAGCAAAACTTGTAAAATGAAGTAGAAAACAAAAATAGAGGACAGATGAAGCATAAGCAAGCTTCAAACAGGATTAAAATAGAGAATAATGTTAAAATGCTAAAGAATTTAAAGAACTCTATCTGAATGCAAATAGCATTCACAAAATGGTTGATGATATGAATGGACAAATTGAGGCAAATGGGTATGATTTAATTGCCATTACAGAGACACGGCTATAGGGTGATCAATGACCAAGACAAGGAACTGATTTTCCAAGGATATTTGGCATTCGAGAAGGGTAGGCGAAAGGGAAAAGGAGGTGGGGCAGATCTCTTAATAAGGGAGGAGATCATTACATTAGTGAGAGAAGATCTTGGATCATAGAATCAAGACATAGAATTGGTTTGGGTGGGGTTAAGAAACAGCAAATATTGGTGGATGTTGTTTACAGGTCATCAAATTATAGTAGTAATGTTGGCTATGGTATAAAACAAGAAATTAAAGATACACATAATGTGGACAATGCAATAATAAAATATGCAAGTTCTGGAGGAGGAATTCCTGGTGTGTGTGCAAGATGGGTTTCCGGAGCAGTGTGTTGAAGAGCCAACTAGGGATTGTGCTATTTTGGATTTAGTTTTGGGTGATGAGAAAGGGCAAATTAATAACTTTGTTGTAAAGGAGCCTTTGGGAAATATGATAGAATTTTGCATTAAGTTTGAATGCAGTATAGTTCATGCTGAAACTAGGGTCTTAAATCTGGAGAAAGGAAATTATGAAGGTGTGAGGGGCAAGTTGGCTATGGTGGACTGGGAAAATATACTAAAAGATTTTACAGTAGACAGTCATTGGGCAGTATTTTTAAAAATACTAAACAGTCTATAACAGGTATACATTCCTTTAAGGTACAAACATCTAGAGATATTAGATCAAAGAAGTGACTAATAAGAATGCCAAAGAACAAGTAAACCTGAGGACAGGGAGCAATTCAGAGCCAAGGAAAGGAGGATCAAGAGTTAAGAAAGGGAGAAGAGAATATGAAGCAAACTAGCAAAGAATGTAAAGGAGGACTGTAAAAGCTTCTTCAGGTATGTGAAAAGGAAAGGATTAGTTAGGACAAATGTAGGCTCATTACAAGTGGGAACAGGAGAGTTTATAGTGGAGAGCAGGGGAATGATGGAGAAACTAAACAGTTACTCTGCACCTCACTTCAAGGATGCTGATACAGGAAATCTGCCAGAAATATTGGACAACCAAGAGCCTTGTGAAATGGAAGAACTAAAACAATTAGTAAAGAGATTGTTGTCAAAAAGTTAACTGTCTTGTACAAAGAAACAAAGAACAAAAATAATTACAGCACAGGACTAGGCCCTTTGGCCTGTGCTGATCATAATGCCCTAACTAAACTAAAAAAAAACCTTCTGCCCATACTCGGTCTGCATCCTCTTATTCCCTCCCTATTCATGCCTCTTAAATGTTGCTAATGTGTCTGTTTCCACTAACACCTCTGGCAGCGTGTGCCAGGCACCCAGCATTCTCCTCTTGAAAAACTTCCCCCACACTCTTCCTTAAACTTTTGTCCTCTTACCTTGAACCTGTGCCACCTTGTAATAGAAACTTCCACCCTTGGAAAAAGCCTCTGATTATCCACTCTGTCTATGCCTCTCATTATTTTGTAAACCTCTATCAAGTCTTCCATCAGCCTCTGTTTTTCCAGTGAAACCAATTGTGGTTTATTCAACCTCTCATAGCCAACATCCTTGAGACCAGGTGAAATCGTGGTGCACCTTCTTTGCATTCTCTTCAAAGCTTCTGTACTCTTCTGGTAGTGTGGTTTTCTATAGCCGCAAAATGATTTCCCAATTCTTGTACTCAATGCCCTGGCAATGCCATATGTCTTCTTAATTCACCCTGGCCACATGTTGTCACTTTTAGGGATCTGCATGGCCAGATTCCTCTGTATGTTAATGTTCCTAAAGGTTCTGCCATTTACAATATAATTCACACCCAAGTTTGATTCTCCACAGTGCATCATCTCACATTTGTCAGGATTAAACTCTATCTGCTATTTCTGTGCCCAAGTCTCCAATCTATCTATATGATAGGTAGGGATATGTTTGGTGCAACTTGTGGGCTGAAAGGCCTGTTTATGCTGTAGTTTTTCTATGTTCTATATCCTTTTGTATCCAATGACAACCCCCGGCTCCATCAGCAACTCTGCCAATCTTCATGTCATCTGCAAACTTAGAAATCAGATTATCCACATTTTCCTCCAGATAATTATATATGGTACAAGCGACAGTGGTCCCAGCACTAATCGCTGCGGAACACCACTAGTTTCAGATCTCCATTCTGAAAAATACCCTTCCGCCACTACTCTCTGCCTTCTATAACCAAGCCAATTCTGTATCCATCTAACCAACCCACCCCAAATCCAATGTGATTTTAGTTTTTATACCAGACTGCCATGTAGGACCTTGTCAAACACCTTAGTCATCTGGATCAGATAAGCTTCATCCCAGAGTACTGAAGAAGGTGGTTGAAGAGAAAATGGA
Source organism: Carcharhinus amblyrhynchos (assembly GCF_965287045.1). Classification (NCBI taxonomy): domain Eukaryota; kingdom Metazoa; phylum Chordata; class Chondrichthyes; order Carcharhiniformes; family Carcharhinidae; genus Carcharhinus; species Carcharhinus amblyrhynchos. The sequence continues at coordinate 35,775,317 of NC_137330.1, read as the reverse complement.
TGCATTGATGGTTATCTTTCGAAATTCTACAGATTCTGGAAAAGTTCCTGTGGATGGTAAAACAGCAAACGTAACTTCACTATTTAAGAAAGGAGGAAGAGGAAAAATGGAGAACCTTAGACCTGTTAGCATGATGTCAGTAGTAGGGAAAATGTTAGAATCTATTATAAAGGGTGGAATAACTGGATATTTAGAAAGGAATGGGTAAAGTGGCAGTCAACATGGATTTAAGAAAGGGATATCATGTTTGACAAACTTTTTTGAGTTTTTGAGGATATTATTTGCAGCCTTGATAAAGGAGAACTAGTGGATGTGTTGTATTTGAGTTTTCAGAAGGTTTTTGATTAGACCCCACACAAGATATTAGTAAATGGGATTGGGGAAAATATATTAGTGTGGACCAAGAATTATTTTGCAGAGAGCAGGGATGAATGGATCAATCTCAGATGGCAGGTTGTTACTACTGGGGTATCAGTGCTAAGTCTACAGCTGTTCACTATCTATATAAATGATTTGGATGTGGAGACCAATTATAATATTTCCAAATTTGGTGATGACACCAAACTGGGTGGGGATATAAATTGTGAAGAGGATGCAAGGAGACTTCTGGAGGACTTGGACAGGCTAAATGAATGGGTAAGAATGTAGTAGCTGGAATATAATGTGAATAAGGAGTGCAATGTGGTTTGCTTGATTAATCTCTGGGATGCCATATGAGGAGATACTGGTATTTCCTAGAGTTTTGATGAATGAGGGGTGATTTTGAAAATTACACAAATAACATCAAGAGATATGGAGATAGTGCAGCTGAGTGGTGTTAAAGTAGATGATCAGCGATGACCTAATTGAATGGCAGACCAGGCCTGACACACTAATGGTCTGCTCCTGTTCCAATGAAGCCATTGTGAATCCAATGCTATGAGTGGTCTAGTTCAACCACAGTTGTCTGGGAGAGAGATGGAGTCAGTGGCTAGGGGACTGAAGAGAATGGCTTCAGTCTCCCCAGTAATTAATTGGAAAAAAATTCTGTTCATCTTGGGCTGGATGATGGACAGGCAGTGTTAAAAATTAGACCGTGGAGGTGTGAAGAGGTGCTGGTGAGGTAGAGCTGTGTGGGCACACATACACAGTGCATGTGCAAATGAAGCAAACTTTAATCACCATGCTAAAATGAACTGAATGTTACAGTCTGCTCTACCATAGATGGAAATGTTGCCTTTACTGCATTCTGAGCTATGGGTAACCTGGAATGTGCTTGAGCAGAAAAATGTTAAGGGCTGATGTGACCTTGACATCTGCTGACTGCCCTAGCATTGCTGCAGGGACAGTCTGCAACATACAGAACAACTGTCACAGCCTCTCTGGTGAAATGTAGCGTGCTCATACATTGTTTCTCAAAAATTCCAGTTAATCTGATGTTATTATAATAGAAGGGCAATGGCAGGAAGGTCAAAACCTATCGCAATCTGGTTTGGCTGACATTGCAATTTCTCTCCTCCTTATTTTCACAGGAACTTCATTGCAGTGTTAATGTAAACCTTTTAAACTCTTCACAATTAACTTTCCTATCTATCTTCTTTTCATCAGCAAATTTGGCAACCATCCCACTATCCAAGTCACTTATATAAATTGTAAACAATTGAGGTCCCAGCACTGATCCATTCTTTACATCTTTCCAACCTGAAAAAGATCCATTTATGCCAGCTCTAGTTTCCTGTTCAATCTTCTATTATGCCAATATGTTACCCTCTATACCACGATCTTTCATTTTCCACAATAACCTTTGATGTGGCACTTTATCAAGTGCCTTCTGGAAAATTAAGGACAGCACATCCACCAGTTCCTTTCATTCACAGCACACATTACTTCCTCAAATAACTCCAATATGATTTCCGTTTCACAAAACCATGTTGAGTCTGCCTGATTATCTTGTAGCAAGTGTCCTGCTACAGCTTCTTTAATAATAGCTTCTAACATTTTTTCAATGACAGATGTTAAATTAATTGGTCTGTAGTTTCCTGCTTTCTGTCTTCCTCCCTTTGAATAATGGGAGAGATTTTCTACCTTCCAATAAATTGGGACCTTTGAAAATTAAAATCAGTGCATTAACTATCTCATTAAATACATCTTTTAATACCCTAGATGAAATAATTTGTTCAGTAACAGAGTAATACAAGTGGAAATATTGAACCATCATCAAATCAGCACAAAGCTATGATAGAACACTGCTTGCTAAATTGTACCTGGTTAAGTGTGACTAAAATCACAGCCGTGCCAGTTCTGATATCTGTAATCTCCTCGCCTTCATAACTCTCCGAGATATAATCGCTCTAGTCCCTGATTTTAATTGCTCCTGCATTGATGGCCATACATTCAATTGCCAAGACCGTAAGTTCTAGAATTCCCTTTCTTAAAGCTCTCCACCTCTCTACATCACTTTAGTTCTTTAAGATAATCCTTAAAACCTCCCTCTTGAACCAAACTTTTGATCATTTGGCCTAATACTGCTTAGTGTGGCTCTGTGTTATACTTTGTTTTACATTAATGTTTTATTAATTATAGGTGCCATATAAAAATAAGTTGCTATTGAATTTCCATACTGATGCACTATAGGACCGATGTCAAGGGAGTTCATAGTTTGGGATGAAATGAAAATATGGAATGCATACTATTTACCTACCTTTTTTCCTGCACTTTGTGCACATTATAGAGAGAGTTTAATACAATTTCATGTGGGATGATATGCATATCATTTATATAATGGAGACTACTATCTTCCCGCATTTTCTTCTACTGATGATTGAGGACTCATTTCCAGAGGTGTTGGCTTATTGATGAAGATTTGATATCAGTTGGATATCACCTGTAATGTCCAAATGATTTTCATCTCAGGTAAATTATACTTGAATGAGTGTTTATGACTTTTTCCTTGTCTATTTCAAAGGTTTATCTGCTTTTAAAAACAATGGTGAGAAATGTTTCGGAAAGGAAAGAAACGCCACAGCAGTAGCAGTTCTCAAGGCAGCGAAATCAGCACAAAAAGCAAGGTAGGTTTTCACTGTCAAGGTTATGCTCGGTCAGGCTTTGACTGATGTTACCAAAGAGGTAAAACAAGAGAACCTAGTTTCAATTTATAAGTTGCTATTACATAATTAAAGAAGGTACTAAAATTATGTGCTTTGACAACTTGTTTCTCATTTGTTAATACAAACTGCTTTATGTGAAAATTCAGAACGGACACATGGAGAAATGCTATGGAAGCTATCTGCTCAAATCCTTGTAAAACATTGAGTCGCATCTCTCCACTGTGTGTCTCTGTGGTTCAAGAATACTACCAATTCATTAATCTATAATCTTTCCAAATACTCCAGGCAATCATTTAACACCAAATCTAACTTATTAACTGTGATTGTATTGTAGTTTATTTTTTCACTGCATTACTTATACTTATTGCATATGCAGTTTTTTCACTAGAGTTACCAATTTGTGATGTTTCAACCTTGTTTTTTTTAAAAAACATTCTTTATTTTTCACCAAGCTTGCTCAGTGACAATCTCTTCTCAACATAAGTTCCTTTTAAAATCTGGAACTCTCATCTGCATTGTCATCTCAGTGTCTTTGTGGTTAGATGCACCGGCTGACATAGCATCATGCCATACAGAAAGACTCTGCACTGAATTAGCTGGTGTGCTATCATTAACTTCCATGCTCTGGGCAAGGGAAATTTTAAAATCAACTTAGGTTTTATACCATTCAGTGCTCCTTGTTCTAAACGGGGAAGGATATCACTTTTTATTTATGCATTACAAGCACTTTAACCCAAAAGTATCTATAGTTTTAGAATGCCAATTCAGTTAACCAAAATTAATGTACAGTTAACAATCATTCCTCAAGTGTGGGTTCCCAGTGAGGACAAGCTGGATTGTGGTTGTGATACCTTTATGGTTGACTAGCCTGCCTCACTATTAAAGCAAGGCACTGTAGGTCACTAATGGAAATGTTTCTTTACTAGAGCCATTTCTTTATAATTAGGGGAACTTTAAACTAGCTCGATAAAAATTTTCCTGAAACAGTACACAGAGCACATTGTGTTTTAATTTGCTTCTGTTTGATGTTTATCAAGTTTCAAGTTTAACTTGGGTACTGGAAGAGTAGGAAGTTCAATAATTTTAGTTCACTTCCACTTAAAGTAGTGGATGTTTTATTCCTGCAGGAGTGTCAGAAGCCAGGAATTTACTCCAAGTTTTAAACCTAAAATATATTGTAGAGAAATTGGCTTCTTATGTTTAAGCTATTCTTTTAAGATACCAAATCTTCATCAATAAGCCAACACCCCTGGAAATGAGTCCTCAATGATCAGTAGAAGAATAGTAGTCTCCATTATATAAATGATGTGCATATAATCCCACATGAAATTGTATTAAACTCTCTCTATAATGTGCACAAAGTGCAGAAAAGAAGGTAGGTAAATAGTATGCATTGCATATTTTCATTTCATCCCAACCTATGAACTCCCTTGACATCGGTCCTATAGTGCATCAGGATGGAAATTCAATAGCAACTTATTTTTATATGGCACCTAATCCGTAACCATTATATAATGCAAATGTATTCCCAAGAGACAGGGCGATCAAGTGTTACTAAACAGGTGGACTGAGATTTCATACTTGTGGTAATTGGTAACGATCCATAGTTTTATGCTTATCATTGTAGGGGAAAGATGAGAGCTGGAATTTTCCACCTGTACACGTCCAGTTGCTGCTACAAGTGAGGATGGAGAATTTGACACTCAGCCAAATCTCCATTCACTGCAGTGGGACCAGAAAATCTTGCCAGTGTGAATAGCCAGAAAATTCCAGCCAAGACCTATCGCCAACAAGAAATTTAGGCAACAACAATCAAAAGTGTTCATTCTTATCTCTATGGCAGTACCTCTGTTTAGAAAATTGATCATATGTGCTGGGAAAATCCTCTTGGAACTTCCCAGATAAACATTTGTACAGCAATTGTCCAGATGTTCTACCTTCCCCGGACAATTGTCCTGTGATAGGAATCCTTCGAAGAGTGATTTAGATCACTAACTTTGGATAATACTGTGAGGTTAGGCTAATCGTTACTCCAAAAAAGTTTAGAAGAATTAAAACCTCCTCCAACCCTGGATAACTATTTTAAACATCTGGACTGAATCCTTGCATTGGACTCTTTTACCCCACCCAGCCTCAGACTTGACTCTCATCTTGGCCCATTCCAACCTGTCCTGTCATTTTCAATTGGACCTTCAAACTTATCTGCTTTACAGCAGCTAGTGCAGTCAAAAAGGGTGTATGGCCTCCTTCACTCCAACACCCTTAAGCTTTGACACTGGACCTTAGAGTTGGCTGTGCTGCCTGGATCTCAACAGGATCGATAGGTCAGGCGTATCAAGTACACAAGAAATTTGGCACAGGTAAGTGGGCGTGGAGTAGCATTCCAACCCTGATTGCCATCCTGAGGAAGTTATGGGCTGAGATCTCACCAGTGCATTCTGGTAGCTCAGAAAATGAGCAGAGGAAATAACAAGAGTTAACTTCTCATTTAACAAAATTCAGTACACATTTGCTGTTCTATATTTAAATTCACAGCATTATTGTGCTAGAGTAGGAGTTAGTTCTGCAAGTTTCAACTGTTCTTCTATCATTGTTTTCCTAGTGAGGTTTTTGGGGAGTGTTTTAATACCCATTGCTCATTTTTCTTAAATCTTTTAAAACACAGAAAATTGGCATTTTTTATCTTATGCTGTTGAAACTGAAAAGTCAATTCACCCAAATATTCATATCGATTTTTTAATAACCTAACCCTCGTGCAAATGCCAGATGAATTATTTAATGTGGGATACAAAGCGTTTCCATGGGACAGTCGTCATATTCTCTCATCACCTGTTTCCTCCTGACTATCCTGCATAGGCAGTGTTGTGTGCAAGTACAAAACATTATTCTGATAGTAAATGTGGCATTTGTCAGTTTCAGTTTAAAACTCTTTTAATGCATTTTTGTACTTTCTTTTCCCAGTCAGTAGATTCCAGTTTGGGTGGTCTTTCTAGATCTAGTACAGTGGCTAGTCTTGATACAGACTCCACAAGGAGTTCAGGTATTGTACTGTAAAATCCTTAAATATTTTATACCATAACTATGTTCAGATATACTGTAACATGTGTAATGTTGAAAACTCCCTTATATTCTCAGACATTTAGATCTCACACGTTAAAATGTTCAGTAATAGTCAAAATAGTAGTGGGCAGATAGTTTCCCATAATCTTGCTATAACTATTGTTTTTGTGACTTTAGAAAATGCTGTTGCCACAGAAATGTGCTGGTGCAAAGACACTATTTAGATTGTTCCAAAGCTCATGTGAAATCTCAATTAGATCTATCCATTATCATAATTTAAGCAGATTATTTGCTAGTGCAGTCTTACTTTGATGTTATAACAGGTAAATGCACCAAATGATGACCTAAGTCATACAGAAGAGTTAGATTCCACATCCTATTCTAGATTGTTAGAAAATCTAGTTGGGAATAGCAGAGGGAGGTTAGAGTTGCTGTTACAATTGATCCCCACATTTTCAGGTTACTGAAGGGGAAAAAGATTGAGGCACCCTTTCCAAATCCCTAGCAAATTGACCCTGCTGGAAACAAAGTTGGGACAAATTTCATTTGGGCAAATTTTTCAGTTAACTTCACCCGAGTGTAACATAAGTAAATCCATGAGGAACATGAAAGACCAAAAACCTGAATACAGAATGAAGACAAATTGTGTCAACAGCTGGGTGAACAGTGGAAAGACTGAGTAGTGTGGAGAGTCTGCAGAAGGATCTAGATAGGCTGGGCGAATGGGCCAGGAAATGGCAAATGGAATTTAATGTTGGCAAGTGTGAGGTGGTCCACTTTGGTAGGAAGGACTATTACTTACGTGGCGAAAAACTACAGCAGGCGACGGTGCAGAGGGACCTCGGGGTCCTTGTGCATGAGTCGCAAAAACCCAGCCTGCAGGTGCAGCAGGTGGTCAGGAAGGCGAATGGGATGCTGGCCTTCATAGCAAGGGGGATTGAATATAAAAGTAGGGAGGTCTTGCTGCAGCTGTATAGGGCATTGGTGAGGCCGCAGCTGGAGTACTGTGTGCAGTTTTGTTCGCCGTACTTACGCAAGGATATTTTGGCCTTGGAGGGAGTGCAGAGGAGGTTTACTAGGCTGATACCGGAGTTGAGGGGGTTGAGCTATGAGGAGAGGCTGAATAAACTAGGCTTGTACTCGTTAGAGTTTAGAAGAATGAGGGGAGATCTCATTGAGACGTATATGATGATGAATGGGATGGATAGGATAGAGGTGGAGAGACTCTTCCCGCTCAAAAAGGACAGTAGGACTAGGGGGCACAGCCTCAAGATAAAGGGGGGGCGGTTTAGAACGGAGTTGAGGAGGAACTTCTTCACTCAAAGGGTGGTGAATCTCTGGAATTCTCTGCCCGTTGAAGTGGTGGAGGCTGCCTCGCTAAATATTTTTAAGACGCGGGTTGATGGGTTTTTGATAAGCGAGGGGATTCAGGGTTATGGGGAGAGGGCGGGAATGTGGAACTGAGCCACGACAGATCAGCCATGATCTTATTGAATGGCGGGGCAGGCTCGAAGGGCTGGATGGCCTACTCCTGCTCCTATTTCTTATGTTCTTATTCTCTTAGACATTTAAATCCCCTTTAATGTTACAAGGTTCCCAGCCTCGCACCTTTCATATTTTCCTTGCCTCCGGTGCTTTCACTGTGGTCACTAGAAACCAATTTTTTATTGTTGTCACTATTGAGCCTGCAATCTCATTGTCTCCTAAGAAATGGTCATACTGACTTGTGTTTCTTCTGTAGGCCCTGCTATTGAAACCAAGCGAAATAAAGGACATCCGACTCCTTGAAGCATTTATAACTAACTGCTATTAACACCTAACAATTCTATTTCTTAAAAAAAAGGTGCACGAAGTAATTGTGCACGTTTTGATAAATCGATATAAAAAAGCGCTGGATTCCCTGTTATTCGCGGGTACTACTTAATGTAACCAAGCAGATCCTGTTCTACACAGAGCTTGATATCATGGGAATAGTGGCTGGAGTACCACCAATGACATCAGTATGGTGACCCCAAGGAGAGAAAGCATCAGCTAGGATCTCCAAGGTGGCCTTTGAAGACTTTTTCCCCAAATATAGAATCTTTGAATCCCTACAGTGCAGAAGCAGGCCATTTAGCCCATGGAGTCTGTACCAACACAATCCAACCCAGACCCTATCCCTGTAACCCCACACATTTGCCCTGCTAATCCTCTGACATTAGGGTCAATTTAGCATAGACAATCAACCTAACCCCTGCATCTTTGGACTGTGGGAGAAAACCCACGCAGACATGGGGAGAATGTGCAGACTCCACACAGACAGCGACCCAAGCCGGGAATCGAACTCAGATCCCTGGTGCTGTGAATCATAGAACCCTACAGTGCAGAAAGAGGCCCTTCGGCCCATCGAGTCTGAACCGAACACAATCCCACCCAGGCCCTATCCCCATATCCCTACATATTATACCCACTAATCCCTCTAACCTACGCATCCCTGGACACTAAGGGGCAATTTCTTAGCATGGCCAATCAACCTAACCCCGCACATCTTTAGACTGTGGGAGGAAACCTGGAGGAAACCCACATAGACACGAGGAGAATGTGCAAACTCCACACAGACAGAGACCTGAACTGGGAATCAAACCCAGGACCCTGGAGGTCTGAAACAGCATACACTGCTCAACTTGCATGAAAAATGCCTATTTGGGTAAACTACCAATAAAGCTTGTGGCCAGTAAAATATACCTCAGTATAACTTGAAGGAATAGAGAAGAAAATTGGGGATTGAGAAAGTTGGTGGATGTTGAAGATAAATTGGTTGTTTTTCTTTTTCCATGAATTACGATCAGTGAAAGCAGAAAACTGGTGTTAATTTTCTGGAATAATTAAAGCAACAAATCTTGTTTTGCTGATGCATGCTACACAGTTATTCAGGCAAAGACAAATCGTGTTTTTATACTTTTGTTATAGGACAAAGTAACAGTAACTTTGACACATGTACTGAATTCCGAGTGAAGTATTTGGGTGCTATTGAAAACTTAAAAGCCAGTTTATTTGAATGTCTTCAAGGACCACAAGATTTGATTAATTATATTGATTTGGCACAGGTAAGATAATAGAATTTAAAATAATGCTTGTTAACTTATCTGTCATGAACAAAGTTTTCTTTTGCATAGGTAATTTAATAACCTTCTGGATTTTAAGAATATAAGAATTGTTGACCACACAGCCCATTGAGCCTATTCCACCATTCACTATGACCATGGCTACTCACCACTTGTCAAAGAAGTAAATTCTATGTCATACCCATAACCTGTCAAATTGACATCTGATTTTTTTTTTCCCCCAAAAGATCCTTCTCATGGGACACTGGCACCAGTACTGGGACAGGAAAGAACTGGACCAGTGGTTCAAAATGGGACTGCTGATCACATTTCCTACTGGAAAGGGAAAACAGGGAAGCAGCAAAGGCTTTAAACTTGTTCTAGAGTCGTAGAGGTTTACAGCATGGAAACTGGTCTTTTGGCCCAACTTGTCCATGCTGCCCTTTTTTTAAGCCCTTAAGCTAGTCCCAATTGCCCACATTTATCCCATATACTATACTATCTTACCCATGGCAGCTTGTTCCAGATACTCACCACCCTTTGCATGAAAAAGTTGCCCCTCTGGACTCTTGTATCTTTCTCTTTTCTCACCTTAAACCTATGCCCTCTAGTTTTAGACTCCCCTACCTTTGGGAAAAGATATTGACTATGTAGCTGATCTTTGCCCTTATTTTATAGACTTCTATAAGAACACCACTCAGCTTCCTACGCTTCAGAGGAAGAAGTCCCAGTTTATCCAGCCTCTCCTTATAACTCAAACCGTCAAGTCCCAATAGCATCCTAGTAAATCTCTTCTGCACTCTTTCTAGTTTAATAATATCCTTTCTATAATAGGGTGACCAGAATTACACACAGTATTCCTTACCAATGTCTTTTACAACTTCAACAAGATGTCCCAACTCCTGTATTTAATGTTCTGACCAATGAAATCAAGCATGTTGAATGCCTTCTTCACCACTCTATCCACCTGTGATTCCACTTCCAAGGAACTATGAACCTGTACCCCTAGATCTTTGTTTTGTAACTCTCCCCAATGCCCTACCATTAACTGAGTAAGTCCTGCCCTGGTTCAGTCTAACAAAATGCATTACCTCACATTTATCTAAATTTAGCTCCATCTGCCATTTGTCAGCCCACTGGCCCAATTGATCAAGATCCCATTGTGATCCAAGATAATCTTCTTCACTGTCCACTATGCCACTAATCTTGGTGTCATCTGTAAACTTACTAATGATGCCTCCAGATTTTCATCCAAATCGTTACTATAAATGACAAATAACAATGGACCCAGCACCGATCCTTGAGGCACACTGCAGGTCACAGGTCTCCAGTTTTAAAAACGACCCTTTACAAGCACCCTCTGGCTTCTGTCATCAAGCCAATTTTGTATCCATTGTATTATGGAGGAAGGAAGAAATTCGCAAGAAATGAAAACAATCACAGGTATAAACAAAACAGGAAAGGACAGCATTGGACAATTGTTCTCAGAAAACAAAAAGGAGGACATAAATGTCACCAGGGAATAGATAGAATTATAGAACAGGATTATAAAAAGGTAAAAAAAAGTGAAAGGAAAAGTGAGTTAAGCTGTAGAGCAATGCAGCATCCTTAATAAAACAGAATGGTAGACAATGTGTTTAGCGAGATAGTAGTTCTGGTAGGGATTACTGAGATATAGCTACAGGAAAGTCAGGATTGGCAATTAAACATCACAAGGTACAACATTTAGTGAAAAGGAGGTGGAGCAGCTTTTCTCATTAGAGATAACAGAACGATAGTAGATTATTTAGACAGATAGAATCCCCATTTGGTACAGATGAGATAATAAAGGGCCAATCTCACTATTGGGTGTAGTCTGAAGACTACCTAATAGTGCTAAGGAGGTGAAAGAAGAAATATGCAAACAAGTTAGAAAATTTGTAAAACAAATGATTGTGAAGGATTTCAACTACCCTGAAATTAATCAGCAGAAGTAGGTAAGAGGGCTAATGAAATAGAGTTAAGAAGTGTCCACTATAATCCATAACGTGAGAACTCAACAGGGAATATTTGCTACTTTATGTACCAATGGTAAACCAAAGCAAATGTGAAATAAAAGTAGGGAAACATCTAAGCAATACTGATCATAATACAATATGCATTAAGATAACTTAGACATAAGCTTGACAAAATTCAAAGTAATAAATTGTAAAAAGGCCAAATTTTCAGGGAATAAGCGTAGAACTTGGGAAAACATAATGGGCAATAATATTGCCAAATCATGACGTGGAACATATGGGAAACATTTCAGTGTTCAACGTTGCTCAGAAAAACTATATTCTGATACAAATCAAGACAAATTTAAAACTAATGAGACATCATGAATGAATAAAAACTTGCTAGAGAAACTGAGAGTCGGAAAATAGAGAGAGAGAGAACATGCCTTGGAAACTGTAGACCAGTCAGTTTAGCATCAGTACTAGGACAATTAATGGAATCCTTACTAAAGCAGAAGAGGAAAGAGTTCTAAAAACTAAAAGTACAATGTTGATTAGTCAGCATGGATTTCAAAGGAGACTTTCTTGATTGACCGACATTATTGAATTATTTGAAGAGGCAGAGATGGGAGACAAGGGTAATGCAGGCAAAGTAATTTATCTGGATTTTCAAAAGGTCTTTGATAATGTCAGAGGATGTGGAGTAGGGCGACTAGTAGCAGAATAGATGCAAAACAAAAAATACTAAGTCAGAGTCAGTGATGAATACCCCTGATTTCTAAGACCTTTTGCTTTTGGTCCATCGCTGCTTTTAGCAGACTCTTTCTTTCTCTGTCTGCTGAGCCCGGGACTTACACCCACCAACTTGGGTGTTTTAACTTCAAACTCAAGGATCATCTAGAAAACTCCCTCTGACATCTCAGAATTTCAAATAAAGCTTCACCCTGAATTACTCCTCTCTAAGGAAACAGAGGTTAATTAAGATGTTCAGTAGATTTTTGGATTAATTAACTATTAGCTTCATAATCAAATCTTCTGACTCTGGGACCCAGCTGAATAATTTAAATTTCTAATGGTGTCAGAACAATTTTCTTCAGACTTACTGCCTGTGTTTCTCCAACTAAGAAAAGGCCACCTGCCACTTTTTGTGGCTTTCATCCTCTGAACTCTCACCTTATGAGTACACACATCCGTTTGATATGCTATTGGTTGAGGTGTTTTGGCAATTTTAAAACTCAGCATTTTAATTACCTTATGTTACAATTTCACTCTTCCTAAAACTAAAAATCTTTTAACACAAACCATGAACTAGATGATTATGAATTCATGAATCCAGTATTTTGCTTCTGTATCTTTGAGTTTGGTAAATTTGGTAGATCCCTTCTGTAGTGCTTGTTCTTTCTGTTGTAGCAATATGGAAAATTACCTTTTACACCATCAGAAGAGGAGAGTATTTTGTATGTCTCCAAATATGGTATCAAAGTTGCATCCACTGATCAATTTGTAAGTAAATTAATATTTCCTTCTGATGTTATAATGGTGAGAAACTTTAAAAGATGCAGCAAAGAAAAAGAGAAAATGCTGGAAAATTTCAGCAGGTCTGGCAGCATCTGTAAGAAGAGAAAAAAGGTGACATTGAGAGTCCACATGAGCCTTTGTCAAAGCTTAAAGGCATAAAAAGTGGGGGATATTTTTACTGTAGGGTAAGGGAATGAAAGATGAATAATAGCCACAAAAGCCAGGGGAAAAGGCTGCTAATGGCAAGTCCATTAGAAAGAATAAAGGGTGTGAATGGCCAAACAGCAGAAAAGCTGAAATCAGAGGATAAGCTGTGACAGATGAAGATGGGGGGTGGGGGTGATGAATGGGAGAGGGATAAAATTTAGAAAAAGGGGAAGCAAGGGGGAGAAAAGATAAGGAATGTGGGATAAAGTGGGAAGTGGTGGGGAAGAAAAATAAGAAAGACAATAAAGAAATAAAGGTTGAGATCAGTAAAAAATTAAATAAAATGAAAACAAAGTTGTTGACGTGGGATGGAACTAATCATCTGAAGTTGTTGAATTCGATGTTGAGACCAGAAGGCTGTAAAGTGCTAACTGGAAGATGAGCTGCTGTTCCTCCAGTTTGTGTTGAGCTTCACTGGAACGTTGCAGCAGGCCAAGGACAGACATATGGGCATGGGAGCAGGATTGTGTTAAAATGGCAAGCAATGGGAAGGTCAGGGCCCTGATTGCGCAAAGACCAAAGGTGCTCAGGAAAGAAAAAAAAATGCTCATTTCAAACTGTAATCATGTATCAGGATGCATTATCGTGACCTCCCTGACAATTCCTATGAATTTCTGGCAGAGGAATAGGACGCAGTTGTATGTTGTGGGAAAGCAGTTATGGTAGTGACAACTGAGACATGTCTACTGAAAAATCAGGACTGTCAATTAAACATTGCAAGATATAAAATTGGGTATTGCTGAAAAATGATTTTTGTCAAAACTTTTCATCTTACACTCATCAGGACAGTTCGCCCAAATATCAAATGTAAAGAAACAATAATTTATACTGATTGAGAATAGTGCTGATGAGTTGGCAAGTGGACTCTGATTGGTAGAGATATTGCCATGGAGAATGCGCCAGTTGATGGTGACTGACACTTAACAGTCAAGCATTAGTTTGAAATTTAAATCACACAGCTTGAGTACAGTCAATGCATTACCCTGAGGAATGAACCAGTAAATTACAGTCGTCGCTGTGTTTAGCTAAAACAGGCACAACGTATGCCTGTTATTTCTGTCTGCAAAGTATGGAGCTTTGTGTACCTAGCTTCTAGTGTAGGCACAGTGCAAGTCTGATTGACAGTCTTAAATTGGTTGTCAGCACAATTCTTATCACACAGGATTATTTAGCAAATCCAATCGCAGAATCACACTGAATGTTGGATATTTACAAGGGTACAGAACTCAATGTAAGAAGCCCAACAAAGGAATATTTGCTAATTGATCTAACAATGGTAAACCAAAGTAAACTTGCCTACTTTATTGCCCTTGGACAGTAATTTTGCATTGAGCATGTTGATTTGTGTGATGGAATAAAAATTATTTAATATTAACATGACTAGCTGATGTAAAAAAAAAGTTTACATAATCATCTACTAATTAGTGTCAACAGATAAAACACTAGTGCATGTAGACATCACAATGCACACTTTACATTATTTATGTTTAAACAAAAAGGAAACGATTTTTGGCTGATCTCAAGACTTACCATGACCCAGATACCAACAACTTGCATTTATAAACAGTTTTTGTGTCTCCCAGTTACCAAAGCTGCTGGACATATTGCTGTAGGCCCCTACTCCTGCCAGTGCACAGCAGTAACTGTTTGCTGTATTTACAATTAAAGAACAAAATTAATAAGAATATTTTTCTTCTGTAAATTAGGACTTCCCAAGCTGTGGTGTTTTATCCCAAAGAACAATTGGGGTTGTGAGCTCAGACAGCAGTCGCAGCTGTGAAGCAGAGACTCAGATTTTCTGACAGTCCTGCGTTCAGCTGTGATGCCAATTTAAATATGCCTTTTGGCTTAATCATTGAGCTCTGAGGTCTGATTGCTGACAACAGCAGAGTCTACAAAATAGTATCTGTTTTAGTTTTCTTTTTGTACCTGTATCCTTGCTGTTTGAACAATGCAACACAGCTCATCCGTTACTTAACATTAGCCTTTGCTTTCAGAACGTTCTGATAACTAGACAGATGCTATATACTACACATCATTCTTGCAGAAACACAATGCTGCAAGCCTCAAATTCAGTTCTCACTGCCAGCAGCTATTCAGCAATAGCTGGCAAACCATTGAAAACATTGCTACACAATTACTGAGATTCTGCCCCCTTTTGCAGGAGAAGGCAACACACAACAGAAAGCAGTGGGGCAGAACCATTGGGGATGTTTCCCTGCATCTCCTGAGCCTGATGGGTCTGCATATTGTTGGGCCGGATGTGCCAGATGGCTATGGCAGTGATTAGCACTGCTGCCTATCAGCACCAGTGAACCAGGTTCAATTCCTGCCTTGGGGGTGACTGTGTGGAATTTGCAAGTTCTCTCTGTATCTGCGTATGTTTCCACCCACACTCCAAAAATGTGTGGGTTAGGTTAATTGGCTATGCTAAATTGACCCTTAATGTCAGGGAAATTGGCAGTGTAAATACATGGGACCACAGGGATAGGACCAGGGTGGGATTGTTGCCAGTACAAGCTTGATGGGCTGAATAGCCACCTTCTGCACCGTTGGGTTCCTATGACTGTCTGTTCCATCTAATGCCCCTTCTCAAATCACCTTCATCCTGTTATCTTAGAAGGTGAGCAAGGTGCAGATGGTGTTACCAGAAATTTCTTGTTTTCCAGTCCACTCCATCCCTGCCTTCTTGCATGGCAAGAAGATATCTAAAACAATATTGCTACTATAACTAAAGCAAATGGCAGAGCAGGTTTGATGAGCCAAATTTCTTGTATATATTCTTATGTTCTTCACACTCCACTAACTGAGGTCACAGGTTTAGTTTGAAAAAACTTCAGTTATGCCAGTTGTTTTGGTATAGAATTCAATTTCCTGTCACTCAAATACACGTAAAGCAATAAATTATACTAACAATTTTTCTTCTTTTTGGCAGGACATTTTGCACAGACATCCACTGTATTTGATAGTACGGATGATCTGTTATGATGATGGCTTGGGAATGGGAAAAAGCCTTCTTGCTCTCAAAACCACGGATGCCAATCAGAATGAGTATAGTATCTGTGTATATCAGTGTAATAGCCTGGTGAGAAATGTATTTTTCTCTTTTGTTTTACATTTGACTTTATGACCTCTTAAAATTTAAGTGGTGGTTTGGCATCTAGCTATCAAATCAATATAGAAAACACAGGTTGCACCCGCCACCTCTTTACTAGTGGCATTTTAAATACCTATTTATATCGCAAAGGATGGGTGATTAAAGTGTGCAGTTTGAATGAGGGAAACGCACGAAAACTGATCCTGATGTAAAGAAATTGTACATATAACGGGCAGTTGAATACTGTGTGCCTTGACCAGCTCCTACATTTATTCACTCTCCATAAGTCTCCAAACCTGAACATGGACACACCAAAGATGATTTCATACCGTCTAAAGTTAACTTTATCCCACTATGGTGTTAAGGAAAGTCTATTTCATATCACTTTTTCCTTACTCTGATAATGGTAATCGCTATATAATTTATATTCCCATTATGCTTGCTCATGTCCAAATCTTTGACTCCTTTGGCATCCTCTCTTCATCCAAATAGGCTGTGTTGTTTCTCTCCTATTAATTTTCCTACCTAGCCCCTAAGCTATCTCAACTCAAGCCATCACTACTCATCTCCTTTTCTACTAGGAGATTTTTAACGGCTAGGACAATGAAGGCATAGTTCTGTCACTCTTCATATTCTCTGAAGGGTCAATCATCTTTACAAGAAGCAACCCCACTTGTCCCAACCCTTCTCACCAACTAGGAGGCTGATCTTCTTCCCATTCTGCTCATGCTATCCATACTGCTGGCAAATCAACAGTCACTGTTCTCCTTCTCAGTGTTTTATTCTAGAAAGTCAAAAATAGGGCTCTTCCTTTATTATCTTATTGTCCATGTTTGAAATTATATCTTGTGACTTGGATTACTGGCAGAGGCAGTGTCATACTTTTCATCTATTTCTTTAGCATATTCATGTTTGAGGCTCCAATCTCTATTGTCTTATCTTCTATTTAAGTTTTAAATAACGTACATAAGCTCTGTTTTCTGCATTTTTCTTGAGCCTATTTATACAATGACAACTCATCTTTATTGATTTTAATCTTCACCTTAGCCCTTTGCCACCTATACTTTGAGTTCAGTGCCTTCTTTCTTATTTTCCTCAATTATTAATTCTCTAAGCACCATGGACCTCCACAGCAGCACAAAGCAAGCATCATGTGTAACTTTGGTGAATGAATGTGTGTGTCACGCATAGCTGAAGAATAACAGGAAGGTAACTTTTGGATCCTTGGGGGAAATCCAGAGATTCAGGTTTTGGCGTAGGAAATGAAGTTGCAGATGTTACAGCTATGATTGACAAGGCAAGAATGGAACATAGAGAGTGGTGTCCCCGATCCTACGTCAAAGGCTTCCAAGTAGATTGAGGGGAACAGCGCACCAGCTAACCAAGATTTATTTAACCTCGATCAAGAACATTTCAGTGCTTCAGAGAGTTTTGAATGTCTATGTACAAGAAACAATTAACATGCAGGTACAGTAAGCAGTTAGGCAAGAGGGGCTGGAGTATAAGAATAATAAATTTATGCTGCTGTTGTATAGGACTTTGAGACCATATCTGGAGTACTGTTTATAATTTTGGTCTCCACTCCCTAGAAAAAAAATACCTGTATTCCAGGTGCAAAAATGGTTCACTAGGGTGATTCCTAGGATGAGGGGTATCCTATCCTTTGGTGTGAATTGCTTGCTAGAGCAGACGCAGCACGGTTTCGTTATAGGGAAGTTGTGTCTGACAAATTTACTGGAGTTCTATGAGGATGTGTCTAGGGCGGTGGATAGAGGAGAGCCGGTGGATGTGGTCTTTCTTGATTTTCAGAAGGCGTTTGACAAGGTACCTCACAAGAGGTTATTGCAGAAGGTCAGGGGACATGGAGTTGGGGGTAGGGTGTTAGCGTGGATAGAGGATTGATTGTCAAATAGGAGGCAGAGAGTGGGGGGTCAATAGGTGCTATGCGGATTGGCGGATGGTGACTAGTGGAGTGCCCCAGGGGTCGGTGCTGGGGCCTCAGCTATTTACCATTTATATAGATGATCTGGAGGAGGGAACCGAGTGTAGGGTGTCGAAATTTGCTGATGACACCAAGAATGGTGGAACGGCAAATTGTGCGGAGGGTGTGGAGAGTCTGCAGAAGGATCTAGATAGGCTGGGCGAATGGGCCAGGAAATGGCAAATGGAACTTAATGTTGGCAAGTGTGAGGTGGTCCACTTTGGTAGGAATAACGGTAGGAAGGATTATTACTTACATGGCGAAAAACTGCAGCAGGCGACGGTGCAGAGGGACCTCGGGGTCCTTGTGCATGAGTCGCAAAAACCCAGCTTGCAGGTGCAGCAGGTGGTCAGGAAGGCGAATGGGATGCTGGCCTTCATAGCGAGGGGGATTGAATATAAAAGTAGGGAGGTCTTGCTGCGGCTGTATAGGGCACTGGTGAGGCCGCAGCTGGAGTACTGTGTGCAGTTTTGGGCGCCGTACTTACGCAAGGATATTTTGGCCATGGAGGGAGTGCAGAGGAGGTTTACTAGGCTGGTGCCGGAGTTGAGGGGGTTGAGCTGAGGAGAGGCTGAATAAATTAGGCTTGTACTCGTTAGAGTTTAGAAGAATGAGGGGAGATCTCATTGAGACGTATAAGATGATGAATGGGATGGATAGGATAGAGGTGGAGAGACTCTTCCCGCTCAGAAAGGATAGTAGGACTAGGGGGCACAGCCTCAAGATAAAGGGGGGGGGGGGAGCGGTTTAGAACGGAGTTGAGGAGGAACTTCTTCACTCAAAGGGTGGTGAATCTCTGGAATTCTCTGCCCGTTGAAGTGGTGGAGGCTACTTCGCTAAATATTTTTAAGACGCGGGTTGATGGGTTTTTGATAAGCGAGGGGATTAAGGGTTATGGGGAGAGGGCGGGAATGTGGAACTGAGCCACGACAGATCAGCCATGATCTTATTGAATGGCGGGGCAGGCTCGAAGGGCTAGATGGCCTACTCCTGCTCCTATTTCTTATGTTATGTTTAGAAGAATGAATAGGCAATCTCATTGAAACGCAAGACTGAGGGCTTCAGAGGAAAGATGCTCTCGTGGCTGGAAGAACTAGGACATATTGTCCCAGGATTAGGAGATGGTCATTAGGACAGAGGCAAAAGACAGCTTTTTCAATCAGAGGACTACGAATCTTATGGATGGTCAGTCATTCAGAATATTCAAGATCAAGGTCAACAGATTTCAACTCGAGCAAATCAATGGAATTTGGAGATTGGAACGCAGATGTAGGATCATGTTGATCCTCGATCCAATGTTCTGCTCCTATTGCTCATATTACTTATCATAGCATCACAAAGCAATTGTCAGAATAACTGAGGCATGACAATATTGATACTCTTAATTCCATTGTTAATTTTGGATTTGGTAATAATCACAACTTAAGTCACATTCCCACAGCATTATTTTGAAGTGGATTCTGTGCCTGGCCTAATATTCGGTGGAACTAATGAAGCTCATTCAACATGTGATGTGTGTGTATTTCTAGCATGTTTACTTTATATCTGTTGTGAAATCTAAAAAAAAGAAATTCTGCCTCAAGTAAAATTACATCCGTAAATAGGCACTGTGACTGAATAATCCAATCCTTCTCTTTCAGGAACAAGCTCAAACGATCTGCAAAGTTCTGTCTGCTGCTTTTGATTCAGCACTTTCCTCAGAGAAATCTTAACATGACTGCCATATAAACAATGAATCTGATAACTCATGTTATAGATTCTTTGGTTATTTACCTTAACTGCTTTCAAGTCTGTGAACAAAGTGTAGCAATTCTAAGATTTGAAGTTGCCAAGATTTTTAGTAAAATGAGAAATATTGGTCTGTTAGTATTCTGCAAGTCTCCAATTTCATAGCAGTCCACTAATGGGTTACATTATTATTTCTATTGCAGAATAATTAGTGTCAATTATCTCCATTGTTCCTTGCAGTCGACTTAAGTTTACTACAGGCTTAAAGAAAATACAAATAATCACTGAAATGTAATAAATTTGTAGCAATCATGGAGCATTGCACTGTACAGTAATATTACTTCATAGGCATTGGATCAATTGTGAATAAGTTTGGTAATCTTTTACCACATTGTATAATTAAATGCATGTACCTTGGCACTAACATTAGCTGCTTAAATATACAAGTCTTAATATCTTTTTAAGCCAAATATATTTTACAAATATTGTACAGGTCAGGACTGGTTTCTAAAGTAAATGGCATTGCATTTTTTTCTTTTAAATAAGCATACAATGAAGTAGCTTCCTTTTATTTATACACAATTTTTGTTGTAAGTTGTCAAAAATAAAAAGAAAGACAAGTAAATTGCTCGACTTCCTATTAATCTCAATCACGGTCAGAGGTGACAAAACACATCCCGTAGCCTATCAAAACAACATAGTCTTTTAAATGATACAGAAAAGAGAAGTCCTTTGACTAAATGAAGGATTGTTTACATTATGACCTTAAAGATGGAAAGACTGTTTTCTTAGCCAGTTAAGGTGACAATAACCTTGCTGATCCCAGGTTTAGTCCCTGTTGATGCCGAGTTGCTGATCTTTCTAAGCCAACACTAAAGGGCAGGAAGGACTACAATTAGTGCCAACACTCCTAAGTTGAGGCAGACATTACTAGGCTACATTCTCCTGCTGACCATTATCTAGCATGCTGGAGAAATTACATGTATGGACATCAAATGAAAACAATGTCAACTGAGGTACCAAAGGCTAATCAGCCTGCCAACAATGTCCTGGCTTGCGTGTGAACAATGGTTCACCTACTTTGATTTAATGACTAGGAAGCCATACCCCAGAAATGTGTCAGCACCTTAAGGCTAGAAGAAAATTGATACAAAACGAAAGGTTTGGCAACAATCATTTTGTCTATACTACTGAATTCCAATGCAGTTTGTAAGAAGAAACAAAACTGTATTTTTAACTTTTTTTGGGAAAATCAAGTAACATTCAAATTGGTGTCATCTGTTGATGTTAAATAATGAAGTGATCTCCAGCAGCCACTGTAATTTCAGAGCAACTCATGTATTTCATCTCCCAAACGCACTCAACAACAAAAAAACACTCGTACAAACTATTATTCCCAGCCTAGAAACTATTTATTGACTCAGTTGAAAATTTAGCACATGAATTAAATTTTACTGATTTATTTTAACCTACAGATATAAAGCTTTGCAAAGTGTTTAAAAGTAGATGATACTTTATTATTAGACTGAATATTTTTGTAGAGCAAGATCGACAAGAACATGCTGGTAATGATCATCTGCTGGGATTCTACGTAAGTGCATAGTACTTTTTCCTGTTTTCCTCATCTGAGTCAAGTTAATTCTTCAAACTAATCCAGTTTCAAATTGCAGTATATTAAAAAATGTTTTATATTTTCAACCTTAAGCATCTTATTCTGGACTTAGTTTAGTGCCAGAAGTGCACTTTAGTCCCATCCTCTAAATCAGAAGAGCTGAACAGCAAAAGAATTTTCAAGGGCAACTAAGTGAATAACTATACACGGACATCTCAAATTTAGACTTTAATAAAATGGAGTTGATCTGTACCAAATCTACTGATTAACAAAATGATTGTTAATAGTTATAGCAGCCTTACCTTGGTGCAATAGATGGATGGATATTTAAACATGTACTAGAAATTCAGATTTTGTACAGTATTTCATCAGATGCTCACTATTCCTTCACAAATAATGAATTCATTAGGCCTCATCTTCAAAATCTGTACAAAATACCTGCATTGCTGAAGCAGGCTATGCTTTAATAACAGTTAATTACATTTTGGGATTAACTCCAATGTTAAACTGGGATGTACAATACATTACACATGCTTTAATTATCAAATCAATGCAATGAAATGCAGAAGTATAGGATTTAACATTTACAATATATATAAATATATACAGTTGCTCTGCAACAAACACCTAGCTTGTGATCGATCCATTTTACACTGCGTCTCAAGCAGGATTTTTTTCTGTTCTTAAGTGCCGCACTCAGATGATGACAGTAGGTGGCACCAGTTATCCTGTCTTGAGATTTTTATGGTCCTTTTAATCATTCATAGGAAGTAATAATCCTGAATAATGTCAACATCTTCAGTATTAATTCACATTGCAAGAGTTAATAAGTTCTATTTTTTGACAATAATTACAGCCAAATTTAGTTAAGAGGCTACAATTTTTAAGTTTACTGATAACCCAAAGGATTTTTCAAATTTTCGTTCCTATGCATTGGAAGCCAGACTGACAGCTTTTTTTAAAAAATGACCACGTATGTAACAAGTCTAAAACTTTAAAAGAATAGTTTTCCAATACAGGCCAATAAGATCATTGCAAAAAAAATTTGAGATGAAAGTTTACTACAAATGATTTACACTGTGTACCATTTTAAATTTACTTTTCTTAATAAACAATTAAGTTCTGTTTTTAGTAATAAAAGAATCAACAATTCTGTGCAGAACTTTCAAAAATAAAGTCTGCAACAAATTTTGAATATTTTTGCAAACTGATTTAGCTATTTAAACACTGTTTTGGTTAAACCATTTAATGCAACAAAATACAGACTGTACAAACTGTAAAGACCTAAAAACGATATTAAATTTCAGTCACTAACTTTCCCTCTTCTGAAGAACAGCCTTTGAGAATATTAATGCTGTTTATTAGCTGCCTTTTGAAAATACTAATATTTACAATACTAGGGTCCTGTGTTCATGAATTAATTTGGGGATTTTTTTAAATGGAAATTACAGCATTTAAATAAAAATCAATGCGGAAAAAGTGGTACTCTTAGATTTGTGGTAGTGTTTTAAGGCTTTAAGTTATGAAGTTCACCCAAACAGCATGTTTACTAAATTCATTACCTGAATTATGGAATCTAGATCATAGTTTTGATCAGTACTGTGTTCTCCAGCTTTGCTCCACTACTAATCCTACATACGAGCAATATATTTTGATTTTCAGCATGTTTTTGGCAGTTAGTGACATAAGGTAGTCATTATTATTAGCATTCTTTCTATTCCCAAGTACCTACATGCACCAAAGCAAATGGACAGAAATGAAATGTCCACAATTTATAACGAATCTCCAGTTGTACTGAAAGTGCAAATAGTTTTAACAAGAATACATATCCAAGAACTAGTTACTTATAACATCTTCCAGCTAAGAAGTTATTTGTATATCAAGTCAAACATAGATATTTTCCTCATCATCTGATGGAATGGTATCATGCTCCAAATTTTTTTCCTCAACTTCTTTAAGGAAGCTCAGTCAGCAATGAAGTGCACAAATGTCACAGGGAATACACCCCTTCGCTTCGGGTCTCCTTCAATGTGGCCAATCTACAGAGAAACAAGTACTTTAGTATATTTAGAGAATGTGGTGCTCAAGATCATTTTAAAATATGAATTCTTTCATGGGATGCGAACATCGCTAATAACCCCAGCAACTGCTGCCCACCCTTAATTGTCCTTGAAGTAAATGGCTTGCAAGATCATTGAGGGCAGTTAAAAGTCAACAACATTGGACTGACATGTAGCTTTCCATTTCAGTTTTTAATTAAATTCCACCAATTGCCCATGGAGTGATTTGAACCCTGACCTTGCAGTAGTAGTCTGACCCTTTGGGTTACTGGTCCAGTGACATTAGCACTATGCTGCCATCTTTCCCATGTCACCATCTTACCCTAAATAATAACTTTTGTTTAAAAACAATCATTACATTTTCCCCTGGATTATCTTTAAACCAATATCAGGCAGTTTATTAACAAGTTTAGAATCTAATCAAGGTATTGTAATGTCTTTGAAAGTGAACCACAAAATTATAGTGAAGTTCTTGACATCCATTAAAAATGTACATGTGCAGACTTGTTTGAGGAACATTATTCAATTTTTACTTCATATCCTGAATGCAACTGTCCTTGAAATTCTTGGTACAAGTTTCTCAGCATGTACACATTGTATTAATGTCTTGTTAAAGAACGTGCATGGAAGGTCTAGTCTAATGCATATTACAAATTAATACAAATAATGCAATTACTCAGATGTCCAATAACATTTCAGTACCTAGTCTTTCAATATAGAGCTCATAAACGATTACACTACAAGAGATTATAGCTCATTTCTTCTCTTCAACCAAATCATCTGTCTTCAGTTCCTCCACTTTCTCAGCAAAAAATGCATCTCTCCTCAATCAACTGGGGAAGGTGATGGCCTAGTGAATTATCACTCGACTATTAATCCAGAAACTCAGCTTAAGTTCTGGGGACCCAGCAGATGATGGAATTTCAATTCAAGAAAACAATTCCTGGAATTAAGAATCTACTGATGACCATGACTATTGTCAATTGTCAGAAAACCCATCTGGTTCACTGAAGTCACTCAGAGAAGGGAATCTGGCATCCTTATCTGGTCTGGCCTATATGTGACCCCAGGGCCACAGCAATGTGGTAGACTGTTATCTGCCCTCAGGCAACTAGGGATGAATGGGCAATAAACGCTGACCAGCCAATGATGTTCATGTCCCACAAAGAAATATAAATTTTTAAAATCCCCCATTTTAGAAAGCATGCCTTAAGAAATTTTAGCTGACATCATCCAGTTTAATGTAATTTAAACATAAGAGGCTCATCTCTGTGCCTTGCATACTTGATTATTGGCTCCTGCTGTCCTCTGGCAAAATTGCTCACTATTTCAAGATCATCCTGCAATACAAAGATAACTATGGCTTCTTTTCTGCAGCACAAACCATCTTAATTCTTTTGCCCTGCCTCCTCCACCTTCACCTCTTAACAACTGCAAGGAGTTCCAGGATTTCTTTGTCATTAAGGATGAGACCATTCATTCTACAGCTTCCCTTCCAAGCTTCCTGCAAGGACACACCATCCTCTCTAGTCTTGCATTTCTATCTCTAGTTTTTTAAAAATCTTACCTGATGTCCTCTCTAAGCAAATCTCTAGTCAGGTTTTGATGAAAAATTAGATTCCTGAAGTTTAAGTGAGACTGACATTTTATTATGCGATTACCCTGTGGATCGTGGTGTATAAGTCAACCCACCGGAAGACTCCAAAAATCCTTAAAAAAACAGGAGTTGACTTGTACATAAAATAGGCAGTCACCATTTTGAAATGTGACACAAAAACCACTGGTAATTCATATCAAATTAATGTGGCATGGTTCGTTGAATGAATCAACTGTACAAAGCTATCTTTAAGCATTAAAGTATTTTAAAACTATCAAATGCCTTCAGCCTCCGACAAGAGTTTATTGAATTCATTCAAGTAAATTTGGCTATGGCATTATCGCAAGGGATCAGATTTGATGCTTTCACTTTCAGAATCATTCCTCTGAAAGAAATCATCTCCAACCACTGGACTGAATATTCTGCAATTTTTACTAATCTGATGACACTGTGCACTAATAGCATCTCATTATTTGATAATGGAACTATAAAAATCACCAATTAGGGCAACATGCATACTTCCATATTTTGTGACGGTTTTCTCGGCATCAACCATCCATCTATTCCATTTGGCACAAACGTGGTCCTTGAATAGCTTGTTGAAGCATGCATCCAATGGCTGAACTATGGACTTCACAGGCATATCTTGATCTCAATTATATGGAATCTGAACAAGTTCCACAATAACGAGCAACATTCTTTATCACACACTATCAATCCGTTAGTCCACTCAGCTGTATCTATTGAGCTGTTGGCACGGACATACAGGAAACATAATATTCAGAATGGTTTAATGTTTGAAAATTACTGAAAGTTTTAAGTTTGTTCCACTGCGAATCATGTCTCCCATTGTCTTGCTTTCATGTGGAACTGTTTTTGATCCTATGATACAGTTCGGGTATATTAAAATTCATTGGCGCTTTTATTCATATTGCAGATGTTGACTTAACGTGTAGTCTTGCTTTTGCT
Organism: Carcharhinus amblyrhynchos; assembly: GCF_965287045.1. Taxonomy (NCBI): domain Eukaryota; kingdom Metazoa; phylum Chordata; class Chondrichthyes; order Carcharhiniformes; family Carcharhinidae; genus Carcharhinus; species Carcharhinus amblyrhynchos. The sequence continues at coordinate 35,749,343 of NC_137330.1, read as the reverse complement.
GCTATCTGATGATGAATCCTCAAAACTGTTAATTTTGACATTGATTCTTTTGGTAGACTCTGAGCAATCCTGGTCTTCTGCCACAACACTAGACTTCTTCCATTTCATAAAATTGTTACACAAACTAGCTATAGGTTTGAAATATTTGTCAGACTCAGGGTTTGATTTGACCCACTTGAGTGCATACATACACATTGCATTTCTGCTGATGTAACCAATCTGATGATTCATAACAGATAGTCTTAAAAACAAGACTACCCATTAAGTCATATCTGCAACATGAATAAAAGCACCCATGAATTTTGATAACCTAGCAGCCAAACTGCATCACAGAAAGGATCAAAACAGTTCCATATGAAAACAACAGGATAATGGGATACATGATTCACAGTGGAACAAAATTAAACCTTATGGTAATTTTCAAACATTGAACAATTCTGAACTTGAGAACCTATTCCAATCTCAAGATCAAGCTAGTGGCTGTTCTGATGGTGCATTTAGTCTTTGGAATTTTCTTCAGGGCAGATTCTTCCTCCAATTCTTCTGCCAGTATTTCACGAATACCGAATTCCCTCACTGCAGTACAGTTATTTAACAAGTTGGTAAACATTACGATTATTAGCATGAAAGCAATTTTGTACTTCATTTGTTTTAATGAGGATCCATTCCTGTTCAGTACTAGACATGCCATGTGTGGTTTGCTCTTTGTGGATGTGTCTTAAGCTGCTGTGCATTTTCTTATAATATATTTCCTGCTTGATTCTGTGTACTGACTTTCAGTATAAGTAAAATACACATTTTGGGATGCGAAACTCAGGCCAACAGCAAAGAGTTACAGACAGAGTGTCTCAAATCCTGCTATCCAAAAATAGGAGATGTCCAAAACTGGACATTTTTATAAACTGCATTCTTAGATTACTGTCTTGTTCAGCTAGGTGCTGCATTGGCGAGGGGGAAGTTATTAGCTTCACGCACTGGTCTTTGTCCATGCGCAGAGTGACCCTTGCCACAACCCGGCTTACCAGATCTGCATAGAATCTCCCAACCCTTAAACTGGTAACATCCTAAATTCTACATGGATCCGAACCCAAAATTTCCAATTTTGAGACACTGCATTTCGTAGCTGAAGGAGTCAACAATTTTTGACACAGAAAAAAATGGGTTCATCTTGTACGCTAGGTTGACTTATACACCACAATCTCTGGTATCTCACCCATTATAGTATTTTGATGGAAGGGTAGACAACAAAGTTAGATCTTAATTGTTTGTGTCAGTTAGAAAATAATTTATGATTCTTTAATATAATCTTGACAACGTTACAAAAATTTTGCATACCAACTTACCCACCATTCTGGATCTTCCTCACCATCAACAATAATAATCTCACCCTCTGAGAAAGTGAGCTCATCAGGGTTATCTGCACTACAGTTATAAATTGCTTTCACACGTCTTGGTTTTGATTTCAACTAAAATAACAGAAAACAAAGTATCACAGAAGAAAGCAGGCCACAAACAAATAAAATTATGAATGCTCCAGACTGAATGACTACCTAAAAAAAAACATCTTTAAGATTTGACATTCTTAGAGTAGACATTTATATGTCTACACATATAGAATAATTCTGGTTATATGACTCAATAATGCACAAAGAAACAATTTCAATAATGGTGGATAATCCAAATGTTTATGGGAGCTTGCCAAACCACTATGCAATACGTGCAATAAGCAAAATATTTCCATGTATCAGCTCTGCATTGATTACAGGCACAATGAAGTCATTCATTGCACAGTTATCAGTTTTGATCTAGCCTGACTAGTAGTCAATTGCATCATGCTTGGAAACATGGCTTATGTGTATAGTTTTTCTCTGCAGTATAATTTGTATCAATTTAATTTACATTCATATAAAAAGGTAGTTACCTCTATGGCTTTTTATTATAAAGATATACTTAAAAAAATTACACTTAGTTGAGGTTTTCCTCTCCTATTACGTACACCCTTTGCTAACCCTAATCTATTATTTCAATTGTCCAGTGACGATTTTCAGCAGGATTTCAAGCAGCATATGTTACATGTTTAACATAGCATTAAAAATCTTGATTATGGTCTCTATGGACAGAACAAACAAAAACATGAGATAGAAGACAAAATTGACATGCACGTGTGAATTGTAAGAATGTTTCTTAAATAAAATAGTGAGAGCTGTTATATAAGCCATTCCATTTTCACTGACATATGTGTAGTATTAAAAATTGAGCTATGAAAGTAGCTTACTCAAAATTGATTTGATATTGTAGTTAAAAAGGTAATTATGCTTCTTTTAAAACAGCAAGTTTGATTCTAAAGAAACCAGTGATTTTTGAAATTTTAAAGAATCAAGCAATTTTTGTTATTTAGTGTTGTTCAATATGTCCATACCATTTGAGACTTTCGTGGCATTGGTGCAGGAGCTTTGTTGGGGTTTGCAGAATTAGGTGCATGTCCTGGTTTTTTTGGTGCAGGATCGGGTCCCAGAAAAGCATCTCCTATTGCATTGTGAATAAATACCAACTTTCAGTAAAATGTTAAACAAGAATTTTAAATAAATTTGAAAAAAATCTTATTTTTTCCCATCATGCTTTCTGGTAAGATTCTATAACAACTTGCATTTATATAACACTTTTCACTACCTCAAAGTCCCAAAGTGTTTCATAGCTATGTTTACAGTATAGTCAGTATCATAACGTCAGACAACGTGGCAATCTGCACACAGAAGATCCCACAAACAGTAATCAGTACAAGATAATCCATTTTGCTGGTGTTGGCTGAAGATAAATGTTGACCAAGACACTGGAAGAACTTCCATGTTCTTCACTGAATAATGGAGGATGTTTTATGTCAATCTGAGAGGATGGTTCAACATCTTAACTGAATTACAATTACTTGAGATGCAGAACTCCATCTGTACTGTACTGAAATATCAAGCTAGTTATTTGTTCCAAGTCTGTTTAGGATTCAAATCTATGACATAACTCAGAAGCGAGTGCCACAGCTAAAGCCATATATAGAAAGATTTGCAGGACATTGATTAAATTAGGGTAAAATGCCTGCATTAAAAAGTAGGTTGAAAGTATGGTTGAAGTGCCTGCCAACATTCACCACTGTGCCTCATATATAAAACATGTGCGTGCACTTGGCATGGTTCCAATATGCATTACCAACCAAGCATAACCCACTACCTTTGGGGAAAATGGAGAAAAAAATTGGAAGGTTTAGGAACTTTCAACTTTTAAAAAATATACTGTCACAACATACGGAAAAGCAACTTAAAAGGTATTCACCATGTTTCCAAGTCATATAATAACAGGTTAGTAATGCTATTTTTCCCATTTGGAAAAAGTTGCAAATAAATTTTTAAAAATTTGAAAATACTTGCACTCACGAGCTAGAATAATCGGTTTCTTTTTTCATGCACTATTCAGTCAGGCACAAAAGTGAAAAAAATGAGGCACAGAGATATTGAGATACCTAAACAAAGATTTAATCATATATTTTACTTTCACTAGTTAGATCTCAATTATGGAATCTTCCATCAGCAGTGTTGCATTTCTGATTAGAAAACTGTTCATTCACCTGACTGCATTGACTGTACAGTTCCAGGTACTGTAGATGTTCTTTTAGCTGTAGATGTTCGATCCGAACTGTGAACAGATAACAAAGATGTTCTAAAATTTGCATAAGAATTTATTCCATCATGATACATTTCTGTAATTCTTTGGGGCCAATTTGTGCCACCCATTTCACTTCAAACAATTGTGTTCAAGCTGAGGATTGACAGCCTTAAACCAGCAAGATGGACAAACAGTTTTTTTTCCAAATTCTTAGAACCAGAAAGGAATAATGTGTTATTTATAGGTTATATGCTATGACTGAGAGTAATGAATTCACTATAACTAAACTTTAAAATGTAAATTCTTCTAACTTTCCCTGCAGACTTCCATTTTTAGATCCCATACACCTTCCAGCCATTATAGCTATGGGTTTTTGAGAAAATGGCTGCTACAGAACAAGAGGATACAAATTGAGATATTGCTTAAGCAATTTCCAGCCCAAATCAAGGATGGAACAATGAAGAAATTCACATGGAGGTTATGAGATAATTATAGAAGAGGAAAACTATTTGTTTGGTAAACTTATTTACCAAAGTTCGCTGGATTCCGGGGAAGTGCCGGAAGATTGGAAAACGGCTAATGTTACGCCGCTGTTTAAAAAAGGTAGCAGACAAAAGGCAGGGAATTATAGGCCGGTTAGTTTAATGTCTGTAGTTGGAAAAATGCTTGAATCCGTCATCAAAGAAGAAATAGCGAGGCACCTAGAAAGGAATGGTTTGATAGAGCAGACACAGCACAGATTCGTTAAGGGGAAGTCATGTTTGACGAATTTATTGGATTTCTATGAGGATGTGACTAGTGTGGTAGACAGAGGGGAACCGGTGGATGTGGTGTTTCTAGATTTTCAAAAGGCGTTTGATAAGGTGCCTCACAAAAGGTTGCTACAGAAGGTTACGGTGCATGGAGTTGGGGGTAAGGTGTTAGCGTGGATAGAGGATTGGTTGTCTAATAGGAAGCAGAGAGTTGGTATCAATGGGTGCTATTCTGATTGGTGGTTGGTGACTAGTGGAGTGCCGCAGGGATCGGTGCTGGGGCCTCAGCTATTTACCATTTATATAGATGATCTGGAGGAGGGGGCTGAGTGTAGGGTGACGAAATTTGCTGATGACACGAAGATGAGTGGTAAAACAAATTGCGTGGAGGGTGTGGGAAGTCTGCAGAGGGATCTGGATAGGCTGAGCGAGTGGGCGAGGACCTGGCAGACGGAGTATAATGTTAGCAAGTGTGAGGTTATCCACTTTGGCAGAAATAATAGTAGGAGGGATTACTATTTAAAGGGCGAAAAGCTGCAGCATGCTGCAGTGCAGAGGGACCTGGGGGTCCTTGTGCATGAGTCGCAAAAACCCAGCCTGCAGGTGCAGCAGGTGATCAAGAAGGCAAATGGGATGCTGGCCTTTATAGCAAGGGGGATAGAATATAAAAGCAGGGAGGTCTTGCTGCAACTGTACAGGGTACTGGTGAGGCCGCAGCTGGAGTACTGTGTGCAGTTTTGGTCGCCGCACTTGCGGAAGGACATTTTGGCCTTGGAGGGAGTGCAGAGGAGGTTCACTAGACTGATACCGGAGATGAGGGGGTTGGATTATGAAGAGAGACTAAATAGACTGGGTCTATACTCGTTGGAGTTTAGAAGGATGAGGGGGGATCTTATAGAGAAGTACAAGATAATGAAAGGGATGGATAAGGTAGAGGTAGAGAGATTCTTCCCGCTTAGAAAGGATAGTAGGACTAGAGGGCACAGCCTCAAGATAAAGGGGGGCAGTTTAGATCGGAGTTGAGGAGGAACTTCTTCACTCAAAGGGTGGTGAATCTCTGGAATTCTCTGCCCGTTGAAGTGGTGGAGGCTACCTCGCTAAATATATTTAAGTCACGGGTAGATAGGTTTTTGACAGACAAGGGAATTAAGGGTTATGGGGAGAAAGCGGGAAAGTGGAACTGATCCACTTCAGATCAGCCATGATCTTATTGAATGGTGGGGCAGGCTCGAAGGGCTAGATGGCCTACTCCTGTTCTTATTTCTTATGTTCTTATTTCAGCCGATTCACCTAGAAAAATCTGCAATCCTTTCATGCAACTCAAATTTTATCAACTGTTTTGCTACCACAATTCAACTATCATGTTAGACAAGTTTAGTACCATTCACCATATTTTAGTTATATATGCACACTGTTAATATTGCAGCTAAGATTACTGTACTTGAATATTACTGAGAAGAGAAACATGCAGGGTTTTTGTCTTGCACTAAGCACAGACAAATGCAGAATACATTTGATGAATGCAAAATGTCTCTTCTCAGTAATATTCAAGATCTGTACTACCAAGTGATTGTTTGTATGCTTGAAAGATTCTAGTCACAAGCTACAGATAATGAAAATCTATTACCTTGCTGTTGATTTCTGCTGTGAAATGCGAAGTGGTGGCTGTGGAGGCAGTGGGGGTGGCAGTGGTTTTTTATTCTGAGCAGTTTGCTGCAGAGACCCTTGCTGCTGTGGTTGAGTTTGTGGTTGTTTTACCTGCAGACTCATTGCTTCAATGACACTGCTCGTCTTTGCTACTGGAGTTGGTGGTGAAGGGTCTAAAAGATTTTTAAAAAGATAAAATAACATCCGTTGGAATACTCAGTGGGCCAAATAACCTAATTCTGCTCCTATATCATATAAACTTATGAACTCTGCATCTCCCAACTATTAGTTTCCATTGGCTGAAGATAAGACTCCCAGTCTCTTGCCACAAGTGAGGCTGAGAATCAGAGATTAGAGACTGAGATAACTAGTAATTTGTAAAGTTACATGACATTTACTTGTATCCAATCTTTGTGCATGTGGGTGATGAATAAGAAAGAGAGATATGTTGGGTTTAATTTGGGGTACATGTGTGAGCATAAATAAGCTTTATTTTAAGCTCATCAAAGCTTGCTACAGAATTATTTTATTGGAATGCACATTTCAATGGTTGGAAAAAAACACCTCCTTCTATACAAAATATACTGATCATGGAGAATAAGCAAATATCTTCCATAACAGAATTGGAGTCCGCACCCATAATTTAAATCCATTGGAGCAAATGAGCCAAATCTGACTTTTAAAAAAATTGGAAGGAGAATGTACATAGCCAATGTTGTTCAAAAATTGCCTTTCATACAGCTGTAAAACTCAAAGGAACAAAGTGTTTCAAAAGTCAGAAATGCAGCTATAGTGGCTGATGACTACAAACTAACTCACAAACCTCTAACTGGAAACAAATTTGTATCTGTAACTCTTAACAGTTAGGGAGAGATAAGATGAGGGTGGATGGAACAGAGATAGATTCAAGAGGAGAGGAGAGTAGAGAAGATAGGGTAGAGCAATCCTCAACTTTTAAATGGAGTTGCATGGCAAGTAGACCAGCCGGGTCCTACCTGCGTGTTTCCAAAGCTGAAAGACCAGACACATGTAAAATGTGCCTTGAAGGTACTGAGCCCAGACTCAAATATGCAGGGGTTAGGAAAGAATACCTGCTAAGATTTCTGGCACAAAGGGAAAATGACTCTTTTGGTATCAGAAGTTCAGGGAAGAGAAATAACCATTTTTCGAGACACTGGGGGTGATCTTACCATTTTGATTCTAAATGCTGAATCTGCGTGTAATTCAGATCTGACTTGTAAACCTGTTCTCAAGCGCCCCCATATGCACTCAGCCTGAAGAAAATGTCGTGAGTCTGAATCGTGCTGTGGGTGGGGCTTATCATACCCAAACACCGCTCTGATCAGATCCTTCAACTGTGCATGCGCAGTTAAAAAAAATTTGAAAAACGCTCCCCTGCCACATCACTCCCGGGCCACAAAAAGCAACCCAGGAGCGATAGTCCCCACAGACGTTGCTGCACCTCCACAACATACATGTCCCCCTTAGCCACCCATCTGCTACCCAGACCGATTGCGACCCCCTGCCCCATTCTCCCCCCACCACCGATCGCCCACTGAGTGGCAGCCGAGCCCCCTTGGCCCCTTCCCCCCTACCCACCCACCCAGACACACAGAATGATCTGGCCGTCTTCCCCTCCCAGAGAAAGATCTGGCCTCCCTCTTCCACCCCCACCAGTGAATGATCTTTGCCGAGCATGTCTGCTCCACGCCAAATCTAGATGGGCGAATGCAATGGTAAAGGGGGGAATGCAGCTAAGTTTGGGCATCCAGCTCATTAAGTCAATTTAAATGCATGCAAAATGCATTTCAGGCGTGGTGCCGATGATGGCCATTTTCGGGACTTGGTAAAGTGGGAATCTGTGCAGGGGCAGTCGTGGATCGCACTATTTGCCTCATGCCCGAGTTGACTAAGTTTTTTTGGGCACAATGCCATGGTAAAATTGCTCCCACAAAGTGTCTTCAAATACTGATATGACAAAGGGTGCTGAGATGCCATCCAAAAGCAGAACACACTATAGTGTTGGTATAAGGGCTGACTGACACATTTGAAGGTTCCACTAGTAAAAACTGACCTATAGGGTAAGTTAGTCTCCAGTGCAGTGATGGTCAAAGTTGCTCCAAGCAGACCATAGAGGGGCACATCTATTGCTGGGAAATGACTTGGAGAGATGCTGGGAACTGGTTCAGAGAGTGCAAAACACAAGCCCAAGGTAAAAGATGAGAAACAGCAGAATTCTGCTCAACTGCAGAGAACCGAGGAAGTCCCTAAAATTGTACAGAGGACAATAGGGCAAATAAGGATTAGGGAAACAACGAGAAAGCCAGAGGACTTTAAAGGCTATTAAAGGTAAAGGGGGTCAGAGTGAAACCAGTAGAAGCTGAAGAGGACAAAGCCAAGGTAAAGGAAGGTCTGTAAAAATAAAGTGGCTAAACCCATGGTCTGCTTAGTAGAGAACTAATTGAAGGATTTAAATTGGGACAGAGAAAGTCCACAGACGGCAAGTGAGCAAGATGCCTCACCAAGTTGAAGCCCCACATAGGAGTGCAATGGAAACTGGCCAAAGTAGGGTTCCAAAGGATATGTGGGCCAAATGGGGACAAATCCATCTCCAAGGTCAAAGTAAAAGGGAAGTCAATACACCCTAGGACGAGCAACATTTGTGAAAGCCACAAGTACAAGTGCAGTTAACAATGCAAGGTCTACTAAACATCCACAGGATCAGGTTCAATACCTAAACCCACCTAAACCTAACAATTCAGCTTCCAAGTCCACTGATAGAAACATGGACGATAGGAGCAGGAGGCGGCCATTTGGCCCTTCGAGCCTGCTCTGCCATTCATTACGATCATGGCCCAACTCAACAGCCCAATCCTGCCTTCTTCCCATTCACCCCAAGTGCTCATGATGAAATGGTGCAGTGGGAAAATCTACACACCTCAAAGGAATTTTAAAAAAGCAATATACCACACACCATCCTAGAAGCAAAAACCATCAGTGGGCCACAACCTAAATTACAGACCTATGGTTTTTGGAAACAACCATTAAAAAGAGTTAAGAACTCCACAGGCAAGGCAACCAATATCAAAACAATTTACAAACGTTATGCTTTGAGGCAGAACCTAGGCTGATGAAATCTGACCTCTCCCCAGGAACTGGCGGGCAACTTGAACTCTAAGTGTAAAACGCATGGAAAATGAAACATGGTATAGGAAGGAACCCCACCAGATAACAATCATGGATTTTACAAAAAAAATACGACCATTACAATTACAACAGGCGTGGATTATAAAACACATGTATAGCATCTCCTGCTTCAGAGAAACCATGTATAGAGCATCAAAATTCAATTTCTTTTCTTGTGCAGCAGAGGCATGCCATGCCCAGCACCAGCATGATTATTCTAAAATTCAAACTAATGTTACATTTCTAAAAGCTGGAAAAAAGGCTGGAAAAAATGGCCACCCAAAGTTACCCATCTTCTTTGACGTATTAAAATCACTCCCCAACTCAAGAGGAAATCAAAGAATATTCTAGTCTGACGTAAGTCAATATCCTTCCCTGAAACTAATCAAATGGGTATTGTCTGAGTGTCTCAAACTCAGAGATTGCAACCCACAACACAGTATGTGGAATCAATATGAACAGCACACTTACTTGGAAAACAATCGAATTTATGAAAAGCTACATGGAGACTGCCATTTCTTCTTCGTCTATTTAAAATTAACTAGGAGCTCTGAAGGAAGTTACATCGGATTAACCAGAAGCATCAGTTTAGCTATGAACCAAACTCAGGAACAAACTGAGGCACTAGGTACCCAGAATACATTGCCTGTTCCAGTTTGAAGTTTGCCTAAAAACGAATCTTCTAGCTAACTGACTACTAGGAACCTCACAACCTACTGTGAATCCTTCGCTTTGCAAGGCCCTCACTTCAACTTTAAATGATCAAATGCATTCAAAAGACCACAAATCTGTCATTTGGAACAGCAAAGTCATGAATCAGAGATGGAGAAAACCATCGTCTGTAAACATACATGACCTTCATCCGTGCCCAATCTCAGAGTATGGATGCTAATAAGACCCAGTGTGCCTGAGACATTGCGTTTGATTCAAGGTAAGCATGTGAGAATAAATAACCTTTATTTTAAACACACCAAAGCTGAATTACTTAATCGCAATAAACATTCCAAGCGTAAGAAAAATACATTCTTTTCCATACAAAACATAAAATTATGGGAAGCAAGCAAGCAAATACATTCTGGCTGCAGCACTGCTCAAAAAAAATCCATGATGTGGATGTGCCGGTGTTGGACTGGGGTAAACACAGTAAAAAGTCTGACAACACCAGGTTTTAGTCCAACCGATTTATTTGATAGTAAACTCAAGCTTTCGAGGTTTCCCTCTTTGTCAGGTTGACGAAGAGGGAAACCTTGAAAGCTTGTGAGTTTACTATCAAATAAATTGGTTGGACTAAAACCTGGTGTTGTCAGACTTGTTACCAAAAAAAATCCAGCAGCAAGATAAACTCCCTTTTATTCAGCTTTCATTTCTTTTCATACTATCTTCCCAGGAACCACACTGTCAAATTCAAGACTTAACAAAATGTGCCTCCAACAATGTTTGATGCATTGTCAGTAGAAACAGTGTCATTAAGAAGAAGGGAAACAAAAATTCATTTTAATCAACTACAAAGTGAGTGCATATGAACTGAAGTATAAAGACAGGATTAAACAATATATTAGAGATGAATAACCCAGACACATACTTGCTGTTGCTGATGTTACTCGGACTGGGGGTATAGGCGGATGAAGGTTTGGTGGGTCTGAAGCAGACCGTTGCCTGCTTGCTGTTTCCATTCCAAGTGATGCAGGTTTCCAAACACCAGTTGATGTGATCATTTGAACACCAGGAACTGAACCTTGGACTAAAGTCAAAATGCAGACAAGTTAGACACAGATTGCCTAACATAGCATCCTTTGCCGTAAAATGTTATAAACCTATTTCATCACATTTTACAAATAAAATGAATTTCTGTGCCAACACAGTAAATTTAACTAACCACAATTTACAAAATGTGTATTGTTAGATATCTAAATTCCAGATCTACAACTCAGATACACCTGCATTCATCCAACTCTGGCTCCATGAGCATTCTTGATTTTAACTGCTCCAACCTTGGCAGTCATATCTTCATCTGCTGAGATGCTAAGGCCTGGAATTCCCTCCCAAAAACTCTCCATCTCTATCTGTCCTTCATCATTTAAGACTTCTCTTAAAACCTACCTACTTGACCAAGCTTTTGGTCACTTGTCCTAATATCTCCTTATGCAACTCAGTGTCAAATTATATTTGATAATAGTCCTCTCAAGAATCTTGAGATTCTTAATTACATTTATGGCACAAAACGAATACAAGTTATTGCTGTGCCCATGTAAATTGGTCCTAATTCACTTCACATTCAGTGCAAATCGTGACCTCAATTTAGAGATCTTTCAGCGACAGACACGCAAACATTATTCTCTTTGTGAAATTACAACTTCCAAAACTATCAATTCTGTTCCAAACACAACAGAAAGTTTTGAAACAAGCTGCGGTGAAAGTCTGTGCTGATAGATATTAAACATTGTACCTTAAAGAAGTATGCCATTAACTTTAGATTACACAGCAAACTATCTGGAGGCAAACAAAATTATTGCCACAGTTCCACAATGCACGCAACTGCCTCATGTTGAACAGAAAATATTGACTAAGCTACAGTTGACCTCCACCAGAACTGGTCATAAAGCTATGAAGATTTTCAATATTTATTTGGCTTCATCTTGGTAAACATTAAGCAGTCTTTCACCTCCCACCAACTCAACTAAATGCATTACTTGCCATTGTAATAGAAGTCAGGCTATCATTACTTTCTATTTGTAACCTACATGTTTCTCTTCTCCCCCGGAACTGAATTTTAACTGTGAATAGACTGCTTATTTTGTAGACTTAAAATGTTCGCCAATTTTTAATGTACTGTAGGATCTGCTCTGTGTTTTCTCTTTATTTCAATTTCCAGTATTTAGAGGTTTATAGCTTTGAAAGTAATTAAATTGTTCTGATTCACCAAAGTTTGTGAACTTCATGTTTAAGTGATTTTAAATTGTTCATTTTTGAAATCCAAAAATTGCTATGACTTTATTTAGGACACAACAACATCTTGATCACTCAGTAACATGTCATAAGATCTGCAAATTCTTTTGGGGCAGAATTTGATTCAAATTATTGAAGAAATTAAGTACGAGTTAGAAAATTTTAGGAAACCAGACTTGAACTTATGCTTGTCGTTACAACTAGTGCAGCAGATATGATTTTACATCTTCAATAGTATCTATTAACGGAGCAATGCCATGGCACAAAAACATGTCACAAGCTCACATCCGAAGCTATTTCATAAAACTTCCCCATTAGAACATAAGAAATAGGAGCAGGAGTAGGCCATCTGGCCCTTCAAGCCTGCCCCGCCATTCAATAAGATCATGGCTGATCTGTCGTGGCTCAGTTCCACATTCCCGCCCTCTCCCCATAACCCTTAATCCCCTCTCTTATCAAAAACCTATCAACCCGCGTCTTAAAAATATTTAGCGAGGTAGCCTCCACCACTTCAACGGGCAGAGAATTCCAGAGATTCACCACCCTTTGAGTGAAGAAATTCTTCCTCAACTCCGTTCTAAACCGCACCCCCCCCCCTTTATCTTGAGGCTGTGCCCCCTAGTCCTACTGTCCTTTCTGAGCGGGAAGAGTCTCTCCACCTCTATCCTATCCATCCCATTCATCATCTTATACGTCTCAATGAGATCTCCCCTCATTCTTCTAAACTCTAACGAGTACAAGCCTAGTTTATTCAGCCTCTCCTCATAGCTCAACCCCCTCAACTCCGGTATCAGCCTAGTAAACCTCCTCTGCACTCCCTCCAAGGCCAAAATATCCCTGCATAAGTACGGCGCCCAAAACTGTACACAGTATTCCAGCTGCGGCCTCACCAATGCCCTATACAGCCGCAGCAAGACCTCCCTACTTTTATATTCAATCCCTCTCACTATGAAGGCCAGCATCCCATTCGCCTTCCTGACCACCTGCTGCACCTGCAAGCTGGGTTTTTGCGACTCATGCACAAGGACCCCGAGGTCCCTTTGCACCGTCGCCTGCTGCACTTTTTCGCCACGTAAGTAATAATCCTTCCTACCATTACTCCTACCAAAGTGGACCACCTCGCACTTGCCAACATTAAATTCCATTTGCCAGTTCCTGGCCCATTCGCCCAGCCTATCTAGATCTTTCTGTAGACTCTCCACACCCTCCGTGCAATTTGCCGTTCCACCAATCTTGGTGTCATCAGCAAATTTCGACACCATACACTCGGTTCCCTCCTCCAGATCATCTATATAAATGGTAAATAGCTGAGGCCCCAGCACCATCATGATATTGTCTAGGTCTTGATGCATGTGGGCACAGACTGCTTCAATGACTTAGGAGTTGCAAATGGTCCTAAACACTCTAATCATCAGTGAACATGTTCATTTCTGACATCATGTTGGAGGCTGGCTTATTGGTAAAACATCTGAAGATAGGCAGGCCTAGGTCACTATGAGGGTTGACTGGTGATGCCTGGGGCTGAAATTGTTGACCTCCAGTAATGGCCTTATTTTGTGTTCATTGTAGCTTCAACCAGCTAAAGATTTCCCTTGACTCCCACTGACTTTGAATTTGATCGGATGCATTTATGCCAAACTCAAAGGATGCCTGATGGCGAGAGCAATCACTTTACCTTTCAAATTCAGTTCTTTCATCTAAGCTTGGACCAAAGCTTTAATCAGGTTAAGAGACAAGTGGCCTTGGCAGAACCAAAACAGAGTTTCAGTCAACCTGCTATTGCTGAGTATGACTGCACTATTGATGGCAGCTTCAAACACTTTGCTGATGATTGAAAGTAGAATAATTACTGGCAACTAGTTGACATGGATTTGTCCTATTCTTTTGTAGGCAGGAAGTAGTTGGACAACTTTTCGCATTGTTGGGTTGATGTCAGAATTGCACTTGTATTGGAACAGTCTGACTAAGGCATAGCTGGTTTTGAATCTTAAGTCTTCAGTACTACAGCCAGGCTGTTATTAGGGCCTCTGCTATATTCAGTACCTTCAGCCATTTCTTTGGAGCAAATCAAATTGTCTACAGATTGACATCAATAATGAGGACCTCAGGAGGTGGTGGAGGTGGATCATCCACTTGGCATTTCTGTTTGAAGATGGTTGCAAGTGCTTTAGCCTTGTCTTTTGCGTGGTTGTTGGTTATGGGATCACTTGACTCTTGACTATAGCATACTACTTCTGCATTTTAGCATCCATGCAGTCCTGTGCTATAGGTTCATCAGGTTGGAACTTCATTTTCAGGGGTGTCTTGTGCGGTGCCTGGCATTTTCTCCTAAATTTTTCATTCAACTAGGGTTGGTTCCTGGCTTGGCAGTAACAGAAGACTGAATTCTACACCAGGCCATAAGTTACAGATAGTGGTTGAATACAATCCTCTTACTGTTGATGGCATTCGGCACCTCATGATTTGTCAGTTTTTCACTGCTAAATCTGTTCTGAATCTATCTATTTAGCAAGCAGTAGTGCAAAATCACAAAATGAAGGGTGTCCTCAGTTAATAGCCAGACTTGGGGTCCAATTTTACCATTGCGCTGCGCCCATTTTTGGGCAGGAAAACTTGGTAAAGTCGGGCATGAGGCGAGTAGTGTGATCCACACCCGCCTCCATGCTGGTTCCCCCTTTACCAAGGCCTAAAAATGGCCATTATCAGGACCATGCCCAATGCATACATTTAAATTAATGAGCTATATGTCCAACTTTACTGGAACTTCCCCTTTACCGTGTTGGCCCATCCAAAATCAGCGCGAAGGTAGGTGCTTGGCGTCTGACGGCTCTCCGGGGGCAGGGCGGGGAGGGGGGGGGGATCGATAGCGCCCATGATAGGTCTGGGTGGTGGGAGTGGATAAGGGGGTCAGTAATGCTGGAGGGTGGTGGGGCCACGTCTGTGGGGGCCTGGGGGAGGCATTAGCCAGCCTGCGAGGGATGTGGCACGAGCGCCACATTCTATCAATCATTGCTTTTTCTGCACATGCGCAGCTGGAGGTGTCGATCGGAGCCGCAGGATTTCAAGTTAGTTAAGCCCCATCCACAGGTTTGTGCAGTGTAATTCAGAATTGCTGATATTTTTTCGGCAGAGTGCATATGGGGGCGCCTGAGAACGGGTCTAAAAGTCAAAACTGGGATTGTTTCAGATCCAAGTTTCAAGTCTGCCCAGCACTTAGAATCAAAATGGTAAAACAGAACTCTTAGTCTCTACAAGAATAGTGAGGTGGTCACTTCTAACAAGTGATAACAAATGGTCATAGACTGAGGCCTCTATAATAGGTAGTATCAAACAAGTACATTCATGAAGATATTATGAAATTTTAAGTTATCTTTTTGAAAAAGTGAACAAAAGATAATTGTAGCATACAATAAAACTTTTGAATTACAACTGCATAAACCATACAGCTAATACCTTCTTAAATATGGACCTGAGTGAAGGAAGCTCATAGCCACCTGTGAAATTCACAGATCACATTTTTTAAGGATTTAAGACAATCGGATCTGCAAACAACTTATTTCCATGTTTCACCGGGGCAAAAGGAAGGCAAATGAAATTCAACAGGTGCAAGATGAATGTGAAATGAACCACATCGACTTTTCATTGTATCCAAACACAACAACCCACTAGGTGTGTAGTGGTGCGAGTGAATCAAACTCAATGTCAAAGGCCACAACCAGGATGTTTATCCAAATAACACACTATCTTATTTGGAAAATGGACTTGTTACAAGTCACAATGGCAAGCCAGGCAGCCATGTTTGTTGCCTGCTATTAAAACAGCAAGGTCTAGCTCTACGGAAACAGAGAAATCAACTGTAACTATCAAATTAGCTGCAGGAAACTAAGCAACCAAAGTAATACCTTGAGAGTGGGAGGCAGAAAAGACAAAATAGTTGAGTGGTGACTTTCACAGTCACTAGTACAGCATGATGATCAGGTCAACAGATTGTCTTCCAGCTGGTTACAGATGTCTCGCACCACGTAACACAAGGTTATGATCTCCTGTGCCAACATGCTGAGGAAGCTAATGATTCTGCCTGTAGAACTTGTATAGTGGATATGGCCTCCTGGATGTTGCAGATCTCTGCTGCTCTTCTCTTTTGTGCATCTATAATCTAGAAGTCTGCAAACAGCAGGTTGCTGTTATTTTGGTTCTCCTGAGGTCCCAATCTATGGCAGCAAAGTGGCACGCATCCTGATGTAATGGGTCAAACCTCAGAAGTGAAGAAGAAACCTCCACTTGTACAAAGTCCAATTCTCAGCAAATGTACTGTGGACACACTTTCCTAATACCAGGTAAACAGTTGTGAATAATGAGTACGCACTGCCATTCCCCTCTTCCACCACCGCCCCCCCCCCCCCCAACACAACTGATCACACCCTTCAATAATGACATATTCTGGCTTTGCTGTCAATGGAGAAGTTCAGGAAGTCCAGGAAACCCATGGACCTGGCTTTAAACCAAAAAAATGTCAATGCTGCCCTAATTGAGCTACGATTACAAATACAATTGGCAATCATCTTCTCCTGAGGGTTTCAATACATGTAATCTAATGTTTTGGAAATGAAACTTGGAAGTCAACTGGTTGGAAGTGGCTTCGCAAAGTGGTGCAAATTTCACCAGCTTATCCCACCTTGCTCCTTCATTTGAAATCCAGTCCAACAAGTTTCCTGAGCTCTTTATAAATGGAGAAAAAATATTTCACAGCATCAGAAAGTAGACAATACAAAGTGGAAAGCTTACAGTACAGCTTAAGTAACCAATAATCAATTTTTATGGCTTACCTTTACTTGTATTCCGAGGTGGAAGTGGAGGAGCATCAGTTACAGAAGGCGGGGGGCTGGAGCTCAGTACAGCTCCATATGTTTCGTTGTGCAGCATACTTGGAATGAATGGTCGCTGTTTATCTTTCACAGAGTTGGTTGAATCTCTTGGCAGGATTGTAAGAGGAGCTGGAGGTTGAAGCTGGTTTGCTCCTGATAGATATGATAATTGATAGAAACTGATAGGTCTGTTGGGGCTGGATTGCTGAAAAGGATTGATTTGTTAAAATTTGTTAAGAACTTTAATTGGATACATTAACTCTCATGGTATTATTGTCATTAAAAAAAGATGTATTATAATATGTGACATTTTCAGTAAGACAAATCATAATGCACAAGACATTAATTTTAATCTTCCACAGTAGGGAGATGGCAACGTAAAGCTGGGCTCTTAAAATGCTTGCTTGTGTTATGATTTGGTAAGGTTATCTACTTTAACATAACTACTGAGGAATCATAGTTGGAAAAGTACTCAGCAGACCAGCAAAGAAATTGCTTCAACAGTATAATCCTAGATGTTGTAAAGGCATCTAAAATAAAGGTGTTCTTAAGGTACCCATGTTACATAATCAATGGTTTCTTTCAACAGTGGTAGATAAAATTGACAAATACAAGTAACAGAAATGCAAGAAACATTGTATTGGGAAAAGGAGGATGCAGAGAAAAAAGGATATAGAAAAAAAAGGAAAGAAAAAGAAAACAGGGACAGCAAAGGTTAGAGAGACAGAAAATCTAGCATTTATATGGCACCTTAGGTATTAAATATATAACAGCAGTAAGAGCTAGTAACTTGATTAGATTTGCTGACTGATCTGATGAGTTTGGGTTAAACTGGAGGAAGTCAAAGAACAGTCAAACAGAGGATCAGAGCTCAGAGAAATTAAACACCTCAGTGGGCAAGTTATCAACTACTGCAGAGCAAGCAAATTCATCAAAAATAGATGCAAGTAAATTGTCAGTGCAGGCATGTCATATTATCAACTTTCAATATTTTTAAAACATTGGACATGGACTGCAGCAGTTCAAGATGATGGCTCACCACCACCTTCTCAAGGGTAATTAGGGATGGGAATAAAAATACAACCTTAGTCATTTGTGGAATCCACAGGTCTCAATTTTTAAAGATGATCAAGTACCTAAAGACTATGAAATTTGCAGACTGCCTGTCTCCATGTTTCATACTAGACAAAAAGGAAATTGAAATCAATGGTTATTTCAACTTCCCATTGTACCATGATGGTTCCCACCCTCCCCACCTTTCCATACAAACTCGACTGGTTGGACCTGAGAACCACCCTTGTAGATATTTGACAACAAGAAACCCTGCAATCTGCGAGACTCTCACTTCAATCTTAAATCAATCTTTTTCAAATTACAGGCTCATAGGAGACTGGAAATGTAAATGTAATTTAGGGACTGAATTAGTTGTTGCCTGTAAAATTACATTATCTTTATCTGTATATAATCCTTGTGGGCTTGTGTATGTACGCACGTATGGGAGGTAGAGACTGAATGTGCAATATTGTATTAACTCAGTTAAGTTTGTCAGAAGAAATAATTATTTAAATTCATGAAAGCTTTCTGCGGAATTATTTAATTGGAATACATATTCCAAGAATAAGTAAAGACACATCTCTTTCCATATGAGAGACACCGATCACAAGCAGAAAGAGCGCACAAATATTTTGTCACGGACATAATGTATGACAAATGATTTACTGAAGTATCACAACGTAGAATTCTATAAATTTGTGAATAGCTTACAAAACCAGCTATGCAAAAATCATACTGGTCGTCATGTTTTGGCACAAACTGAATATTTTGTAAATGAATAGCAACTTATATAACTTAGGTGATGCAAAAATGAAAGAGGAACAACTCTAACAGTTAGACTCAGAACGTAGTCCCAAACATGAAAGATTAACGAGAATAAAATTAAAAGCAGCCGAAAGTAAATTCAGAGCACGTGTCTCAAAATCTCAGGTTGCATCACAATCTGATTACAGGAAACCTGGGTCACTACATTCAATATCCAAACATTGACAAGTAGCAGCTCACTGCTAGCCAACACCAGATGAAATATAATGGACCAATCTGTAAACTGAATTGAACATGATAATGAGGATTCAACATCAAAAACATGGAAATAATCTGAGTAATTGCCATTTCCAATGATGGGACTGTGTTGAAAAAATGCTAACATAGCAAAGAAATTACAGTAACAGAATTGTTGACTGAACACTAAATTCCTACCTTGTCTTCAATATCATCATCACTTTCATCTAGGTCTTCATGATGCAATCTCCATTCATATTCCACGTGGACATGAGCATTAAACTTGCCTGATAAAGATTGTATAAGCTACAAAAGAGAATTACCATTTATTTTAAAACAAAACATATATGAGTGGAGATTTTATAATAATTTTAGAATGTCTAAGAATATACAAATAATGAACATACCACTTCCTCACACTGTGTATGCTTTAAGCGTTTTGCAATGTCAAGTGGAGTTTCCCCTCCTTCATTGGCTGAAAAAAATTTTAAGCGTCAAATTCGTGTAAATGAAGTTAATCCTGCTTTTTTTTTTGCAGCAGGTGTTTCAAAATAAAGCCCCCCCCACACTCTGTGCACTGCAGAGTGCATTAGCGTGAATCATTCCAGAAGCGAGCAGTACCTATTCCTGCTGGAGAAGCCAACAGGATAGCACTGAGCAGGGCCACTGCACATGCAGCAATCTGTCAGAGTCAAGATTGGCACACGCAGAATGGCCCTTGTCTGCTGACCTCTCCATTGCTGATCAGCTCCCCGCTCCCCCCCACCGCCGACGGCCCTGAGGCCCCACCCCATTAGGCCTGACCCCCTTGGCACTGCCCCATGCCCCCTGGGCATTGGCACTTTGCCCCTAGGGCAGTGACAGGAACCCATGCTGGAGAGGCCTCGATTGTCCCTCCACTCCAGCAGAGTTGGATTGCCAGCTCCCCACAAATGGGAGCTATATAAATCCCGCTGAAGTGAGGCTCGCTAATGATATTTAAATAATATTAAATGAGCTTTTGCATAAATTATTTATCTTCATGGTTCCCCACCAGAAATCAGCGCAGAACTGACAGTGCCGGAAATCTGGCTGTGGGAGACTGTGGCGCCTAGCATGGAACACATTAAATAGCCTCTGCTCGAGTCTCCTGGCCCACTGAACTACAAAGGCAGCGCAGCAGGATGGGAGTATTCCACCCCGCCCCCGCCACCATCCCCCCCTCCCCGCACACCCCCCCACCCGCAGCCCCCCCCACCCCCGCGCGCCCGCCCGCCCCCCCCCCATGTGTTTTAGTTACATATAGGTACTTTCTCAAATTAGTTGATATAGACTAAACACATGTAATTCAGTTTTCAGAACTTCACCACAAGAGAGCTTTTATTGCACATTTGGCAAATGCTACATGGTAAGCTGAAAACTAAGCAATATTAACAATATGAAAAACTGAAATCTGGATTAAATTCTTCAATTCAATTTATTAAAGAAAACTGCATAAATGTGTCTTCATAATCTGGACTCACTGAACCCATGATTACATGGAAACACTGTGCAGATCAGGGTTTTGAAACTGAATATGCATTGGCAACTTTTGCTTTACGCACTTATGCTGTGATTTTAATATGTTGCATTTGCAGAAACCACACAAGAGTTGCAATTTGATGTTTCCTTTAATTAATATATTAATGGCTTCACAAACTGATAGTGGAACTACCTTTATGCTGTTAGCTCCCAAGTTGGGCTATTTTTGTATTGCTATATCCTCATAAGCAAATTCAATATAACAAATAAAAGGAAACATACATGTATTATTGAAGAACGCTTTGGGGAGGAATGCAGCTACAAAAATGCAACAGATAGACTTCTGTTTTAAAAATTGGCTTCAGGCTGGTACTGTACTTCATGATATGTATGACCAAATCGTAGCAAAATGCAAGCTCATTCAGACCATCATGCCTGTTTCAGCTCAACTGAAGCTATCCCTGTCACTCATTTCCCTAGTCTCAATTGCAACCTTTTATATTTTCCCCTTTTAACTACTTACACAATTCTATTTTAAATGATGTTATAGGCTCTGCCACAATAGCTACTCGTGATGATATATGCTCTGCTCTAATAAATGGCTGTCAAAAAAATAACTTTTGCTTCATTCTTCTTGTGATAAATCTACAATCTATGTACCTTGTTACCAATTATTAGGAACATTCTTGCAAAATGGCAGCACAGTGGCTAGCATTGCTACCTCACAGCTTTAGGAACCTAGGTTTGATTCTGGCCTTGGCTGACTATCTGCACGGAGATTGCACACCCTCCTGTGTCTGTGTGGGTTTCCTCCAGGTGCTCCAGTTTCCTCCCCCAGTCCAAAGATGTGCAGGTTGGGTGTTTGGCCATGGTAAATGCACAGGATTATGGGGATAGCGTGAGGGATTGGGCCAGGGTAAAATGCTCTTTTGGTGCCGATTCAATGGGTTGAATGGCCTCCTTCTGCACCATAAGGATTCTATGGAAACAATGGTCGTCTTCCATAATTCTTAGATTTCCCTGTTCCAATTAAAAAGCTTAAATATTGGCAACTCTTTCTTCATAACTTTAATTATGTATCTAAGCAATCAAGATGAATTGCATTATTTTAATGAAAATTCATAAATGAAAAGTGTACTTAAATCAGCATGACTACTAAGAATCTATTTGATGCAAATAATCTTTGATCTACACGTAACACTGTCCATGATTGATTGAGCCCAACTTAACACATCTAATGCGCAGAAGTATTTTGTTCCCTTGATTTTCACTAGCCTCATTTTTCTAATTCTGAAAAACGGCATCTATCTAAAACATTTATTTTGTTCCTCTTTTCAGATCTTGAAATAACATTTGCAACATTTTTGTTTTTTTATATATGGACTTCAAATCACACCCTCATCAGAGAAGGGATTTTCCAATATTAAATGAAACATAATTTTGAAGTAACATACCTATTTCAATGGAGGCTTTTCCCCTCAAAAGCAACTTGAGACATTCCACATTATCATTCAGACAGCAATAATGCAATGCTGTACTGCCTTTGGTAGTCTGTTTATCAAGATTTCCACTGTTGGACCAAACATTAACAAATTCATATATAGGGTTATATTTCAAAAGATGATATTCAACCACTTGAGGCACATACAATGCTTGGCCTGCACTGATGGCAATTTCCTTCTAATAATATAAAACAAGCATTTAAAATAATGCTTGCATTATCAGCAAGAATGTTTTCAGTTCACAAACCCCATTCTCATCCATGAAAGTTTTAGACCAGATATGTTAGTCAAAGATACAAATCCTGAGTAAGACTGACACTATGTTGCCTGTACACTCAGATGGGTAGTGATCAAGATAACAGATAAGCAAGTTAGTGCATTAATTTTCTGCAGACCTTAAGCCCATTAGCCTCATCATCATACTAGTTTTAACATTTCATAATGAAGTGCTGACCTGTTCTGTACTAAAAAGTCAACTACATGGAGTGATGTTCTGTCCACCAATCTTACAGCAAGATGTAGTGCAGTTTCTCCTTGTTCCTAGAAGCATATATGAAAAAGAAATTATCTGCAAAAGTATTTAAATAGATAAACTCAAATGAGGTTTTACAATGTTATGAAACACTAGTTAATCTATGAACTTGTATCAATTAAGAAACTAGAGTAACACATTTTACAATGCATGCAAATTCACTGTTGATGATTTTTAAAATCACCACGTATTGCACTCAGAGCAAGAACCTAGTTTTGTGCAACTTAGGTTGTGATTTGCCAACACTTAAGTACCTTTTGATGATTTACCACATACACAAATCAGACTGTGTGCTTCAAAATTGAAGCACAGAATCATACAGGTTTCAATGTTCAGTAAATTAATTCTGTTCTGACTAAGGAATTGATTACAAATTCTGACTAGTTATACGTGACACAATACACTTTCATTGCCAGCACGGTTTCATTATGATGGCTGATTTAAAGACCTAAGACCTTGAGAATGAATAAAAATAAAATCTACTCTTACATCTGTGACAAGTAATTTTTTTTGCCACTTGCAAAGTATATCACACTTAACTGATTTTCCCATATGTCACAATCATAAATGGAAACTATTCAGAAAGCAATGGGAAAATAGAAAGCAGTCATTCTTTGCTGGCTGTTGCTGGACTTGGTCAATTGGTGTCACCACTTGGACTCCTTTAATTTAGAACAATCTCAAAACCAGATGGGGATATACAAGGAACATCTGATTTAGGGTCATGTGTCTTATAGCATCAGAGGTAATCTCTAATTGACTCCAAAGTGCCTTGTTAATAGCACTTCTCCATACTTAGTTGATAGTAGCCCTAGAGATTTAGGGGAGATGAAGTCACAGTTTCACCATAACAACTAATCATGACAATCTTATTGTACTCACAAGCTATCTCAGAGGAATACTATAGGAGATCAGTCAGCAATAGTTTATCCAGGTGAGTCAGACTGGAACACAGCCCCAGATTACACTGCTGTTCATGATTCTCTTTCAGCATTGGATCTCTTTCCCTTAATATTTTTCTTTACGTGACTCCATATTTTCCTCCAAACTCAACCATTTCAAATTCCTCACATAGGTACGCATATCCTCTAACTTTTTTAAAGAAAGCTGAAAACAAATCTTACATGTCCATTTGCCAAAGGAATTGGATCAGTGAGATCTACACCATCAGCATACACCTGAATTAATGCGAAGATGTCCCTTGACTTGATTGCATCACACAGACAGCTGAGTTTGGCTGCATTGTCAGCACACTTTTTTCTTGAGTATTTCCGTTCTATGTATTTAGCAGTGATGTAGTCCTTCCGTGCAACCCTACAAAAGAAGAATTTTTTCCAACGTCTAAACCTGCTTTAATATCAGTGACAAGAAATAAGATCATTTATTAAATATGGAATAATTATGTCAAACAAAATTCCCAAGTAAACCAGCATTCAAATTGGGACTTGTCATCATTTGCACTGATGATAAAGGTGCTCTTTAAAAAAAGTAATAAGGAATAACGATTTGAGACATGCAAAATGTCATAATAACAACTTGCATTTACTTAGTGACTTTAACGAAATAAAAATATCCTAAGGTGCTTCATAGGAATATTATTAGACAAAGTTTAAAAACAAGGAACAGAGAACAGGTGACCAAAAGCTTGATTTTGAAGAGTGACTTAAAGGAGAGCAAGGTAGGGAAGTGAAAAGGATTAGGAAGGGGATTCTAGAATTTAAGGCCCATGCAGCTGAACAAGTGGCCACTGAAAGTGCAGCAATAAACACTGCAGATACACAAAGCCAGAACAGTCCAAAAGCCATTGATGTACTGTATTAGGGACTCAACGCAAGCACAAAGAGGAAGAGATTATCCATTTTTATCTCAAATAGCTTTAGCAAAAGAAAACAAAATGTTACTGGTTTAGGAGATAAAGATGGGGTGATGTTAAGCTAGTTTCATTATAAGTAACCGATTTAAACGAAGAAGAAAATCGGAAATATATAAGAATGAACAATGCTTATCAAGAGAAAAAGAGCATTTGGGAAACTACTCAAAATGCAAAACACAGAGCATAAATGCAAAGCTCTGATAGTTTGCAAAATACAACTTTCTCCAGAATTAACTTTAGAATCAAAAAAGGACTATATTTAACATTGAGACAAAGTAAATTATTCAAAACATCTTATGAAATTATTTCAGAACTAATTATACAATCCTTTTGAGGCCAGGTGTTTTTATTGCAACATTCAAGCCTTTATTGTAACTCTACATGGAAACTTCAATTCTGAAGCTAATAAACGACCCATCAAGTTTAATTCTAAATTCAATACTACCAGTAATCCCATTTAGAAAAATTCTTTGGCGCCCTTTGTTTATTTGCCTCATGCAATAAGGAGCAAATGTCAACTTCATTTTTAATTTAGTAGGGAAAGCAAGATATGAAGCCCGATTTCCAATTCTCCCCCACCTTCCAAACTAAGATAATCACGTCCATAACACAATCCGAATTTGCAGACGAGTCAAAATAAGCAAAAGCAGTAAAGGCATTTTAAAGAATAAGATATCACTCTCAAAAGATGCTGACTATTGAGTTATCCATTCTTATTATTTGTAGGGTTAGTCAGTTTGGGGAAAAAAAGCAGAACACACTTTTTAATGATAACGCACTCTTGAAAAAAAGTATAAAAGGAAAACTGATGTCTTCCCAGACTCAAATGTGCTTCTTACCATAAACTGCAAAATTTTGTACACTTACATGTCACTATTGGGATTTGGTTTAGCAGTTTCATCCAAAGGCAAACTAGCTTCCATGATCTCATTCAATGCTGCATTCCCAATGTTCTTGGCTAGCTATCAAAAATAACATTTCTCCCATTAGATTTTGATGCATTTAGCCAATCTATTATTATATATGAATATTAAAAGTGTTGAATGGTTTGCAAGATTTCATTTCAAAATGCATTGCTGGATGGACTGTAAGATCTAATCTCAAAATGTGTTGGATTTCCATTGGGTTCAGCCTGTTGGAAAAAACACTGTAAACAAAGAACAAAGAAAATTACAGCACAGGAACAGGCCCTTTGGCCCCCCAAGCCTGCACTGACCATGCTGTCCGACTTAACTAAAACCCACTACCCTTCCGGGGACCATATCCCCCTATTCCCATCCTATTGATGTAGCTGTCAAGATGCCCCTTAAAAATCACTACTGTGTCTGCTTCCACTATCTCCAGACCAGGTTTTAGTCCAACCTATTTAACTAAACCTATATAACTAAAACCTGGTGTTGTCAGACTTTTTACTGTGTTTACGCCAGTCCAACGCTGGCATACCCACATCATGTCCACTATCTCCCCCAGCAACGAGTTCCAGGCACCCACTACTCTGTGTAAAAAATCTGCCTCGTACATTTCCTTTAAACCTTGCCCTCGCACATTAAATCTATGCCCCTTGGTAATTGACTCTTCCACCCTGGGAAAAAGCTTCTGACTATCCACTCTGTCCATGCTTCTCATAATCTTGTAGACTTCTATCAGGTCTCCTCTCAATCTCCGTCACTCCAGTGAGAACAAATGCAGGTTTGACAAACCTGTCACATAAACCTGCAGTACCAGTTAAACCTTTTAGGTGGAATTGTAAGTAGATTATTTCCATTTTAAATACATTACTATGATGTTTGTTAGAAAAGCAATAGTGTATTCTTGATATGTGAGCATCAGTGATAATGTTAGCATTTAATGCCCATCTATAGCTGCCCTGAGCATATAATGGTGGGTCACCTTTTTGAGCCATATAGTAAGGGTATTTATTCTTTGTAGTTTTTCATTCAATTGACTGCCCAGTTATGCCGTTTCAGAGAAGGTTCTGTGAATTAATGGTACCTAAGAGGCAAAATACTTGTCCAAACTGAGGTTTTTTTTAGCCTCCACAGGTAAGCTCATCTAAGATTTCAAAGAACTATGAACCTATTAATGTTGACTAGTAACCAGTCTAGAGCAGCCATTCATGATCATGATGTACCATCATCTCAACAAGTTGACAGTGTTGGTTAGTCTACTGGTTTTGGGGGGGGGGGGGGGGGGGGGGGGCGGTGGGGGGAGAGAGGGGAAGGAAGAGGAGGACATGTTTTTCTTCTTTGTACACAACATAAATGACTTTGGTGTGGTGTCCCTCCTTTCAAAGAACTATTGTGTTTACATTTTGGTTGCTGGACTACAAGTTTTAGGTGGTCACCCTTTAGGTAGCTACAACGGGCAATATATCGTATTCATGATCCAGTATATCACATGGACCAAAGGTAGGATTTTGATTATAGTCTCTAGATACAGATCTGTAGGTTAAACTGTATTCCACAATAAAAATGGCTCCTTAAAGCCAGAATTCCTCTTCTTTGTTTACAAAAGAACAGCTTTGTCATTCCCTTGATCGCTATATATCAATTAACCAAATAATGGATTTGAAAGTTCCTCTTGGTGACTTTGTCATCTCAGAATATAATAGGCTGTCACAAGACAAAATTCTGTAGACTCATGCGAGTGAAATCCTAAATTATAACAATGATTGCTTTCTTGCACTCCAAGAAGCAGAAAAAAATCTGATATCAGTAAACTGGGTGACTTTAATGTTAATTTTTCATATTGGCAACATATTGAGTTGAGTTTAACAAGACCTTCAACTGAGAATAGCAAAGAGAAATGGGTTTTTTTTTAAACAATACATTATATAACGCTGACCTTAAGGAGGCCCTTGAACCAAGAAGATGGGTTAAAGAGAAGTGGCTTTCCTCACATACTTTAGACACCATTGAAAGATTGAGTGGATGTCTTTAAGGGAATACAAAATGAGTTGAAGTGCTGGGGCTGATAAAATCACAAGCAAATCAAAGAACGCTCTCTGAAATACAGTGTGGCCCTGTTATAATGCGATGGTTGGGGTCCCTAAAATGTTATCGCGAAAAAAGCGGGGTCGCGCTAAATCAAGGTATCGGTTTGTGCTGAGCGCCTTGGCATTTAATATAGGTCCCACCATCTTTGAAGTGCTCTTGTCTGTGGCATCCTGGTAAGTTTTGCAGTTGATCTGGTTTTGGTAGATGAAATAGTGCATGGGATATTCAGCCACTAATGTACTACTGAATTACAGAAACCATTTCTTGGGTAAGATGAGAAAATGTTTTGTTAGATTTCTTTGCAACTTTTGCATCCTCAGCCATTGTGTACTACCGGCTGACAAGAAGTGAGCAGGAAATCTAGATCTTCTGCCAATATTGTCATATTTTTGATCAAGAAAAATAAAATGAAAGTGATGGTTCATAGGCAGGCGGTGCCAAGGTTGAAAACTAACTGGGAAAATCAGAAATTTGTGTTTCAATGACAGAGTTTTTGGAAAGCTAGTGTTTTGCAGGAGGAAGGAAAATTGAAAGAGACAAGGAATGCTGTAAGCTTGAGGTCCCAGCAAAGAATGGAGTTAAAATAGATTGTGATTATTCTTAATTTCAACAGTTGTAATTTCAGTATAATAGAGTGCAGGAGGAAGGAGAAGATGCAGATCTTTGAGTAAAAAAAAAGGGTCCAATGATTCATCGCAGTATATTCAAATTGGGGTTTCACTGTAATTGAATTGGAGTTGTGTTTGCAACATATCAAAGCCTCAAGTGAATCCCTACTTACAGGTCAGAACAGTAAGAAGTTTCACAACACCAGGTTAAAGTCCAACAGGTTTAACTGGAATCACGAGCTTTCGGAGCACTACTTCTTCATCAAGTAAGTCGCCTGTTTGACTTTAACCCGGTGTTGAGAGACTTCTTACTGTGCGCTGTCCTTGGTAAAATTCATGGCAGGGCATAACCACTGAATTCAGTGTTTCATCATGAGAGGAAGTTGCTAAGCTAATTAAAAGTATAAAGCTTGGCAAGGTTCCAACCTGCTGTGATATAATTGGAATTTCTCAGAACTGATGTGGATGTAGTGACTAACTACCACTTCTTTGCTGGATACAGAAATTCAAGTTATCTAACGGTTGGGATTCATGAGGTTTTCTTGCCAACCTATAAGAGCAAACGAAACATAACTGAGTATGGTAACTGTTGTGGCATCATTCTTCTTTGTTGCAAGTAAAGAACATTATTATCGCTTTTATTTGGTTCATTTTGATCCCAAGGCAGTTTTTTAAATTCTGTCTGTGGTCTTTTGGCAAATTAGGGAGCTGTAGGAATGGTAGCATAGGGGACGGGGGGGTAATTTGGACACCATGAGGGATAGAGGGAAGGATCAAATGACCCTGAAGAAAACATTTTTGCTCCTTCTGGCTTACAAGCAGTAAATAAAAGCATTTACCAACAGATCCAGCCCTTCACAACCTGGAACTGCAGAGGCCCAGGTAGCCTCCACATATAAAAAACAAATATTGAGTAACAATGGACACACAAGACTGCTCAAAATATTTCAATAACCAATCTGCATCCTGAGACAGGGTTGATTAGTCACCCTCACCTTGCCTCCCTTTGCATACACTACAATGTGTGTAACTTGTACTGCATTTCATTTGAATGCTTCCCCACTTATATGGTTTCTCTCCTTTTTCCATTTTATCTTTATCCACCATTTATGTTCCTCAGATAAATTGGACGTCTGGCCTTCATAATCTAACTAACCTGCAAAAGATGTGGAACAGCAATCTGTATTGACCGTTCCTCCCATTGTTTGCAGAGTTTGGATTAAGACATAATTATTAATTGAAAAGGGACTTACCAGGAGTTCTGATGTCCCTAATACATCCAATGTAAGGGACTGTATTCTGGAGTAGTGAACCCCCAGCTCTCTATGAATTCCAGAGCATTCAATGCATGTTAGAATTCCCAGATTAGTAGATAACCATGTAGGGTCTGTTAAATAAAACAGACCAGTCAATTTCAAAACAGCACAAGCATTATTTCTAGGATCTAATGCAGTATTTCACAACAAAAAAAAACTTTAGCAGACCTCACTTCCTTGTCAATTTGATGCTGTTGATTCAAAAACAAATTGATTTTGGACTGCTGTAAAATGATTAAGTGATTTCGTAAATCTGAGACAAATTAAATTTCCACTGAAATTTTCTTTCCAAAGAAATTTATAAGAGCTTTTTTTTCTACTTAGAATACAGTCACATCAACCTGATTCCACCAGCTGTACTTACCTTGGTATCAAAACGTTTGGATTTAAGCCTCATGCCAGGTGATGAGCATAAATCTGAATTCACATTGGAGTAAACCATTATTAGAGGTGCCAACACTGAATTGTGTGTTAAATAATCCTAACTGCTTGGCGATGTTAAGGCTTGGTGATGTTAAGATTCCACAACACTTGTCAAAGAGAAGAGCTCTCCTGTGTTCTACCCAACATTACTCCCTGGATACATTTGATCAGAAACAGATTAATTGGTCATTCTTTGCTATTGCAAACTTACCAGAATGATGGGCAGGTAAATACCATAAAGTAAATCAACCATACCCTCCATGTCATGACATCATGAGAATTATAGTTAAACTCCTCCCACATATTTGTTAGATGTTAGTACCAAGCCAAATTGATTACCTGTAAATGTAACTATATAGGAAAATTGTGAAACTGATTTCATTAAAGTAATTCACCAAAACAGCTTTTGAAATACAAAGATGGAAACTGGTCACATAGCAATGATTATTTTTCAAAACAGTAGACTCATGGAGAACCGCAGCACGTTTTCCAGTGGTGGAGGCGGCTCGCCATTGGCCACCAGCAGGTCATCCAGTCCTGCCAATGTCTGCAATGTTTTGAGTGGCTTGCCCATCCCATTGCTGGGGAACCCACCATAGAGGGTTGCCTTCACTGGGCCATTCGCAATGGGAAGGACTGGAAAATCCTAACCGGAGTTTAAAGTTCTGTAATTTTGCTACAGTAAAGACAATTTTCCCTTCTGACAATTTCATGACAATATGTTGTCAATTACATTTCCAATCTTTAACTTGAAACTGCACACCTCTGTAGATCTTGCTTTTTTTTTTCTGAAGGCTGGTTTTGCTGAAGAGTCCATGTCAAACATTCTAAATTGACAAAATAATTGATGAGAATGTCTGCAATTAAGCAACCAACTTATAAGTTTTAATGGATGTAATAATAATCAGATGTTTGTTGAATAAAATGCTCACACAATCATAGAACTAATGGTACATAGACTATTTTGTCCATCCTGCTTGTGCTAGCCCTTCAACTGGAACTGTCTACTTAATACCATCTAATTTTCCTTTCCCTCTAATTTCTAAGATTTTTCTTTTCAACGAGTTATCTAATTTCCTTCTAATATAAGAGACAGGCTCTGCTTCAATAGCCACTGCAAGTAAGACATTTCAGTTCCGATTTCAGTTGAGCTCAACATGCCAGTTCTGTTTCTGATGCTGCCAGACCTGCTGATTTTTTCCAGCACTTTGTTTTTATTTCAAATCTCCAACATCTGCAGTATTTTTCTTTTATTTTATCTATCTTCTCAAAACTACTCAAGATTTTGAACACCTCTATTAGTTCCCATCTCTTATCCCACTGGGGAAAAAAATCAAATGATTTAATTTTTTTTCAGATGGTCCCTTTCATTTCCCTTTGCAAAGCATGGCCCATTTCTTGACTTTCCCAATCCCTTTAAGATTTCTGCATGGCCGCATATGTGCTTCTTAAAGAACAACTACTTCTGCATAGCAACTCTGCCCTCTTCACAGCAATTCCTATATAACTGAGGGAATATTGACAAAACCTTATTCCAAGCATCATTCTCATGTGTCCTTTCGATATACTTTCCGCAACCATAGTTGTTCCAAAACACTGTGACCAAATTAGTGTACTCTATAAATTTAAATTCCTTGTTTTATATTCAATGCTGAGATGATTAAAACCCAGAATCCCATTTTCCTTTTTAATAATTTCTCCCACATAAGCTTCCACTTTAAGGATCTACAGAGACAGGTTTTAAAGAGGGTCTAAAGAAGAAAAGGCGGTTGTATGTGTGTTGGGGGGGGGTGTAGAAAAGGTATTTCAGAGGTTGGGGGCCAGGCAAATTAAGGCACAGCCACCAATGGTGCTTCTCAAGGGAAATTAAAGATGGACAATAAATGTTGGCCTACCAGTGATTGGATGACAGTGGAGAGGTGTTGGAGAAGGATATGTGGTTAACCATGTCAAAGATTGGAGACAGGTCGAGAAGGCCAAAAATGGAAAGTTTACTTTTCTCACAGTCACAAAGGGTGTCATTTGTGAATTTGAGCTGTTTCATTATTATGGTGGGAGTGGAAAGCTGTTTGGAGGGATTCAAACATGGAGTTCCTGGAAAAATGGGAATTGATTTGGAAGGCAACAGATCACTTCAAGACTTAGGACAGGAAAAGTAGGTGGAAGATCAGATGGTCGTTGCAAGGTTGATGGGGCCAAGTGTTGATTTTTTGAGAAGGGCGATGATAGCAGACTTGAAGAGGGAGAACATCCAAAAAGAATTTACAATATCAGATAACGCAGGTGTTGTACATATAGCACTGCTCCATCCCTTTTCATCTTGAATTCAAATTAACTGATGTTTATTATGCCATTATTGTGTCGACCATCTTTAAGCTTAATTCTATTACTTAAGATAATATTTTATCCTTTCACTGATCAGAACCAAAAACTTGCTCATGTTTCCCCTCAGTTACCATCATTACCAGCTGAGATGTGCAAAACTGTGTTCCTATTGGTGCTTAATTGCTCTTGTTTCAGCAATCAACTTCCCAAGGACAGATCTACCAAGGATATTCTGTACAACTGTAAATTTTAAACTGTTGCTCAATAAATAAGTATTTCTCTAAGTCGAAGCCTTACAAATACTATTACGGAGTTCCTGACAGAGATACTGAAGCACAGTGGTCCTTAAACTCCCTCTCTAAATCTCTATGCTGGAAGATGATTATACTGTACAATGTGGTTAACAATCTACCTATCCTTTTAGCACTGGGATGCCCACAGACTATTCACCTTCAAAAAAAGTAGATATTGGTGCTTCAAAACTCACATGAAAACACAAGATTCCATCAGTATTGAAAATACTCCACTTTCCTACAGTGTAGCAACAATATGAGAACAAGACAATTTCTTGAGTCAAATGAAACTAGGAAGTATTTTCTGGTAGGAGATTCAGGAGTGTGTTTAGGGCAGTTATTCAAAATGCAAGAAATTTACTAACTGAATCAAAAGCTACACTCCAAGAAATGACAGGGGATTCACAGAATCCCAACAGCTCAAAACAAAACTATGGCAAAAAAAAAACTTGAAAAATGTTATATTTTTGCATCAAATATTCTATGCATGCATCATGTATGCTTTGCATGGTACTTAAAGCCTCTCAGATGTAGTTATCAACTTTAAGTCCCAACTGCGGAAGCACTTGTTTTGTTGCACAACCTTAATCACTTTTTCTAATAGTATAGGACAGGTGGATATTAAAATAAAGGATATAAAAATTATAATGTGTAGTCAAAACCAAACATGGGAAATAAATAGTGTTATGATTCAGGTCAGAAACTCCAAAGTGTTTTACAAACTCCGCCTGGATTATAAGTTTTGCACTTTGAATTTGGCTAAGGTAAGCATGATACGTTTCACTTCAGGTATGATTCAAATGACCCACTAGGGAGCTTTTATCAAACATAAGTTTATTTATGAATACAGTTAACATGTGTAGAAAACTTAGCAATAACTTTTATTAAATACAAATAAAAACAAAACAACCACGATAACGTATAACCCTTAATAAATGTATCCAAAATGTTCCAATCAAACAAAATTTCTATTTGCTCATTGTTTGTCGGAACAAGCTGAGAAGAGGATCAATTTGTGGCAGGAATGTGAAGGTAAGTGAGTGACTTGTTTTAGTTTTTCGCGTGGTTTCTGTTTTTTTAAAAGTTATTTTAAAAGTAACGCAGACGTGGGCTGCGGAGTGAGCCAGGAAGGGTTTTTTTAAGCGTGCAAGGTTTAAAAAAATAGGCCGCACTATACAGTGGACAGTGTCAGTAGCAGGCAGCGGAGTGAGCAGGTAGCAGAGGGAGAACTAAAGGGCTTTGGCTCATCGGGCTTAGGCGGAAATGGGCGAGGCAAGGTAGGATTAATTTTTAGTTTGTAAAAATTTAAACTAAGTGATTAAGGATGGAGGGTCATGTGATGTGCTGTTCTTGCATGATGTGGGAGCTGGTTGACCCCAACATGATTCCCAGTCAGCATGTCTGCAGTAAGTGTTGGGTGCTTGAGGAACTCCGGCTCAAGGTTGATGAACTAGATTCTGAGCTTCTGACACTGCGACACATCAGGGAGGGGGAGAGTTACCTGGACACTGTTTCAGGAAACAGTCATACTCCTTAGACTAACTAATTCAGCCAGTGGTCAGGGACCCCTAATTCCCTTATTGGTTAAAAATCTATCTGTGACTTAAACACATTTAAGGAGGTAGCCTCTACTGCTTCTTTGGGCAGAGAATTCCAAAGATTCACTACCCTCTGGGAGTAGAAATTCCTCCTCAACTGTGTTCTAAATTGACTCCCCTGTATTTTGAGGGTATACCCCTTAGTTCTTGTTTCCATTCTAAGTGGAAATAACCTTGCTGCTTCTACCCTGTCTAGCTCCTTCATAATCTTATATGTCTCTATAAGATCTCCCCTCAACCTTCTAAACTCCAATGAGTACAGGCCCAGTCTACTCAATCTCTCCTCATAAGCTAACCCCCTCAACTCCGGAATCAACCTGGTGAACCTTCTCTGTACCCTTTCCAAAGCTAATATATTCTTTCTTAAATAAGGGGACCAAAATTGTACACAGTACCCTAGGTGCGGCCTCACCAGTACCTTGTACAATTGCAGCATGACCTCCCTGCTTTTATACTCCATCCCTCTCACAATAAAGGCCAACATTCCATTTGCCTTCTTGATTACCTACTGCACCTGCAAACTGAGTTTGAGATTCATGCACAAGGACCCCCAGGTCCCTCTGCA
The DNA here is from genome assembly GCF_965287045.1 of Carcharhinus amblyrhynchos. Lineage (NCBI taxonomy): Eukaryota > Metazoa > Chordata > Chondrichthyes > Carcharhiniformes > Carcharhinidae > Carcharhinus > Carcharhinus amblyrhynchos. Next base: position 35,714,710 of record NC_137330.1, on the reverse strand, counting down.
CAGTAGCATGTTGTAATTTTTCACTGTTTAAATAATAGTCCATTTTACTATTATTCCTTCCAAAATGGATAACCTCACACTTACCATCTGCCAGATCCTAGCCCACTCACTTAGCCTATCCAAATCTCTCTGCAAACTTTGTGTCCTCCATGCAATTTGCTTTCCCACTCATCTTTGTGTCATCAAAGCCTCGCTTTCAGCTAAATCAGCAGAATTTTCAAAACCAGAGATAGAGGGAAAGACTTTGTTTCAGTTTGATGTCCCTTCTAAACCTAAAACTGCTTATCGCTGCAAAGAACGTGATTTAAAAGAAAACATTTCTTCAAGGTACACTAACATCATAATACTGGAAAGATATTAGTGACTTAGAACTGACTTCTTTGATTTAACAACCCTACTGAGCAACATTTAATTGTTAACACAAATTACCTGGTGCTCCGCAGTCACAGCAAACATCATTCCCAGTCATCCGCTGTACTTCTACAATAATTGCTTTTGTTAACTCTTGGACAATGTTATTTTCTCCTGTGTTATGGTCTCCCTTGAAAGCATTGTTTAAAGCTTCTTCTTTACTGTTCTGCAAAACGGACATCCAACTGAAGAATGGAAAATGGGATATATTTCAGACATATAGAACTGAACAGGAAGTATTTTTATACAAGATTATGATTACAATTAAAACACTACATCCATGTCCTAGAAATTTTGACATAAAGTACTAGAGATGCTCGAGTACTAAGATACCATAAGCTTCCAACTTCTTGATGGTGTTAGTACTACTTTTCAGCTATTTTCCTCCTCTTTCCTCATTTGTTGGATACAATGTAACATGGAATAAGCACACTCTAGTATTTGACGACACTATATTCAACAATGTTCTTTTCAAGCCTCAGCCTGGCTTATCCTCAAGGTGAACAAGAGAGGCGTGGGTAATGACCTGAAAAGACCTTATTCAACCACCAGGCTCACACAAGATAGAGTTGTAGGGACCAGTAAAGAAATTGTGGGATTATTCGGATACAAATGAGTCATGCATCATTTAATACAAACATTTATTCAAAATCCATTTACACAGTCCCAGAACATGAACACGAACTGAAAGACTACAAGTACAATATAATAAGATATGTAACATAAGTGTTAGGATATCATAACAGTTACTTAATGTTCGAGAAAATCTGGAGTTTTAACAAAATTTATAAATAACAATACAAGTTATTTTCTATTTTATTTTTCATTATGTTCTGGGTGACGGTCAATATCATTATCAATATGCAATATCATTGCATAACGTGGTGGCAGAGTTGAACACTTTGTCTGGGTTCAGTCTGATATCCTTAACCACTCTCCTTGCTGTCAATCTAATGAAGAGGTTTGGTGTCCTTGCTTTAAAAAATATGACAGATCACACGTTTTCTGTGTTTTTGAGTACTGCTTTGCTTCAAGTGTTTAGAATCAAAACTGACCATTTCTTTTTACTGTATTGTTTTTATTCATTCATGGGACATGGACGTCATTGTTGGGCCAGCATTTGATGCCCATCCTGAGTGACCCTGGAACTGAGTGGCTTGCTCAGCTATTTCAGAGGTCAGTTGAGAGGTCACCACATTGCTGTGGCTCTGAAGTCGCACGTAGGCCAGATCAAGTAAGAACAGCTGATTTTCCCTAAAGAATATTAGTGAACCAGATGCGTTTTTCTAATAATCACCAATGATTTCATAATCACCAGCAGATTCTTAATTCCAGATTTTTTTTATTGAATTCAGATTCCACCATCTGCCATGGTGGGATTCAAACCCAGGACCCCAGAACATTAGCTGAGTTTCTGGATTAATAGTCTAGTGATTATCCCACTAAACCAGATCCCCTGAAGGATTTGGATGGATTCCTTTTACTGGGTCCAAATCCAATGCCTACATCAATGCTCAGTGGTCCCTTTGGTTTTATTTTTATTATTAATTACTTAAATCAGCCAATGACGAAATCTGTGTTTTGTTTGCAGTTTTTCATCCATGGGGAGGCAATTTACTACTTGGATAACTATTCCACCCTGATTGGTTTTGAATGAATTTAGATTTTGAAGTATTCTGATACAACAAAGACACTAGACTGATTTCAAGTTTTCATTCAAGAATTTCAGGTCACCTTCTACAGGAGAGAGAGTATTCATAACTGTTGGCAATCCCAGAATATTTTTCCTATTTTCCTGCAAAGTTAGTTGTTGATTATCTTGCTTATTTTTTTTAATCTTGCCTTTTCCACTGACCATATTGATTCATAACTTTCTCCCGCCCAGGATTTTTTTCTAATTATCCTGTTTTGGCTTCTCAGAATAGCAGCTTAAGTCACCCATGATGCCCAAGATCCCTTTGAATTTTGAACTGTTGGTCACAAATAATCTGATATTTGATTTGGTTAGTGCTTGGTCTTTGCATTTGGCATTAGGCCAGAGGAAAAGATGAGCTCTTTTATTGCACCTGCTACATATAATGCTTTTGATCTATCATTCCTTACTCACATGGTTCTTAAAAAAGCTGTAGATATGTGCTTCTTTGCAATGGTTTCAGAGCAATCAACTCAGTATGGGATGATAATTTTATTGTGCCTGTTTCCATCCACCTTGAACTCTATTTCTACACTAGCAAAATCTTTTGTTTCCAAGTACTTGAAGCTGTAATTGTCAACACTGCACATTTCCATTCCTTTAAGATTTCTGTTGCTTGAGTCATGGTATGAATTGTGAAATTTTGAATAATATGTGGCTGCTTGGATCTTACTTTTAGATGATCACCTCCATTTCTTTGTTAATCATCATTAATTTTTCCAAGTTTTTGTCAATGGTAGCCTGAATCAATGTCAATTGGACAGGTAAGATGATGATTTATTATTGTCACATGTATTACTATACAGTAAAAAGTATTGTCTCTTGCGCGCTATATAGACAAAACCCCAAGCCACGGAATTTGGAGATCATTTTCATAGAAAAATGGTGAAGGCTGAGCTGTAGTCAATAAATACGAGTCTAACATAGGTGTCTTTGTTATTTAGGCGTTCAAGGGTTGAGTGCCAGGTCAAGGAGATGGCATCTGCTGTGGACCTGTTGAGGCGGTAGGCGATCTGGGAGATTGAAATTGATTCATGCCATTACTAATCTTTCTAAGCACTTCATAATGATGAATGTCAGAGCCAGCAGACAACAGTCATTACAGTACACTGCCTGACTTTTCTTTGAGTACAGGGATGATGGTTATCTTCTCGAAGCAGATAGGGACCTCAGATTGTTGTAAAGAGAGGTTGAGTATGTCTGCAAATATCCCTGCCAGTTGCCTTCCATGGGTTGACCTTAGAAAAGGCTGCACTGATGTCTTGAACGTGAATACAGTTTTGTCCAAAGCTTCCAGTGGAGTACATGCTCTCGCTGACCTCTTGCTCAAAATGGGCATAGAATGCACTGAACTCATCAGGGAAGGGTATATTGGTGCCAGCAATTTTACACGCCTTCATCTTGTAGCCTGTTATGTCATGGCTGTTACGTTACGGTTCAAGTATGTGTGAATGATTTCATCTGGTGTCTACCCACGTATACATTCGGCTGTGCTGGCAACCAAAAGTAGGGAAGCTTGCCAATTTTCATTTTCCAACCACAAAGGAATTGGGTACAATTGTGGAGCCCCAACACTATCTCAGTTGAGATTAGCTAACTAACAGAGACCACGAATTGAGCATTGGAGTATATGGCTTGGCTAAACACTGGATAGATCAATGAATCATCACGGGACCTTTGATGCTTGTGATTAGCTAATAAGCCTATACTTCAATAAAAAAGACAAAAAGGGCTGCACATATTTTTAAGGCCTTGAACACTGGAGTACTCCAGGTTTCATTAATATCCAAAAAAGAACTTTTAGATCACATAAGTAAACTCAGCATGCCACTCTTGGCAAATTCAATGTAGTACAATGATAATTATAAAATGGATTTATAAAATAAAAGCTGCTCAAATAGAAGGAGCAAAATAATGAAGCAACTCAAACTATCTTTACTGAATAACTGTTCTTTTGCTTCAAATGAACTTCTCTGTTAAGCTTCTTTAATTCAGGGAAAAATTGCACCTAACATTTAAATATACAAAATCACAGAGTTGAATTTAGCTTGTTAATAACTTTGGACCATAAACACTATCATTACTTCAGCAGGTTGCAGTAGTTAGAAACCACAATTGAGACCATGGTTGCCATTTGCCCAGCACTGCATGATTGGGGTGTTTTTCGTTCTGTAGGCACCTTAAACCATAAATGTGTTCCCAAATTGCCAGTGCAGAAGAATTCCACTTAATACATTTTGTAAATCATTGGATCTGTGGTCACAATTTAATTTTATAAAGTGTCAGAAAGGTTTTACAGCAATCTGAATAGCAATGTGCAAACATTGTCAAATAACAAGTTGAACTAAACAATACTGCCTTATTAAAATACATTAATTCAAACTCATCTGAAGCTATCTGCCCTAAAATCTAACTTCTGGGTTGCCAATTATACCAAAGAGGCTGTATTCTTAAATGCAATTGTCAGTTAGGAAGGAGATCATTCCATAGACGGAGAAATTTCCATGTCCTCTTACAAATCAGTTCTTTTCAACTTTAAACTACTTTTCAACTTTAAACTACATGCCAACCTTTTAGAACCCAGATCACAAATACTGATTGAGGGTAGCATGGTGGCACAATGGTTAGCACTGCTGTCTCACAATGCCAAGGACCCAGGTTCAATTCCGGCCTTGGGTTTCCTCCCACAGTCCAAAGATGTGCAGGTTAGGTGGATTGTCCCTGAATGTCAGGGGGTAAAGTAGGGTAAATACGTGGGGTTGTGGAGATAGAACCTAAATGGGATTGTTGTCAGTGCAGGCTCGATGGGCTGAATGGCACAGTAGGGATTCTATAGATTGTGGTATATAGAGAAGAGGTCATGCCAATAAACTGAATTTGAGAATCTGGAAACAGGGTCATCCACAAAAACGTAATCTCCAGCATGACAAGCCCAGGTTTGAACTATCTAGTTGTTGCAAAGGAACCCATTCACCCTTTGTTAAATCATAATAATGTTAATATTTATTATTATAATTATTCATTTATAGATTGATAACATTGAAACAGGTTTAGAAGTTGCTGATCAGATTGATCCAAAAGACAACATGCCCCCTCCTTTCCCGCACCACCAGGCCAGGCTGTAGCTCGGAAGGTGGGAACAAAAAAAATTCACATAAAGACACAAGTTTCATACCAGAAACAGAGAGTAGTCCAAAGACTAGGAAATGTGAATAAATTAAGGAAATTAATGTCAAATAAAAAATATTGCAGAAAATTAAGGGACTAAAATCTGACAAATCCCAGTGACCTAATGGCCCACAATGTAAGGTTCTAAAAGAAATAGCTGCAGAGATAATGATGCTCTAACCATGATTTTCCTGAATTCTTCAGATTTTGGAATGGTCCCATCAGAGTGGAAGTTCGTAAATGTAACAATGTTTTCTATTTCCCTCAATTCTTGAAAACTAGTGAACTACAAGTCACTTAGCCCAACATCAATTGTTGGCAAAATGTTGGAACCTATTAAGAAAGTCTTGACAATGTATTTAGAAAAGCATTGTATAAATACAATAAGTTAATATGGTTTGACTAAAAGGAAATACAGTTTTGACAAATTTATTACAAGTTTTTTGAGAATGTAACAGGGTAGACAAAGTGCAACCAGTAGATGTAATAGACCTGAATTTCTAAAAGGCATTTGATAACGTGTCACACAACAAGTTAATAGGCCAGATAAAGGCTCATGAAGTTGGAGGTAATATATTAGCACAGTCAAAGTATTAGTTAATGGTTAAAAAGCAGAATAGACAAAAATTGGACTTTTTAAAGTTGGCAGACACTGAACAGTGGAATGCCACAATCAGTGCTGGGACAACAGCCATCTACGATCTATATTAATGACTTATAAGAAGAGAAGCTTGTAATGTATCTAAGTTTTCTCATAATACAAGCTAGGCAAAAAACTCTGGAGAGGACATAGAGGCTGCAGAGAGATACAGACAGGTGAAATGAGTGGGCAACAAGATGGCAGATGAATTATAATGTTAAGAATGTGAAGTTATTCACTTTGGTCATTAGAATCGAAAAACTGATTTGTTTTTAAGTGTGAAACTTGTAAGTGCTGATGGTCAAAGAGACTTGGGTGTGCTTGTATAATGAGCACAAAGTTAACATACAGGTGCGGTTAGAAGGGAAATGACATCCAGTTTTCATTGCAAGGGTATTGGAGAACAAGAATAAATAAATCTTAGTACAATTGTACAGGGCGTCAGTGGGACCACACCTGGAATATTGTAAACAGTTTTAGTCTCCACATTTAAGAAAGTATATACTTGCATTGGAGGTGGTACAATGAAGGCTCACCAAACTGGTCCCTATGGCGAGGGAGTGATCCTGTGCCTACATTCTTTGGCATTTAGAACAATGGGAGGTGATCTCATTGAAATCTACAAAATTCTAAAGAGGCTTGATGGAGTAGAAATTGAGATAGTTTCTGATGGTCAGTGAATCTAAAACAGGGGCATGGTTGAAGGATAAGAACCCCATTATTTAGGATTGGAATGAGGAGAAATTACTTCACTCAAAGTGCTGTGAATCTTTGGAATTCTCTACTTCCCATTGTTGTGTATGATCCATCACTGAATAGGTTTAAAGCCGGGGCAGACAAGAATTTTCATATCTCGGAGAATCAAGGGCAGGAAAGTTGAAGTTGAAACCCAAGATCAACCATGATCATACTGAATGGCGGAGCAGATTTGATGGGCTGCATGGTGTACTCTTGCTCCCATTTCCTATGCTTTCTAACCCCAAACCCAGTGCTCCACCCACTTTGTTCAGGCCTGCCAGACTGGCAACAGCAAAATCGCCTGCTCACCTTCTAATCCAGCCGCATAGTTTCCTATATATAAACCACAGCTCCCAGTAGTGCTACTGTGACTAGGGAGTTACCAGCCATTTTATGGGTCAACACTTCTTGGAGGCGGAACATTCTCATAGGTCGGGGCACCAGTCCTGCCCAAACCAATCAACAGGCTGATGACCGTAAAAATCAGCTCAGGCTAACCTGGCCAAGTGGAGGCAGGCTCACGATATAGAAATGATTATTTGCTAGAGCCATTTCTATCAAGCTAGTCTTCTTAAGCAATTAACATAAGTAGTTTTAAAACTTACACTTGGCATTCCTGTTCATCATCCACTTGAAAATGGTATGTTCTGTCATCTATAGATTGACAAAAGATGCATTGCAAATTTAACAGTCAAATCATTAGTTGCAAATCAGCAATTCACTTTTATGTAATTTTGAGTCCTAAAAGACAGACTTTAAGTGACATTAACAAAAAAATTAAGGAATATCAGGAATCCTTAAAATTTGCGCCAATTCAATTTTATGGAAAACCTTCATTATAAAATCCCTGATGCTTCTCCAAACCACTTGTACTTACAAGCAACATAGAAAATGTATTCAACTTTACTCGATCCCCTGGGAAAGAATTTGCTATGCTGTGGAAATGCTGGCGTTAGACTGGGATAAATACAATAAGAAGTATCACAACACTAGGTTAAAGACCAACAGATTTATTTGGTAGCATAAATCACAAGCTTTTGGAGAATTGCTCCTTCATCAGGTGAGTGAGAGTTCTGTTCACAAACAGGGCATATAAAGACACAAACTCAGTTTACAAAATAATGGTTGGAATGCAAGTCTTTACAGGTAATCAAGACTTAAAGGTACAGACAATGTGAGTGGAGAGGGGGTTAAGCACAGATTAAAGAGATGTGTATTGTCTCCAGCCAGGACAGTCAGTGAGATTTTGCAAGCCCAGGCAAGTCGTGGGGATTACAAAAAGTGTGACATGAACCCAAGATCCCAGTTGAGGCCATTTGATATCTTATCTGCTTTCTTGCATCTTCGTAGAAACTTGATGTCTGTGTTGATGTGCGCGACCTTCTTGGAGATCCTCTCACTTGGCGCCAGCAGCTTCTTTAGAATCAACCGGGATCTTGGGTTCACGTCACACTATCTGTAACCACTGCCACCCGCCGCACCCCCCCCCCCCCCCCCCCCGCCCCAATAACTTGCCTGGGCTTGCAAGATCTGTCTAACTGTCCTGTCTGGAGGCAATACACATCTCTTTAACCTGTGCTTAACCCTCTTTCCACTCACATTGTCTGTACTTTTAAGACTTAATTACCAGTAAAGGCAAGCATTCCAACCATTATTTTGTAAATTGAGTTTGCGTCTACATGTGCCCTGTTTGTGAACAGAATCTCCACTCACTTGATGAAAAAGCAGCACTCCAAAAGCTTGTGGCTTGTCCTACAAAGAAACCTGTTGGACTCTAACCTGGTGTGAGACTTCTTGCTAAAGAATTTGCTGCCATACCCTTCTGGTAATTTTGAAGCACTATTTTCCACATCCTCCAAATTCTTCTTTGCCTTCAGATTGCCTATCCCCTTCCTCTTCCTGCTTCTACTACCTGCTCTTTCCCCATCTTTATCCTCACACCCTTCCATTTCCACTTTTTGGTTGAGGTATTCTCTGATTTCTGAGTTAGCTTGATCTGAATTTTTTTTTAACTTCAATACTGCATGAGTATCAGCTTGGGAGATCAACTAGGATTTGAATATTTTAAGTTTGTTAAAATATGTAGTTAATTTTTAAGCATAAAAATCTTCAATCAACAATTACAGAAGTATCTTATCCCTTCAAATTTATGGTCAATATAGGAGCATTTATGTTTCCAACATGTTCTAAGCAGTTATTGTTTGGTGAACTAAATTTAATTCCCCATCTATGGAAGTAATTTCCTTGAACCTGATAAATAAGTAATTCATTAGGTTGAAAGAAAACATACGTGATATAAGATCAAAACATTTTCTCTCTTCCGGATTTGCTTTCACCTGACATGTGAGTAGATTAAGTTTTGCTGGTGGTCTGTTAACCTGTAAGAAAAGCAGAAATTATTGAATTCATTGAGGAAATTTTGCTCGAGCTAGTATAAATAAGTGCTTCATCCAAATGTCATTGCTGCATTGATGCTGCAAGCAACAAGTTTTTAATAGCTTAGCATGTAAACAAAAAACCAGAAAATGCTGGATAAACTCAGCAGGTCTGGCAGCATCTGAGGAGAGAGAAACAAAGTTAACATTTCAAGTCTTTATGCCTCTTCCACAAAACTGAACAGAATTATAGAATCATAGAAATCAGAGGGATAGAAATCATAAGAAAAACAGAAATGTAATTAACGATATAGTTGAAGAAGTGGTTGGAGGAGGTGGGGCAGAATAGAAGGTCAATGATAGTTCGGAGCTAAGGAGAAATGGACAAAGACGTCACAGACATAAAACAAAAGGGGATTAAAGATGGCACTAAGGACAGAACAAATGCTAATAGTGGCATAAAGATAAGATAGCAGAATGTGTTAATACGAGAGCAAAGGTCAGTGCTCATGGAGCAAAACTGAAAAACAAGGGACAGATGGTTCTGTTGGGGAGAGATGGGGTTTGTATTGGTGCAAACCATAGAAACAAAAAAAAACAAAAAGAGGGTCAAGATGGAAGGGAACGTTCACAATCTGAAGTTGCTGAAGTCAATGTTGAGTCCAAAGGACTGTAATGTGGCTACTTGGAAGAGGCGTTGTTGCTTCAGTTTACATTGGGCATCACTAGACATTGCAACATGCTAAGGATGGACATGTGGGCATGACAGCAAGGTTCACTTAAAGCTATTTCATTGAAAATTGCAATTTCTATTTAAAGGAACTGACCCTATTCATCTGAGTTAGCTGTCGAGGATCAACACCGATAATTGATTAACATTTTGCAGCTTTGGATTTTTCTACATTTCAACTGATGCCTAGAGGCTTATGTAGCTTTGGCAAGAAAAAGAACCAGATAGACTAATACACAATGTTAAAATGGAAACTTTTATGGATCTCTCATTGACTACTGTAACTACATAATACTTAATGTTGCATAGTAGCAAATTTACCCAATTGCTTTGTGATCACGAATGCATTATATTGTTACATCTCCAACAAAAAAATATACAATTTAGAAGACAATTCAATTTCTGTGCTTGTGTATTAGGCCCTTTCCCTGTCCTCAAAGGTTTTAATTTTCCTGATTTTTCAATGTCACACTTCAGTGGACAAGACAGTGGACATGCAATCTACTTCCAATAATAGAACTCTATTCACAAATAGATAACAGTTGACTGGAAGGTGTCTGCGCTGAATATTTTCAGCGAGTGTTTATTGTTCTGTATAGTCTTTTTACGGCAGGAAATAGAAAGCTCAATAAATGGATGTGATAGTGGCTCCAAATTTCACAGCCATCAGGTATTTTGACTCATACAATAATCAAATATGCAATTTCCAAAAAACAGCAATTGAAGCACTTTGATTTAATATAGACCACAAGTAACTATTTATTCCACACCTTGGAGTATTAGCAGCTCATGCTAGCATGTATGAACACTTCAATATCAGCTTGATTTTCGCAGAGTCAGGACAACTCCACAGTGCTTCAAAAAAATGTTGGACCCAGAAGTTCTGTTCCCATTTCGAGCAGTTCCCATTTTCGCCTATGGGGGAAAAGGGGGCAGGGCATGATTCACACGAGGGAAACCCGCAATCTGCCGGTCGATTTGAATACACGGCTGAGTTCAAAGAGATCCCATTTTCACCACAGGAAGAGCCTTAACCCACAACTGTGGGAGTCACTAACTTATAGAGAAGACAAAGATTTGTGAAGGACAGAGAAGACGGGCAGCACAGTGGTTAGCACTGCTGCCTCTGTGCCAGGGACCCAAGTTAATTCCCAGCTTGGGTCACTGCCTGTGTGGAGTATGCACATTCTCCCAGTGTCTGCGTGGGTTTCTTCTGAGTGCTCCAGTTTCCTCCCACAGTCCAAAAGATGTATTGGTTAGGTGTTTTGGCCATGCTAAATTCTCCCTCAGTGTACCTGAACAGGTGCTGGAGTGTGGTGACAAGGTGATTTTCCCAGTAACTTTTTTGCAGTGTTAATGTAATCCTACTTGTGACATCAATAAATAAACTTAAAGGTATGCAGAACCGTAAGACTGTGAAGTTCATACAAATCCCCAGTCTTTGAAAAATTCAGAAACAATCTGCATGTGTCAGAGTTGGAAGAAATCTATTGTGGCAGCTATAATAGCATTAGCTACAATAACTTTAGACCAAGCATAATCATGAAATCATTGCTTCACACAAAATCCAACTGTCCAAGCAGGGGTCCTCAAAGTCATAGTCTGATAAATAGATCACAGAGGTAATCAAAGGGTTAGCTGTCCTTGCTATGGAATTATAAATATAAGTTTGCAATCATGGTGGCCTGAATAATCCCCTTCCATGCTGTAACACTTCTGCAATTCTTTTAAGCTTTGAATGGACTTTCATAAATGAGAGATTTTTCTTCCTACGATAAAGCCTGTAATAGATATCGCACCTTTATTTTGTTTTGTCTCAATGTGGCTCCTGAAATCTGCCCATTGTGGGTGAAATGGCGTGGAGGGTGATGGGCGGGAAGAATGGGTTGACATTAAGTTGATATGGGGGGTTTTAAAGATCATGGAAGTAGGGTGCACAGGCTGGCTTGGCAGCATGGAGGTAGCATGGGGGTGAAGTGTGGAGGGTGAGGGCTAGAGGATCTAATATTTAACAAAACAACTGGCACTAAGTCCCACAGAACCAGAATGGATCTTCTAAATAGTGCACTTCAGCACACGGCAGCTCCTGATCTGTACACGTAGCCTATCCTGCACTCCCTCTTTACCGAGTAAAAATCTGATGGAGCATTGCTCCCATCAAGTGGGTGGCACAGTGGTTAGCAGTACTGCCTCTCAGCGCCAGAGACCCGGGTTCAATTTCCGGTTTGGGTCACTGTCTGTGTGACATTTGCACGTTCTCCCAGTGGCTGCATGAGTTTCCTCCGGGTACTCCGGCTTCCTCCCAGTTGGAAAGACATGCTGGTTAGCTGCATTGACCAAACAGGCGCCGGAGAGTGTTGACTAGGGGAATTTCACAGTAACTTCATTGCAGCATTAATGTAAGCCTTACTTGCGATAATAAGTAAACTTTTAAACCCCAGACAGATACATTGAGCTAGAAATTTCCCAACTTGCACTACCTGCCTCAGGAGTGAAAATCAGCCCATTATACACAAATGTCCAACTGTTATATATGAGAACAATAGTTTAATCAGTTGACGCAACTGTAGAAGGAAACACGTTAATTCCAGTATAATGTTAATTTGATACTGGCCAACTCAAACTTTCATTTTAAATTGCTTAATCTTGGAGATTTCTGCGGACTCAGCCACAGAAATCTTGGCCCCTTCTTTCCATCCATTTTGCTGCACTAGATCAAGCTTAATTTTGATGTTTCTACTGCTGAGATCAACTAACTTGGAACAGATTAGTAACTAATGCTGGGACTTTCCAGGTATGATTCAAATGAACCAACATAAAGCAATCATTTGAAATCTTGCATCCTGTCAGGCATTGATACAATGAATTATGGGGACTGCTTTATTTTAAGCTTTGATAAAAGTTTTAAATCTATTTCCTTGCACAGACTTGATAACAGAAGCTATCATTAAACACCGCCCCCGCACCCCCCCCCCCCCCCCCATCTACATTTGATGAAACACAAGTAATTATCTTGCTACGACATTTCTGTTGCTAGTTTTTAGAAAAGAATCATAGGTTTTCCTACAACACATGGACTGTAGCAATTCAAGAAAATGGCTCACCATTGTTTTCAAGGGCAATTGGGGATAGGCAATAAAAAATGCTGGCTGCCAACAACACCCTTGTCCTATGGAATAATTTTTAAAAGTAGAACAGTAATGAGTCTCAGATACAATGCTGGAAATCTTGCCCTATTTTCTACAGGAGGACAAATTCCTTTTTTAAAATACATGAGCTCATCAAAAGAAAGCAACCAGCTGACATGAAAAATCACCAATTCCTGTGACTTGAAGCACAAATCATTAACATACCGTTCCATGTGATATTGTAAGATAACCATTTTTTACTGTACATTTCCTTTTCTGCCACACTTTCCTGATTCTGGAAAAAAAATACATTAATATTAAAATTTGCACATATTGCATTTAACCCACAATCTCTATGATATTGGGAATGTAAATTGTTCTTAACTGAGAATAATTTTGAAAATCTATATTTGAAACCATTAAATTGCAGTTTCAAATCCATAGAATCCCTACAGTACAGGAGGCAGCCATTTGGCCCTGAATCTGCACTGACCACAATTCCACCCAGGCCCTATTCTCATAACTCCTTATATTTACTCTGCTAATCCCCCAACACTAGGGTTACTGTAGCATGGCCAATCAACCTAACCCACAAATCTTTAGAGCACTTGGAGGAAACCCACACAGACACAGGGAGAATGTGCAAATTCCACACAGACAGCGACCCGAGGCCAGAATTGAACCTGGGTCCCTGGCATCGTGAGGCAGCAGTGCTAACCACTGTGCTGCCCTAATCTAGTGGAATCACTCCACTGATGTTGATTAGATCAGAAATTTTTTTTTCTGTGACAGCTTTTGAGAATTGGGAGGAATTTCCAACATGGACAGAAAGCTTTCCAGACATTTCTTTAAGTGGTTCAGCATGTTAGGAAAAAAACTTACCCATCACTTTTTTTATAAAGAAATCCACATTTTTCGGTTCCATGTTCTTTGTTTCCCTGAGGCTGATGTAAACTGTATGTTGTGTTCGGACGAATCTGCGAATCCTAAACAAGAGTGTTAGTTTGAATATTTCTCCATATGCAACTCAACCAACCTATCTTCATGAAAGACAGAGCATGAAGGGTTATACCTAAAATGCTAACTTGGTTGCTCTTTGCTGGTGGTGACACATCTTTGCATGTCTCCAGCATTTTGTATTTTTGATAAGAAGGGTAGTACTTCATTATCTACCACTACCTAAGTAAAACCATGTCACTTTCTTCATAAGTTAAAATTTGTTACAAGGTTTATTGATATTTGCAGATGGCCTGCTGGGGTATAGATGGTTTGAATTTATTCCCAAACTGGCTAGTACAGGTTGGAGTGCATCATAGGAGTACTTTCAACACAGGTGAAATTGAATTATCACATTCTACGTAAATTTTAGCCAAGTTGCAAAAAAAAATTGCACGTGATTTTCGACTGAGGCTAACAGGTAACAACTCATAAGGAACTGTGTATAGCTTAAGAAAGAATTACCATGATAGAGGTCTTATATATTGAAGCATTTTTATTTCCTTCTGCTTGAAAAATACTGTTAGGCATGAAAATGATATTCAAAAAATTTTCCTAGTCCATTTCAAGTTTTGATGCATAGTGCTTCTCAAACATCTTGAACAATGTGATGTTTTTAGAACAGTACAAGGGACATAGAGGAATAAGAGCAGACTATTTAGCCCCTCAAACTCCTTCTGCCATTCATAAGATCATGGCTGAGCTGAAATCTAAATCTATATACCTGCCTTTAACCCATATCCCTTGATACTTTTAGTTTACAAAATTGCATAATTCTAAGTTTTAAAATTAATGAACTCAATTGTTATTTGTGGAAGAAAGTTCCAAACTTGCATAATAAAGTGTTTTCTAATTTCACTCTTGAAAGTTCTGGCACTAATTTTTAACATCTCCTCCCCCTCCCCCATCTGTCAACTGACAGAAATAGTTTCTCTGTCTACCTTATCTGTTTCCCTTAATATTTTTGAAAACATCATTCAAATCATTCCCTAATCTTCTAAATCCTAGGAAACACAATGCTAGTTTGTGTAATCTTACCTCAATTTAACCCCCGGAGTCAAGGGATCATTCTTGTAAATCTATCCCTCCTGCGCAGCCAATTTCCAAACCAGGTAAATGACCTTTAGCTAACAGTCTCCTATAAAGGGACTTATCAAATATCTTCTAACTTATCTTCATGTAAGTCACGTTGATAAACATTCCCCTATTTTACTACGATTTTAGTCATCTCAAAGAAATTCAACCAGAATTGCCAAGTATAACCAACTTCTACAAATCCATGCTCTTTCTCTCTGATCAGCTGAAACTTTCCTAAGGTATTCAGTTACCTCAATCTTATAGACTCTGGCAGTTACTAACAACAGACGCAAGAGAATCTAGTCTATAATTTCCTGGTTTTACTTTGTCACCTTTCTTAAATAGCACTGTTGTGGAAATCTTACTTTGATAACCTATCCCATATGCCAGCATATGAAGCATATCACCATCAGCTGCAAATCACAATGGTGGCTTTGATTTGCGTTAACATTTCTGGAAAGTGCTGATTTTGGCTCTACGTATTTTGTTTGCAGAAAAGGATAAGAACGCAAAAGATGAACTGCATCAGCTTCACTTAGAAGAAAACAACCCATGGATTAAAAACTAGATTTAACTGTGTGAATTATTGTAAGGGAAGTGTCAGAAATTAACTCGCAAATGATGTCTGGCATTTGCTTTGTGCATGCCAAATAATTTAAAAATCAAAGCAAAACAATGTATTGGTAAATCTGGGATTAAACAAATTAATGTTTTGATTTCTTTTTGTTTTGCTTCTTTTTGTGGACAATACACCATAAAGTAAATTATATTAGACAGCATAGTAACTTAAAATACAATAAGTATCCTCAGACCAAACTTAAACGATAAACTAACAGGCAACAATTAAGCACCACATAAAATGTAGGAACAACTTACTCTCCTAGACTTTGATCACAAAGGGTAATTGCATTTTGGAAGGAAACAAAATACATAATTTAGTTACAAGAAATGTAACAAATCATACTAAGAATAGGTATAATACATTGCTACCAAGTTTATTAAAGACAGGAAAAAATTTATCATATTGCATCCATATTACCTAATCTCCATGTCTACAGGAACAAGCACCACAAACAGAATACCACAAACATCAGAGGCCTCAGGTATTTGCCACATTGGTTCCAAGAATTACCTAGTTCCCTGTAAATTAAAGTCCCTTGGGATGGCCTATTAAACTATAGAATAATTTGACAAGTTATTATGAAGCTGACCGAATAATGACCTTTACGGGGGTTTTAGATAAATATAAAATAGAAACATATTGAGCATAGGGAAATGGGATTCAGAATAGATAGGTCAAATTGGTATTACTAGTCATGGCACAGATACAACTGGCCAAGTAACTATTTTCTGTTCAAAAATGCTCTGATGCTATTGAAAGCATTGTCTTCTTTCAGTTCTTTGTCAATTAATGTTAGAATTTGTCATGAAGCTATGCCGCTTTATTTTTGAAAATATGATTTTTAACTGATGGTTCAAATTGCAAAATTTCCAGAGACAGAGCAAACTGCTTAAAATGCAAGGCCATATTTCAAGGTGAAGGTGAGAAACAAACAAATCACCCTCAGGGGTGTGTGAAGAGAGACGCATTTCTAATAATCCAGACATCCATCAAAACTCAACCGTCTAAAGAAGAGACCATAAAAATGCAAAGTACTGGATATTGAAACAACGGCTCACAGGCAGATATACACAGAACGTCTCGGAGGTACACAACAGATGAAGAGTTTCAAGGCAAGGTTGCCCAGTCATTAGGAGATTGCAAGTGACAGGCAATCTCAATGAAATCTTCAGCAGAAGAAACAGGCTGAAAGCTACTCTCTCGCGCTCTCTCTTGGAATAAGTCAGTCACCCAGTTCAAGAAGCCAACTCTACCAGAAACCGAACAGCGAATCAAGACCTTTTAATAGTTGCAACATTTTTATATACAAGAAATCAGCTAATCCAAATTGGCTGCAGCATTTAAAAATTCACACGTCAAGGGCAATCAAAGGACACTCAAACATATATTCTTTTACCTTTTTTTTTTAAATTGGACTCTAACACCCCAAAAGTTGCATCTTTATTATTTTTCTTGCATTTAGTGGTAAATAAATTTGCTCTTTAACTCCAGAAAACCTTAGTTGATTAGCTCCAATTTGCTCACAGCTCAAATAGTTAACTACATTCTGACTTGGAAAAGGCAAATCGTTGAGTAAAAGAAATTTAAACATTTGACGTGGCCAACCGAGGAGGTTTAATGTGGGGGGCGGGGCGGCGTCATTTCACCCCTTTCCATCTGGTCGTAACAAATTCTACTTGCAAGCTACAAAGCTCATGGTGCTGTAAACATTTGCAATCTTAATAAGAGAAGCAAGCAGCTAATAATTCAGCAGGAAAAAGCTAAACCCCATCAAATCCAGGCAGTGGGTCCAAGAAAAGCACACTTAGTGCTGTAAAATGAAAGTGTTTATATATAATTAATGCTGCTAAAGGGAAATTTTCCTATTAATATTTTCTCTGATGAATTTCTCTTGAATTTTATCACACTGTGGGAAGCAGCTGAGATTGAACAAGTTCCTACGGTGTTTGAGGAATGCATGATAAAGCACATTCTAAAACTTTTGAAATATACTATATTAATTCAATTCAATCAAAAATAGTCACATTTTCCTTCATTTCTCCCTCAATCAATCCTAACTGTTAGAAATCAAACCCACTTTCCACCCCACAAATTATAACATAGAGGTACATAAAGATGGCAATAAAGAAAACACTTGGGGCAGTTTTAGTCACCACAGAGTTCTTTCAATAAAATGGAATTGTCATATTGTTGTAGCTTTATTATCACAGCGCTCAAATATGCATTCAATTTGAATCTGAATGCTTTAAAAATAACTACTGTAATTGAAGAACCCCAGTTTTTTAAATTGTAATATTTGCTATGTCTTGCCTTCAGTAAGTATATAGACATGCTTTTTCTTTTAACAAACGACAATAATATGAATAATAATTTGTACAATAAACAAAAAGCAAGTTTGTTAATGATACACAGACATGTACGTGCACTAGAGTACAAAATAAATTGCTCACCTCTTTTTGTTCTACCTGTAGCCCTGCTTTTAATACATCTCGAAGTTGAACCAGCTGTTTTCTTTCCTCATCCTGCACTTGTTTAATCTAGAAATAAAATCTGTGTGGTCACATTTCACATAGCAAAAATAATTCTTCTAGGCCTAAACAGCAGATTAATAAGAGACTATCATACCTGATTTGCTCCATAATTAAAGATCCACTAATAAAATCACACGCTCACAATAAACTTCCAGTTTCATCCAAAGGGTGATAATTACAAAGTAAATTCTCCATATTTATATAAAGTGATTTCAGTCCTGGCACGCACCCCACCTCATCCAACTGGCTGAGGGGAAAATAATTCACAGCAAAATCGATCCCCAGAGTACCCAGTGCAGCAACATCTAACAATTCCATCAATTTTTCTTTTCCATTCCTCATTTAATTAATAATTTAGGCACTGCCCCCTGAATTTCAGCCTCTCTTGAATTTTATGTTTTTAAATCCTTTTGGTACTTCTGGGCTAAACACTCAAGTATTAATTCTGGCATCAATAGATTTCAGGACCAAATAATAAGATACGTTAATGGCAAAAGTGAGATGGCTGCAGGGAAGGCAAGGCCCTACCTACAAGGGCTAGTCCAAATTCCCTGGACTGGAAGCGAACCCTGCATCTTTGTCAAAGGCCCTCACATGAGGACCTGAATTAAGCAATCAGTGATGTGCAAGCCTGATATATGGCATTAGTCTTGGCCAACCATTCTATGCATGAACTTCCAAAAGGTATTTAAAACAGTACTACATAATAGCCTATGGGATTAAAGGATAAGAAATTGGTCAATAGATAGAAAGCACAGTATTGGTGAACAGTTGGATTTTCAGATAGGACAGAAGTACGCAATGGAGTTCCCCAGATGTTGACATTGGGACCATTGCTCTATATCCTTTATATAATCTATGTGAATTTGGGTATACAGGACATAATTTCAAAGTTTGAAACTGACATGAAACTCAAAAGTAGCAAGCAGTTTGCAGAAAAGTAGTACACTTCAGGAGGGCTTAAACAAATGTTGAAATTGGCAGGCATGGCAGATGAAATTTAATGGAGAAGTATGAAGAGATGTACTTTGGTAGGAAGAATGAATAGCAGCAATATAAATTAAATCTTACCATTTTAAATGGGGTTGCAAGAACAGAAAGACCTGGGGGCATACTCATAAAAGCATTTGAAATAGGCATGAGTTGAGAAGAATATTCAAAGGCATACAGGATCCTTGAGTTTATATTTGGAAGCATAGAGTACAAAAGTAAAGAATTTAGTCTAAATCTTTTTAAAATACTGTTTAGACCCCAGCTTTAGTACTGGCCAATTTCAGGCGCTGTATTTCTTTTTAAATGGCAAAGTCTTAAATAGGGCGAAGAGGATTTAGTTATGCAGAGAGATTGGGCTTATGCTCCATATAAAATAAAAGCTTAAAGGAAGATCTGACAAAAGTATCCAAAGTCATGAAAAGTATTAATAATTTTTTCTTATTTACTTTGATTACCGAACTTTCCACCACTAGAAACAAAGGGAGACAGATTTAAGGTGACAAAAAAGTCAAATGTGACATGAAGGAACTCTTTTCCTTTCAAAAAGCAGCGACTTACGATCTAGAACGCACTGCTTAAAAGTGTAATGAAATTTAAAAGTACCATTTTAAATAAAGAAAACGGGATAATTACAAGAAGGGAAAATAATACAGAGCTATGGAAAAAGAAGAGATTAATTGGATAATTCTACCATAGAAGCAATGTAGTCACAATGAACCAAATGTGATGGACCATTCGATAATTCTACAATTATCTGCCTTAGAGATAGTGGCAAGACAATAATTTGAAGATGCTGCTCAATGAGTTATTCAACTAATCAAGATAATGGTGCAACTTAGCGAAGATGAGCTGAATGGCCTCCTCTGCACTGTAACATTCAATGATTAAGTATCTATCACGTAACAACATTTTGAACATTTGCCAGATAGGGGATAATATCATAGGGGACCTATGATATAAGGTACTGTGACAGATCCAAGAACTTAACAATAAAACCAAGCAGGTCTCCAGAAATCCAAGGTGAAGTGGCTTATAAATGGAATCTGGAGGAGTACAACACCAAAAGAATCTGGGATCAGTTCTGGATAACCCTGCAAGATAATATCCAAGGTAGGATAATTCTAAGGGGACAAATAATGGGAAATAGTTCTGGTTAGTTGTATAGTTCTAGTTGGTTAAACTTTAAACTGTGTATGCTCAGGAGTTCTTGAATCCAGTATACACCATAAATCTCTAAATTTGAATAAGTAGAATGTGCCCTTGTGAGAAGAGACTGAATATTGCATACTGGTCAGAAAAAAACAAAGGTGCACCCCCCCCCCAACCTCCAAAGAGATATTTTGAGATTTTCTTGAGGGCTACCATTTGATTTTCAGGGGTTATCTTTTGGTTTCCAGAGGCTCTTTTTCAATCCCACTAACTCCTTTATTAGGTGATGCAGTCACATCATAACAAAGCCTTCTATATTCATGTTGAGGCTTTGTTTTTATGATTTTCTTTATTAGATAGTTAAGAGTTATATAAAAATTGGAATCTATGAAGTAAATGAAGTAAATCGAGTAAAGAGGACTGTAGACAGGGCTTTAAACTAATTGGGGGGGGGAGGGTGTGAGGGTAGGTGACCTTACGAGGTCTAAAGTTAAGGAGAGTGTACATGTAAGGGAAGAGGCCGAGGATGTCCCAATAATAGAGGGAGTAGGGGGCGTGAGTATAGTTGGTGGCGTTGCGGCAAATAGGGTCCAGGTGAAGGCTGGGATGAAAGCACTTTATCTGAATGCACGAAGCATTCGGAATAAAGTGGATGAGCTGATGGCGCAGATCGACACAAATGGATACGATCTGGTTGCCATTACAGAGACGTGGCTGCAGGGTGACAGGGACTGGGAGCTGAATGTACAGGGCTATCAAGTGTTTAGGAAGGATAGACAGGAGGGAAAAGGGGGGGGCGGCGTAGCTCTGCTGATTAAGGATAGCATCACGGTGGTAGCAAGGGATGATATTGGAGCCAAGGAGCAGAGGGTGGAATCGTTGTGGGTGGAGATTAGGAACAGCAAAGGGAGGAAGACGCTGGTGGGTGTCGTCTATAGGCCCCCGAATAATGATCTGGAGATGGGGCGGGCTGTTAACGCGCAAATAAGTGCGGCGTGCAGGAATGGGACGGCCTTAGTTATGGGGGATTTCAATCTGCATATTGATTGGTCGACCCATGTTGGACGTGGGGGGCTCGAGGAAGAGTTCTTGGAATGCTGCCGGGATAGTTTCCTTGAACAGTGTGTGTTGGAGCCGACGAGGGAGCAAGCTATCTTGGATCTGGTGCTATGTAATGAAGCGGGTAGAATTAGGGACCTTGTGGTGAAGGATCCTCTTGGGGAGAGTGATCATTGTATGGTGGAGTTTCTGGTGCAGATGGAGGAGGAGAAAGTGGGTTCCCAGACACGCGTCCTTTGTTTGAATAGAGGGAAATACGGTAGGATGAGAGAAGAATTGGCGAATGTGGACTGGGAGAGCGCGTTGGAGGGAGGGTCTGTTGAGGAGCAGTGGAGGATCTTTAAGGAGATCTTTCTTGGTGCTCAACGGAAATTTATTCCGATGGTCAAAAAGGATAGTAGGAGGAGAGGTAATAAGCCGTGGATAACGAAGGAGGTGAAGGAAAGTGTTAAACTAAAAGCGGAGGAATTTAGAGTAGCTAAGAGTAGTGGGCGAGAAGAGGATTGGGAGAGGTTTAAATGTCAACAAAGATTGACAAAGAAGTTGATAAGGAAGGGTAGGAGAAACTATGAAGCTGGGCTAGCGCTTAATATAAAAAAGGATAGCAAGAGTTTTTATAAATATATAAAAAGGAAGAGGCTGGCTAGGGTGAATGTTGGTCCTTTAGAGGATGAGAAAGGGGACCTAGTGGTAGGGGATGGGGATATGGCTACGGTCTTGAATAACTTTTTTGTTTCTGTCTTCATGGAGGAGGACGTGGTTCTTATGTTCTTTTGTTATTAAAAAAATCTCCCACATTCTGTTTTCCAAGATAAAAATTCCAATCACTTGGCACAAGACAACTCATTGGGAATGAACCTCACATCTGCAATCCTTTTTAATAATTAATTGCAAGCAATTAGCATTCTCCAGCACACATTGGTTTAGTTAATTTTCAGTTTCTTTTGTTTCTTGGCCTTTTAGCTAAGATCAAACATCAGATCAAGCCCAAGATGGGGTGCAAAGCCTCATCTTATCAGCTTGGATCTTGTTGGATTCTGAATTTGATTTTGGAGCAAGCAAGGAATAGATTTGGGTTTGCCCGGTCCATTTCGAGCACTGACTTTGTAACTTTAAGAATGCAGTAAAAAAATGTTAAAAAAACTTCTGTTTAAAGTGAGTACTAACAATCACAACTTCCAACAGTTTGGGGGGGTGATTTTACCATCGTGTTACACCCATTTTTAGGCACGATGTGGTGGTAAAGTTGGGCATAAAGAGCTTAGCTTCACTGGCACCAGTTTTCGCTACCAGTGCCATTCTACGAACGCCAGATTTCCAGCACAGTCAACCTCCTGCCAGAAATGGGCAGGAGGCAGGACAATATATGGAAATGTATTATAATGTTGTTTTACATCTGCTTAGCAAGACCCTCCCCTTATGATCTCGCCAGGAAAAGTTCACACTGGCAAGGAGTAGACATGCTCCCCGCTCCCCATGAAGGGGGAGCAGTCAACTTGGCCTCGCCAGTGGAACCAGAGACCATTGAGGTCACCCGGGGAGGCCGAGGGCAAGGGTCTGGTCTTCTTAGGCAGTGCCACCCTGCCACCAGGGCAATGCCCACCAGCAGTGCTGGGGGCAGGCCCATTGCCACTCTGCAGGGTCTGGTTGGGGGGTGGGGGGGCGGTGCACTAGCAGGGGCCTGACAGCTCTCCTTTTGTCTGACAGACCAATGCTACTGCTAATGTGCATCTGCAGCATCAGAAGCCTGCACATGCACACTCCCTCACTCTGCAGAGTTTCAGGTGCATTAAGTCCCTTCTATAGGCTTCTGTAGTGAGCAACAGGCTTGCTGATACCTTTGCAGGCTGAGTATGTATATGGGGGGGAATGCCCAAAAGACAGATCTGAAAGTCTCCCAGTTTCAAGTCCACACAGCACATAGGAAAAAAAATGATATGGTAAAATCACCTCCTTCAGCTATGCAACAAGAGGTATATACACAAATTAATTCTGCAGCACCAAGTGAGCTATCAAATAATGAATGATTTAATTCACATATGCTTCACATTTGAGATTTTCTTCTCCAAGCTAATGCACTTAATGAAATATAGATTGAACCCTTAGGATAGGAGCACCCTTGTCACACTAAAAGACACATACCACTTTCTAGAATTGGCCAGCCTGCAGGTGCAGCAGGTGGTCAGGAAGGCTAATGGGATGCTGGCCTTCATAGCGAGGGGGATTGAATATAAAAGTGGGGAGGTCTTGCTGCAGCTGTATAGGGCATTGGTGAGGCCGCAGCTGGAGTACTGTGTGCAGTTTTGGTCGCCGCACTTACGCAAGGATATTTTGGCCTTGGAGGGAGTGCAGAGGAGGTTTACTAGGCTGATGCCAGAGTTGAGGGGGTTGAGCTATGAGGAGAGGCTGAATAAACTAGGCTTGTACTCGTTAGAGTTTAGAAGAATGAGGGGAGATCTCATTGAGACATATAAGATGGTGAATGGGATGGATAGGATAGAGGTGGAGAGACTCTTCCCGCTCAGAAAGGACAGTAGGACTAGGGGGCACAGCCTCAAGATAAAGGGGGGGGCGGTTTAGAACGGAGTTGAGGAAGAACTTCTTCACTCAAAGGGTGGTGAATCTCGAATTCTCTGCTCGTTGAAGTGGTGGAGGCTGCCTCGCTAAATATTTTTAAGACGCGGGTTGATGGGTTTTTGATAAGCGAGGTGATTAAGGGTTATGGGGAGAGGGCGGGAATGTGGAACTGAGCCACGACAGATCAGCCATGATCTTATTGAATGGCGGGGCAGGCTCAAAGGGCTAGATGGCCTACTCCTGCTCCTATTTCTTATGTTCTTTTGTTCTTATGCAACACACAATTGGACATTTCATCACACACTACACCCATCCACGTACACTGCAAGTCTGTACACAAATATAGAAACAGTTGAGATATGCGTAAGAAACTTGCCCCAGCCTATGCAAATATTTACATGGCATAGCCAGGGAATCACATGCAATGTTTTCTCCTCCAACTCCTTCACTGTCCTCTAGTATCCCCCAAGGACTTATTCTTGACCCTCTATTTCCCCTCAGCAACATCATACAAAAGCACAGCTTCAGTTTCTAAACATACATTTCTTCTCAGCCTACCACTGTCTCCAAATTGTCTGACTACTTGCCCAGCATCAGATATGTCATCCAATTCAGTCTCCACTATAAACTCCATGACAAATCCCAGCCACTGACCCCATCCTTCCCCATGGCAACTGAACCAGACGTTGTGTCATTTCTAACATGAGATAAACATGAGACCACATACTTGCACCATCACTAAGACAGCCTAGTACAAGACCTATAACATCAACTGACTCCATCCCACCTTTCTTACCACTAGACTTGATTATTCCGTGCACTCCTGACCAGCCTCCCACATTCTACCCTTTGTAACCTTGAGGTTATTCACAACTTTATTGCCAGTGCTGTAAACTTTCACCCATGAACCCATGTTCGTTCACCCTGCTCTAACTCCTAGTTAAGCAATAGCTCAACTTTAAAATTCTCTTGTTTTCAAATCTCTATGTCTCTCCCTATCCCTAAATTCTTCCAGTTGTTCAAGGCTCCAAGACATCTCTGCTAATTTCAACCTCTTAAATAGCTGCAATTTCAACTGCTCCACCATTGGCAGCCATGCCTAGATCTCTGCCCAAATATCTTATCAGCCTTTTGTCTAATTTTGCCTTTTAACACACAAGTGAAATGACTTGAGGCATTTTAGTATGTTAAAGAAACTAAATAATGTAGCTATTGATTCAGTGGCGAGCAAATATCAGGACAGGTAGCCTTGAGCTGACCAAATGGATAAAAATTAAAATTCAATATAATCTGGAAGTTTATTTCCACTTGGCATTTCAGCAGCCTTGGCTCATCAATCTGGCATTGGCTGTCAGTCTTTTCAGGGCCTGGGTAGACAGAGAGACAAATGCAGAGCTGCATCATTATCTCTAAAGACCCCTGCAGCAAAAGCTGCCACATCACAAGACGATAAACCACAGCTGACCTAACTGGAGGCAATCCTACACTGCTTGCCTATGGGAATTTGTGCTATGCATTGTATAACAGACCAATGGTCTTTCATCACCTCTTGCAATATTATCTTCAGCTCAGCAGCCAAAAGGATTTATTTTCCTTTTATTTTAGTTGTTATTTTTCAGTCCCCTTCAGCCTTGGAAATGGTGGTGATGTAATGTGAAGCCATTTGAGAGTAGCCAAAAGTTTTCAGCACTTTTTAAAAAGCATTTGTCATACTTTAATTTTAATTCTCCCCTTTCAAGTACCACATACATGCAACTTTTCACTAATACAATTAGTATGCTTGTGATGCCTGTTCAAATCCCATAGTTGCATCTATGCACAAAGCGAATCTGAAAGAATTGGGGTACAACCAGGACGGTTATTTTGCATGTGATTAAAACTAAACTCCAGGCTTAAACCATGGAAAACATGGCCAAACTTAGCCCTGTTCTGAAATTCACTTAGGCACATTCACAGCAATAACTATTGGGAAATATTCAAGAGGAAATTTCTCCCTTCCCTCTAGTCCACTATAATTGCAAGGTCAATTATAGGAACAAAATCCTGCCTGTTGAGGTAATCAGAAACCAGAAATCTAACCAGAAACCTGTACATCTTGGCTTTAAGTCTTAAGTCTTCACAACAACAAAAATTTGTATTCATACAGCCTTTTTAATGTAATAAAATGTACCACGGCGCTTCACAAGAGCACCATAAAACAAAGTATGACATCAAGCCACATTAGGAAACATTAAGCTAGAAGATCAAAAGCTTAGTCAGAGAGATAAGTTACAGGTCTTGTCTTAAGGGAGGCAAATGAGGTAGAGAGATATTCCAAAGCTTGGGCCTATTCAGTTATGGGCACAGCCAAATGTTTGATCAATTAGAAATTTGTGGCACTCGAAGTTAAGATGGGCAAGGCCATGAAGGGATTTGAACCACAGGTATGAGCATTTTAAAATCAAGATATTTTTTGACAAGAACAAGTGTAGATCAGCCAGCAAAGGGATATTAGGGAAATGGGACTTTCTATGAGTTAAGATGTGGGCAGCAGAGTTTTGGATGACCTCAAGATTAGAGGATAGAATGTGAGGCTCGAGCCAGGAATATATTGAAGTAGCCAAGTCCAGATGTAATGATTACATGAATGAACAAGAGTAATTTGCAAACTTCCTGAAAAGGCAGATACAGTTTTAATCACAGTAATAATTGCACTTACAGCATGCAAATCTGTTGCCAGCTTTTCCATGGAGGGTTTTAAACTTTCTACAGCCTTCAAGCCATCCTGAAAGAAACTGTTACTAAATAGTTAAACTAGAATGCACCATTCATCTTAACTATAAATTATCTGCATAGCAATGTAATAAACTGACTGAGCAGGAGACAGATTTTAGAAGAAAAAGCAACATAAATTCTATTAACAGAATTCAACATGTAATCAAAAAAGTTACATTTTTTGTTAAGAAGAAAGCAAAAACTTACTTGCATTGTGCATGGAAATATTTGATCAGGTTCTGGAGTAAATCAACACCTTTCTTAATCTTGATCTCATTGACTTTAAGCAAATACTGTAGAAAAAATATTTTGAAGTAGAAAATGTATAATGATTCAACAACCATGGAAAAACTTTGCTTAAAGTCAACATTTCCTAATGAGATATTACAAATAATCACATAACCACATGTTGATCAGTCGATTTGCTAAGAAAATGACCCAAAATGTTGCACATTAATACAACTTAGTGTGGATTTACCAGCATTTATAAAGATATGAGTTGTGTGGCTGAAAACCCTTAGTCTTACTCCACTAGAAATACAAGAGAGCAAGTACTCATAACTTTCATTCCTGATTCTGCAGGAACAAAATCCTGGAATTCCCTTCCTAACAGAACCATGGGTATACCTGATGCACTGCAAGTGGTTTAAGAAAATGGCTGACCAACACCTTTTCGTGGTGATCAAGGATGAGCAATAAATACTGGCCTTGCCAGTGACGCTAACATTGCATGAAAGTAGTATCTGAGATCAGAGCAGAGCACAGTCACAATTTATACAATCATGGGTATAACTTGAGCACCCACTGAAGATGGTATCTACAATTGCCATCACTGGACAGACAAATTATTTTTTCATTCAAGGTCAGTCCAATTACCCCTAATTTAAGTGAGCCAGGATATTGGAATTTACAGGGGATCCACATTAGCATCCTCAGGTGGGTTCCGCTGTGTGGCTGTGTCAATCTGTATACTAGGTTCACTCCAGTGTCAGGCTGTTCACGTGGCATAACGATTAGTACTGCTGCCTCTCAGTGCCATGGACCTGGGTTCAATTCTCAGCTTGGGTCACTGTCGGTGCAGAGTCTGCGCATTCTCCCTGCCTGCATGAGTTACTTCTGGGTGCTCTGGTTTCCTCCCACAGTCTGAAAGGCATGCCGGTTAGGTGCATTGGCCACGCTAAATTTTCCCTCAGTATACCCAAACAGGCACCGGAGTGTGGCTGTAACTTCATTGTAGTGTTAATGTAAGCATACTTGTGACACTAATGAATAAATAAACTTTTGATAAGGAGGTGCGAATCAAGAAAATCACAGCAATTCCCATTCCAGGCTACCACAGGAATCTGCAACTGACAGAAATCTGGATGAGAACCTAACATTCTGAGGTCCTAATAGAAAAGAAATTAAAGAACAAAAACGAAAAAAAATAAACTTGCATTTATAAAATGTACTTCAAAAATCTCATGACATTGCACAGCTTTACTCCCAATGAAGTCACCATTGGAATGTAGGAAAGTGGCAGCCAATTCCCTCAACATTCACAGTGAGATAACAACCAAATAATGTGTTTAGTGATGTCTGGAGGATGAAATTGGTCTGAACACCAGTTCTTCTTCAAACTAGAGTCAGGATCTTCTAAGTTCATTTAAGAGGGCGTTGTTTAATGGTCCATCTAAAAGATGGCACCTTCAGTACTATAATACTCCCGAGATTTGTCACCACTGTGATAATGTGAACCTACAGCCTTCTAACCAAGCGGAAAGAATGCTATTGCTAAAGGGCAGCTAATTTAATCCAAATGCTACATTTCTCGGCAGAAGAAAACAGATTTATTTACCTAATTAGTCCTAGGAAGTAAGCAGTGGATTTGGATTTTAAACCTCTGTTTGGGATGAAACTTCTATTACATAAACTACTTTGGACAAACTGTACAGGACTACAATTTACTTTTAGGCTGCATACATATAAGGCATGCAACCAGAAGTTGCATGTAAATAAGCTTCAATTAATCTACAAGATATTACTATCATTTTTATTTTAAAAATCAGCAGCTAATTGTTCAAAATATAAACTGACAGTTTATGATATTTTGGCCCTGGAGGGAGTGCAGAGGAGGTTTACTAGGCTGATACCGGAGTTGAGGGGGTTGAGCTATGAGGAGAGGCTGAATAAACTAGGCTTGTACTCGTTAGAGTTTAGAAGAATGAGGGGAGATCTCATTGAGACGTATAAGATGATGAATGGGATGGATAGGATAGAGGTGGAAAGACTCTTCCCGCTCAAAAAAGACAGTAGGACTAGGGGGCACAGCCTCAAGATAAAGGGGGGGCGGTTCAGAACGGAGTTGAGGAGGAACTTCTTCACTCAAAGGGTGGTGAATCTCTGGAATTCTCTGCCCGTTGAAGTGGTGGAGGCTGCCTCGCTAAATATTTTTAAGAAGCGGGTTGATGGGTTTTTGATAAGAGAGGGGATTAAGGGTTATGGGGAGAGGGCGGGAAAGTGGAACTGAGCCACGACAGATCAGCCATGATCTTATTGAATGGCGGGGCAGGCTCGAAGGGCCAGATGGCCTACTCCTGCTCCTATTTCTTATGTTCTTATGTTCTTATGTT
Organism: Carcharhinus amblyrhynchos; assembly: GCF_965287045.1. Lineage (NCBI taxonomy): Eukaryota > Metazoa > Chordata > Chondrichthyes > Carcharhiniformes > Carcharhinidae > Carcharhinus > Carcharhinus amblyrhynchos. The sequence continues at coordinate 35,685,457 of NC_137330.1, read as the reverse complement.
ATGATAGAACACAAGTAACCACGCAAATTACAGCCAAATAATTTCCTAATTACATATCTGATTCAATTACTCAGAATTGATTTACCTCACACATTTGTAACTGAAAAAATCTTCGTTCTTTCTCCATTTCTTCAGCAATTTCTGCTCCACTTATTTCTGTACGGATCATACCATGTTGTTTGGCATGTTCTTTTTTCTCCTTTTCAATTTTTGTACTGCAAACAAAACAATATTAATGCAGTCAGATTAAAAATTTAGATTACATTTTTCCAGTTCAACTTTCAAATCCCAAAATCTGGTAAATCCTTAGTTGCAAAGGCAGACATATTACTTGACCCCACTGACTTTGAGATGTTGATTTTAATGTCTAGTGATTCTGAATCCCTAAATGCTTATGATTGTCTATTGCTTTCACTTAAAGTACACATAGCTCTATACATTTTAAACTCCATATACACCACATCCACTTCAATATCTCTGTCCACCATTACATCCACTTCAATATCCCTGTCCACCGTTACCTGTCATTTCCTCAAAGAAATCTACGACACCACGTTTCTCAAACGTAATCTTCCTGTCTGAAATGCTGACTGCTATGAATGATTTTCTATTGCGTGGCCTCTATTGGGCACAGGGGCCTTGAAGTGAAAGCACACTTCTCCCCCTTTATCCAACCACCAGTCTGTCTGGTTTTGCCAGTAGCATCAAGGACAGTTAGTACTGCCCAATTCTAGCAGTCGCAGGAGGATACCGCGAAGTGGCCATTAACTGGTCACCTAAGGCCCTCTAATGCGCACCCATGAGCCAATTTAAGAATAAAAACTTTTTAAAAGAAACACGTGCTAATGAAAAATGTAATTTCACAGAAGACCCAGATAGTTTTCCTTAATGGCCTGCCCAATATTTATTCCTCAATCAAATGAATATAAAAGCTGGCAAGTCATCTACAATAGCAAGAATATTATTTAAAGGCATGATGCTATGAAAAATGAAAGGCCAATTCATCGCAAAATTGCTGCAATATAGCAAAGTTGAAAATGACGGTGGTATGGGACATCTTGCTAGTTATTAAAAAATGGGATTCATCAATTGCTTTTGGGGATCAGCACTATATATACAAAGTTATAAACACATTAAACATGAGTAAACCACTATTTTTTAAACTTGAAACATCAAGTAAATTACAAAATGACTTGAATTGTAAAGCCACAAGCAAACCATGATGAATGCTTTAAAAATAAACATTTGTATTCCTCCATTAGTAACAATACTTAGAATAAATCCTTGCAATGTAATTGTATCCCACTTACGCTAATTCTTAAAATAAAATATTTGAAACTAGTTTAGTTATATTCAAAATTGCCCTTGATCTCACCTTGTCTTTGTGCTTTAAACAAAAATGGGGACCAACTGAGTGATATAAATGCTGTACCAGAGCTAAAGCCTTCACATCCAATGAATCACCCCCAAAAATAAGTCAATGTAAAGTTTGTTAAAATATTACTTACTGGGATTAATGTTTAGCATTTATGTGACAGTTGAGTTAATGGACAATCAGTAAATTACATGCAACAGAAAATATAATTCCACAAGCAAAATTTTTTATCCTGTCACTATATTGTAAGTTAAAAGTAGTGTTTAATAATGTATTGTATATGTATTGCGGGTTACAGATAGTGTGACATAAACCCAAGATCCCGGTCAGATGTTGGGTTCATGTCACACTATCTATAACCCCCACAACTCGACTGGACTTTCAAAACTTCACTGACAGTTCCAGCTGGAGACAATATACATCTCTAACTTGTGCTTAACCCTCTCTCCAATCACATAGTCTGTATCTTTAAGATTTGATCACCTGTAAAGACTCACATCCCAACCATTATTTTGTAAATTGAGTTTGTGTCTTTATACGCCATCTTTGTGAACAGAACTCTCACTCGCCTGACGAAGGGGCAGTGCTCTGAAAGTTAGTGGCTTGTGCTACCAAATAAATCCATTGGACTTTAACCTGGTGTTGTGAGACTTCTTGCTGTGTTTACCCCAGTCCAATGCCAGCATCTCCACATCTTAGAAATGTCACTCAGAAAAGGCCGTTAAGAGGTTTCTTTCATTCAGTATCACACTTCATAAAAAAACTCTGACTATAACATGATCGATCTACGCAGCTTACATTCTCAATTACGAAAACATTGTTTTCCATTAAAGCAATACATCAAATGTTGCAATTTCTACTGAACACCCATGTATAGTTCATGTTACAGAACAGTTCTGCAAATAAATAATTTGCTACTGGGAAAAAAATCCATACTTACACTTTTGTTTCATAGTCCTTCCAAGCTTTATCAAAGGGCTTCTTAAGATCCTAAGATGAATGGAGTACAAAAGTTAGCAAATGCAACTCCATGATTCAAAAAAGATGGGAGAAAACAGGGGACTACAAGTCACTTAGTAAGATCAGACACAGTCACTAGGTTTTACATAAGGGAAATCTTGCAAAACAAATTTATTAGAGTTATTGATTCTGCAACTAGTGGCATAGATAAAAGTGAACTAGGAGTTGCAGCATACTTGGATTTTCAAAAAGCATTTGATAAGGTGCTGCACAAAAGGTAAGGGTTCATGGAGTTGGATAATCCATTAGCATGGATAGCAGACTAGTCAACGAACAAGCAGGGGGCAGGGAAACTGGGACATTTTCAAGTTGACATGCAGTGACTACTGGAGACTGAAGGATCAGTTCAAGGCTGTCCTTTGCTCGCAATCTAGATTAGTGGTTAGTACAAAGTGACTGAAAGTAATTTATTTAAATTTGCTAATGATATAAAGTTAGGTCTGATTTAATCTGAAGAGAATACAAAGAGGCTGCAAAGAGATTAAACAGTTTAAGTGAGTATGTGACAAGGAGACAAAGGATTATAATGTGGGAAAGTGTGAGGTTATTCACTTTGGCGGTAAGAAAAACAGTATATTTTGTGTAAATATTGATATTCAAAGGGATGTACAAAGTTCGTCAACAGGGGCCCAGAAAGATAGGCAGGAGGGGGAGACTGACTTAGAGGGACAGAAGGGGGCTGGCAAGGTGATAGTGGTAGGGGATGGGAGGGTCCGAGGTATTGATAGGAGGTTCTGTGGACAGAGGCGTGACTCCAGGATGGTGGTCTGCCTCCCTGGAGCAGGGGTGAAGGATATAACAGAAAGGGTAGAGGGAATTTTGAAAGGGGAAGGGGCACAGGCTGAGGTCATAGTACACGTAGGGGAGGGGGACAGAGGAAGGAGGAGTAGGGTAGAGGTCCGTAGGCAATTTAGGGAGTTGGGGTCCAAACTAAAGAGCAGGACCTCCAGGGTGGCACTCTCTACGTTGCTGCCCAGTACCAGCAGGGCAAAGAATGACGAGATCATGCAGCTGAATGGTTGAGGGATTGGTGTAGGGTAGAGGGCTTTACTTTTGTGGATCACTGGGAGGTGTTTAGGACGGAAGGGCAATTGTACAGGAGGGGTGGGGAGGTTTTGAATGGGAGGGGAACTAGTGTCTTAGTGGGGAGGTTAGCTGGGGTGTTTAGGAATGGTTTAAAACTAATAAGGAGTGGGGGGTGGGGATGTGGCTGGGATAGAGTCAGATAAAAGGAAAATTATCAGGGAGAAGGAGGTTCCGAGGGACACTCGTGGGTTGAACTGTGTCTGTTTCAATGCTAGGAGTGTGACAGGGAAAACGGATGAGTTTAGGGCCTTGATGTTTGTGAGGAAGTTAGATGTGGTGGCTGTAACAGAGACGTGGTTACAGGAAGGGCAGGACTGGCAGCTGAATGTTCCTGGGTACAAGTGTTTTAGGTGTGACAGAGGAGGGTTGAAGAGAGGTGGAGGGGTGGCACTGTTAGTAAAGGAAAACATCACAGTAGTGCAGAGGGAGGACATTATGGAAGAAATAGGGATTGAGTCACTGTGGGTGGAGTTGAGGAATAAAAAGGGAGAGATTACATTGCTAGGGGTGCACTATAGGCCACCCAACAGCCCGAGGTCAGTGGAGGAAGGCATTTGCAGGGGCATTTTGGACAGGTGCAGGAAGAATAGAGTGGTTGTAGTGGGTGACTTTACTCTTCCTGGAGTGAATTGGAGGGGGCCTAGAGCTGGGGGTACAGAGGGAGAGGAGTTTGTGAAATGTGTTTTGGAAGGGTCTCTAGAGCAGTATGTAACTAGCCCGACTAGGGGAGGGGCTATACTGGATTTAGTGTTGGGTAATGAGCCAGGGCAGGTGGTTGAGGTAGAGGTAGGCGAACATGTGGCTAATAGTGACCACAAGTCCGTCTACTTTAGGATAAAAATGGAAAGGGACGAGTGCCGGCCGAACGGGAGTGTGCTGAACTGGGGAAAGGCGAGCTATAGCAGGATTAGGAGGGAGCTGCAGGACACTGATTGGGAGGGACTGTTAGCTGGCAAGTCCACGGTTGGCAAGTGGGAGGCTTTTAAGGGCAAAATGAAGTGGTTGCAGGGGAGGTATGTTCCGGTTAAGCGGAAGGATGAGAAAGGTAGGATTAGAGAGCCGTGGATTACAGGGGGTATTGAAGACTTCTTCAGGAAGAAGAGGGAGGCGTATGTTAGGTCGAAACAACTAAGTACAGAGAGTGCGCTGGAGGAATAGAGAGAGAGTAGGAGGGAGCTAAAAAGGGGAATTAGAAGGGCGAACAGAGGGCATGAAATGGCTTTGGCTGGTAGGATTAAGGAAAATCCAAAGGCATTTTATTCCTATATTAGGAGCAAGAGAGTAGTTAGAAGGAAAATTGGTCCTCTTAGGGACAAAAGTGGGGAGTTATGTATTGAGTCGGAGGGAATGGGGGAGCTCCTGAATGAATACTTTGCGTCGGTATTCACGAAGGAGAGGGGTTCGGAATTGTGCGGTCTCTTGGAGGGAGCTGAGGATCAGTTGCAGGAAATATCTATTACGAGGGAGGAAGTGCTAGGGCTTTTAGGTAGCGTAAGGACGGATAAAGCTCCGGGGCCTGATGGTATTTATCCCAGGCTGCTTAGGGAGGTGAAAGATGAAATTGCTGGGCCTCTGGCGCAAATCTTTGTCTCTTCTTTGGGCACAGGTGAGGTCCCAGAAGACTGGAGGGTAGCTAATGTGGTACCGCTGTTCAAAAAAGGTAGTAGGGATAACCCTGGAAATTATAGACCGGTGAGTTTGACATCGGTGGTAGGGAAATTAATGGAAAAAATACTTAGGGGTAGGATGTATGAGCATTTAGAGCGTTGCGATCTGATTAGGGATACGCAACATGGCTTTGTTAGAGGGAGGTCTTGCCTTACGAATCTTGTGGAATTCTTTGCGGAGGTGACAAAAACGGTTGACGATGGGAGAGCCGTTGATGTCATCTATATGGATTTCAGTAAGGCGTTTGACAAAGTCCCTCATGGTAGGCTGGTAGAAAAGGTTAAGGCGCATGGGATACGAGGTCAGGTAGCTAGGTGGATTGAGAACTGGCTGGGTAATAGGAGACAGAGGGTAGTTGTGGAGGGGACCTTTTCGGGCTGGAGGCCAGTGACCAGTGGTGTGCCGCAGGGCTCAGTACTGGGACCTCTCCTCTTTGTAGTATACATAAATGACTTGGAAGAGAGCGTAGGTGGTGTGATCAGCAAGTTTGCGGATGACACCAAGATGGCAGGGTTGGCGGGTACTGAAGTGGAATGTCAAGTGATACAACAGGATATAGATAGGTTGGTGCATTGGGCAGATAGGTAAAAGATGGAATTTAATCCTGACAAATGTGAGGTGATGCATTTTGGAAGGAATAATGCAGAGAGGAGCTATGTGATAAAAGGTAGACAGATTAGGAGTATAGAAATACACACGGACCTGGGAGTGCAGGTTCACAAATCCATGAAGGTTGCGACACAAGTGGAGAAGGTTGTTAGGAAGGCTTATGGAATGCTAGCCTTTATAGGAAGGGGTATAGAGTATAAAAGCTGCCGTCTAATGCTTCTGTTGTATAGAACGTTGGTTAGACCGCGTTTGGAGTACTGCGTCTAGTTCTGGTCACCTTACTACCGGAAGGACGTGGAGTCTCTGGAAAGGGTGCAGAGGAGGTTTACCAGGATGTTGCCTGGCATGGAGGGGCTGGGTTATGAGGAAAGGTTGGAGAAACTGGGACTTTTCTCCCTGGAAAGACGGAGATTGAGGGGGGACATGATAGAGGTATATAAGATACTGAAGGGAGTAGATAGAGTCAATAGTGAGAGACTGCTCCCTCGACTGGGTACAAATACGAGAGGTCATGATTTAAGGGTGAGGGGGGAGAGGTATAATTTGGACGTGAGAGGAAGGTTCTTTACGCAGAGAGTTGTGGGGGTATGGAACGCGCTACAGAGTAGGGTGGTGGAGGCAGGAACGTTGGACTCGTTTAAGGTTCAGTTGGACAGACACATGAGTGAAACGAGGATGGGGGGTTATAGTAGGGGCTATTAAATAAGGTCAGAACCTCGGGAGACCGGAAATGCAGATTTGTAAATTAACGTTTTTGTCTTTTTATTCCGCAGGTGGAGGTCCACCTCGTTGTCAAACGAGGGGCATGCACACGGTGGGTCGTGCGTGGGCTGCTCTTGGAGTTTCCGGGAGTGGCCTAGTACTTTGTGTCGGTGTGTGTGCTTGATCCTGGACCGGTAGACGGGCGCCGCAACAGCTCAGTGACTAGCACTGCTAGCTGTGCAGATACATGGATTTGGGCCTGTGTCTGTGGGAGTTTGTGCATTCTCCCTGTGGTTGCGTGGGTTTCCTCCGGGCGCTCCGGTTTCCTCCCACACCCCAAAGATGTGCTCTTAGGCTGACTGGTTTTACCAAATTGACACTATTCTCCCCTGAATCTGGCTAAGTTAGGGGTTCCATTCGTAGACACGCAGGGTAGAATAGGTGTAGGGTGATGCGGCAGCGCGGGCTCGTTGGGCCGAAGGGCCTGTTTCCCGTGCTGGGTTGTTCTTTGTTGAACACAAAACGTTAGCAAGAAAATACAACATCCAATTACAGCAAACAAGTCGAAAGGTTAACGGCAAATTGGCTTTATTGCAAAGTATCTGGAGTATCACAGTAGTGACGTCTTGCTACAGTTATAGATGGCTTTGGTGAGACCACAGTTGGAGTACTATACATTTTTGGTCTTCATATTTAAGGAAGGACATATTTAATGAACCTTCACTGCACTTGGTTCTTGATGAGAGGCTGAATAAATTAGACCTAAAACTGTGCAGCTTAGAAGGATGAGAAATTAACCATTCAGGATTCTGGAAGGGCCTAATGGGTAAACATAGAGATTGTTTTGCCTGGCTCTAGAACAATGGGGCACAGTCTCAGAATAAGAGTCAATAATGTAGGACAGTGATAAGGAGAAACTGCTTCACGCTAGTCTGTGAATCTTTGGAATTTTCTATTTCAGATGTCACCATCGATTAGTTTAAGGTTGAGAATGGATTGTTTTTGGTCTTTCAGGAAATCAAAGAAAATGGCTGCAAAGTAGACTTAAAGTTGATCTTTCACCATGATTGCACTGAATGACTGAGCAGACTTGAGGCCTCATATGGTATATGCTCATTCCTATTCCTATTAAGATATAAATACCCTTGTATCTTTTTTTTTGAGTATCATTTATGACTGCCAGGACAAAAGTCAAATAAATATTTTTACTAGGCAGTCAATATTTTCTAATTGCAATCACCTCAAAACATTTGCAACACACATTGCCAAGTAATTGTCATCTTCAACAAGTCAGGATCTAACCATCTTCCCCTTGACATTCAATGGTATAACCAATGTTGAATGCCCCACTGTCAATATCCTGGCGTTTTAATAGACTAGAAACTAAATTGAACTGTAATTGCAAGAGCAGGTCAGAGACTGGGAATCCTGTGGCAAGTAACTCAGCTCCTGACTCCTCAAAGCCTGTCCACTATCTAAAAGGCACAAGTCAGCAATGTGATGCAATACTCTCCACTTGCCTGGATGAGTGCATTTTCAACAACACTCGAGAAGTTTGAGATGGATTGTTGATCCATCTAAGACAGCATCTAAGACAGAGCAGACCATCTAAGACCGAGCAGATCACTTGATTGACATCTCATATGTTACCTTAAATCATTCACTCCCACCACCATCAATGCATAGTGACAGCAGTGTGCACACAATCAAGTTCCCCTTCAAGCCACATGCCACTCGGACTTGAAACTAACAGTTCTGTGAAATACCTATATCACATGGACTGCAACAGTTCAAAGTGGCGTTCACCATCACCTCCTCAAGGGCAATTTGGGATGGGCAACAAGTGATGCACACATCTTGTGCAAGAATAAATTTTAAAACCTCAAGGTGGTTGAAAATGTAATGATGATCTATTTCAAATAGAATCGTCAGCAAAAATCAGAGCTAAACATTTCTGTTCTTCTTGAGCCTGCATGCATACAGTAGAGTTTATTTCCCTGGCTCTTTTTCATTATATGGGCATTTCCATTGCATTCAAATCCAAATTTCAACTCTGAGTGAGCTCAATGTAAATTGGTTCACACAAATTCATCTCTGGAAAAAAGTGCACAATTGTGTTAAAACAGCTACTAACATCTGTCACCTTACACTTTTAAATAGTCTACTTTTAACTGTTTCTTCATGCAAATTTATAAACCATCTAATATATGCCACTGTGTAAGTGCATGTTTGCAGATAAAATACTCATGAACCATTCCAATTGACAAGTAACAATAAAAAACGAGTAGCTCTACTCAGCCCAAAGGGGTTAGAGAATTGAAAGCAGTTTTTTTTTAAATGGTAGCTTGTTAAATTGGTTAACTAAATCTATTTTTCAATAAGCAAAATGTATTCATAGAACAGAAATTTACAATTTTAGTGACTAGATGGCATAAGACCTTCAATTCACAGACTGAAAAGAAAACCAAAGTATCTTTGATAATCTATTGCACTTGCCATATAATTGCTATCAAAATAATTAATATAATGGCCTCTAATTCTGTTGGCTTAATTTTTCTGCCGATGTCAAGGTCACTTAGCAAATGAAATTTTCAATCCAGAAATTTGTTGTTTCTTTTTGATTTTTTTTGCTGTAAAAAGGTTGCCAGATCAAACCTGAGGCTCTCAACCATACAGTTTTCATTTCATTCCCATCCTGCCCTCCACCTCAACCACTATCACTTTCCTCCATGCTGCACTACCATACTAAAAGAAACAAATTTTCCATCTCTATTAAATACTGCTGCATACTGCATGATAAGCAAGAAATGCAAATTAACCCAATCAAAAAGTTGATGTCTGGCAAGTAGATCAAATGTCTTCAAAAACAAAATAAACATACTAACACATAGAAAATAAGGTGGAGCATTTGATTCATTCTTGCCTATGTGATTCGTCAAGGGCACAAGCATCATTTAATGACACCAAGATTGGGGGAACGGCAAATTGTGCGGAGGGTGTGGAGAGTCTACAGAAGGATCTAGATAGGTTGGGCGAATGGGCCAGGAAATGGCAAATGGAATTTAATGTTGGCAAGTGTGAGGTGGTCCACTTTGGTAGGAAGAATGGTAGGAAGGACTATTACTTACGGGGCAAAAAACTGCAACAGGCGACGGTGCAGAGGGACCTCAGGGTCCTTGTGCATGAGTCGCAAAAACCCAGCTTGCAGGCGCAGCAGGTGGTCAGGAAGGCGAATGGGATGCTGGCCTTCATAGCGAGGGGGATTGAATATAAAAGTAGGGAGGTCTTGCTGCAGCTGTATAGGGCATTGGTGAGGCCGCAGCTGGAGTACTGTGTGCAGTTTTGGGCGCCGCACCTGCGCAAAGATATTTTGGCCTTGGAGGGAGTGCAGAGGAGGTTTACTAGGCTGATACCGGAGTTGAGGGGGTTGAGCTATGAGGAGAGGCTGAATAAACTGGGCTTGTACTCGTTAGAGTTTAGAAGAATGAGGGGAGATCTCATTGAGACGTATAAGATGATGAATGGGATGGATAGGATAGAGGTGGAAAGACTCTTCCCGCTCAAAAAAGACAGTAGGACTAGGGGGCACAGCCTCAAGATAAAAGGGGGGCAGTTTAGAACAGAGTTGAGGAGGAACTTCTTCACTCAAAGGGTGGTGAATCTCTGGAATTCTCTGCCCGTTGAAGTGGTGGAGGCTGCCTCGCTAAATATTTTTAAGACGCGGGTTGATGGGTTTTTGATAGGAGAGGGGATTAAGGGTTATGGGGAGAGGGCGGGAAAGTGGAACTGAGCAGCGACAGATCAGCCATGATCTTATTGAATGGCGGGGCAGGCTCGAGGGGCTGGATGGCCTACTCCTGCTCCTATTTCTTATGTTCTTATTTAATGAAAAATATGGTTGAGACAAGATCAGCTGTGACCAGGCAGGGCAGGCTCAAAAAGGGCCAAATGGTCTACACCTGCTCCTACTTATTGTGTACTCCTGTATCAGTACAATACTGATGTAATATTTTCATATTCGATCAAGTTCCTTTTAAGAACAGAATCTGTCCCTGTGACTTGGTCACAATGTGAACTCACTCTTCCAAACATACTCACCTGAAAGCAAATCCAATCATTGCTCTGCAATAGTCATTTCAAAAACCATCAAGAGTGCAAAACATTTGTACAAATTGTTCCATCAACAAAATCTGTTTCTTAATGATGGTCTTAAGAATCTGGCAAAGCTATTTGTTCAATGGCCTGGATGACACTAGTTTTATGAAGGACCACTGTTTAGTAGATAACACTAGACATGATACAACTTTGATCAGAAAGGCCTCAAACGTCAATTTATACTAAAAGATAATGGACCAAATCAAATTGGTTATTTCATCAAATGCAATATTCCATGCATTTTGGTTTTCTTCATTTTTATATTCTACTTGGAGGCTTGAAGTTAATTGAGCAATAACTTGCAAATCTACGATATGGTCAATGTAATGATCCTTAACAATAGTGATAATACAGTACTTGTGGGTCTCAAAGAAACCATAGGAATTTGGTGGTGAAGTTTGTATAAAGGTCAATAACTAAATGGAAAACAAGATAAAAGAACTAGTTACAGACTTTAGGAAAAATCCAGTTAATTATGTTGTTCTTGTGAAGATTCATGATGTGGACATTTAAACAATTACAAATACATAGTTAAGTTGAAATGGAGGGAACAATGCACAGATATGGTGGCTGATGGACATACACAATTATGCAGAAGATTAAAATCCTTTCAACTAGATCCTACAATCATTAAACGGCTTTATATTGCTGTAGTTGGGAATGTTATCCTTTTTGGATGTCTTGCCTGCTAATGATCTCGCCAGGAAAGTAAACTCTAGGTGTAGAATTATTGAACAGGAACGGCATTCGATGAGCAGATTTTCCATGACTAAATCTGCTTTTAAAGAATTTTGACAAAAGCGTATCATGAACAATGAGGATCACCCATTGTTTCAGCATAACTGCTGGTTGTGGTCAGGGAAAAGGCTACAATCCCTCAGATGCCTCCAAACAAATTCCTGAACTTTTGTGCCTTCTCTACAAGGGCTTTCAATAAGAATTTGAAACATGAATGAAGATGCATAGTCAAGGTGGACTGACTGATCATTTTAATGCATTAGAATAGTTTTTCACACATATATAAAGTATTGCTTTTATTGTTATCATTCATTTTACGTAATTTTTTAACAAACGAGCAATATACTCTGAATTAATTTCTCTCTGGATTGTGAAATTGAATTTGGTAAATCAAAATCGAAAATGAAGCAGGAAGTACCAAACTTTGCCATTTATTAACTCATCAATAATATTCTGGAAGCGGTGAGTAAATATGGCTAAAAATGCATGTCTTTTTAAAAATTTAAGGGGAATACAGTGAGAATGTGGAACCCACTGCCAGATGGACATGCTGAAGTGATTAGTATATAGGCATTTGTGAGAGAATTGGATAAGAATACGCAGAAGGAATATAACGATAAAGAATGTTAAGGGGTGATTTGGTTTGAGTTTTTTCATATCTTGAAAGAAAGTGGTAGGATGGATACAGAAAAAAAAATTCTGTTGTGGGTTAGTCCAGGAAAAGTGGATATGACCTTAAAATCAGAGCCAGTTCAGGAAAGAAATTAGGAATTTTGTCATTTGAGCAGGTGCATATCCGACAGCACATGAAATTGCACGAGACGACACTGGACATGTGTCCTGACATCACCATACTTGGAACAATAATTCCCCTACCGACAATTAAACAGACAACTAAGCCCATTAAGGAGTCAACTGAAAGAGATTTTGTGTGGCTCTTCCATTTTACAGATCAGCCAATTGGACAAAAGGCCTTCACGTTTTTGCTATAACTTTGATCTAGAGTAGGAATGAAATGCCCTGGGTGAAATATAATTGAAAAGGAATGGCTGGGAACTGAGACTTTTTGAGTTCTGCAGTCTGGTGCTTGAATGTGCTGTATAGGCTCAGTTTGCTGCATTCAGTTCATTTCATTTGTATAGATCTGCAGTTCCTGAGGCAGATCCACAACAGCTCTTAGCATTTAGGGAGTTCGTCAGAAGCACACAATCACATCCGCATTTTTCACCTGCCCTTCGAGCAGCATTGAGACTTTTGCAGTGTGCAGTTCATGCTGGATACCCCTTAAGTGGCAAGCCAGCATGAAATTGCTATCAGGTTTGATCATGGCAGGAAGTGCATCTGCTTCTAAGTCCACCTGGCTTCTGGTCGTGCCTGATGAGCACAAGATTCAGGCCAGAATGGTATAGTACTGAAATTTCTCCCACTAAAAGCAGAAGACGCAGGCTTAATTAATTTTACATTCAAGCTCTATGAAGGGATATGGAGCCACGGACAATGGATGAAGTTAGGATACAAATTAGTCATGATTGCATTGAATAGCAGCGTGGGCTCGAGGGACTGAACAGTTTACTTCTGTTCCTATATTTCTGTGATATGTTGATAAGCTGAGGGGAATGAGATGTGGAGTGGTTCATACAAAGCATGAATATGGAGGCAGACACATTTCTATGATGTACAATTCTATGCAAGTTTAGAAATGGGTTAATTCAAGATCCTATAGCTGGGCAAATATTTATGGCACTGTGGTTAGTATTGCTTCCTCACAGCACCAGGAACCCAGGTTCAATTGTGGCCTCGGGTGATTATCTGTGTGAAGTTTGCACATTCTCCTTGTGTCTGCCTGGGTTTCCAGAGTGCTCCAGTTTCCTCCCACAGTCCCAAGATGTGTGAGTTAGGTTGATTGGCCAAGTTAAATTACTCCTTAGTGTCAGGGGGACCAGCAGGGTAAATATGTAAGGTTACAGGATAGGACTTGGGTGGGATTGTCATGTTACAGGCTTGCTGGACCAAATGGCCTCCTACACTGCAGGGATACTATGATTCTTGAAATTTTTGACAAGATTCTGCACATTACGTGCAAAAACAACAACATGAAGAACAAATTAGCATTCTAACTGGTCTTCTGATCCACAGTCCTATAGATCTTTGCTATAAAGGGACTGGTTAAACAAAATAAAATATTCTATGTTGTTCACAATTCCTTAAATTGAAAGCAATTCTTCTTTTTTATGGAGGGATACAATGTAATAATATTAAATTCTTACCCCTTTAACTCCTTTTAGATCTCCTTTCAGTAAGCTGTCCAGAGGAAAAGTGATGATATTGTTCATATTCTGAATCTGAGAGATGATAAATATTGGATGTTAAATGCTACAATTATAGCAGTTGACCTCCCCATGTTCTGCAATTACGTAAAGTCCCTGTATGCACTTCAGATTGTACAATGCCTCAGAAGTTGCATCATATAACTATACTAATGAATTTGTATTAATTACTTCACATTCACAATTTAAAGGAGCATTACAACTTGCTAGGAAAGATTTTCACAATGATAATTTGAAGCTTATTTGTTCCTGTTTAGATCATACTTACAATAAATTGAGTCCCAATCGATGTGGCTCAAAGTATAAAGGGTTTATTGCCAATGATAAAAATTATTTACAAAAAAGGGTTGACAGAACTAACAATGTAACTATTCTTTACTCATCTCCAACTGAGGATCGTGCCTGACCGAGGATACGCCTCGTGCATCCAAGTGGCTCAATTTTCCACCTCAACACTCCATTAGCTCTGGCCCAACCAGGTGGCCCTCAGGGATAGCCCCCTTAAAGTGACCATGCTACCACACACCTCTCCCACAACTTCTGAAATTACCTATGGATGAACACAAAAAAATTATTAACTAGGCAATTTACAAAGAATATCAGGAATACCCCAGGAAGTTTCAGTCAGTCCAGGGACTTCTGGTCTCTGGTAAAGTGTATCAAATCTGTGGCATGCTGTTCTAGAAATGAGGAATCTGGCCGAGTATTCGTGAAATCAATCCGGGGTCAAGATCCTCCTCTGTGACTGCTATTTCTTCAGTTACAGAAACTGTTGGCTGCTCCATGAAGTTCCACATTTACAAACAGGATCCCAATAACCAATCGTGGTGAACTCCAATCTACTGCAGGGGTTGCCTGTTGATTCCCTATATCAAGTCCTGCTCTCCCCCTCAGATGGTCTACACACTTCCTGATGCGACTATCTTGCAAGTCTAAGACATAGGAGACCGTGTCCTGTTCTTTGCGGCAAAACTGACATGGATACTGGAAAGATTGTGAAAAGTTTCTACGATGTGGAGATGCCAGCGTTGGGCTGGGGTAAACACAGTAAGAAGTCTCACAACATTAGGTTGAAGTCCAACAAGTTTATTTGATAGCAAACGCCACTAGCTTTGGGGGCTCTGCCCCTTCATCCGGTGAGTGGGTAGTTCTGATCACAAACCGGGCACATAAAGGCACACAATCAGTTTACAGAACATTGATTAGAATGCGAGTCTTTACAGCTAATCAAGTCTTAAAAGGTGCAGACAATGTGAGTGGATAGCATTAAGCATAGGTTAAAGAGATGTGTAATGTCTCCAGACAGGACATTACGTTCCGCACACGAGGACAGCCTCAACTGGGATCTTGGGTTTGTGTCACACTATTTGTAACCCCCATGACATGCCTGGACTTGCAAAATCTCACTTACTGTCCTGTCTGGAGACAATACACATCTCTTTCACCTATGCTTAATGCTATCGCCACTCACATTGATTAGCTGTAAAGGCTCGCATTCTAATCAGTATTCTGTAAACTGAGTGTGTACCTTTTTATGCCCTGTTTGTGATCAGAATTCCCCACTCACCTGATGAAGGGACAGAGCCCCCAAAGGTAGTGGTGCTTGCTACCAAATAAACCTGTTGGATTTTAACCTGGTGTCGTGAGACGACTTATTGAAAAGTTTCTAACCAGGACTAAATCATCAACTTGGAAAACACACTTTTTTTACCCCGAGTCATGATTTTCCTTCAGGGAAGCCTTCATGCCAAATCAGGAAATATCATATCTAACCACATCTCTCAATAGCATCCCACCAATGCCCAGTCATCAAACATATCTTTGGGTGAGTGCTTTCTTCCTATTTTGTCCTGAAAATGAATTGTTCAATTCCTGTAATAAAAGTTGTCTCTCTTGATGTGGGACTATAACACAATGTTATCTATGTTCTTTGTTGGTAGGGTTTAAAACAGCTCTGATTTCCCATATTTGCATCACCATCCTCTTCACTTTTGAGGACACTAGTTCTCTTTCAGTCCAGATCTTTGTGATTAGCTGAAGCAGCAAAGTCTCTAGCAAGTGCAGCGCCAGCACTATCTTTTGTGAGACCAGTGGTGACGATACTGATAGCGGCTGAGCATATCCGCATTTGATATTAATGTTCCTGGGCGATGCTGGATCAACTAACTGTAGCTACTAACAATACAGCCCACCTCTATACCTTTGCAGACGCAATTGGCAGCATTGACTTCCTTCTCTGAATAAATGTAATAAGAGTTTGTGATCCGATAGTATTATGAAATGTCATGGATAAATATATCAATGAAACTTTTTGACTGCATAAATGACTGCCAAGCTTTTTTTTAATCTATCTGGGAATACAATTTTCTGCATCTGATAATGTTCTCAAACAAAGGTGATTGGCCTTTCTACTCTATCAGGCATCCTGTGGGACAAAACTGCTCCCACTCCACACGGTGATGCATCACAGATAACTACCAATGGCTTGGTTTGTTCGAAGCGTACCAAAAGTACTGACAACTGCAAAATCTATTTTATTTTTGTGAATGTTTCTTTTTATTCTTTGTCCCACCTCCAACATGGACTTTCTTTAACAGCTGGTGAAATGGGGCTCAAGTGATAGACATGTTTTATAAAAATGTACCATAATTCACCATTCTGACGAATGACTAACTCGGATGTGTTTTTTGGCTGTGGAACCTCCTTAATGTCTTTAAACTTTATCTACCAAAAGATGTGAACCTTTTGCATCTACCTTAAAACCCAAATATGCAACTTCATTTGCCTAAGTGTATTTCTCCTGTTTCAACCTGACACTGCCTCTTTAAGTCTTCTCAAAAATTCCTCCAAGTTTGATTGATGTTCCTCAGGTGAGGCTCCTGTAATTAGAGCTACAAGATAAATCACTATCTTAGGGATGCCTTGTAATAAACTTTCATCATATTCTGGAAAATGGCACAGGCTGATGAGACTCCAAAAGGTAAATGTGTATGTTGGTATAAATCCTTGTGTGTGTTTATACTAACCAACCTCTGTGAATCTTCATCCAACTTCAGCTGCTGGTAGACATGACTCAGGTTTAATGTGGCGTAGTTTAAACCCCTGGCTACTTTGGTGTAAAGGTCTTCAATTCTAGGAATGGGGTATCTGTCTATATTAGCTCCTCAATGACTGTTAATTTATAATTCCCACAAATTCTTAAAGTACGATCCAGTTTGAGGATAGGGACTACGGGTGCAGCCCATTCAGAGAATTTTAAGGGGTTTATAATACCTAAACCTTCAAGTCTTCTGAGCTCAACTTCAAACTTATGATGAAGTGCCTAAGGCACTGGGTGAGCCCAAAAAAATGTACACGTTGTATCAGGATTCAGATATATTTTGGCTTTAGCCCCCCCTTATATGTCCTTGCTCATTTGGAAGATCTTGGAATATTTACACAGCAGCTCAGGGAAACCTTCATCCCATAGGTTTAATATTTCCAACCAATTTCATTGTATCTGTTTGAACCAATCATGGCCCATTAGGCAAGGTCAATGACCTTCAGTTACCAGGACAGGTAGCTGTTCCATTTGGTTCTTGTAGGACATGGTAACTGCTGCTGACCTTATGGTCTTCAATGTCTCTCCTATAATATGTAGACAATTCCTCCCTGACTCCAACTGAGGATCTTCCCCAACCTGGGAAACGTCCCTACAATTGGCTCAGCTTCCCACCTCGACACTCCATTGGGTCCGGCCCGATCACGTGGGCTCCACACCAGTAATGTTCAGTTTATGTAGTAGTTTGTAGTTTTCGGCAATTGCCCCTTAAAAGAGCCATGCTACCACAGTACTTTTTCAGCTATTAAACACATTTGGAAGTGGTGAGTTAAGGGTTTAATGGGAGGTGTATACAAAATTGAAGACCAAAATATTGTGTTAATTTCTTGGCAAACCCTTGGTTTTTTTTTGGGGGGGGGGGCAAAGATTTTCACAATCAAAAGACAGTGGATTGAGATAGAACCTTTCAGCATGTTCCCCATTTTGAATTATGGAAATTGTGCTTATAATTTGAAATTCTTTGATGTGCAAAATGTTTGCTTTCTCTCATACACATAGTTGCATCATATTCCAAGTCAAACGGTTAAAAAAAGCAACAACATGCATAATGGGGTCATTCCAGGCCTTCTGCACCTTTTGCTGTAGTTATTGTCTTGGGCACCTAGTCATAGGGGTGCCCCCTGGGAAGAGCATACAGTTTACCGGAAGATACCAAATGCAAGCTTTAAAAAAAATCAAACAGCTAAGTGCCTGAGTTTCTGGCACATGGAGATTTTCTGGTTCCTGCTGACAAAGATGCATTCCAGCCTTGTTTTAGGACCAAGACAGGAAATCCTGCTGTGCCTGGGCCTTGACAGGTTCCTGTCCAGCACAGAGGCAAAGGGAAAATGAAAAAAGTCATCCCTTAAACTCATGTAATCTACTTATTTACACAATATGTAGAAATAAACCAGGGCTCCACACCAGTAATGTTCAGTTTGTGTACAGCGTTTGCAGTTTACTTTGGAAAGGTATCAAGACTTAGAACTTCAGCAACAATTATTTACTGACTGTTTAATGATACACGTGTGGGGTGCTGCTAATATAATTTCTGATGTGGAGATGCCAGTGTTGGACTGGAGTAAACACAGTAAGAAGTCTCACAACACCAGGCTGAAGTCCAACATGTTTATTTGGTAGCAAAAGCCACTAGCTTACAGAGCGCTGCTCCTTCATCAGGTAAGTGGGAGTTCTGTTCAGAAACAGGGCATATAAAGGCACAAACTCAATTTACAAAATAATGCAAAACAATAATACAAAACAATTTACAAAATACAAAGTAATGTAATTATTTTGTAAATTGAGTTTGTGCCTTTATATGCTGTTTGTGAATGGAACTCCCACTTACCTGACGAAGGAGCAGCACTCCAAAAGCTAGTGGTTTTTGCTACCAAATAAATCTGTTGGACTTCAACCTGGTGTTGTGAGGCTTCTTGCAATATAATTCCTGGACGGACATCAAGAGCTGCCTCCAAACACATAATGGGTGCCACTTTCCTCAAAGTCTTTTAAAAACATCATGCTGGGAAAAATATGATATTTTTAATCTAATATACACCCTTTCTATCCACAGGGAACACTTTTCTATATATTCTTCACCCACAATCATCTCCACCAGTATAAGGTAGCATTATCTCACCGTTTTATCTCAAACAGTATCTCCAGTCACTCATGCACTTGACTTACTTACCCCAACACTCAGTCTTGTGCTGCAAACTACCTCTAAATGTATAACCATAAAAAATGGAGAGGAATGGTGCAGGGTCCAGCAATGGTGCCCACTTAAGATCTGGAAGACCATCTGGGACGAGTCAGAGATGTAATAGGTTTTAAAACAACTGAAACAGAGGGGTGGGGTAAAGTAAGTAAAGTAAGAGCGATTAAATGACAAAGATTCATTGTGTAGGGAACGGCAGTAAGAAGTCTCACAACACCAGGTTAAAGTCCAATAGTTGGACTTTAACCTGGTGTTGAGACTTCTTACTGTGTTTACCCCAGTCCAACACCGGCACCTCCACATCATGACTACCATACGGAATGGCAACAGGGCACAAAACATGTGACTAGATAAAATATGAATGGCAGAATGATGACCGGTTGCTGCCCAAAAGCAGCAAACCAAGAGAAACAAGAGAGAAAAGCTAAAGCCAGCAAAAAGAAAACCCAAAAATTGATGAATTCCATATTGAGACCAGAAGACTGTAAAGTGTCAAGTTGAAAGATGAGGTACTGTTCCATGAGCTTATGTTGAATTTCACTCAAACACTGCAAGAGTTGAGCACAAAAGATCAGAGTGGAAGCAAGAAGGAGAATTAAAATGATAGACAATTAGAAGCTTGGAATCGTACTTGCAACTGATTGGAGATGTTCTGCAAAGCACTCACCTAATATACATTTGGTCTCCCCAATGCAAAGATCACATTGTGGTCAATTAATACAACATACAAAATTGAAATAAGGTAATCTCTGGGTGTCGGCCTTACACTCAGAAAACTCTACGCTGTCCATCACTTGGTACCTCTGTGAGAAAATTGCCAGATCTTGTTGTTAAAAGATTTAATGCCACAATCTGAATAATAAAGATGGCAATATAAAATTTTTTCTTCCTGGATTAGTGTCAGCTGGTACCAAGAAGAATATGAAGAGATATAAACAGGAATCACGATTTGACCTCAACATCGAAATAGTATTCAATGCCGATTTTGAGTTGAAATCAACAGGTTACTCCTTTCTGGAAGACATTCAATGGTAAGTTTCATGCTGGTAAAAAAACAGAACAGTTGGCTTGCTTCACTCTTCACACGTATAAGTATAACCGTCAAGCCAGTTTGTCAAGATTTTAGATGCACAGAGATTTAAAGTTTACAGCCTTACCTGATTTTTGAAAAGCGCAGTTAACTCTTTAGTGAAGACAGCAAACTTCAGAAAAGCTGTGCCTAGATCAGGATCATCACGGCAGACACAGTTACCGCCAAACTTCTCTAGTGCTTGTGTGTACTGTTCTTCATTTTCTACATGTCCTGCACAGAAAGAACACTATTCACAAAACAGTAATTTCTATTCCATCTGTGACAGTACAACAGTAATACTTGCTACTTCTAATTAAATCTGGGCAGCTCAGCAGTATAACATGCAATACCCGTATAAAAGCAGTCACATTAGTAGAACAGACAAAGATGAAAATAGAAGTGCATATTTGTGCATTTTAAATGATCAATTAGACAAAAAGAAAAACAATTCCAGGTCCCAAGTATAGCTGTACTAAATGGTCATATCCCAAAGAGAATTCAGTTCCAGCTTATAACCATAATAAACAACAGTTGAATTACAATCAACATTCTGCACAGTGTACCTCATTCTTAGGCAGTGTGTGCACGTGGTGCACACATGCATTGAAGAGAATCCCATGGAGATTGCACTACCTCTTTACAGTGGTTACCAAGAAGTTAGGTGGTAATTACTGGTGTAACCTTAGCAAAACCATCCAAAGTTTGTGATTTAAATCACATTTTTTGGATGGTTGTCAGCAAAATAACAAATGCATTAAATCCACATATCCTAATTATCACTTATTCTCTAATACAGTCAAATCCCAGGGTGGGGGGTGGAGGAGTCTTAATGTCTTAAGCAGGTCTTAATGTCTCTACGTAATCCACTATGTCTACGAATGTAGTATACATCAAAAACAACAGGTTCAAATGCCAAATGAAAATACAGAAAAGCAATAAGCGTGTTTAAAGGTCTTTATTCAATTTGTTTACACCTTACAAATGGCTAGGGCTTTACACTCAAAGGTAAGTTGTTAGTCCAGGAAAGACTCCATAGTCCTTTACTGATAAGTACGTTGTTTACAGACATGCATGTTACAGTCTATGTCTTAATGAAGTTTAACATGTTTTCAGTGTTTTTGCCCTACAGAGCGAAACCTGGAGCACATTACGTAGCTGCACTGGGTCGGAAAGTAAGAGGGCAAGCAAGCAGGCATTCATCAGACTCTTCAGGGTCATCAGCCTTCTCCGACTCCTTGGTTGAGGAACGTACTGAATTGAAGATGGCAACATCTGTCAGTTTTGTTATGCATCGTTTGACATCACCCACTTCAGCATAAATAGTTATGCCCACTGGAATTCCCATACTAATCTCTTGCAGGCAAGAAAAAAGTGCCTCATCACTTGTAACTTGCTTGAATTCAGCATGGTAGAAATAGTTGGCAATGGTGGATTCTGTCACTATCCTCAATGCTCTTTTCAACATGAAAATGCTTTCTGGTGTAGTTGGATTGAACTTCTGCTTCAAGTTCTTAGTCATCCCCTGGTCCCTTTGCTGAAGTTTGGCTATTGTGTTGGGAGTTGAGAACAACAGTTTCATGCTCTTTGGGCCAGCGATACTGGGGTGCACGAAGCACTTGTCTATAATGATGACAATCTTTCATTTCTCTCACTGGTACATTTTGTCCGCATTTTAGATCCATGCCTATAACATACTGGAGGTCGCCCAGGCAGTTTTATTAGCCTCATGTTGCAAGGGTAGGATCTTGACATCCACAAAGCAATATGGCTTCAACTTGACTTTCCTACTTCAAAATGATGCAGAATTTTGGTGCAATCCAAGTAGGCCGTATCAATAACATGTTCCTTGCTCTGCTTTCCACAATTATACGTTTCACCTTTAAACATCAAAGGCCAGTTCAGAAAAGACAACAGAACAGTCTGATTTCACCTGTTAAAAATGTCTTTTGATACATGCTCATTCAAGATGTGTGGGATACCATTTTGCAGCCAACCATTTGTCATTGCTGCTATAACTGTTACACCTTCACCTGGGAATGGCTGTTTGCTGAACTGTCTCAAGATGTTTGCTTTGTATTCCATAATGGCTGACAAACTTGATGATGGAATCCCCATTAATTGGGGATGTCTGCTTTCTGCTGCAATTCTTCAACTGCCATATCAATTTCACCTTCTCTCCGATTTTTTACAGGTTGTCCTTGTCCGTTCACAAGAAGGTCTTTATGCCAAATTATGCCTTGCCCAGCATTCCATGATTTTGCACTCGTGCTAACTCAACTGTCGCGTCACTGTTGTCTTATGCTAAGCTTGGATAAGTTTGGTTAATCCAAAAGTTACCAGTGTTGAATTTTGGTTTATCACCGACATTGTTTGTATTTTGCTGGCGAGAATGGTTGACGACTTTGACATAGTAAAAAGTCTGACAACACCAGGTTTTAGTTTTAGAGCAGACTTTTTACTGTGTTTACGCCAGTCCAACGCCGGCATACCCACATCATGACTTTGACATAATCAGAGCTTTGTCATCAGAATTTGACTCATTGCAATTTCCTATACCACCTTGCTTGAGAATGGCTTTTGATCCAGATTCTTTGTAAGCAACTCCAAGAGACAGCAACTAATGCAAAAGCAATATTTCCTACAGACAAAAAATTAAATTGCAATCACTCCTTACCCAAATTAAACAACTGCTACACATGTAGATGCCTATCTTTCAAAGGACCAATTTGAACATATAAACAAAATGATCTCTAATTAAAGATAACAAAATCATTCTGACCTTGAAATTACACCCTGGTACACAATGCTTAATATTTATTTGAATTTCCATAAAATAGGAGCTTTAACTTATTTGACAGCACTGCTGATATTTTCTGTTTTTATTTCAGGCTTTCATTCATTTGAAATGAGTAAATGGTGTGATGGAGAAAGGAAATCCAAACAAATATGTTACCTGTTAATGAGAACCAGGCCCAACAGTACTGGTCATGAGAACTAGGCCCAACAGTACTAATTGATGTCAATTGAAGAACAGGATTGAACATTTATATATCTATGAAACAGATGATGTTAGGAACACGGCTAATCTACTGGTAATAGCTCTGGAATGCACTCAGTTACAAACAGTAGTTTGTAACTGAGATGAAAAGAACTATGTATGCTGAATGTCTGAAATAGAACCGGAAATTGTTAGACATTAAAAGGCTGTGAATTAGCTTCTGAGAGAAAAAGATAGTTTAATGTTTTGCATGTGACCCATCATTATATTCTAAGTGCATTCTGCAGTATCTTAGAGTGTAGTCACAAACCAAAGAGGTAGGTAAAAGCAAAATACTGCAAATGATGGAATCTGAAACAAACACAAAATGTTGGAAGATCCCAGCAGGTCTGACCACACTGTGGGAAGAGAATAGAGCCAATCTTTTGAGTCTAGATAACCCTTTGTCAGAGAATCAACAGATTTATACTAAGACGGTGAGTGGGGGTTGGGGGGTGGCTAGAATGGGACAAAGGAAATGTAAATTATGGTACAGAAGGCTAACAAAGGCACTAAAAGTGTCCATTAAGTGTTAAGAATATATGAATGGCAGAACAGAGATAATGGATGGTTAAGGGACTTTTGGGGATTATGGCAGGGGGCAAGGGCAAGGAGGAGAGCTGGAAAAATTATGTTAAAACGGATGAATGAAATTAAACAAAAATAAGATAAATGGAAATGGAGTGAAGGTGGAGGAGAGAGTTCATGCTCTAAAGTTGTTGAACTTAAATATTCAGTCTGGAATATTGTAAAGCACTCCAAATACGACCTATTCTACATTGGAGAGCCCAAATGCAGACTGGGTGATTGCTTTGCTGAACTTTCGGTCTGTCCGCAAGTAGGACCCAGACCTTCCTGTCCCTTGCCACTTCAACACAATACTTGTGCTGCTATCCACATGTCTGTCCTTGGCCTTTTGCAATATTCTAGCGAACCCCAACGCAAACTGTAGGAACAGCACCTCATCATCCAATTGGGCACTTAATAGCCTTCTGGATTGAATATTGAGTTCAGTAATTTCAGAGCATGAACTCTGTCCTCCACCTTCACCCATTTCCATTTATTTTGTTTTTTTCTCATTCATCCACTTTATCATTTTTCCACTTCTCCATTCCAGCTGTCCTCCTTCCACCCACCCACCCCCCCCCCGCCACCCCCAACTTTTCAGAGCAGTTGCCATAATCCACAGGTGCTATCTGTATCTTTATTCTGCCATTCCCACGTTCTAGTCACTTAATGGACTTCTGTATCCTCAGTTACATTTCCTTTGTCCCATTCCAGCCCCACTTAGTATCAGCTGATCTCTGCTGATTCTCTTTGCTCTTAGCTCTGACGAAGGGTCACCTAGACTCAAAATTGGCTCACGCATCCTGAACATTTTCTTCCACCTTCCGCTGGGGGCCAAATTCAAAATTCTGAGGTCATGTACCAACCAATTCAAGAATAGCTTCTTCCTGGCTGCCATCACACTCCTGAATGGACCTACCTTGCATAAAGTTGATTTTCTGCTGCACCCTAGCTATGACTGTAATAGTACATTCTGCACTCTATCATTTCCTTCATAGGTATGCCCTGTATAGCACATAAGAAACAATACTTTTCACTGTATGCAAATACATATGGCAATATTAAATCAAATAAATAAAACAAATATTTTCTCCCCACAGATTTTCCAGCATTTTCTGTTTTTGTTAGAGGTGGGTAAAATTGTGGCTTTGACCAAAATCCTTTTGTTTGGTTAGCACTGCTGCTTCACAGCGCCAGGGATCTGGGTTTGATTCCCGGCTTGGGTCATTGTACGCGTGTTCTCCTCATTCTCCACAGGTTTGGGCCAACATGTGGCAAGTAACACTCGTACTGCAAGTGTACTATTCAGTGACCATTCTCAACAAGAAAGAGTCTAAATGACATCCCTTGACATTTGATGACATTCTCTCTTCCATCTTCTTCCACCAGGAAAAAAAAATTAACATCTGAGGTCACATACCAACCAACTCAAGAACAGATTCTTCCCTACTGCTGTCAGACTTCTGAAGTTGATTTTCCTCTAAACCCTAGCTAAGGCTGTAACACTACATTCTGCACTCTTGTTTCCTTCTGTGAATGGTATGCTTTGTCTGTACAGCACACATGAAACAATACTTTTCCCTGTAAGTTAATACATGTGACAAAGTAAATCGAACACTATTCAAAAACATGTAGGTTGCCTTGATTGGCACCTCATCCTCCATCTTAAATATTTACTCCCTCCGTCACAATCAGCAGATTGCATGTTTGAATCCTGCTCTCATCGTTTTACAGACAAATCAGATCCACCTGGAAGAAACCAAATGCTGTTGATTCTCATTTCTTCCAAATATTTTGTCAGCCAATTAGCTCAGATAGTTAGAACTTGCTGCTAATAATGCCATAGTTGTGGTTTCAATCCCTGTACTTGTCAAGTGCAATTACTTGTGCTCATAAAATCCTGGTTCCTCTCATGTTCAGCACCAATCCCTTTGTCAGCACAATGCAGATCGTTTTGAGTACTGGTACAATGTGCTTGCAGTGTACAAGATATACTACAGCAACTCACCAAGGCTTCTTCAATTGCATCAAAATCATAACCTCCAACAAGGACAAGGGCAGCAGGTGCATAGAAACACCAAGTTACACATCATTTTGGCTTAGTAATAGACCACTGTCCCTTAAAGGTTGTTGAGCCAAACACAGAAACTCGATCTAATAGCAAGGGTACTTTTACCACCAGAACTGCCGTCATTCAAAACAGCAACTCACACCTTCTCAAGAGAACTTAAAAAGAACAATAAATGCTGGTGTTGCCATCAATGCTCACCCCACACTCCAGTGGACTCTGGAGTACAGATTCCCGAGCACTAGAAGTAGTAATATAGGCTAACAAAAATTGTGAAAAGTGGAAACAGAGCACTGAGATTCTAACTAGAGGGCAAGAATTCATAAGAACATAAGAAATAGGAGCAGGAGTAGGCCATCTAGCCCTTCGAGCCTGCCCCGCCATTCAATAAGATCATGGCTGATCTGTCGTGGCTCAGTTCCACTTTCCCGCCCTCTCCCCATAACCCTTAATCCCCTCTCTTATCAAGAGCCCATCAACCCGCTTCTTAAAAATATTTAGCGAGGCAGCCTCCACCACTTCAACGGGCAGAGAATTCCAGAGATTCACCACCCTTTGAGTGAAGAAGTTCCTCCTCAACTCCGTTCTAAACCGACTCCCCTTTATCTTGAGGCTGTGCCCCCTAGTCCTGCTGTCTTCTTTGAGCGGGAAGAGTCTCTCCACCTCTATCCTATCCATCCCATTCATTATCTTATACATCTCAATGAGATCTCCCCTCATTCTTCTAAACTCTAACGAGTACAAGCCTAGTTTATTCAGCCTCTCCTCATAGCTCAATCCCCTCAACTCCGGTATGAAGTTGTGTTAAACTTAGAGACCATGAAAGTACTCCAGTGTTTGGATTTCATGTTACAAATAGGTCAAAAAATTGGATAAAGTTCAAAAGAAATTTACACGGGTATCAGCACTAAGGAAATACAATTAAACAAAAAGGCCAGACAGGTCAGGGGCTTCTATCTAGAAAAGACTTATAAACTCCTGATACAGGTCTTGATCATGATGGCATTGATGCAGAAAAGATGTTCCCATTTTAGTGGAAGACCATAATTCCACCTGAAGACTTGCTGTCATGGTATGTCACATTCATCCGTCCATAATTCAAGTCCATAAATACTAGATAGTCACTAAAGAATCCAATAAACAATTCAGGATGAACTTCCAGAGAGTGATGAGAATGTGAAACTCATGACCACATTTGAGTGGTTGAGGCAATAAGAATAGATGCAGTTTAAGATATGCTAGACAAGATCACAGATAGGGGAGCAAGGAGCAGAATGATACGCTGTCAGGATGAGGTGAAGTAAAATGAGAGGTTTATATTCTTAGGGATCATTACCATTGGCATAGACCTGCTGTGCTAAATAGTCTGTTTCTGTTCTGCAGAATTCCATATAATTCTAAATATTGATGACAAGCCAAAACAACATTAATTCCAGGTGTACATATTAAACTAGCACAAAAGTAGTTTAGTTCCAAGAATACACACTTAATGCTCATTACTAAATACTAGTACATATTTAGTTCATGATGAATTTCACAGTGGAGCAACTCCAAAACTTCTCAGCAGGATGCAACGACAGGTCAAACCTCAGTTCAAATGTTACATATTGCAAAGTACAATAAGGTCTACTGCACACCCAAAGATCCTCTTTACTGTGAACTGGCCACCTGGGTGTCCATACCTCCATTGCAAAGGATTCTATGGCCATCTGCAAGTAAGAACTGATGATGGTGGACATGGACAACTGGGAGACAGTCACTGACAGCTGTGATCTAGGCTAGCTGTTTGGAAGGCATTGAAAGAGGCAAGGAGAATCAAAACGCTCTATGGGCTGAGAAGCCCAGAGAGGCTACCATTTTGTGCACTTTCTCTGAGCCACACAAGGCAATGCTTAACACAGAACTGGCCACAATAGAACCAATCATCATCTTGCAACGTGGAAAACAGACACCAGGTACAGACCAGCAGGGAGTACACACTAGAAAACAACTTCAACAACCAAACATATATTAACAAAAAAGGAAAACTGAACATTACAGCATTGTCTTTTCAGCTGATAATTTAAAATCACGATTACCAAGAATGGCATTAACTCAACATAAACAAAATAGTGCCTATTTTTGTAAAAGTCAGATGGTGATTTTTTTTTAAAAACATCTGCTGTGAGGCACATAAACAGACATATATAATTCAATCCCTGATGGAAACATGAAAGAAAATGAAACACAACAAACTCATTAAATGAATGCAATGTAAAATGCTAAAGAAAGAATAGTTGCTCATTACAGAACTTTGGTTTGTCCTTTATATACAAAGAACTGATTAGAAGATGGAATGTTTGAACATTTTCAGACATCGTTTCCAATTACAAAGCCATTAACTGTAAAAGTAGTCTCTAAAGAACTGTACGAGCTATTTTATCCACAATGCAAAGTATTCATCTCCTCTTAACACACTTAGACATGGGCTAAGAATGTCACTTCATCTCATTTTTTCTAAGGTGTGGCTGACTGGACCAGCTGTCACTGGTCAACAAGCCAGCTGTCTGAACACAGTAGCAGCACTGTTTCCATAAGGTCAGTTTTCATGAATGTATCTTCTTCACAATTTAATAGTGAACAGCTGCCTTTTGAGTGGAAATGTGAACCAAACTCTTCAACCAAAGGCTTGGCTTGAAATAGATATCTATTGATGATTTTTTTTAAAGCATCATCTTCAGGAAAAAACATATACTTGCTGTTTGAAGATGGAGAGATACAAATATTAATTGTCACATACAAGAAATAATTTAAGAGATTAAATTTATTTCTGTATGCTATACATCAGCATTGTAAAACAGAAACCAAAAAGTTCCACAGCAAGCACAGAGTTTCACTACACCAATGCAGAGGATAGATCTCTATACCCACTTTATCCACTGGTGGCAAAACCTAGCAACTTCTGCTCTATTGTGTAGTTAAAAAAAATCAGAAAAGCAACTCCCACATAGGTTCACAGGGAAGATTTATAGTCTTCTGTCTTGCACTCAAGTTCCTGAAGATAGAAACCAACAAAGAGCCCTGTGGGGTCTTCTGAACAGGAGTTGACTTTTAACTTGATATATTTGGGGGAGAACAGGAAAAATAGAGTGGAAGTGCTCCTGCTTATTATTTACCTCCATTAAAGATGCAAAGTAGTTGAAAAACCTACCACTGATAAGTTCCATCCAAATCACATTTCAAGATTGACTCAATGCTATGAAGGATTCAGATAAGTTTTTTAAAAAGGCTCAGTTTAGCTCGTAAGGGCTTAAATTCACTGGACAGCAAGAGTAGATGATTTAGGTTAAGATGCAGGAAAACGAACCATCATACTGGAGACGATAAAAGATATTTCAACACAAGTAATCATTCACTATTACTGCTGTGACAACAATTTATTCAAATTCAGCAAGAATCATTTAGAAGGTAGGCTGATGCATTCTGCTTGAATGGAAGGTATTCATTTTGACTAAATCTGATACCACATGTAACTGTGAACAAAATTACATAAAATACCAGTTAGGACAGCTACAAAACTCATTGTTTCATTGGAAAGGTTAGAAATGCCCAACGGTAGTTAGAAGATCTCTGCATAAGACAAGTAAGATGACCGAAATAAATGGAAAGCAAGGAAATTCTTTGTATATTATGTGAAAATAATTTCTAGTGGTTGAACAAAGAGGTACTGTTAAATATTGATCTGTATGTTCACTTGCTATGAAATAACGTTACATTGAATCTACAGCACAGAAACTGGTTTTTGTCCCAACTAGTCTATGTCTGCATTTATGCTTCACTTGAACCATCTCCCTCATGTGCTTATTTGGCCTCGCCTTAGATGCATCTATACTATTTATCTCTACTTATGGTAACAAATTCCACATTCGTACCACTCCCTGGGAAAAGAACTTTGCTCTGAATTCCCTACTTGATCTCTTGGGACTATCTTATATTGATGTAGCTTCTCAATAATTTTGTTTCAAGTGTTTCCTTTATCAGCCTTTGAAAATTATAGTGCACATGCAAAAAATATAAATATCCAGTTTAACACCAAGCTTATGGTTATAATCCAGGTACAATGAGACACAAGCAGATGTTAGGAAATTAGGTCAACTCCCATAAAAGTACAATGTTCAGATGCACAAAGGAGCATCTGATACTTGTGCCCCCAATAAATATCGAAGACTGTAACAATCCATTATTCTCAAGTTTTATAGTTCAATTATGCACCATATAAATAACCTACCAGAATTTTAGACCAAACATTTTTTTGAATCACTTAAAATGCAAAGATGTACTTAGTTTCTTGAACCATAATTTGCTCTCAAAATAATGACAAGGCTAATAGTTTGATGTTATTAATGCACAAATACATAACCTTCAGGCAAGTGCAGGTGTACTGTTAAATGTAGAAGTCCAAAAAGTTGCTGTCCGAGATGCACAGTTCCACTAGCTCTAAATATTGCATCTTATTGTCCAGTCCGGTTCACTTTCAAAATGCATTCCATGCCATGGAATAGCTGAATCTGTTTGGTAGCTATGAACTAAATTTGCCACAAAGTTATTTTTTCATTTCAGTCCAAATGACAATTTGATTCATTGTTAATTAATGCCAAACAATCTACTTGAACTATTATAAATGCTCAGAATCATTCCTTCAGGTTTTAATTATCGAAGGTTTTAAGTAGAAAATAAAACTAGTTTTTAACTACATTGTTTCTTTTTCCTTTGTCCAGTCTTTACTCCCCTTTATTTACCTTTTTCTATGCTTGATTTGCAAATTCATCCATTCTTGCGTGTGATTCGTTTCCATCCTCTGTTAATTTCAGAATCTATCAGATTGGTTAAGCTTGTCCTTTGCACTCACTTCTCTGACTCCACCAATGAAACACCATCAATTCACTTACAGTAACTTACCATGCAAAATGTCAAAACTTAAGCATGGAAACAGCAAGGCTAACTAATAGCAGGCATCATTAGATTCATTCATACAGCACGCCTTGCCCCGCCCCCCCCCACCCACAAGAACCATCTGTTTTCTTACTGAATCTAGCCTCAAGGATAGCACTTTAAAGCACTGACTACCTCTGTGATGGACATTGGAATCTTCTAAATTTCCCAGCCTGTTTATATTAATAAGCTTAATCCCGAACCATTATAACACACATTTGTGCAAGGACTACTTTTTATTGACCTAATCAAAATAGCCATTTATCTGTTTAGTCAACTGTTAACAGTCTCAAGAACTCACCTGACTGAAAACTCAGCAACTAGACACTGGGAAAAAGTACACTTGAACTTTACATCAAATTACCACCACCATCCCCATCACATCATACTTCAAAGCTTTAATAGCCTGAGAAATAACTATCACATAGGGCGGCACAGTGACACAGTAATCAGCACTGCTGCCTCACAGAGCCAGGGTTCAATTCCCAGCTTGGGTCACTGTCCGTGCAGAGTCTGCATGTTCTCCTTATGTCTCCGTGGGTTTCTTTGAGTGCTCCGGTTTCCTCCCAGTCTGAAAGATATGCTGGTTAGGTGCATTGGCCATGCTAAATTCTCTCTGTATACTCAAACAGGCGCCGGTGTGTGGCGACTAGGGGGTTATCACAGTAACTTGATTGCAGTGTTAATGCTAACCTACTTGTGAGAATAAATAAATAAAGGCACGGTAACAGTGGTTAGCACTGCCGCCTCAAAGCGCCAGAGACCCAGGTTCAATTCCGGCCTCAGGTCACTTTCTGTATCGAGTTTGCACATTCTCCTCATGTCTGTGTGGGTTTCCCCCAGGTGCTCCAGTTTCCCCCACAGTCTGAAGATGTGCAGGTTAGGTTGACGGGCCATACTAACTAGACCCTAGTGTCAGGGGATTAACAGGGTAAAAAATGTGGGGTTACAGGAATATGACCTGGATGGGATTGTGGTCAGTGCAGACTTGATGGGCCAAATGGTCTCCTTCTGCACTGTAGAGATTCTATTACAATGTTATGGTCATATTATGTCATAACACAATTTGCCATCAGATGTTTCTTTGTACTACAATATGCATTTATTCAATGTTATATAGAAAACAAATTATGCTTGGGACCTTGTTCAAAATTGCAAACCGATTCTGAGTTCAAATGATGTTTATTGAAAGCAATTTTCCTAAAGAGCTAAGGGTTAAACATGCCTCAAGTTTCTTTTAAAATCCTAAAACAAAATGTACTTTTAAATAGAGTTCAATTGTATATTGTGCCACTAATTGCACCTATTATGGATGGCAACTTATCCTGAATATCTGCCACATACAACAGAAAACAGCATTCATTACATTACATTCTGAAGTTAACTCATAGGTTTGGTGAAAAGGGAAACAAACTCTGCAATAAATAAGGTTGTTCAGAAATTACAAATACGTGCTACAAGCATTTCAATTCAAAGTATTAAATTTCTAAGCACACTTCAAATGTTAATATTACAGTTCTATATTTAAAGGATACAGAACATAAAAAGAAAATTCAGAAGGACAAAGCACTACACAAATGTATCAAATCAAATGGATAAGCTGCACTAATTATATGTATTATGCATTATACTGTGGTTATGCATTAAATAGAAGAAAAATGGAAGGACAAACATGAGCATTGGTAAGAATGCAGAAACCTTAAAGTCATACTCACTTCTACCTACTGCCTCTGAAAAATTAGGTGGTCTAATGCAAATTGCCAATATACCCTCTCAAATTATCTTCCAAGTCTTCCATGTTAACTTAATGAAACATATACTTGGAAGACAACACCTTTAGATAGGAGCCTAAATAATATTTTAATAATGCTGGTTATTTTGATTTTTTGGTTTGAATAACAACTCAATAATAATTTATCATAGGCAAAAGAAACTGAATGGTTAGACAGTCAATTTAGAGAAGGAAAGCAAACAAAGAACAATACAGCACAGGAACTGGCCCTTCAACCCACTAAGTCTGTGCCAACACAGATGCTTCTCTAATCTAATATTTTCTTGCCTCTACGTGGTCCATATCCCTCGATTCCCTGCTTATTCATGTGTCTATCCAGATGCCTCTCGAATGTTGTTAATAGAATCTGCTTCCACCATCTCCTCCGGCAGAGCATTCCAGGCATTCACCACCCTCTAAAAAGCTTGCCCATACATCTCTTTTAAAAACTTTCCCCCTCACTTTCAATCTATGCTTCCAAGTAATTGACCCTTCAACCCTGGGAAAAAGACTGACTATCCACTCTGTCCAAGCGTGTCATAATCTTGTAAACCTCTATCAGGTCCCCCCTCATCCTCCGATGCTCCAATGAAAACAATCCAAGTTTGCTCAATCTTTCTTCATAGTCCATATTCTCCAAACCAAGCGACACCCTGATAAATCCCTTCTGCACTCTTTCCAATGCATCAAAATCCTTCCAGTGACCAGAATTGTACACAATACTCCATTTGCGGCCTAAAGTTTTATGCAGCTGCAACATGATTTTCCAATTCCTGTACTCAATGCCCCAACCAATGAAGGCCAGCCTGCCATATACCTTCTTGACCGCTTTGTCTACCCGAGTTGCCACCTTCAGGGAACTATGGATCTGCATGCCTAGATTCCTTTGTATGTTAATAGTTCTAAGGGCTTTACCATTTACTGTATACTTTCCTTCTGCAATAGATCTTCCAAATCACTTCACATTTGTCCGGGTTAAATTTCATCTGCCATCTTTCAACCCAGGTGTCCAGCCAATTTTTATCCTGCTTATTCTCTGCCTATCTTCCTCACTATCCATTACTCCAATTTTTGTATCATCTGCAAATTTATTAATCAAATCACCTACATTTTCCTCTTAAATCATTTATATATATTACATTAGGTCCCAGCACTGACCCTTGTGGAACACCACTTGTCACAGACCTCCAGTTAGAAAAGTACCCTTCCACTGATACTCTCTGCTTTCTATGCCCAAACCAGTTTTGTATCTCACCTCGGATCTCATATGACTTCATGTTCTGTATCAGCCTGCCATGAGAAACCTTATCGTGAAGTCCATGTAAACAACATCCACTACCCTGCCCTGGTCAATTTTTTTTGACATTTCTTCAAAGAACTCAATCAAGTTTGGGAGACATGGACCTCCCCTTCACAAAACTATGCTGCTTATTGCTAATAAGCCTATTCTTTTCCAGGTGCGAGTACATCCTGTCCCTAAGAATCTTCTCCAATAATTTCCCCATCACTGATGTAAGGCTCACAGGCCTGTAATTTCCCGGATTATCTCTTCTGCACTTCTTGGACACAGGAACAATGTTAGCTACTCTCCAATCCTCTGGTACCTCGCCTGTGGCTAAAGAGGATACAAAGATTTTGACCAAGGCCTCAGCAATTTGTTCCCTTGCCTCTCTCAATATTCTGGGATAAATCTTATCTGGCCCTGAGGTCTTGTCCACTTTGTTTTTCAAAACCTCCAATATGTCCTCCCTTTTTATCTCAATATGTCCTAGAATGTAACATTCTCCTTTTAACACTTGCCATCCACCACATCCCTCTCCTTTGTGAATACTGATGCAAAGTACTTGTTAAGGACCTCACCCACCTCATCTGGCTCCACACACAAATTCCTTCCTCTGTCTTTGAGTGGACTTACCATTTCCTTAGCTACCCTCTTCCACCTTACATACACATAAAAAGCTTTAGCATTCCCCTCAATTCTGCCTGCCAATGATATTTCATGGCCCCTTTTAGACCTCCCAAGTCCCTGTTTAAGCTCTTTCCTGCAATCTTTGTATTCCTGAAGAGCATTATCCATTTTCAATGTTTTCAACGTCCTGAAATTAAACATGCCTCCTCCTTCTTTTTGACTAAGCTCACAATCTCTTATCGCGGGTTCCCAAATCTTGCCATCTTTATCCTTTTTTTCTCAGGGACATACTTGTCCTGAATTTTAACAACTGACTTTTAAAAGACTCCCACACATCAGATATAGATCTACCTCAAACAACCTCCCTCAGTCTACATTCCCTAACTCCTGCCTAATATTGTCATAGTTAGCCTTCACCCAGTTTAGTATTTTCAATCTGAGACAACTTCTTTCCTTTTCTACAAGTATTTTGAAACTTTAGAATTGTGATCACTCTTCCCCAAAATGGTCTCCCACTGAGACAATGATTTATCTGGGCTTATTTACCAGAACTGAGTCTAAGATTGTCCAGCTTGGGAAGGGGCTATCTACATATTGCCTCAAAACGACTCTTGGACAAACTGAACAAACACTGCCCCACCCAAGGCCCTGGCACTAATGGACTCCCAGTCTATGCTGGGGAAATTAAAATCACCCATCAGAACTGCCCTCTTGCTTCTACATCTACCCATAATCTGTTGGCATATCAGTTCCTCCACTTCATGCTTGTTATAGAACATAGAAAAACTACAGCACAAACAGGCCCTTTGGCCCACAAGTTGCACCAAACATGTCCCTACCTACATGGCTTACCTATAACCCTCTATCTTACTAAGTCCCATGTACTTATCCAACAGTCTCTTAAAAGACCCTATTGAATCCACCACCACACCACTGCCAGTAGCCGATTCCACACACCCACCACCGTGAGTGAAAAACTTACCCCTGACATCACCTCTGTACCTACTTCCCAGCACCTTAAACTTGTGACCTCGAGGCAGCCATTTCAGCCCTGGGAAAAAGCCTCTGAGAATCCACTCGATCAATACCTCTCAACATCTTGTACACCTCTATCAGGTCACCTCTCATCCGTTTCTCTAAGGAGAAAAGACCAAGCTCTCTCAACCTATCCTCATAAGGGATGCCACCTAATCCAGGCAACATCCTTGTAAGTCTCCTCTGCACCCTTTCCATGGGTTCCGCATCCTTCCTGTAATGAGGCGATCAGAACTGGGCACAGTACTCCAAGTGGGGTCTGACCAGGGTCTTATACAGCTGCAGCATTATCTCCCAACTCCTAAACTCAATTCCTTGATTGATGAAAGCCAGTACACCACACGCCTTCTTAACCACATCCCCTACCTACAAAGCTGATTTGAGCATCCTATGAACCCAGACCCCAAGATACTTCTGATCTTCCATACTGCCAAGGGTCTTACCCTTAATATTATATTCTGTCATCCCATTTGAGCTGCCAAAATGAATCACCACACACTTATCTGGGTTGAAGTCCATCTGCCACTTCTCCGCCCAGTCTTGCGACCTATGTTTCGTTGCAACTTCTGACATCTCTCCACACTATCCACAACACCTCCAACCTTTGTGTCATCGGCAAACTTACCAAACCATCCCTCCACTTCCTCATCCAGGTCATTTATAAAAATCACAAAGAGCAAGGGTCCTAGAACAAATCCCTGGGCAGTCCACTGGTGACCGACCTGCATGCAGAAAAAGACCCATGTACAACCAATCTTTGCCTTCTGTGGGCAAGCCAGTTCTGGATCCACAAAGCAATGTCCCCTTGGATCCCATGCCCCCTCACTTTCTCAATAAGCTTGCATGGGGGATCTTATCGAACGCCTTGCTGAAGTCCATATAAACTACGTCTACTGCTCTTCCATCAATGTGTTTAGTCACATCCTCAAAAAATTCAGCCATGTTCGTAAGGCACGATCTGCTCTTGACAAAGCCGTGCTGACTATTTCTGATCAGGCTGTACCTCTCCAAATGTTCATAAATTCTGCCTCTCAGGATCTTCTCCATCAACGTACCAACCGAGGTTAGACTCACTGGTCAATAGTTTCCTCGGCTATCTCTTCTCCCTTTCTTGAATAAAGGAATTACATCTGTAATCCTCCAATCTTCTGAAACCTCTCCCGTCTCCATTGACAACACAAAGATCATCAAAGGCTCTGCAATCTCTTCCCTTGCCTCCCACGGTAACTTGGGGTACATCCCATCCGGTCCCGGCAACTTATCTAACTTGATGCTTTTCAAAAGCTCCAACACACCCTCTTTCTTAATGTCAACATACTCAAGCAAGCCTGCACTACAACCATCAAGATCCTTTTCCACTGTGAATACTGAAGTAAAGTATTGATTGAGTACCTCTGCTATTTCTACTGGTTCTATACAAACTTTCCCACTGTCACATTTGGTAGATTCTATTCCTTCACTTCTCATTCTTTTGCTCTTCACATAGAATGCCTTGGGTTGTTCCTTAATCTTACCTGCCAAGGCCTTCTCATGACCCCTCTGGCTCTTCTAATTTCCTTAAGTTCCTTCCTACTAGTCGTATACGCCTCTAGATCCCTAACATTACCTACCTCCCTGAACCTTTTGAAAGCTTTTCTTTTCTTCTTCACTAAATTCATTACAGCTTTCGTGCACCATGGTTCCTGTTACCTACCAAAACTTCCCTGTCTCATCGGAATGTTGTTCTTGGGAGGTCTGCAGGACAACCCCAACAGTAAGTTTGCACTGCTCCTGTTCCTGGAGTTCTACTCTTATGGCCTTACTGCATGATCTCACCAAGGTGCCCTCCCTCTCTAAAGCAACACACCTACCTCTTTTGTCATCCTCTCTATCTCACCTGAAACATCTAAATCCTGCCTTTCTTTCACCAAAGTCTCTATAAATTGCCACAACAGCATACATCAACATCAAATACCTAGTACTTCAGATGGCAGCAGGATAGCAAACTGTTCCAGAAGAAATAAGCAAACACTGCCTCATGCATCATTTAGGAAAGCCTCCATCAATGTACTTCAGAATGAAAAATTGCATTGTGAGGACCTGCATAAGCACCAAACAAGTGGGTCATTAATTTCATCCAGGCAGAATTCCAAAGCACAAGAAGAACTGTGTGGAGGTTAAATTAATTAGCCACAAAAACGGGGTACAAGCATTCTGTTGCATGATTAACCTATTCAAGGTTCTATGCAAACAAGCATGTTGACTTTGTGCTGCCTGCTCATTTGAAGGAATGCTGTGTGCAGGAGGACTAACTGCTTTATTCACTGGTTGCACATATTAGCAAGAGACTCAAAATCATAGCTTTACATCTTGCTACAAAGTTAAGTCAATGTTCGTAAAGTTTCACAGCCTCTTAAAGCAAGGGCTAGCAGTTATTCCGTATAACTGCTAGCCCTTGCTTTAAGAGGCTAACTTCACATTCCGTATACCTAACCTGGGAAACGGTGAAGAATGGGACATAAGAGAATATGGACTCAAGGTTTTTGGACCACTGTAACGCAGTCATTTGTGGAGATGGAGAAGAGCGGAGATGTTCCGTATCTGCAGCAGGGCAGGACGACTTTTAGGCACATGTAGCTGAATGTTACGAATCTATCCCCAAGGGCCTGTTCGCAATTCCAATATGCATGAGTGGTCGAGGTCAGTAAATGCATCAAATTCCACATCTTATCAAATGCACCACAAGCATTCCTGTGCAAAACACTACTTTTTAATCAATTACCTATCAGCAATCTCTATCAATCAAAACTCATATCCTGAATATTCATACCCTTTATTTTATTCACACACTTAGCACTGCTGTAAGCCTCACAGCTACATCTCAATACTCGCATGCACTACCATACAAGCCAAACATATTGTATGACAATCACTGATAGGGGACAACTCACCTGAGGGCAGGGCTGTACACCATTCCACCACAGAGAACTCAGCGGGGCACTTTGATGTGGTAGCCTACAGAAGAACGTTGATGGGTATGCACAATGAAATGCTTAGTTCATTAAGATGACTGCAAGAAAGTCTGTAATCAGTGTTTAGGAGCATGGAGGATCCAACACCAATTTGAGCTCATTCCTTTCAGCACGGAACTTGTGGTTAGCTACATTCACACATTTGTAGACCCATCCATGGTGGGAGCTCAGACTGCTGTCAAAGGCTTGTACTCGTTAGAGTTTAGAAGAATGAGGGGAGATCTCATTGAGACGTATAAGATGATGAATGGGATGGATAGGATAGAGGTGGAAAGACTCTTCCCGCTCAAAAAAGACAGTAGGACTAGGGGGCACAGCCTCAAGATAAAGGGGGAGCGGTTCAGAACGGAGTTGAGGAGGAACTTCTTCACTCAAAGGGTGGTGAATCTCTGGAATTCTCTGCCCGTTGAAGTGGTGGAGGCTGCCTCGCTAAATATTTTTAAGAAGCGGGTTGATGGGTTCTTGATAAGAGAGGGGATTAAGGGTTATGGGGAGAGGGCGGGAAAGTGGAACTGAGCCACGACAGATCAGCCACGACAGATCAGCCATGATCTTATTGAATGGCGGGGCAGGCTCGAAGGGCCAGATGGCCTACTCCTGCTCCTATTTCTTATGTTCTTATGTTCTTATGTAATCCCTACAGTGTAGAAAGAAGCCATTCAGCCCATCCAGTCTGCACCAACCACAATCCCACCCAGACCCTTGCCCCATAACCACATATATCTACCCTGCTAGTCCCCCTGACACTAAGGGACAATTTTCCATGGCCAATCAACCTAACCCACATATCTTTGGACTGTGGGAAGAAACCAGAGAACCCGGTGGAAACCACACAGACACTGGAAGAACATACAAACTCCACACAGAGTGACCCGAGGCCCATATTGAACCCGGGTCCCTAGTGCAGTGAGGCAACAGTGCTAATCACTGTGCCAGCCCATACAAGCTCAGGTGACTGGCACATGAACTCCACTTGCTGCCATCATGCTTGTGGACTACAGCGTGCAAAGGGGCTTGCAAGAATCTACCCTCCAACAGATTACTAGGATGACTGAGGTGGGTGGTTCCATGGGGCAAAATCACTTCACTCTCTCTGAGGTTCAGTACTCATGCTCCCATCCCTAAAACTGCAATATCCTGCCACCCAACCAGCACAGATAGCTATCACCAATGTCAAGTGGGTGCAGTTTGTTGCCAGGTTTTAGGCCAGAGTTGTTCGGGTCATCCTCCAAGACCATCTGCAGGCACCTCCCCTCCATTTTAAGTCATCAGCTTCCCATCAGGCATTGGAATGGCAATGAACATGAGCACTCTTTTTTCATCTTTGTACAGCATTCACAATGTTTGAAGTTGCTAATCAAGGCTCAATGGTGCCATTAAAACACATGAGAGGGGTGCCTCTTTTATTATCCATTAACAACTGAACCGGTGCTGCAAGCACCATGAAGCATCGCATTCTTAACTACCTGAGCTAACTAGTTCTGTATAGGAACACAAGGTCAGGCAAAGACACACACAACACACTAAAGGATAAGCAAATGCACAGGCTGATTAGTTGACTGTGTGGAGTTTGCATGTTTCCCCTAGGAGAGAGTTAAAAAAAAAGGAGGCATAGACTAAGGTACAGAGGAGATTTAGAGGGGATTTGAGGAAAAACATATTCACTCAGAGGGTGGTGGGAATCCAAACTCAATGGGTGGAGATGGGAACCCTCACCTTTAGACGATCACTTGAAACACCATAGCATTGAAGGCCACGGACCAAGTGCTGAAAATGGGATTAGAATCGATGGATGTCTGATGACACAATGGGCTGAAGGACTTCGGTGCTGTAAAATTATATGACTCTATGACTATGTACAATGTGGCATAATTTTATTTTTAAATCTGGCTTGGAATGGTTATTTTGCGACTGCTTTATTTTGCATTATGGTTAAGTAGATGTTGTTGATGGTTAGTAACAGTCAGAAGGTAACTTACAGGACAGTTGGTGAAAAGGGAGGAAACTGAAGTTGCGGTTACTGGTAGCGCAAGTGAATTCTTTATGGATAGCCAGAGCAGAAAGAGACCATCTAGGTTGCTTCTCCCTTCCCTTTTGTCAGTCTTTACCTCCTCTTCAATTTTACTAGATATTCACCATTTAGGTGATAAGGGTTGTCCTTTGACGATGGAGAGCTATGTGGCATTTAATAGAATACCGAGAAGTTCGACACTTGCTCTACCAAATGCTGTAACCTACCTCCAGAGGGGTCTGGGTAGTAGAAACGGTGTTTCAGCAGGCCAATGGTCTGCTCTACTATATTTTGTACGGCAACATGACCTTTTGCTGTGTCAATGCTATACGTATGCATAGACTGTGTACCAGAGATGTTAGCCATGTTGTTCTCGATAGTCTTTGTTGCTCAGCAGCCAGCCTTTGGTTTGCCACTGTGACTCAAACTGGCACAGTGGCTGTCAGAACAAAGGCATCTTATCTGCTGCCAGCATATCAGGTATTGACTTGCTCCTTATGGTCACAGACCAACTGAATGCTGAAGAAGTGGAATCTGTTTTGGTTCTTACAGAGGCAAGCTGCACCTGAAAACACTGTCAGCCTTCTACATCAGAGGTAGCAACTCTTGAAAAACTGCATGTTTGCTACGGTTGTTTGTTTTTTGGTTAAAGAATAAAATGTATTTAATTCTCAATGAATCAAGAGTCTTAGTGACCTCCCTTCCAAAGCAGTGGTTGGCAAAATGAGAAATGTTATAATACCTCTGTGGTAATTGTCTTAAGGGCAACACAGCAGAGTACAGGTCACCTGATCTGGGTGACCCGTCAGGACTCAGGAGTGGAGAATCTCCCCAGGAAGGAGTTCTCTGAGGCAGAGGCATTCCAGAACAAGTAGCAAACATGCTGCTGCTCTAATAGATCCGTGTAAATCCTTTATTGTTCACTAATTAAAACTCCAAAAGTGCACCATTACTATCTTTAGCCCAGAAGAAGCAAGATGCATACAATTTTAAGGTCAATCACTAACGAAGCCACTGGCAATATATACCCTGCTCTGCTCCAAAGTTATAGTTGTGGCCATGGCAGATGCCAATTTTCAGTAGGACATCCTCACTGATGCACCTGAGCTTCAAGTTGGAGGATTGTTCTCTTAATACCTCAGGTGATATTGCGAAGATCTCCATCTCCCCATTCTGCTCCTTCTTCCTCAAGCTTCTCCTGCCTTTGGGGTCTCTGTTCATTCTTCAAGTTATCTATGTTCCAAGGG
Organism: Carcharhinus amblyrhynchos; assembly: GCF_965287045.1. NCBI lineage: Eukaryota > Metazoa > Chordata > Chondrichthyes > Carcharhiniformes > Carcharhinidae > Carcharhinus > Carcharhinus amblyrhynchos. The sequence goes on along the minus strand of NC_137330.1, from coordinate 35,643,781 downwards.
CAATGCCTACAAACTGCCCTTATGTTTAGGAGCAACTAGTTTGTGCAAAAACCTTGAATCCATCAGTACCTGACACATCACTACCTGCGAACCTTTATAACTTGAAACATTTATTGTAAAGGCCAAACATTTGTAGAATTGTAGCAACAGTAAGAAGTCAGCCAGTAACTAACGTAATTAGATGATCCCTTTAAATAGCCCTGCTTGGGGGATGGAATCCTTCCTGTAGATGAATAATTGTTCAGTTGTACGAGGCTCTGGGAGAGCATCAGCTGCATTATTACATTTCAAAATGGCACCACTGACATCAAATCAACATTATATAATTCACTTCAGAACTGTGTGTTTTCTGTAGACAATATTCTGGAATTCCTGGGGCACTTAGTGCTCTAAAAACAGATGCCAACAAGCCTAATTTCTTGTCTGCCCTCTTTTTGAGGAAGGGAGAATTCCAAGACTCACTACCCCCAGAGAAACAAATCCCCTTCATTTTTGTCTTTAATGGATGATCTCTTATTTTCAAAGAATGACACCACCCCCCCCCCCACCCCGCCCCCCCCCACCCCACAAAGTTCTGGATTCTCCCACAAGAGAGAACACTGCCTCCACATTCACTCATCAAAACCCCTCAGGATCTTATAGGTTCCAATCAAATTGTCACTTATTTTTCTGAACTCTAACAAATACGAGCTTAACTTGTCCAATCTTTCCACATAAAACAACTCACCCACTCCTGATAATAGTTTAGTAAACCTTCTCTGAACTGCTTCTAATGCATTTACATCTTTCCTTAAAAAAGGTGATCAATCTTGTATACAGTACTCCAGATGTGGTTTCATCAGTATCTTGTACAATGAAGCATAACCTCTCTACTTTTAAAAACCTTGTGTTTATAAAGAGCAGGTACAGCACGTGCAGGAACACTTCTCATTCTGACTCAAGCTTTCTTTCAGAGGATAATGAGTTTTAATTTATATCCAGGTTTCTTCTCCTCTTCCCCAAAGGATTGGAGGACACACAGCTCTAATACCCAAACCCTAGTGGCAGAGGATCATTACAATTATTTTGTAATACTATAGTTTACTCTACAATAGGGTTCTTCAATTTAATTAACCTTGATACGGAATGAGGACAGAACACTTAAATGTCCAAGATGTGCAGTTTCCAAGTGTCTTCCTCTGTGCTTGCCATCACATCAAGTATTAAGCAGGTTCTTACCTAATCCAGATGTATAAATAGCTTTCACAGATTTCTTCATTTTTTGTAACACTCCACGATCCACATCCAATGCCTAAAAATAAAAAAGAAAACATACATTGAACAGAGGGGAGTACGGTAGGATGAGAGAAGTATTGGTGAATGTGGACTGGGGGACCGCGTTGGAAGGTAGGTCTGCTGAGGAGCAGTGGAGGATCTTTAAGGAGATCTTTCTTGGTGCTCAGCAGAAATTTATTCCGATGGTCAAAAAGGGCCGTAGGAGGAGAGGTAATAAGCCGTGGATAACGAAGGAGGTGAAGGAAAGTGTTAAATTAAAAGCGGAGGCGTTTAGAGTAGCTAAGAGTAGTGGGCGAGAAGAGGATTGGGAGAGGTTTAAATGTCAACAAAGATTGACAAAGAAGTTGATAAAGAAGGGTAGGAGAAACTATGAAGCAGGGCTAGTGCTCAATATAAAAAAGGATAGCAAGAGTTTTTATAATTATATAAAAAGGAAGAGGCTGGCTAGGGTGAACGTTGGACCCTTAGAGGATGAGAAGAGGGACTTAGTGGTAGGGGATGGGGATATGGCTGAGGTCTTGAATAACTTTTTTGTTTCGGTCTTCATAAGAACATAAGAAATAGGAGCAGGAGTAGGCCATCTAGCCCTTCGAGCCTGCCCCGCCATTCAATAAGATCATGGCTGATCTGTCGTGGCTCAGTTCCACTTTCCCGCCCTCTCCCCATAACCCTTAATCCCTTCTCTTATCAAAAACCCATCAACCCGCTTCTTAAAAATATTTAGCGAGGCAGCCTCCACCACTTCAACGGGCAGAGAATTCCAGAGATTCACCACCCTTTGAGTGAAGAAGTTCCTCCTCAACTCCGTTCTAAACCGCCTCCCCTTTATCTTGAGGCTGTGCCCCCTAGTCCTACTGTCTTTTTTGAGCGGGAAGAGTCTCTCCACCTCTATCCTATCCATCCCATTCATCATCTTATACGTCTCAATGAGATCTCCCCTCATTCTTCTAAACTCTAACGAGTACAAGCCTAGTTTATTCAGCCTCTCCTCATAGCTCAATCCCCTCAACTCCGGTATCAGCCTAGTAAACCTCCTCTGCACTCCCTCCAGGGCCAAAATATCCTTGCGCAGGTGCGGCGCCCAAAACTGCACACAGTACTCCAGCTGCGGCCTCACCAATGCCCTATACAGCTGCAGCAAGACCTCCCTACTTTTATATTCAATCCCCCTCGCTATGAAGGCCAGCATCCCATTCGCCTTCCTGACCACCTGCTGCACCTGCAAGCTGGGTTTTCGTCGTGAATAATTTGCCGGACGTTAGAGATGGAAAGGTGGTAGGACTGGAGGGTCTCAATGACATTACTGTTACTAGAGAGGTGGTGCTCGACAGACTGGAGGGGCTGATTGGGGACAAGTCCCCAGGACCGGATGGAATGCATCCGAGGGTTCTGAAAGAAATGGCGGAAGTGATAGCGGATGCCTTGGTGGTTATTTTCCAGACGTCGCTGGATTCCGGGGAAGTGCCGGAAGATTGGAAAACGGCTAATGTTATGCCGTTGTTTAAGAAGGGTGCCAGGCAAAAGGCAGGGAATTATAGGCCGGTTAGTTTAACGTCTGTTGTAGGTAAAATGTTAGAATCCGTCATCAAGGAGGAAATAGCGAGGCATCTTGAGGGGAATTGCTTGATAGAGCAGACGCAGCACGGTTTCGTTAAAGGAAAGTCGTGTCTGACAAATTTACTGGAGTTCTATGAGGATGTGTCTAGGGCGGTGGATAGAGGAGAGCCGGTGGATGTGGTCTTTCTTGATTTTCGGAAGGCGTTTGACAAGGTACCTCACAAGAGGTTATTGCAGAAGGTCAGGGGACATGGAGTTGGGGGTAGGGTGTTAGCATGGATAGAGGATTGGTTGTCAAATAGGAGGCAGAGAGTGGGGGTTAATGGGTGCTATTCGGATTGGCGGTTGGTGACTAGTGGAGTGCCCCAGGGGTCGGTGCTGGGGCCTCAGCTATTTACCATTTATATAGATGATCTGGAGGAGGGAACCGAGTGTATGGTGTCGAAATTTGCTGATGACACCAAGATTGGTGGAACGGCAAATTGTGCGGAGGGTGTGGAGAGTCTACAGAAGGATCTAGATAGGCTGGGCGAATGGGCCAGGAAATGGCAAATGGAATTTAATGTTGGCAAGTGCGAGGTGGTCCACTTTGGTAGGAATAATGGTAGGAAGGACTATTACTTATGTGGCGAAAAACTGCAGCAGGTGACGGTGCAGAGGGACCTCAGGGTCCTTGTGCATGAGTCGCAAAAACCCAGCTTGCAGGTGCAGCAGGTGGTCAGGAAGGCAAATGGGATGCTGGCCTTCATAGCAAGGGGGATTGAATATAAAAGTAGGGAGGTCTTGCTGCGGCTGTATAGGGCATTGGTGAGGCCGCAGCTGGAGTACTGTGTGCAGTTTTGGGCACCATACTTACACAAGGATATTTTGGCCTTGGAGGGAGTGCAGAGGAGGTTTACTAGGTTGATGCCGGAGTTGAGGGGGTTGAGCTATGAGGAGAGGCTGAATAAACTAGGCTTGTACTCGTTAGAGTTTAGAAGAATGAGGGGAGATCTCATTGAGACGTATAAGATGATGAATGGGATGGATAGGATAGAGGTGGAGAGACTCTTCCCGCTCAGAAAGGACAGTAGGACAGTAGGGGGCACAGCCTCAAGATAAAGTGGGGGGCGGTTTAGAATGGAGTTGAGGAAGAATTTCTTCACTCAAAGGGTGGTGAATCTCTGGAATTCTCTGCCCGTTGAAGTGGTGGAGGCTACCTCGCTAAATATTTTTAAGAAGCGGGTTGATGGATTTTTGATAAGAGAGGGGATTAAGGGCTATGGGGAGAGGGCGGGAATATGGAACTGAGCCACGACAGATCAGCCATGATCTTACTGAATGGCGGGGCAGGCTCGAAGGGCTAGATGGCCTACTCCTGCTCCTATTTCTTATGTTCTTATAAGAGAGAACGCAAACTAACAGGAAAAGACAATTCAAAAATGTAAACCAGTAACTAGGGCAATTATCACCAGTTGGGGCTCTTTTGTCATTTAATATATCCCGCCTTCAGCCCCAAAACAGAAATTGCTTTCTGCTCTTTTTACAATTTTCTATTTCAACTACTTAAAAATTACATTTCTAACTTTTCTCAATTCTGGTACAGGGTTGTTGGCCTGAAATTTTAGCTTCTTTTCTTTTCACAGTTGCTACCTGACCTGAGTATTTATAGCTTTTTCTGTGTTTATTTCAATATTCACAGTATTTTGCTTTTGTCCCAACAGGTTCACTTACTTTGATCACAAAATTATACATGCATGCAATTATCAGAAATAGGAGTGGGATACTTGAGCCTGCTTTGCCATTCAATAAGATCATGGCTGATCCCATCTATCTCCAATAACATTTTATCCACTTGTTCATCAAGAATCTATCTAGCTTTGTCATAAAAATATATTTAAAAGGCTCTGCTGCCACTGCTTTTTAAGGAAAGGAGAATTCTGAAGACTCCATACCCTTAGAAAAAAATTCTCCTCACCTTTGTCTTAAATGAATGACCTCTTGTTTTTGAGCTGTGAACTCTAGTTCTAGATTTTCCCACAAGATGAAACATCACGACCACATCTACCTGTCAAGAACCCGAGGATCTGACAGGTTTAAATCAAATTGTCTCTTACTCTTTTCAAACTCTAACTAATACAAGCCCAACTTGTCACATCTTTCCTCATACGACAATCCACTCCTGTTAATAGTTTAGTAAACCTCCAAACTACTTCTGATGTATTTATGTCCTTCCTTCAATAAGTTGACATGTACTGTACACAGTACTCCAAATGTGGTTTCAGCAGTGCCCTGTACAACTGAAGCATAATCTCCCTACTTTTATAAAAACTTTGCCACATATAATGCCAATCCTGTTGAGTTTATCCACGCAGGAGAGAGTAGGGGAAGGTGTGGCACCCGTGCAGGCTGTGGAGGTGGGGTACATGAGGATGCATCCACAAGGAGACATGTGCCTGGACAGGGGAGGGGGACACGTGCATGCACATGCCCATGGGGAATACTAGACTTAGCTGGACATACACGCACATTTAAGTTACCCAGTTGCCATCGAGAGATTTAGACACGTCTTCAGAACATTAGTCCAGGTCTTTGGATTACGAGCCTGTAAGTTAACTGGTATCGTTCCCTAAAGAACTTGATCCTAGATTAATGTTCCCGATTTATAATCGGTCTTTGACATGGTGACTTATGGTGACACTTGATTGAAAAACTGTTGTTCGTTTCATTGAATAACTCTGTACATTGATTGTGTTATTCAAACTTGGGATACCCTTCTACAACTATTTTATTTATTAATTGTTTGTATTTTCATTGTTCAAATTTAATTGTGATCATTTTAGTTTGTAGTTAATAAATAATTGTCAGTGCATGACTTAATTATCCGGCTCTTTGATGATGCAGCAAAAAAGGATGAATTAAAGCTACTCAAAATCTGGGGGTATTCTAAATGAGGGTTAAGGTGAATGTGTATCCAATCTGAACTGGGTGAAAGCAAGTTTGACAAACCAAACTTAGATATCTTGTGCTTCTATACATAGGTTGGACAGGAAACCTCAGACAATTCCTTAGGGAAAAAAGTGAATTAAGAATTTGTCAGACTTCTTGACATCAACTTGTCTAGATTTGAACTCCAACTTCCTTACAATTAGGCATGAGACTTTTTTTTTTACAAAAAGATTATCTGTATCAAAATTAGCAGCACTCTTCTTGTAAACAATCAGGGTTTGATTTACCCAGGTTACATTTGAGCACCAGATTTTAAATCACACACCTTTGCCCTACAATCTTCCAAGAATTCTGGCACATTCCAACTTTAGCCTCATACATCCTATACAATGAATTGCATCAGCGACCAGTCTAGTTAATCTGGAAAATAAATGCTTTGGAATCTGGTTATTTGCTTCTATTCTGTAACACATTTTACCTAAAAAGTGAAAGCATTTCCTTAAAAACATTGCAGAGAAAGGAAAAATTGAGATTGATATCATAACTCTCTGCTACTCTTAACCTTTCAGGACTTTACCTCCATGGCACGGTTACTGCACCTGTGATTCTCAACTTCCCTTGCCCTTTCCTACACCAAGTTTTATATATTTGTCAGTTTCCCAGCATTCACATAAAATCTGAAAATCCTTTGTCCGCTCTTCTTCCACTTTTCTGTATTAAGAAGTGAGTTGCCATAGTGATAAAATACTTAAAATCTACTATTTGTACAAGTTCTTGGAGATGGCATAACTGCATAAAAAAACTTTCAATACCAACACAGAGTATTATTTGCCTCCAGATTTGCAGTCGAGGTTAACTGCAATATTGCCATGCACTAGCTCTGCCCTTGTGTCAGTCACCAAACATCAAATACAATTAAAGAGCAAAAGAAGAAAATTGTACTTGATGCTCTGTTAACTCCCAAAATAGACAGTAAGTATATACATTAGTTATACTTCTAAAAGTATGTAAATAACCTTATGTAAAAACACATACTTAGCTACAAGTATAACCAGATGTGCAAAACATTTTCAAGCCAAAAGACTGATGTTACGAAGGGTCAATGAACAAGGGGAAAATAACACATGCCAGCATCACAATATTGGAAATTTGGTTTTAAAAGGTATTGTATCTGAAAAGATAATTGAAGCAAACTGGTTTCCATTACAAATGTCAAATAAAATTGAAACCACCAGTTAGAATTAATACCCAAATCATCATATTATCTCCAACACATGTAAAACTAATCTTAGTTGATATGCATGCATGGGTCTGGCTTTATGCAAACATTTTGATGCTTCTGGTTATGCTAGTTATCTTCCAAAAAAATGTATGTAAGATTCATGGCTGATTAAAATCACCACACTAAGCTTATGCATGGAAATTTAACCAACAAGCAAACTCTGATGGAATTCAGCTATTTTGTCTCTACTTGGCCTTGTGAAACAGCATCTCAAATCTGAATTACTGATATGGAAGAGACCTAATTAGTTCCAGTTCTAACAATGTGCTTCCACTGCCTGCAGTTGAGTTCAATCAGCATCACATGCATAAGCATATTCCTTAAAGTAAACCTAAACTACCATCTTGGCCAACGCAGTGAAGGGAGCGTGGCGAGGATGGTCATGTTCTGGAGGCAAGCCAGCCTGAGTTATATTCAGTACTCTCAAATCTGTGCATAATCGGTGAGGATTACCCCAAAATCAAGTAGAAGCCAAGAAAGCAGCAGATGCAAATGTCAAAGTCAACAAGCCAAAACAGTAAAGTGACCCGAGCAGTTTCCATAGATCTAAGGTTCTGAATATGAGAATTCTTTGTTTGATCCATCCTGAAAGATGGGACTGCGAGTCCATTTGAAGACCATGTCTGCAAAACCGACCAGATGTTAATTATAAACCTCATTTACAAAAAGAAACTACTTGTACTACAATTTGAATTCTTCCCTTTCTACTCAAATTTCAATCATCCTCAACTCGCAGAAGATTTCATGCATAGTTTTAGTTGCAGGACATCTTAAGAAGTCAAGGTTAAGCAGTACTTAATGTCTTGTAACAAACATAAATGAGGTATGGTTAGTAGATGGTTCCTCACTTTATCCATCTTTAATACCAAATTTCTCCAGAAGCTAAATGCATATGACCCAAGAACCTCAAGCAATTTGAAATTTTTCATTCAGCATTTCATGAAATTTTCTATTTATTCTTCCTACCTGTGTGAGTTTTTTTTATCCTTCCCATTATTTTGTGTTTTCTTAAAATAATGTTGTTCATCTGCAATAGCTTACAGTTCTGATAAAAGGTTCATGACTAAAATATAAACTTGTCTGCTCTCTGCATACAAGTTGCGTGGTTGGCTGAGTGCTTCCCAGCATTTTGTTTTCTTTCTGATTTTTAGCATCTGTGATATTTTGTTTTATTGGCACAAGTGTTGAATTTTTCAGTAAATATAACAGTAACACTAAGTGCTTATCCATCTTTATGGAAATTGGACAGCAACTTTCAGTGACAACACATTTACAGGTAAATGTGAAAAATCAGGAAATTGCCGGAGATACAAACTATGCTCCTTTAAAAGTTGTGCAGGAAGAATACCTTGTGAGGGGACTCACCAATCAAATACATTGACCATTAAAAGCTGCAGAATTTATCTGATAGACACAGGCTAAGCTTTTTAGAAAAAAATTAGGACTTGCCCATTCTTGTGCTCGTAGTCTTTAATGATAAGTCTCAATTACTGCCCAAATCCTCTGTCACTGAATATTAACTTTTAGCAGAATGGAGTACCATTCCATCAGATTTTAAATACTGCTTTTTTTTTTAAACTTTAAAAATGTAAATCATTCATTATTGTGCCAACGCCCAAAGTCTATAACTAGAACAACCCATTTTGCCACTGACTGGCAAATCATGCTTTGATTCAGGCCCCTGAGGCACTTAATCCATTGGCAACTGTAAAGACTCAACTACTTTTAATGCAGTGATTGAAGCTTTTGATTCATCTGGAAGTAAAGCCATTTTATTTAAAGCTTGTTGCTTGAGGATAAAGTTGCTTGGAGGTGAAGCAAATGGACAGAAGCAAAAAAGTTTCAATGAATGGTCTGTCTCAAAACTAAAAATGCAGATCAACAAAATTTTCTTAAAAACTGGTTAAATGCAGACTATTATTTTCCAACAACCCAAAGGAAGGACTGATGCTAAGAATCAAGCACATTTTAAGAAAGAACTGACACAACTGAATGAGAAGAAAATATTATAGCTTACAGTGGAAAATTAATTGCTGCTTAGATACACTGTAGGATTTTGATAACATACTAAAGCTGTGATGCCATGCAATTCTGCTCATTGGTCCAAATAGAAGGACAGCAGCCTCTCTTGTTTCCCTAGGCGATTCAAGTTTGGCTCAGCTCAGCCTACAGTTGTGGAGTGAGCTTGCGAACTATGATCCCTTTAACTATGGTTTTATGTCAGTGTTTGGACATTTAAAATTCAAGTGCATATAGGGTACAGAAATTTTAACATTTGTAACAAGGACCAAGCATCAGGATTCCCTTGATGACAGGCTTTGCAGGCTTTTGAATTTTGACCTCAGTTTAATGAAGACACCTGGCTATCAGGAACCTATCAAATTTGAATCTGCTGTTGTTATCATACCAACCCTGGTGTAGAAAAATTGATCGGTCATCACTGTTAAAAAGAGGAACTCAAATGCCTGCCTGCAGTTCAACTGAAGGACTGCCACCTTTCAACACAGAGGGGGAAGACCAGCTCTCTGTCAGCTAAAAAGTATCTTGAGAACTCTCCATCTATCTAACAAAAGGATACCAAATTAGAAAGAGCTTACAGACAGCAGAATAACCAGAAGAACACGATGGGTTTTTCCAAAGCCACAAAACCTGTTTGTATTTTTTTTCTGAGTGACTAAATTCTGTTATTTCCTTTGGTAGCGAATGGACCTTGTATTTATTTGATACAGCGTTCCAGTAGTATCTTACTTGTTTAAAGTTCCCGGTTGGTTAAATAAATAACTTATTAATTATTCAGGTGTCAGGTATTTCTGTTAATGAACCTCTAAACATTAATGAAGAACAGTTAACACCTTCCCAAACACTTAACAGATTACGAAGCAAGGTAGTCAGTCCTCTTTGAGGGATTCAGCGTGGCTTCTCAAAGGCAGATCAACCTCTGCACTGTAACACTACAGTCACGTAGGAGATAATCACATTCTCCCATTTCAATCATGAATTAAAAAACAGAATATCTGCCAATTCTCCATTTCATGTACATTCAAAGTGCAACACAGACATCATTGATTCTGTTAAAAGGTAATATAAGTATCAGTGCTTCATTTAGTTTAATTATATTCAGAACATAAATTATGACAGCCACCAACACATTGCAAGCATTTTTACCAAAGCCTTGGAGGGAGTTTAAAAACTGAATGAGCAAACAAAATTGAACAAGCAAAACAGTTCCCTTGCATATTTCCTGCCATTTCCTACAGAGTTCTGACAAAGTCATCCTGACTCAAAGCATTAACTTTGTTCTTCCAGAGATGCTGTCAGATATGCTGAGAATTTCCAGCGTTTTCTGTTTTTCATAGAATCCCTACAGTGCAGAAGGAAACCATTCAGCCCATTATGTCTGCACCGAACACATAATCACATCCAGGCCCTACTCCCGTAACGCAGCACATTTACCCTGCTAATCCCCTGACATTAGGGTCAATTTATCATGGCCAATCAAGCTAACCTACACATCTTGGGAGGAAACTGGAGCACCCAAAGGAAACCCACTCAAACACTGGGAGAATGCGCAAACTCCACACAGAGTGACCCGAGGCTGGAATTGAACCCGGGTCCCCGGCGTACGAGACAGCAGTGATAACCACTGTGCCACCCTCTAAAGCCCTTCTGTCTCTAAACATTTCTCCTGGGCGGCAAAAAGAACATATGGGCCAGAATTTTCTGGCCGTTCATACCCACCCTGTTACAACGGCAGAAACTAGAAGCATGAGTAGACCATTCAGCCTTTCAAACCTTCTCCTCCATACATTTTGTTTATGGCTGATCATCGAATTCGATATCCTGATCGCCCTCCTCCCACCCACCCCATATCTCTTTAGCCCCAAGAGCTATATTTAATGTCTTCTTGAAATCAGAGAATGTTTTGGCCTCAATTACTTCCCATGATAGTGAATTCCACACATTCACCACAATGCGAGATATGGCCTCACCAACACCCTATACAATTACAATAAAACATCTCTATTCCTATATTCAAGTCCTCAACTTAAGGCAGCCAACAAACCACTTGCCTTCTTTACTGCCTGCTGTGCCTGCATGCTTACTTTCAGCAACTGATGCATGAGGACCCCAAGGTCTCACGGAGTGCCTATCTCTCCCAATTTACATCCATTGAAGTAATAATTTGTCTTCCATTTTTGCTACCAAAGTGGACAATGTCACATTTATCCATATTATAATGTAATTGCCACACATATGCCCACACAGCCTGTCCAAATCACGCTGAAGCACCTCTGCAACCTCCTCACAACTCACCCTCCCACCCAATTTTATATAATCTGCAAATATAAAGATAACACATTAGTTCTCTCTTCCAAATCATTCATATATGTGAACAGTTGGGGTCCTAACCCCACGAGTCACTGACTGACAGTCAGAAAAAGACCCATTTATGCCAACTCTTTGCTTCCTACCTGCTAACCAGCTTTCTACCCATCTGAAGACATTACGTGGAATCCTATGTGTTTAGCTTTACATAGTAGTCTGATATGTGAGACCTTGTTGAAAACTTTCTGAACGTCTAAATGAACCACATCCACAACTTCTCCTTGGTTAACTCTACTAGTTATGTCCTCAAAAAATTCCAATAGATTCATCAAGCATGATTTCCCTTTAGTGAAGCCATGCTGACTGTCTGATTATCTACTGCATTCCGAATGCTGAGTTATGAAATCCTTGACAATGGATCTAGCAATTTCCCCAGTACTAACGTTGGGCTCATTGGTGTACAGTTCCCAATTTTTTCTCTATCTCCCTTTTTGAATAGTGGGCTTACATTAGCTACCCTCCAACCTGTAAGAACCAGTGCAGAGTCCAGAGAATTTTGGAAAATAACTACCAATGGATCTACTATTTCCAGGGCCACTTCCTTAAGTACTCTGGGATGAAGATTATCAGGACTTGGAGATTTATCCACCTTCAAATCTCATCAATTTCCCCAAAACCATTTAGCTACTAATGCTGATTTCCTTCAGCTCCTCACTAAAACTTGTTTCGCTCAGAACTTCTGGTACATTGCTTCAATCTTCACAGAGGAAGACATGAAGAGTACAAATTTAATTCCACAGCCATTTGTTTATTCCCTGTTATGAATTCTCCCATTTCTGACAGTAAGGGGCCTATATTCATTTTTGTCAATCTCTTTCTCTTTTCATACTAAAAGAAACTTTTAGTCAGTTTTTATGTTCCCCGCTAGCTTACTTTCATACTCTTATTTTTCCCTTTTTCATCAAGCCCTTCGTTCTCCTTTGCTGAATTTTAATCTGCTCTCAATCCTCAGGCCTGTTGCTTTATCTTGCCAATTTGTATTCCTTGAATCTGATATTATCTCTAAATTTCTTTGTTGGCCACAACTCCTTTACCATTTCTGCGTTAAAGAGGAATAAACTACTTCTGGAGTTCACCTATTTGTTCCTTAAATGCCTGCCATTGCCTGTCCGTCGTCTTCCCTTTCAGCAACGTTTCCCAGTCCATAATGGCCAATTCATGCCTCATGCCATCACAGTTACCTTCATTGAGATTCAGGAACCTGGTCTCAGAATCAATTACATCACTATCCACCTTGACAAAGAATTTTACCATATTATGTCTGCGTGGGTTGCCTGCAGGTGCTTTGGTTTCCCCCCACAGTCCAAGATATGCAGGTTAGGTTGATTGGCCTTGCTAAATTTTCGTTTAGAATCAAGGGGTAAATATAGAGTAATAGGGATAGGGCTGGGTGAGATTGATGTCGGTGTAGGCTCAATGAGCTGAATGGCCTCCTTCTGCACTGTAGTGATTCTATTCAAGATAATAAGTTAATTGCCTGAATGTCTACTTAACCAAATAGACCAATATCTTTTGTCTCTAATATGTTTTCTTTAAAACAAGAACCTATAGAAATATGAACAAGGCAGAGAAAAATGCAACTTTTAATGAAATGAACTTCAGTTTTATTTCCAGATCATTCCTATTTACATATTAGATGGCTCAATTTCAATCCCAGACCCTTTTAATGAGAAAACACAGTATTCTCTACACATGGAATATTAGATATCTGTTACTCTTAAATGAAAGGTTTGTGTTTAATTATATGCAAATACTTCATTCAAATTCATAATCCAATTGAAGAACAAACACATGAATTTGTTGCTACTAAGTTATTCTACATTACTTCCTTTCTTGTAACTATCATTATTGCATGCACTGTTATTCCCACTGCACAATTTCAATGGTGACAATTGAAAGATCTTCATTCAGTTCTCCAAATAGGTGGCACAACAGCTAAAATATGTGTTTGTATATTACTGAATAGCAGGAGAAAACCTACATAGTATATTTCTCTCATATTCAGGATCCCTCTCATATTTTTGTTGCCTTCCATCATTCCTGTTCCCTGCTCCTGATAGTAAATAACCGTTCGTGCTACATTCTCCATGTCAACAGCTCCACTGGGTCCACTTGCCAGCCAATCGGCACCTCTTTTTGCACGCAGTGTAATGTGTTGTTCCCCCTTATGGTTGAAAAATTCTTGCTAGTTATCCTAATGAGTGTAGCATGCAAAGCTTTGATAGCATGTCTCTTTTTTCAGCAATATTCCTATTTCGTTTCATTTAAATGTGAAACCTGGGGCCCCATTTTATGTAACTCCGTGTTTCTTTGGTTACCTCAGCAAAGACTCAACCACTTTACTCTATTCCACTCCCAACAGCATCGGCCTGTTGATTTATTTTCAGCTGCTCTCACATCAGCATCCATTTACTTACCTTGCAATGTCTCTCCACTTTATTACCATCCCAACTCTGCCTCATTCCACTCCCCTTCGCCACAAACTGTTTCCACTCACTCCCTAAAATTGCATTCTTGTAGGAAGGATTACACCAAGATGAGAAATTAGTATTACTGCTTTCAAAAGTTAGAGTGCTTCTAATACAATAGCAAATATACAAACACTTCTTAAAAACTAATTCTTTAAAAGTGTGCTGCTTTGCTCACCCACAAGCAGGTTATTATTTATTGAAGAGAAAAGTGCAGTTGCAGAGCTTAATCTGGCAATAAGAACATACAGGAAATACACAAGAATATAATAAGCAGGAGTGGACCATATGGCTCCTTGAGCTTGCTCCACCTTTCAATAAAACAACGGTCAATCTCCTGCCTGCAGTTCAATTCCCCCACCTGCTCTCCAGATCACTTGACTCTGGGTCATCAAACCTTCCTTTCCAGCCTTAAATATATTTACATGGAACATTCACAATCTTTAAAATAGACACTTGTAAAGATTCACAACTTTCTAACGGAAAAAATTTCTCATCACAACCCCTTATCCTGACAATCTGCTACTGTATTCTAGATTCTCCAGTCAGGGGAAAACTACCCCTCAATCTCTACCCTGTCAGGCCCATGTAGAGTCTTGTACATTGAAACAAACTATCATTCTTCTAAAAGCCAGAGAATATAGGTTCAATTCATTCAGCCTCTAACAATAGGATAACACTCATCTCAGGAACCAACGTAATTAATCTTTGCTTTACCACCTTCATGACAAGTGTATCCTTCCTTAAATATGAAAATCAAAATGGCACGCAATGCAGAAGAAGTGGGCTCACCAAAGACCTTAAAGTTTTCACATATTCATTATTCATGTATAAAATCAAAAACTGCAGATACTCGAAAAATGTTCTTAAGGACATTGTTTCTTTCTCCACAGATGCTTCCAGACCTGCTGAGTTTATTCAGCATTTTCTATTCTTATTTCAATATTCATGTATTCAATCCCCTGGCCATAAAGAGCATGTCACTGATCTTCCTAGTTATTTGCCCTAATGTTGTGTTCCTTGTTCTCCCATCTAGCTATATCACAGTGATCTTAGGATTCACTATTCTCTGTCTCTTTGCCCAAATAATTAATATAGATTGTAAATAGCTGAACTCCAGCAGTAGGAAAACACAATTTCAGAATAAGAGGTCTCAAAACAAGGAGGGATTTCTTCACTCAGATTTTCATTTGGCATTCTCTACCCTACAGAAATGGTGGAGCCTGGATCATTAAATGTATCCAAGATGGAGGTAGATTTTTGATTTACAAAGGAATTGAGGGTCATGGGGCAGGGGAAAGTGGAGTTGAGGCCATAATCAGATCAACCATGATTTTAATGGTGCGGGTTCAAAAAGTCAAATGGTCTACTGAACTTATTTCTTTGTTCTTGCGTTCCAATCCTTACAGTTGTAGCCTGCCAATTTGAAAATGTCCCATTTAAACTTCCCTAATAATTTTATGATCCTTACACACTGCTTCCTTTCCATTAAGCAATCTACCATCTATGCCAATATATTACCCAATTCCATGAGCCCTTCCCTTGCACATGTTTTGTGGCAGCTAATTAAATGCTTTTTGTAAATCCAAGTATACTCCATCTACTGGCTCCTAATTTACCTAGCCAGTTAACTTGCTCAGAATAAATGTCAAACGTTATTTCCCTTTTGGAAAAACACGGTGAATCTATTTATTCATATTACAATTTTCTCAGTCATTTAGATTTCCTTAACAATAGATCCCAACATTTTCACACCAACTGATGACAGGCCACCTGGCCTGTAGGCTCTTATTTTCTCTCTCCTTCCTTTTGTGAATAGCACTTTTACATTTGCTTTCTTTCAATCCACAGGCATCATTCTAAAAATCACGGGAAAAAATGGAAAAATAATCATTGGATCCAATATCCCAGCAGTTGCTTCTTTTAGAGCCCATGGAAACAGATCATCAGGGCCTGAAAATTTGATAGCTTCAAATCCATATATTTCTCCAATGCTTTTTCTGTACTGAGATTAATAAAATTACATTCTCACTATTATTAAACCATGACAGAGGAGGACATAGGTGGAAGCAGTAACATGGGCAGTTGTTAAAGGAATAAAGCAGAAACATCACTTGGAATCATAGGGGAAACTGGAAGGGTTGTGCCGTACTTAGAAACTTAGAACATCGATGTTGTGCCGAGCTATGTCCGAACCCAAGATCAAGCTATCCCACTCCCTATCAATCTGGTGTGTTCTACGTGTCTATCCAATAACCACCTGAAAGTTCCTAAAGTGTCCAACTCCACTATCACAGTAGGCAGTGCATTCCATACCCCAACCACTCGCTAAGTAAAGAGCCTACCCGGACATCCCTCCTATATCTCCCACCATGAACCTTATAGTTATGCCCCCTAGTAACAGCTATATCGACCCGAGGAAATAGTCTCTGAACATCCACTATCTATCCCCTTCATCATCTTACAAACTTCTATTAAGTCACCTCTCATCCTCCTCCGCTCTAAAGAGAAAAGCCCTAGCTCCCTCAACCTTTACTCATAAGACCTACCCTCCTCCAAACCAGGCAGCATCCTGGTAAATCTCCTCTGCTTCCACATCTTTATGGTGAGGTGACCAAAACGGCACACAATATTCCAAATGTGATCTCACCAAGGTTCTGTATAGTTGCAGCATTACCCCATGACTCAAACTCAAAGCCCCTGTTAATAAATGCTAACACACTATAAGCCTTCTTCATGGCTCTATCCTTTTGAGTGACAACCTTCAGAGATCTTTGGATATGAACCCCAAAGATCTCTCTGTTCCTCCACATTCCTCAGAAACCTGCTGTTGACCCTGTAATCGTATTCAAGTTTGTCCTACCAAAATGAATCACCTCGCATTTATCAGGGTTAACCTCCATCTCCCACTTTTCGGCCCAGCTCTGCATCCTATCAATGTCTCTTTGCAGCTTACAAGAGCCCTCCACCTCATCCATTACTCCACCAATCTTGGTGTCATCAGCAAATTTGCTAACCCACCCTTCAGCCCCCTCTTCCAAGTCATTGATAAAAAAAATCAGAGGACCCAGCACTGATCCCTGTGGTACACCACTGGTAACTGGCTTCCAGTCTGAAAATTTTCCCTCCACCACCACCCTTTGTCTTCTATGAGACAGCTAGTTACTCATCCAATCAGCCAAATTGGTAATAAGCCGTGGGTAACGAAGGAGGTGAAGGAAAGTGTTAAATTAAAAGCGGAGGCGTTTAGAGTAGTTAAGAGTAGTGGGCGAGAAGAGGATTGGGAGAGGTTTAAATGTCAACAAAGATTGACAAAGAAGTTGATAAAGAAGGGTAGGAGAAACTATGAAGCTGGGCTAGCGCTTAATATAAAAAAGGATAGTAAGAGTTTTTATAAATATATAAAAAGGAAAAGGCTGGCTAGGGTGAACGTTGGTCCCTTAGAGGATGAGAAGGGGGACTTAGTGGTAGGGGATGGGGAAATGGCTGAGGTCTTGAATAATTTTTTTGTTTCGGTCTTCATGGAGGACGTCGTGAATAATTTGCCGGACGTTAGAGATGGAAAGGTGGTAGGACTGGAGGGTCTCGATGACGTTACTGTTACTAGAGAGGTGGTGCTCGGCATACTGGAGGGGCTGATTGTGGACAAGTCCCCAGGACCGGATGGAATGCATCCGAGGGTCCTGAAAGAAATGGCGGAGGTGATAGTGGATGCCTTGGTGGTTATTTTCCAGACGTCGCTGGATTCCGGGGAAGTGCCGGAAGATTGGAAAACGGCTGATGTTACGCCGTTGTTTAAGAAGGGTGCCAGGCAAAAGGCAGGGAATTATAGGCCGGTTAGTTTAACGTCTGTTGTAGGTAAAATGTTAGAATCCGTCATCAAGGAGGAAATAGCGAGGCATCTTGAGGGGAACTGCTTGATAGAGCAGACGCAGCACGGTTTCGTTAAAGGGAAGTCGTGTCTGACAAATTTATTGGAGTTCTATGAGGATGTGTCTAGGGCGGTGGATAGAGGAGAGCCGGTGGATGTGGTCTTTCTTGATTTTCAGAAGGCGTTTGACAAGGTACCTCACAAGAGGTTATTGCAGAAGGTCAGGGGGCATGGAGTTGGGGGTAGGGTGTTAGTGTGGATAGACGACTGGTTGTCAAATAGGAGGCAGAGAGTGGGGGTCAATGGGTGCTATTTGGATTGGCGGATGGTGACTAGTGGAGTGCCCCAGGGGTCAGTGCTGGGGCCTCAGCTATTTACCATTTATATAGATGATCTGGAGGAGGGAACCGAGTGTAGGGTGTCGAAATTTGCTGATGACACCAAAATTGGTGGAAAGGCAAATTGTGCGGAGGGTGTGGAGAGTCTGCAGAAGGATCTAGATAGGCTGGGCAAATGGGCCAGGAAATGGCAAATGGAATTTAACGTTGGCAAGTGCGAGGTGGTCCACTTTGGTAGGAATAATGGTAGGAAGGATTATTACTTACGTGGAGAAAAACTGCAGCAGGCGACGGTGCAGAGGGACCTCGGGGTCCTTGTGCATGAGTCGCAAAAACCCAGCTTGCAGGAGCAGTAGGTGGTCAGGAAGGCAAATGGGATGCTGGCCTTCATCGCAAGGGGGATTGAATATAAAAGTAGGGAAGTCTTGCTGCGGCTGTATAGGGCATTGGTGAGGCCACAGCTGGAGTACTGTGTGCAGTTTTGGGCGCCGTACTTACGCAAGGATATTTTGGCCTTGGAGGGAGTGCAGAGGAGGTTTACTAGGCTGATGCCGGAGTTGAGGGGGTTGAGCTATGAGGAGAGGCTGAATAAATTAGGCTTATACTCGTTAGAGTTTAGAAGAATGAGGGGAGATCTCATTGAGATGTATAAGATGATGAATGGGATGGATAGGATAGAGGTGGAGAGACTCTTCCTGCTCAGAAAGGATAGTAGGACTAGGGGGCACAGCCTCAAGATAAGGGGTGGCGGTTTAGAACGGAGTTGAGGAGGAACTTCTTCACTTAAAGGGTGGTGAATCTCTGGAATTCTCTGCCCGTTGAAGTGGTGGAGGCTACCTCGCTAAATATTTTTAAGACGCGGGTTGATGGGTTTTTGATGAGAGGGGATTAAGGGTTATGGGGAGAGGGCGGGAATGTGGAACTGAGCCACGACAGATCAGCCATGATCTTACTGAATGGCGGGGCAGGCTCGAAGGGCTAGTTGGCCTACTCCTGCTCCTATTTCTTATGTTCTAAATTTCCTTCTTTCCCACACCTCCTTACTTCCTTAATGAGCCTACCATGAGGAACCTTATCAAATGCCTTACTAAAATTCACATATACAACATCAACTGCTCTACCTTCGTCTACTCACTTAGTTACCTCTTCAAAGAATTTAATCAAATTTGTGAAGCAAGACTTACTCCTCACGAAACCGTGCTGACTATGCCAGATTAAGCTGCATCTTTCCAAATGGTCATAAATCCTATCCCTCAGGACCTTTTCCATTAACTTACCGACCACCGAAATAAGACTAACTGGCCTATAATTACCAGGGCAATTCTTATTTCCTTTCTCGAAAAGGGGGAACAACATTCGCCACTCTTCAATCCTCTGGCACAATCCCCATGGACAGTGAGAACCCAAAGATCAAAGCTAAAAGCTCCATAATCTCATCCCTTGCCTCCCATCTGGCCCAGGGGACTTATCGACTCAGGTTTTTCAAAATTGCTAATACACCTTTCCTCTGAACATCTTCCTCCTCCATCCTATCAGCCTGTATCATACTCTCATCCTTAAAAACATGGTCCTCTCCTTAGTGAACACTGAAGAAAAGTATTCATTCAATACCTCATCTATCTCTTCTGACTCCATGCACAAGTTCCCACTACTATCCTTGACTGGCCCTAACCTCACCCTGGTCATTCTTTCATTTCTCACATAGGAGTAAAAAGCCTTGGGGTTTTCCTTGATCTGACCCATCAAGGACTTCTCATGCTCCCTCCTAGCTCTCCTAAACCCTTTTTTAAAGCTCATTCCTGGCTACCTTGTAACCCTCAAGCGACCCAACTGCACCTTGTTTTCTCATCCTTAGATACGCTTCCTTTTCCCTCTTGATAAGACATTCAACCTCCTTTGTGAACCATGGTTCTCTCACTTGGCCATTTTCTCCCTGCCTGACAAGGACATACCTGTCAAGGACATATCAAGTATTTGTTCCTTGAACAAGCTCCACTTCTCATTTGTGCCCTTACCTGACAGTTTCTGTTCCCATCTTATGCTCCTTAATTCTTGCCTAATCGCATCATAATTATCCCTGCCCCAATTATAAACCTTGCCCTGCCATGTGACCGTATCCCTCTCCATTCCAATAATGGAAGACACCGAATTGTGATCACTATCTCCCAAGTGCTCTCCCATAAACAAATCCGGTTCATTACCCAGCACCAAGTCCAATGTGACCCCATCTCTTGACGGCTTATCCAAATATCGCATCAGGAAATTCTCCTGCACACTGTACAAAAAATGCCCCAACCAAACTATTTGACCTATAAAACGTTCCAATCAATATTTGGAAAGTTAAAGTCACCCATGGTAACTACCCTGTGACCTCCATACCTATCCATAATCTGCTTTGCCATTTCCTCCTCCACATCTCTATTACTATTTGGGGGCCGATGGAAAACTCCTAACAACGTGACCGCTCCTTTCCTATTTCCAACCTCAGCCCATGTTACCTCAGTAGGCAGATCCTCATCGAAATGCCTTTCAGCAGCAGTTAAACTGTCCTTGATTAACAACGCTATCCTCCACCTCTTTTACCGCCTTCCCTACTCTTACTGGAACTGCCAACAACCATTTCTGTCCCTGTTTTAACCATGTCTCCGTAATGGCCACATCATAGTCCCAAACACCAATCCATGCTCCAAGCTCACCTATCTTATGCCGGATGCTCCTTGCATTGAAGTAGATACACTTCAACCCACCATCCTGTCTGCCTGTACACTCCTGCGACCTTGATACCTTCCTCAGTACCTCACTACCCTCAACACTGCTTGTGGACTACAACTCATTTTTCCATCCCTCCTAACAAATTAGTTTAAATTACGCCAAAGAGGCGTAGCAAATTTCCCTCCCAGGATATTGGTGCCCTTCTGGTTCAGGTGCAAACCGTCCTGTTTGTACAGGTCCCACCTTTTCCAGAATGTCCTCCAATTATCCATGTAAATGAAACCCTCTCTCCTACACCGTCCCTGCAGCCACATGTTAATCTGCACTACCTCCCTGTTCTTCAACTCACTAGCATGTGGCACAGGCAACAAACCAGAGATGACAACATGCTTTGTCCTGGCTTTCAACTTCTATCCTAACTCCCTATTTTCCTGTTTTAAATCCCCATCCCTTCTTCTACTTACGTCGTTGGTACCGAAGTGTACCACGACCTGCGACTGATCCTCCTCCCCCTTAAGGATCCTGAAAACACGGTCCGAGACATCACGGACCCTTGCAGCCGGGATGCAACATACCATCCTTGATTCTCTTTTGCTGCCGCAGAATCTCCTATCTGTACCTCTAACCATCGCGTCCCTAATTAACTATTGCTCTCCTGCTCTCCCCCTTCCCTTCTGAGGCACAGGAATGGACTCAGTGCTGACAATCTGGTCACCTTGGCTTACCACCAATAGGTCGCCCCCTCAACAATATCCAACACGGTATACTTGTTGCCGAGGGGAACAACCACAGGGGATCCCCACACTGGTTGCCTCAGAGATCACAGAACCCTACAGTGCAGAAACAGGCCCTTCAGCCCATCGAGTCTGCACTGAACACAATCCCACCCAGGCCCTATCCCCATATTTTTTTTATATATCGTACCCACTAATCCCTCTAACCTCCACTACCCTGGACACTAAGGGACAATTTCTTAGCATGGCCAATCAACCTAACCCGCACATCTTTGGACTGTGGGAGGAAACTGGAGTACATGGAGGAAACCCACGCAGACACGAGGAGAATGTGCAAACTCCACACAGACAGTGATCCGAGCTGAGAATCGAACCAAGGACCCTGGAACTGTGAAGCAACATTGCTAACCACTTGTGCTATGGTGCAGCCTCCTCCCAGCCCCTTTCACCATCACCCATCCATCTTCATTCTTCAGAGTATCTAAATCCCTGAAGCTTTTATCTATGATCACCTCTGCCTCCCGAATGATCTGAAGTTCATCTAGCTCCAGTTCCCTAACATGGTTTTTGGGGAGCTGGAGATGGGTGCACTTCGCACAGGTGAAATCAGCAGGGACACTGATGGCATCCCTCACCTCAAACATTCTGCAGAAGGAACAATGCACAGGCTTTCCTGCCATTCCCACTAGACAAAAAGAAAGATCTTGCCTGATAGTCCCTCACCCCATTAGGTTAAAGGAAGAAACGAAACAGAAAAAAAGCTAGCTTATCTCATTGTTCCAGAGGAGCAGCTAGAGTGGTGATTCAGTGAAGAGAGCCAGTAGGTAAGAGGGATTTTTAACTTTATTTCCGGAGTTTTTTTTCTAAGGCAGTCAGGAGTGTAAAACCGGAAGTAGTCCCTAGTGAGACCTGGGAAGTTTTTTTTCCCCTTTAAAAGGTACTTACCTTAGAGGGTTCGGCCTCATTGTTCCAGAGGAACAGCTAGCAGCTAGACATGGAGTTGACATAGCTTGGAACTAGATCCCAGGAGTATCCCCAATCTATTTCAGTTCTTGCTTATTGGATTTCTTGCCCAATTCACTGTTTTCCCTTCCACTGAACGTCAAGTACTTATTTTCTAGAGATACACTAAGTGGTTTAAAAATCAAAAGCTTGTTTCCCACCTTGATATTCAGACTGAGACATTAGGATGAAATGAGTATGAAGGAAAAGGATCCAACAAAGCTGACCAGAAAAATAAACATCACAACGGTCATAATTATATCTCTCGTTTGACATCAGCAATATTTTTTCCAGGTTTTTGACTCAGCAGTGAAGGAATGGTGATGTGCTTCCAAAATCAGGGTAAAGGCTGCTAGGAGGGGAGCTTGCAGGTAGTGACATTTCCATGAATTTACTGCCCTTGTACTTCTAGGTATAGATGCTATGGGTTTGGTAGGTGCTGTCAGAGGAAGCTTGGCAAGTTGCTAGAATGCATCTTCTAGATGGTACATGCTGCTGTCACTTTGTGTCAATGTAGATGGGGTGCTGATCAAAAGAGGTGCTTTCTCCGGATAGGGTTGAGTTTCTTAGGTATAGTTGGAGCCACATTCATCCAGGCAAGTGGAGCATGCCATGATGACTTTTGACCCATAAACAGTACAGGAATTTGCAATTTCCTTACATTGTCTTAAAAAATCCTTTTCAAGCATTCTTAAAAAAAATCCCTAGAGTTCATCAATTGTACAGGGATCAATTATAATTTTTTTGGATATAAAAAAGTACTGGTTGATGCAAACTGGCCATCTTGGAAGCAATACTAATGACATGGATGCTGCAGTTTTGGTGAGCAGGGGAATGTTAACTGCTGTGTAAAAAAATCCTTTTTTTGCATTTAACTGAAATTTACTGTCTGACTTCTACATTTCCCAGCCTTAAGATGGGTTTCAGGGACCTACTGAAGACCAGTTGAAGTTATCTAACTAAGGAAAGCAGCTTAAACCAGTTTTTCTGTAACTGGGGTCAGCTAATTCCTTAGCTTTAAAAGAATATTTAAAAAGACATTTTATGGCAACTTTAAACAGAGTGCTGGATTTGAGCGATTAAGGGAGAGTTGCAGAAAGGAAGCAGGTGTTCCTTTGCTTTGGCCTTTTCTAACTTTTTCACTCTGTAGGAATATGTTTACGCTCTACTACAGGCGTAGAAGCTAACTGGTGAGTATCTAGTAAATGGTTAAAATATATTTTATTCCTAAGTTTTAAAAAGAATATAAACAAGTTGTATGTTAACAAAATATTAAAAGGGGAAAATAATTAATTGAAAAAAATAATTTAAGTTAATAAAGACACATTAAGGTTAACAGGACAGGATGCTGTCTAACAGCTGCAGCCAGTGGGAGCTCCTGGACGTCAGTGTGCTTTGGAGCAAACTATCTGCAGCAAATGTTTGTAGCTCAAGCGCAGTCATTGAGCTGGAGATCAAGCTGCATACACTTTGATACATTAGGGAGGAGAATAGTTATCCAGAGACTTTGTACCAGGAGGCTGTAATTTCTCATAGGACAGAATCTTTTGATTTGGTCAGTGGTCAGAGATAGGGCAGCGTGACTGATTGCAGCAGGTAAAGGGTCCCAGAGGACAGGACCGGAGTCCCAGCCTTTGATTTTGTCCAACTGGTTTGAGGTTTCTTCAACTTGTTTGGATGAGAGGGGCGACAGGGTGGGTGAACTGACTGGCCACGGCACCATGATACTGGAAGCCATTCAAGAGTGCGTGCGCGTGGGGGCGGGGAGGAGGAGGAGGAGACACAAAAATGGCATGTTGCAGTATTAGTAGGAGACAGTATGGTGAAAGGGGATTGACACTACTCTGCAGCAAAGAGAGAGAATTCAAATGGGCTGGATTGCCTGCCTGGTGCCAGTGTTCAGGACACCTGCTAAGGGCTGGAGAAGAACTTGGAGTTGGAGGGGGAGGAACCAGTTGTCATGACCCATGTAGGTACCAACAACATAGGCAGAACTAAGAAAGCAGTTCTGCATACCAGTATGAACAACTAGGCACCAGATTGAGAGACAGAATCACAAAAAGATCATAATCTGAGTGTTACCTGAAATATGCAAATAGGCACTGGACAAATAAGACTACAGGAATTAACTTATGGCTTGAAGATAGATGTGTGGGAAGTAGATTCCAGTTTGTGGGGCACTGGTGCCAGTATTGGAGAAAGTGGGATCTACTTTGTTGGGCCAGTATAACACCTGAACCATGTTGGGACCAGTGCTCCAGTGAGACATATAACTAGGAAGGTGACAGGACTTTAAGGTCCTGGTCTAATATTTTCAATTTAAATAGGGGCAATTATGAGAGCATTAAAGCAGAACTAATTGAAGTGAACTGGCACATTAGGTTAAGGGGTAGGTCAACAGAGAAGCAATGACACACACTTAATAGGTATACTCTGACAACAAAGAAAAATTCCAAGGGATGGACTCACCATCCATGATTAACTGAAAAATTAAAGAGAGTAGCAGACTTAAAGAAAACACATGTAATTGGGCATGGATGACCAATTGGTCAGAAGCCTGCGCAGAATATAAAGAACAGCAGAGAATGATTAAAGATTAACGAGGGAAAATTAGAGCATGAAAGAAAGCTAAATAGAAACAAAGTCAGGTAATTAGAGCTCATACAGATACTTAAATAAGAAACAAGTTAACAAAGTGAGCATAGGTCCAATAGAGAGAGTGATCCTGAGGAATTAATAATGGAAAATAAGATGGCAGGTGAATTGAATAAGCATCTTGCATTAGATTATCAAACTGCCAAATGTAACACCCTTATTTAAAAAGGGAGGGAAAGAAAAAACAGTTATCTATAGGCCAATTGTCTTGACATCTGTCATAGGAAAAGCATTAGAGTCCATGTTAACTTGGCATCACCACCAGCATGGCATCTCCACACCAACTGATATAATAGCAGAGCATTTAGAAATACATAATATAATCAGAGTCAACATGCCTCAAAGGGCAAATAATGTCTGACAAATCTATCAGAATTCTCTGTGGTAGTAAAGAGCAATATAGATAACGGTCAACCAATAGATATAATATACTTGGATTTCCACAAAAACATTTGATAAGGTACCGCACAAAAGATTACTCAATAAAGGTAAGAGACTATGGTGTTGGAGATAATATATTAGCATGGATAGTGGACTGACCAACCAATAGAAGACAGCAAGTTAGGATAAGAACAACACTTTCAGGATAGCAAGCTGTAACTAGTGGAGAGCCACAGGAATCAGTGCTGAGGCCACAATTACTTACAATGTATTAAAGACTTGGACAAGGGAGATGAATGTACAATTGCCAAATAGTGGAAGACACAAAAATAGGTAGGAAGGCAAGTGGTGAGGACGATAGAGGCTACAAAGGGATATAGACAGGTTAAGTGAGTAACAAGAAACTTGGCAGATGGAATACAATGTAGGAAAATGTGAAGTTATGCATTTTAGTAGTAAGGATAATGGAGCTAAATATTATTTAATTGGAGAAAGACTGCAGAAAGCTGCACCACAGGGATTTCAGGGTCCTCGTGCATAGAATAATAGAATCCCTACTGTACAGGAGGCAGCCACTTAGCCCACTGAGCATGCACTGACTCTCCGAAGAGCATCTTATCTATTCCCATAACCCCACATATTTACTCTGCTAATCCCCCTAACCTATGCATCTTGCAGCAATTTATCATGGCTAATCCACCTAACCTGCACATATTTGGACTGTGGGAAACTGAAGCACCCAGAGGAAACCCACACAGACATGGGGAGAACACGCACACTCACCCAAGGCTAGAATCGAACCTGGGTCTCTGGTGCCTTGAGGCAGCAGTGCTAACCACTGCAAAATCACAAAAGCCCGGCATGCAAGTTCAGCTGGTAATAGGGAAAGCAAATAGAATATTGGTCTTTATCTCATAGGGAAATCCTGCTATAAAACTATACATGCTATAAAACTGCACATGGCACATATGGAATACTGTGAACCGTTTTGATTCCCTTATCTAAAGAAAGATATACTTATATTGGAGGCAGTCCAGAGAAGGTTACAGGTTGATCCTGTGTATGGAAGAATTTTTTTATGAGAAGGAGTTGTGTAGGTTGGCCCTGGAAATCACTGGAGATTAGATGGGTGAGAGGCAACCTTATCGAGACATACAGAAATCTCAGAGGGACTGGCAGGGTAGACACTGAAAGGTTGTTTCCCCTTGTGGGAAAGTTCAGGACCAGAAGGCATAATCTCAAAGTGACTGCCCATTTAAGATAGAGATGAGGAGGAATTTCTTCTCTCAGAGGATAGTGAATCTGCAGGATTCTTTACTACAGAGAATATAGAGGCTAGATCACATTCAAGCCTGATATAGCCAAGTTTGTAAAATCAGTAACATAATCAAGAGTTAGGGGGATAAGTGGAGTTGAGGAATGTCAGATAAAATCAGTCATGATCACTAATGCAGAGCAGACTTAATGGGCCGAACAGCTTACTTCTGATTCTACATCTTATGTTCTTATGGAAATACCACTGCCACTGAATGTGACATGAGGACCAAATCAAATATCACTTACCACCAGCTAGTTTTTTTTTAATTGCCCACCAACCTTTGTGACTAGATTGTTTTGATTCAATCCACTGGTCGTGGGATCGCTTAGCTCTGTCTATCACATGCTTCTTCCACTGTTCACCATGCATGCAGTCCTATGTCGTAGCTTCACTAGGTTAGTATCTCATTCTGAGGTGTGCCTGATGCTGCTTCTGGCATTCTTTCCTGCACACCTCACTGAACCAGGGTAGTTCCCCTGACTTGATGATGATGGTTGAGTGAGACATGCCAGACTGGGAAATTACAGATTGTGTTGATGTTGGCCCAGCATGTCTCACAGATGCCCAGGTTTGAGCTGTTGGATGTATGCTGAATCTATCCCTTTCAGCATGTGCTCCTCATGTATCAATTCCACCACGTATAGCAAGGTTAGTACCAGCGGTGATGGGATGAGACCCTTTAAGCAGGCATTAATTGTCCACTTAAAGGCCACAATTGGCAGCACAGCAACAAGACTGTCCACAAGCCTTCCCAGCATGGACTTAATTGGGGCAGAAGTGGGAAGGCAGCAGGGTTCCCCGCCACCAAACTCATCACAGGGGAAGGCATTAAATTAAGTCCCATGTCATAGTAGTAAGTGACACATTTTTCAGAGTTGACAGCTCTAAGCAAAGAATAAAGGGAAGCAACTGCTGGATCTTGGCATGAGCTTGTTTCAATATAAACAACTGATTTCCAATAGATACAACTCAGGAGAAATGTCCCAGGGTGGGGCTGAAACTCAGTACATTAAGGTGTCTTTATCCTTCATTGATGCTGAGACTTGCTTTCTATTTTATTTGTTTTTTTCCCCTGGAATTTAAAAATGTACAGCACAATGTATAGTACTGAATACTTTGTGAACTATTGGATATACTGGGTCATTTATGTACAAATTTATAAACCACTATGAATTAACTATAACTTCAGATATTTCATGAAGCCATTGGACATTTTAATTGCACAGTACTTATGGAAGACATGCCTCAAAACATTCAAACATACTGGCATCCACCAACCAAATGGTCTCCTTCTGTGCTTAAACCATTCAGATTCTACGGGTAGCAATGTCAGAGGTGGTAGTGAGTTTGGCATCTTGCAGTAGATACTGGAGAGTGTATGTACAGTAATAACTGAGTTGTGGAAGGGGTCCCAGTAACAAGGGTGTTATCACGTGATGCATAACTTCCTTGCATTTGATGCTTTTTAAAACCTACAAAACATTTTATTACTTCTGAAAACACTACCTGCATAGTAATGAAAATGTCAAGTTTTAGACCTTTTCACATCAATCTGTTTTAATACATACTGTAACCAGTCGTACTGAGCTGGAGCAGGCTTGAAGGGCCAAATGGTTTACTCCTAATTTTTATGTTTTGTGATAATTGAATATTTGTACTGATTTGGTTTCCAAGTCAGCAGGAAATGAATTTAAATAAGTGATAAGTGACTATTATTTGAATGAGAATGAGTTGGACAAAGTTGGGGAGGGGGGAAGGAAATAGTGAGTGAAAGAAAAACCAAAACACACTGCATAGAATTGGACCCATCTTTATTATATCACAAGAGTTCTACAGGCTTCTCATATTAAGAATTGCTGCTTCTAGAAATATATAAACCAAAATGTGACAAAGGCTTCTGATGAAAATTTCAAAAATACATCAATCGTTTTATTAACTATTAAAACCATGGGGAATATAATTAATTAGTAATTTGGTTTTACACACAAAGTCTTCAAAATTTAAAGGGGAAATTAAAGTCTGCTGATAGCTGAATAAAAGATGTAACATCGACATTAAGTCAAGAGTATTTAGGAAACTAAACAAGCTAAGGATGCACAACAAACATCACAATATTGTCCGAGAAAGTGAACACCATATACACCTAATATATTTGACAATATTTTATTGGTCAATATTCACCCACGAACATTTCTGAAATTAACCAGAGACAAACTGATTTTAATATCTGCTATAATTCTATTAAAGTTTTCATTTAATAGACCAAAATATGAGACAGTGACAACCAAAAATAATATTTTTCTTTTGTCCCACCTATTTTCTTGCTAGTGAAATCTCCCATAGATTTTATTCATCCTCTGATACTTAATTTATCAAATGCAACTAAGTATGCAAGCATAGAGAACAACACACATGAACTTCCATAAAGTTCACACAATTAAACACTTCCACTGAGTCAGGTATTAGAAGGATACCAGCTGATACTTTCCTCCCTTCCTAATCCAGGCGAGCAGTTCCAAATACAATACCCCAGTACATCTCTGTCTAGGATCAATTAACACAGCACAAACTAGAAACCAACCCTTCTTGTATAGATGACTTAGGTTAGCACCCTGCAGTTATTTACCCATCAGTTAGAACTATGCACTTCAAAAGCATATGAAGGGATGCAAAATATGTATTTTGTCCAATAAATTTTAAAAGAAATAAAAGTATTACATAATCAGACAGCTGTGAAGATATACAATTCCTTAAAATATTTTTGCAGCTGGAGGAATCAGTATAACCCTCTATACAGGGAGATTTGTGCTGATCATAACCACCACAGAATCACACAATGATTATAGTACAAGAAGCAGCAATTCAGCTCTTTGCGTCTATGCCAGCTGTCTGGAAGTGGAAACTTGCATAGAAACATACATAGAATTCAGAGGCCATTTGGCCCTTTGAGCCTACTCCTCCATTTATTACGATCATAGCTGATCTCGCCAATATCCCTTGATCACTTTAACTCCAAGAGCTATATTTAATTCCTTCTTGAAATCACACAACATTTTGGCCTCAACTACTTTCTGTGGTAGTAAATTCCATAGATTCACCACTCCTTGGGTGAAGAAATTTCTCCTTTCCTCAGTCTTGAAAGTTTTATCCCTTATCCTCAAACTACAACCTCTGGTTCTGGACTCTCTCGATGGTAGTCATGATGTGGGCATGCTGGCACTGGACTGGGGTAAACACAGTAAGACGTCTCACAACACCAGGTTAAAGTCCAACAGGTTTATTTGTAGCAAACACCACTAGAGATCTCTGATCAGAAGTCCCACCCACCTGACAAAGGAACAGCCAATTCCAAAAGCTAGTGGCGTTTGCTACAAATAAACCTGTTGGATTTTAACCTGGTATTGAGAGACTTCTTACTCTAGACTCTCTCACCATTGGAAACATCCTTTCTGAATCTACCCTGGTCGGATCCTGTTAGAAGTTTAAGTTTCTATGAAATAACCTCTTACTTTTGCATCCCTCTTAAAAACTGCAATGCCCAGCCTTGTCAGTTGACCCAGAGTTTTATAAAGACTCATCAGATGATAACTGCCTTGTTATTGTATTCTTTCAAGGCATAAATCCAGAATACCGTACACCTTTTTGACCACTTTCTCAAACTGCAATATCACATTAAACGATTTGTGAACATGTACCGCTGGTCTCTCTGCTCTTTAAAATTGGACCTTATATTTTATATTGCCTCTCCTTGTCCACTTATCAAAATGTACCACTTCACAGAAAATTTCAAACATCACATGATCACCCTTTCAGCAGCATTGTCCTGTTGAAGTTTGAATCCTCCGCAGTTCACAATACTTTCAAGTTTTGTGGCACGTGCAAATTTTGAAACTGTATGTCAAAGTTTGTATTAGATTACGCAATTAATATAAGCAGACAGATACACGAATGTGTAATAATGAGTGCACCCTTTTGCAATGCATATTTATTTGAAAAAAATAATCAATTGTTCACTCATCTATTATCTTGCTAATATAAACATGCTTCAAGCATACTTGCACAGTTCTTTTTCAGGTATTACAAACTAATTTTTTGAAAATATTTTACATGGGAGAATAAAATTATATGCATTCTATTTAAATATTTCAACAATATCCATTGTAATACCTTTTCTTGCAGCTGTTCTGATTACCAACCCTGTCAATTTTCTTTATTGGCTATTAAAAGTTTGTCTTTTCTCCTGTCCACTTTATTGCTTTCCGCATTTACTATTCACCAAATTACACTAAAACATATCTCCAATTCCAATTTTTTCTGGTTCTCCTTACTAGTATCTGTAGCCTGTGTACCAAAATTGTTGGAGCTATCCCATGGACCACTCAAGCGAAAGCAACACAACCTCCTGCTGATTACCATGCACCACACTCCTTCAGCTGATTAATCAGTAGCCTTCCAAGTTCAGCATCATTTGGAAGAAGAATTGAGGATACTGTGTGTGTGGAATATCATCAAGACTGGCTCAGTAGCATCAATATTGAACCAGGTTGGCTGGGTCCTAAGGATATATCTGCCAGACTAGGCCTGTGGTAGGTGGTAAGAAAACCAACGACAAAAATCACCTATTGGACTTCTTCCTCACCAATTTACCTGTCAGAGGTGGGTTGCCCATGACAGCATTTGTAAGAGTAACTAACCACCCACAGTGCTTGTGATGATAAATTACAGGCCACTGTTGCAGGTGGCAGGCAGAGCAAATCCCAAAGGGGAAAATGAATCAGCAATCAGAGCTATTTGCAATTTTTGTGTACCATGGAGTTTTCTGAAGTCAAGATAAGTAACTCAAACCAATTGTAATGATTTAATATTATTTATTAGAATAAAGTGAATAAAGCATAAGGATACCTTTACACAGTTAACAAGACTTTTGAAATGTTTCCCAAAAAATCATTACTTAAATGAACTCAGACCTAAACCCCCTTTTGATGACAATCCTCAGATTTTCACTCTAGCAAATTCCGGTAACACCCCTGCTCCAAGAGTACCCTCCAACGCAGTCATCAATGTTTCCTTAAATCTGTTTTTTTTTCCTGATCTCATATGCTATTGTTTCTACAATCCTTTAGAAGTGCCTTGTTTCTTTAAAAAAAACTTAATTTTTAAAATATAACAGCCATAACTTTACATTATTTTGACTGAACTATTGATGATCTTCCAATTGTACATGCTCTTTCAGAAAAGAAACAGCCAATCTGAAACCACTCATTATATATGCCTTAAGTAAATTCCTATTCAAGCTCTCCTGGATTTCTGTTAATTAAACCATTTGCCTTCACATCTCCTTTAGTGATGTTTGACCTTTACAGTCTATCTCTCTTTAATTCAATTCAATTAAGCCAGTCACACCCCCCACTAGCTCGTTGGCCAGTATACAACAATATGACAGTGACATTGCAAAAAAGTAATATTAAAGCTCTTGCTTTCCTCTCAGTACTCTCCAACATGTATGGCACTAATAACACATCTGACAGCTCAAAATTGGGTATCCAGGAGGAACTGGGTCCTCAAAAGTAGAACTGTAATCAGCCACAATCTGTACTTTTGTAGCTCAGCACATCCCTCATTCTACCATGGCCATCAAGCTAGGCAACCATCCTTAGTTCAATGAAGAGTGTGATCATGCACACTGGCAGTTGCATCAGGCATACCTGAAAGTGAGGTCAACATGAAGAAACTATAACACTGAACCACATGCATGCTAAATAGTAAAGGCAGCATGTGATAGAGCTAAATGATCCCAACCAACAAATTGTCAAAATGCTGCAATTTGAATGATGGTCAACAATGAAACAGCTAACTGGAGGAAGCAGCTCCACAAACTGTCCCCAATGATAAGAGAGCCAAATACATGAGAGCAAAAGATTGAAGCTTTGCAATCCAACCAGCTTTATCCAGAATGATCCATTATCACCACCTCCTGAGGTTTCCAGTATCAGAAATGTTACTCTTCAGTTAATTCAATTTACTCCACGCAATATCAAGAAATAGCTAGGTGACATGAGATATAACAAAGGCCCTGACAACATCTTGAAATGCTGAAGACTTGCACTCCAGAATTAGGCACATCCATACTCTTCTGCTCCTGTACAGCAACACTCACATCTACACAACAATGTAAAGAAAAAATTGCCTCGCTATATCTGTCCACAAAAAGCAGGATAAATCAAATACAGCCAAAACCTTATCAGTCTACTCCCAATCTGTCGCATGGATCATCACCTTGACATGGTGGAGATGCTTGTGAGCTCCAGAAATCTCTTGAGTGATGCTGTTGATGCTTCTTGCTCTTGGTAGGGCCACCCACAGCAGCAAGATTGGGAATGGTGACAACATATGGCCCAAAAAATGTCCTCAACAGCAGGCAAACTGTTAACCTTCCTGGGTATGAAAGGAAAAGGCACCTGCAGATGACCCTGATCATCATGGTGCCACACATCAAAATCTGAACACATCAAAACCATGCGGACAATGACAGCATTCTAATGTTCCCACATTAAACAAAGTAGCACACAGGCTTCTACCAGTGTCTATATGCCAAGTCCTGTGGCAATGGAGAATTGACATGAGTAACAGGGCTGTGAACTAGGAATTCCTATTTGTGAATCTGCACACAAGCGGCAGATTAATGAAAGTAATTGGATACGTGTTTGGCCATAGATGCCTTTGGGCAGCAGCAGCATCTGTGACAGAGCAGTCCTTTTCAGGATATGCTCTGTTCACCCTCAAATGGAGGGGCAAGAAAAGGTGCCTAAGCTGTGACACTTACTTCCTGCAGGATCACCATCTTCATGGTCAAAGAAAACATTATATTTTTCAACTTGGAAAGTTAGAATATCATTGGATAATTTCAAAAGTGACCACCCATAAAGGAGAACTTCAGTCATATCATATGAGTTACCAAGATTCCAAACAGATATTACTGTCCTCAGTGAGATGCAACTTCCTGTGGAAGGGCAGCTGAAGGAACAAGCAGCAGCAACCCGAGTGTCCATGGAGTTGAACTATTAGAATTTTCCAATTGTATAAATAAGAGGCTCATGACACTTTACCTACCACTCTGCTACAATTAACATGCCAGGATCATCTGTGCTCATCACCATCATTCAACCATCAACTCTGATGAAGATGTTAAGAATAAGGTCTATTCTGGCCTTAGAGAAGTCAGTAAGAAGTCTCAACACTAGGTTAAAGTCCAACAGATTTATTTGGTAGCAAACACCACTAGCTTTCAGGGCTTTTCCCCTTTGTCAGGTGAGTGCGGAGTTCTGATCACAAACAAAGTACATAGAGACTGTTATATTTTAAAAGTTAAGTTTTTTTTAAAGAAACAGGGCTGATCAATTCTGGGGAAAGGAACTTCTAAAGGATTGTAGAAACAATAGCATATGAGATAAGAAAAAAACAGATTTAAGGAAATATTGATGACTGCGTTGGAGGGTACTCTTGGAGCAGGGGTGTTACCAGAATTTGCTAGAGTGAAGAACTGTATGTACAGTTTACAGAATACTGATTAGAATGTGAGTCTTTACAGCTATTCAAGTTTTAAAAGGTACCAACAATGTGAGTGGAGATAGCATTAAGCATAGGTTAAAGAGATGTGCATCGTCTCCAGACAGGACAATAAGTGAGATGTTGCATGCCCAGGCAAGTCATGGGGGTTACAAATAGTGTGACATGAACCCAAGATCCCGGTTAAGGCCATTCTCGCGTGTGCAGAACTTGGCTATCAGTTTCTGCTCAGCAACTCTGCGCTGTTGTATGTTGTGAAGGCCGCCTTGGAGAACATTTATCTGAAGATCAGAGGCTGAATGCCCGTGACCGCTGAACTGTTTGCCAACAGGGAGAAAACAGTCTTGCCTGGTGATTGTTGAGCGGTGTTCATTCATCCGTTGTCACAGCGTCTGCACGATCTCCTCGATGTACCATGCCTCGGGACATCCTTTCCTACAGCGTATCAAGTATGATGTGGAGAAGCTGGCGTTGGAATTGTGCCAAGTTCCGCACACAAGGATGGTCTCAACCAGGATCTTGGGTTCATGTCACAGTATCTATAACCCCCACGACTTGCCTGAACTTACAACATCTCACTTACTCTCCTGTCTGGACACAATATGCTTAATGCTGTCTCCACTCACATTGTCTGCACCTTTAAGACTTGAATAGCAGATTAGCTGTAAAGACTCACAATCCAATCAGTATTCTGTAAACTGTGTGCGCCTTTATATGCCCTGTTTCTGATCAGAACTTTCCACTCATCTGACGAAGGAACAGCATTCTGAAAGCTTGTGGGTCTCCTATCAAATAAACTTGTTGGACTTTAACCTGGTGTTGTGAGACTTCTTAGCGTATCAGGTAGACAACCTTGGCCAAGCTGCAAGAGTATGTACCATGTACCTGGTGGATGGTGTTCTCACGCAAGATGATGGCATCCATGGCATGTCTCACAGAGGTTGCTGTGGCAGGGTTGTGTTGTGTTATGGTCACAGTTCTCCTGAAGGCTGGGTAGTTTGTTGCGGACAATGGTCTGTTTCAGGTTGTGCGGTTGTTTGAAGGCAAGAAGTGGGGGTGTGGGGATGGCCTTGGCGAGATGTTCGTCTTCATCAATGACATGTTGAAGACTCCGGAGAAGATGCCGTAGCTTCTCTGCTCCAGGGAAGTACTGGACGACGAAGGGTACTCTGTCCACCGTCTCTTCTGCGATTTTTCGCTGCGGTGCATTAGAACTGCTGATCAATGAGTCGAGTGCCATATCCTGTCCTTATGAGGGCATCTTTCAGCATCTGGAGATATCTGTTGCGATCCTCCTTATCTGAGCAGATCCTGTGTAAATGGAGGGCTTGTCCGTAGGGGATGGCTTCTTTAACATGTTTAGAGTGGAAGCTGGAGGTTATCCATGAGCTTGTGGGTACAGTGAGGTGCTGAGGTGACCGTCCTTAATGGAGACGCGCGTGTCCAAGAATGCAACTGGTTCCAGGGAATAGTCCATGGTGAGTCTGACGGTGGGACGGAACTTGTTGATGTCATCATACAGTTGTTTCAGTGATTGTTCACCATGAGTGCAAAGAAAGAAAATGTCATTGACGTATCTAGTGTATAGCATCGGTTGAAGGTACTGTGTGGTAAAGAAGTCTTGTTTGAGCCTACGGACAAAGATGTTGGCATATTGAGGTGTTACTCAATTCAAGTGTTGGATAGGTCATCAACTGGTTCCACTGGTGATGGAGCCACTTGGCACTAAGACATTGCAAGCCCTAAAAGTCCACAAGGAAGATGTTCAATCTCAGCCCTAAAGCAGTCCAAATGAAGGAAGAAATCCCAAGTGCAACTCACAACCAACTTGGAAAATCTTCACACATCTAACTCAATTTCAAAATTGTGGGATCTAAGTCAGCTATACTGTACTCCTATATTCAGACCATTAGGTCAAGCATCGACGTCACCAGGACTAGTTTGAGAAAACAGTTAAATGTGTGTCCTGCTGGAACAAAAACCATGAGCAGCCTTTATTCCTTGGCAGAACTACTCAAGTTGGATAAGTCAAGGCGGCAGCTTTCCAGCAATTCAAGGCTGACATCCAGTGGTAAATTTGGAAGATAAAGGGACATTTGATAGGAAGCGAACTCCTGAGATCCAACAACATGCTAACCATCAAGACATGAAAAGCTTTTTTTGACCTTACGAGGGCCATCATTAGAACAAAGTCAAATGGACAAAAATTCCCTTTTCTTCACAGGATGGTGTTTCACTTCTTAAGGCAATCTGCCAAATCCAGAAAGAACATTTTTACATTTCCTCAACCGCAATCCATGTGGCAGTTGATACTTTCCAGGTTAACATCCTGTACCCAATAGTAAAATCCATGGATGAACCATCAATGGGAGAGCTACAACAAGCATTCAAATTGATGAAAAGTATCAAAGGCAATGGCCTTGATGGTGCATCAATCGCAGCTATCAAGGCAGATAGATCATGGAAATTATCAACATTTCCCTCTTGGTCACTGCAGGGAAACATTCTCCTGAATCAGCTACAACTGTGACTGAGGAAGTCTTCCCACAGTCACAGAGGCCCACAGACACAGATGAACCTCTGACATGGTCTTTGTTATGACATGGAGATGATGGTGTTGGACTGGGGTAAGTGCAGTAAGAAGTTTCACAACACCAGGTTAAAGTCCAACAGGCTTATTTGGTAGCACAAGTTTTTGGAGCGCTACCCCTTGATTGAGGTCTTTGTTGCCAGAAAAACATCAAGAACAACACCAGGTGCTCTTTATGCATTCAAACTGACTTTGCAGATTGCAATGCTGTATGGATTATGTTCCAAAGGTTTGAATGTCCAAAAACTTCTTCATAATCCTGCTACTGCTTCATTATGATATATGACTGCAACTGTCTTGAAGGGGAGATCTTAAAAGATTGTCTTCAAAATCTGGACTAGTATCAATGAAGGCTGCATGACAACGCCCATACTATTTAAAATTTACCTGACAGTGGCAGCTTAAAAGGTCAACTGCCTCTGGCGTACTGTGGATAAATCTTTCATCTCATTTGCATCCACGCCAAAACAAAATTGACCATCATGGAGATTCATGATTTACAGTTTGCAGATGCTTGTAGTGCTATCACCCAATCGGTGTCAGATTTTCAAGCCAATCTCAATTGTCTACATACAAGAGAGCTGGCCTGTTCTGGAATCCTGCCAAAACAAAACAGTGGATCAGCTGCGTACAAGCTCAGCTTTTTATAACTTACAGCAATGATGTCTGACAACAAAGACCTCTGCAAGTCGACAAAAGTCCTAGCAACAATAATTGCCATCACCACATTCTGGCATTGAAGTGAAATCTGGGCTGTGTATCAGTGACACGAGTGTGCTAGAGAAATTCCATTAGCAATGCTTAACTTTTCTCTCAATTCAATGGGAGGACGGTCAAACAAACACAAGTGTCCCTCTTGAAGCTGGCTCCACAGACAGTCAGGCAAAACTCCTGCAAAATCAATTATGATGGACTGGACAGCCAAAAAGTATCTTCCCCCACCAGGTCCTGTTTGATCAACTCTCAAAAGGCCAACGTTCCAGAGGACGACAAAAGAAAATGCTGCAAAGATATTTTAATGAGTGGGAGCAGTCTGCTACTAATCATTCAAAATGGCAATGACTTCTCTATCGAGCTGTATAATGTTTTGAGTCCACACACCTTAATAATGAGGCACGGTGGCGGCAAAGAAAAGAAGCAAATCATGCACTACAGATCCCTTTGCCTCATGAAACATCCTGCCCTATATGCCCAAATATCTGTGGATTAATAATCAGCCAGTTCAGTCACTGAAGACCCATAGCAGGAACCTAGGACTGTGTAGACATCACTCAAATCGAGGAACAGCCGGTGATTCCCAACCATCAGCAAAATGAGGATAATTGTCATTCACATTGCTAACAAACAACACATTCATAAATGAACTGCTTGGCAATGCTGAGTTTAGGTTCTGCCAGGACGACTAAGCTGCAGAGTTCATTAAAACTCTGGTCCAAACATGGTCAAAAGAGCTGAATTCAAGAGGCAAGATGAGAGTCACTGCTCTAGACATCAGCAACACTTGACCGAATGTGCCATCAGGATACCTCAGCAAAACTGAGGTCAATTGATATCAGGGGGAAAACGCTCCACTGGTTAGAACTCTCCCTAGTGGAAAGGAAGATAGTTATGGTTACTGGAGAGCAATCATCTCAGTCCAAAAACATTGCTGCAGAAGTTTCTCAGGGACATATCCCAGACCCAATCATCTTCAGCTGCTTGATCAAGGTCCTTCCCTCCTTCATAAGGTCTGAAGTGGGGATATTTGCTGATGGCGGCACAAAGTTCAGCAGCATTTAAAACTTTTTTTTAAATAATAAAGTAGTCTGTGCCTTCATATAGCAAGATGTAGGGAATAATAAACTTTGGACAATAGGTGGCAAGGCTCATTGGCACCACAGGAATGCCTGAAGCTTACCATTCAACAGAAGCTCAACAGGACTAGATACATAAATTCTACGGCTATGAGAGAGAGTCAGGGACTGCAAAATCTTCAGCGAGCAAGTCACTTCCTTACTCCCCAAAGCCTACCTACCATCTATAAGACTACAAAGGGTTGTGAATGAAGCCCAGTCCATCACTCAAACTAGCTCCCCATCCATTGAAACCGTCTACACTTTCCGCTGCCTCGGAGCAGCCAGCATAATCAAGGATCCCATGCACCCCAGACATACTGTCTTCCACCTTCTTCCATCAAGATGCAACTGTTTGAGGACACATACCAAACAACTCAATAACAGCTTCTTCCCTGCTGCCATCATACTTTTGAATGGACCCACTCGCAATAAGTTTATCTTTCTCTACATCCTAGTTATAACAGTAGCATTATATTCTGCACTCTCTCCTTTCCTTCCCTGTGCACAGCATGCTTTGTCTGTATAGCGGCAAGAAACAATACTTTTCACTGTATACTAATACATATGACAATAATAAATCAAATTAAAGTTAGGAGTGTGATGGAATATTATCCACTTGCCTGAATGCTTGCAGCTCCAATAATAAATCAAAATGCTTGACCCCATCCAGGACAAAGCAGCTTTTGCAATCAGCATTCTTTCCACCACACTCCTCCAACAGCACACATTGGCAGCAGTATAGCAGCTACAAGATGGAGCAACTCACCACTGCCCCTTCAATAGTGCCTTCCAAATCTGTGACCTCTACCACTTAGAAGAACAAGAGCAGCAGACAGAGGAACATCATTACCTGCAAGCTTCGCAAGTCATTCACCATCCTAACTTGGAATTAACAGCAGTGATTGCAAGTGTGTGTATGCGAGCATGAGAACAAGTGGCTACAACACGAGGAGTGCAACTTTTCAAGAAGGCAGCTTAGCACCATCTCTCAACAGCAATTAGCAACGAGCAATAAATGCTGATCTTTCCAGCAATTTTCAAATCCCAAGAATGGATACGAAATTCAGGTCCTTGAAAAAGTTACAGCGCAAACAATACCATGATAGCACCGCACGGATCTGTCAAAAAACTAAATTAAGCATATTAAAGAAAAAGCATCTTAAATTTTGCTCCAGCAATTACTTCAGACTTTGCATCAGAATTGTAGTACACTATTAAAGCTTTGGACTCAATAACAGCTTTGCAAGTAAACAGAATAAGAAGTGCAACAAGATTTTTCATAAACCACAGCAACAGGACCTTTTCCAGGCAGCATTAAATATAGCCTTTCTCCAGCAAGGGAAATGGTCCTAAAACAAGGCTAATGCTCCTAAAATATGCACAGATCATCAGAAGTTTCTTATGGAAGTCTCTCTGCAGAGCAGCTCCCAATGTAATTGCCCCATTGCCAGAATTATTAACCAAGCACAGAATTCTGCCTGCTTGTTGAGAAATGCCCAAAGTCTTACAGGAAATATCATATTCCACTCCCTCGTTTTATAGAAAGCTAATAATATCTAATATTTAGCCTTAACCTCTGGATTATACTGAAGTTTTTTCCTCCGGAATTGTTTAACCAGAAAAACAGAGTGCCCTTGCAGAAAACATACTTTTAATAAGCATAACAAAATTTGTTCAGGAGTCAGCCTTGTTTAAACCGCCACACATTTCCTTTTCTCAGCTACTTCAGCTTACAATCCCAAATCCCAATTCACAAATGTTAGATTTTTTTATAATCAGAACATTCTTCTTATATGGAGAAACAATAATACTAGTGTAGTCCACTAAAATCATGCACAAAAGACTAACAAGCAATGAACAAATACTACAGTACTCATCCTTCAGTTAAAATATTCCATTCATTACATTAATGATAAAAAAATACATTTTGTAGAACAAATACAGTTCAACATCACCAATTAGTCCGTAAATAGTTTTCAGTACACAAGTACTATGTAGTTATTTTTTGGAATTTTACCAAAATGGTAATCCTTTGCATGGCAAAAATCCACTCCCTCTCAAAATCACTATACAAGAGATTTTTTTCCATTTGAGGCATAGGAAAGTTAAAATTATACAATAGCTGAGCTGTCCTTGTAATTAGCACTAATTTATGCATTCATTTCCTCAAGTTGCCATGCCCTAAATTCTCATATTTATCCAGTTTCTTTCCTATCTTGTCTCAAGCTCTCTGAGCTCAACTTGTCCAGGAATTCACCTCCTGCTCCCTCAAAAGAAGCTGGCCTTAAAGTGATGACCACCCAACTTCCATTCCTAGTTCTTATATTAATTGGTATTTTTAACTCCTTTGAATCTTTCGTCGTCAATCTTCTCTTCAAAAACCAGTCTTAATCCACCATCCGCCACAAAACCTACCACCCATTTTCAAAACTCGCTTTCCTCTTGGAAGTCCTTGAACATTTTGTTACCTGCCAAAACAATTGTTTATGTTTGTCACTGCAGGATTCATTGTAGTATCGTTGCTAGACTAGTAACTCATCAACATGGAGTAATGCTTTGGGGATCCAGGTTTAAATATGGAATTAAAAAGTCTAGTGAAATCACTGCCAATTGTCATAAAAACCCATCTGGTTAACCAACATCTTTTAGGGAAGGAAGTATGCCATCCTTATCTGGTCTGGATTTACATGCGACTCCAGATCCACCACAACGTGGTTGACTCTTAAATATCACTCAATTCAAGTGCAATTGGAGATGGATAAGATGCCCATATCCCATGTCTCTATAACTCAATAAATACGACTCTCAATATAAACGAGATGTGATTGTAACAAAGGTAAACTCCCTCCTGCTCCAGCACTTCTCCAGCCGGGTGCAACTGCCCTCACCAGATTTCCCACTTATCTAATGTTAGCCAAAGTGTTACCCGCAATGGCTTTTCTTCTGCAACATTATGATTGGTGTCCCACAGATCTATCCTTGGCACTTATTATTTCTCATCTACATGCAGTCTCACATATACACAGACAACGTACACATACACATCCATCTCACCACAAGCTGCCAATTCCTTCACCATTGCTAAGTTATCAGACATACAGAAATTTCCTTCAATTAAATATAAGGAAGATTGAAGCCATCATATTTCGGTCCCCACTCCAAACATGGTTCTCTAGTTAACAATCCAACTCTCTTTATGGCAACAGTCTGCCTCAAAGTGAACCAGAATTTTCACAACTTGTGTCATATTTGACCATGAAATGAGCTTTCAGCCAAATATTCGTAACCTCACTAAAACAGTCCATTTCCATCTCCATAATGTCATCCCAGCCACGTTCATTTCATACCTTTGTTACCTCTATATTTGACTCTTCAACACACTCATGACTA
Source organism: Carcharhinus amblyrhynchos (assembly GCF_965287045.1). Classification (NCBI taxonomy): domain Eukaryota; kingdom Metazoa; phylum Chordata; class Chondrichthyes; order Carcharhiniformes; family Carcharhinidae; genus Carcharhinus; species Carcharhinus amblyrhynchos. The sequence goes on along the minus strand of NC_137330.1, from coordinate 35,601,493 downwards.
GTCTCCCAAGTTCTATCCTTCATGAACCTGAGGTGATCTGTTATTCATGTCTTGAATTACTGCGTTTTTTTTGTTCTATAAATGGTGCCTTGTCCCTGAAGGAATATCATTTGAAGATGATTTTAAGCACATTACTTTTGCACAGATTTTGGAATTTAGAAGAATTTCAAACAACAACAAAAAATGAATCTTGTTTCATCTGCAGAGGAGTCAATTGAAGCTCCCCATGCAATGTATTTAATGTAAACATTGCAATTTTATAATGGAGTGGATGATTAATGCATATTGATGCTTCCAGTAAACCTTGTTCCGTTTAATGCAAAAAGAATTTGCTTCAAGTCCCATTGCCCTATCAACGTGGTACTTATTGACTCAGTCAAGCAACATCTTGATTTTAAAAATCACATTCATATTTTCAAGTCTCTCCATGGCCTCACCTGTGCCTTTTCCTGCGATCTCCTTCAGCTCCACAACCTTCCAAGACATTCACCCATTCTTGCAGTGCATCTTGTGGATGGTACACATTGTTGCCGCTGTTCGGTCGTGGAGGGAGTGGACATTTGTGGAAGGGAAACCAACTACAAGGGCTGTTTTGTCATAAGAACGTAAGAAATAGGAACAGGAGTAGGCCATCTAGCACTTCGAGCCTGCCCCAGCATTCAATAAGATCATGGCTGATCTGATGTGGATCAGTTCCACTTTCCCGCCTGCTCCCCATAACCCTTAATTCCCTTGTCTATCAGAAATCTATCTACCCATGACTTAAACATATTCAACGAGATAGCCTCCACCACTTCAATGGGCAGTGAATTCCAGAGATTCACCACCCTCTGACAGAAGAAGTTCCTCCTCAACTCTGTTCTAAACTGCTCCCCCCCCCCGGCTTATTTTGAGGCTGTGCCCTCTAGTTCTGGTTTCCTTCCTAAGCGGAAAGAATCTCTCCACCTCTACCTTATCTAGCCCCTTCATTATCTTGTAAGTCTCTATAAGATCCCCCCTCAGGTTCTAAACTCCGAGTACAGGGCCAGTCTATTTAATCTCTCCTCATAAGCTAACCCCCTCATCTCCAGTATCAGCCTGGTGAACCTTCTCTGTACTCCCTCCAAGGCCTATATATCCTTCTGCAAATAAGGGGACCAAAACTGCACACACTACTCCAGTTGCGGCCTCACCAGTGCCTTATACAGTTGCAGCAAGACCTGCCTGCTTTTATATTCTATCCTCCTTACGATGAAGGCCAACATTCCATTCGCCTTCTTGATCACCTGCTGCACCTGCAGACTGAGTTTTTGCGATTCGTGCACAAGGATCCCCAGGTCCCTCTGCACAGTGGCATGCTGCAACTTTTTACCATTTAAATAATATTCCATCCGACTATTATTTCTTCCAAAGTGGATAAGCTCACATTTGCTAACATTATACTCCATCTGCCAGGTCCTCGCCCACTCACTCAGCCTATCCAGATCTCTCTGAAGACTTTCCACGTCCTCCAAGCAATTTGCTTTTCCACTCATCTTTGTGTCATCAGCAAATTTTGTTACCCTACACTCAGCCCTCTCCTCCAGATCGTCTATGTGTATGGTAAACAGTTGAGGCTCCAGCACTGATCCCTGCAGCATGCCACTAGTCACCAACTGCCAACCGGAAAAGCACCCATTGATTCCAACTCTCTGCTTCTTGTTAGATAGCCAATCCTCAATCCACGCTAACACTTTACCCCCAACTCCGTGTACCTTAACCTTTTATAGCAACCTTTTGTGAGGCACCTTAACAAATGCCGTCTGGAAATCTAAAAACACCACATCCACCTGTTCCCCTCTGTCTACCACACTAGTCACATCTTCATAAAAATCCAGTGAATTCGTTCAACACGACATCCTGATGGTGTTGAGTTTCTTGACTGTTGCCGGAGGCTGACTCATGCAGGCACAGAGTATTCCATCACACCCATGACTTGTTCCATGTAAATTGTGGATAGGCTTTTAGGAGTCCGCAGGTGGGTTATTTGCTGCAGGATTCCTGGTCTGATGTGCTCTTGTAATCACAGTTCAGTTCAATTTCTGATCAGTGGTGGCCTCAGGATGTAGATAGTGGGAGATTCGGCAAGGGCAATGCCATTGAATGTCAAATGGTGTAGGTTAGATCCTGTTGGAGATGGTCATTACCTAGGACATGGATGGCGCAAACATTAATTGCTACTCATCAGCCCAAACCTGGATGTTGTCTAGGTCTTGCTGCCTTTGAACATGGACTGTTCCACTATCCAAGGAGTCACAAATGATGCTGAACATTATGCAGCCAACATCCCCCTTCCAAAGTAAGATCAGAAGTGAAGATCATTGTTGAAGCAGCTGAAGATAGTTGGGTCTAGGACATTATCCTGTGGAATTCCTGCAGTGATACCCTGCAACTGAGATGGCTCGTTTCTAACCACCACAACCATCTTGTTTTGTGCAAGGTATGACTCCAACCAGCAGAACATTTCCCCCCACCCAATTTCCATTCACTCCAGTTTTGCTAAGGCTCATTGGTGCGGCAGTCAGTCAAATGCTGACCTGATGTTAAGGGCAGTCACTCTCACTTCCCCTCTGGAATTCAGCATTTTTGTCCATGTTTGAACCAAGGCTTAATGAAGTCAAGGGTTGTGTTATCCTGGCTGAACCCAAACAGCGTCAGCAAGCAGGTTATTGCTAAGCAAGTGATGCTTGAATGTGAATACCCCTTTCAACATTTACTGATGATCAAGAGTTGACTGATGGGGCACCAAGTCTTCAGGTTAGAGTTGTTTGTTTCTTGTGTACAGGACATACATGGGCAATTTGCCACACTGCTGAAGGCACACCTCCGGCAAGGAGTCAGACCTTGGGATTGGGATCACAGTTGTGAGGCTGAGGAGTGGGGAGTCCTGTGCCAATAGCGGGAATCCCATGGGGGAGGGGAAATCAGGTCTAGATCTTTACAATAGCTACCCAGAAGAATACATTTTTGACAAAGCTTTAACAAAAGGGCCATTTGGATTTGAAACATCAGCTTTTTTGTCTCCTTACAGGTGCTGTCAGACCTGCTGAAATTTTCTAGCATTTTCTCTTTTTGGTTGCAGAATAAATTTTAATTCTTCTAACTTTTTCTAGTAACTATTTGTGTAGCATTGACGGAACCATCCAATATTTGCAAAATCCAAGGCTAGGGAGCTCGGAAAATACAGCCCAATGTAATCCTTCAATTGTTTGGAATAGGCTTGTGAAAATCCCATTACTTTCAACTGAATGTACTCCACAATCTTAAATTTTAAAATTTCTGCTGATTTTATCCTCCCTGTCATTCCTACTTTTACTTGTAATAATTTACTTGGTCCATTCAACAAGCCAAGCTTCCTGTTCTGGTGTACAGATCCAAAGTACTATTTAAAGAATAGCAGTTAATATTTGGGTTTCATGGACTCCTAGCTGACTACTGCCCAAAACAGATTAATTGGGCATGTATTTCAACATTGTGGGACTTTGATGGTGAAGATAAGACTGTCTCATCTGACCACTTAATATCACTTCAGTTTTTTAAAAAATTAATTGTGTGACATACTTCAGAGATATTTCAACAGTATATTCTATGAGTACAAAATATGAAAACTTCAAAAACATACTACAAATTTTCAAATAGCAAATTATATTATTTAGTTCAGTTGGAGTAATCTGCAAAATAGATTGTACAAGACAAGCTTGAGGGTTATTAGCATACAAAGAACATCACAGTTACATCCAGATTTTCAGCAGAATAAACTTTAAATGCATTTTGATGAGTGCTAATTGACTGAAATATCCAATGGTTTTATATATAATCTATCAAAAGCAGAAGGTACTGATCTGCACCAGTTTGAGGAATCAAATCAATCCAAAAAATACTGTTCCACTTACTTTTAAGTTCTGCTAGTTTCCAAATTAATACACTAATCTATGCCTCCAACCATGACCAATTGAGTCCACACTCAGGTTTTTACCTCAAGGACACTTTCCCTTCATTAAAAACGGCCTTCGCAAATAGACTATCCTTCCAAGCAAAGCATCAAAACTCTTGAGTCAATCTGATCATTGACACGGCATTTTCCAATCTCAAGAGACACTAACTGAAAGGCAGAATGATTTGTTTTGACTGAAATATCAATGAAATTCTAGACAATTTCTGCACACATGCTTGCACATGATGCCAACAAATAAAACTATGTGTTTTACTTTTATAATACATCATCCAGTAGCAAAACAATTATTAGAACATGGCATTAGAAGGGGATTGAACTCTGAAGAACCTTGGAATTGCCAAAATGACAAGACAGATTTTATTTTCCTAGGCACTAGAAGGCTTGTATGTCATATGGGTATTCATTCTTCAAGGAAAGAATTTGTCACAAATTTCTGCCTTGGGCTGTTATTCGGGTAAACTCCCATATATGCAAGTCGGAGCTTTGAGGTGTACAGCAACAAGGAGATTACCAGCTTTCTGATCTAGTGGCCAACTGAGTGCTATAACTGACAACAAAAACTGTTCTGATGCACTCTTGAAATGGAGCATCTGTCACAAATCTCTTCCACATATACGGGAATGACAAAATTCACAATGCAGAAATGTGCCATTTGGCTCCATTAGGTCTATGCCAGTTTTTATGCTCCTTGAGCTTCCTTCCACATTTTGTTTTAAAAAGTCATCCACTCTTTAATTTGGAGATGCACTACTTTGAGAAGATGGATGTCAATTTGACTCTAATGGGTGCATAAGGGATGAGTTCACACCCTGCACTGCCAAGTCCAATATGAATTACCTCCATTGCCAACATTCCAGATGGACCCATCCCTCCATGATACCCTGATCCACTCTTCCATCACCCCAACCCTTCATCCCCTCCCCACAGCAATCACAGAAGGTGCAACACCTGCCGCTTTACAGTTCAAGGCCCAAAACACTCTTTTCAAATGAAGCAACTCCTTCAAATGGCAAATTTGGCTCCTTCAATTTGGTCCACTGTATTTGCTAATACCAATGCATCTCCTCTACACTGGGTAGACTAAATTCAGACGGGGTGACCGCTTTGTGGAACACCTTCACTCCATCTACAAGCATAACCTCAACATTCCAGCTGCTTGCCATTTTTAACTCAGCATCTTGCTCTCATGTAAACATGTCCACCCTTGGAATGCTGCATTGCTGTAGTAATGTCCAATGCAAACTGGAAGAATGCCACCTCATCTTCTGATTAGGCCTTCTGGGCACAACACTGAATTTAACAATTTTAAACTGGGATCTTCCCCCTTCATCTTTACCCTCCCCCCTTCTTTTGTCTTTTGGTTTCTTTGATTTGCCCTAATACAACCCCATCCCAACACTACAAAGATATATGTCCCTTGTTTTTCAGTTTTGCTTCCACTGAGTATGGATCCTTGTTCCCCTACTAACACATTCTGCAATCTTATTCCACTATTAGCATTTTTTCAGCCCTTAATACCACCATTAACAGCCCCTTTGTCTTATGCCCATGACATCTTTGTCAATCTCACGTCAGCTCTAATCAATCCCTGACCTTCTATTCTGCCCCATCACCCTCTCAAACTAAATAATTTTGTGATAGGCAACCTAGGCTTGTGAGTGGACCACAAGTGCCGCCTTTCATCTTAGTGAGCTGCAAGATTGAAATCAGGTTTGTTCACTAACCATGAATAAGATTAATACATGCCAAATACTTCATAATGAGTTACAGAAATGCTTAATTGTTTATATAATAGAATAATCAACTTTAAATGGTTAAAAACAGAAGAAATATTTACACTTTGAGAGAGCCGTATGCTCCTCTGCCTCCAATGTTGTGTGCTATAAGCATGCACCTCACTTCACTTGGCTTGACCTGGCTTTATATGGGTATCACATCTGTCATACCAGTAAGAAAAAAAACATGTGGATGGGAATCAGCAGAATGTGTTAACACTGCCTGTGGGCAACAATCAACAAAATTCTCATGGGCACCACTCAGAATCCAGATGAGATGCTTGGGCCCTGTGCTGCAGGTTGCCCACCACTGATAGAAATGTAATGAATTGTATCTCTATTCAGTTCTGCAGAAGAGCCAAATGGATTCAAAACATTAACTCTGTTTCTCACTGCACAGATGCTGAGCTTATCCAACATTTTGTTTTTATTTCAAATTTCCAGCATCTGCAGTACTCTTTTGTGATGTGATTTTTGCTGTCAGCAGCTGCACCATAAACTACCTAAAGCAGAATACAAGATTGGACCAAAAAACAATGAAAGAAAAAGTGAATCAAAACCAAACACTTCAAAAACAGCTGCACATCATGAAAGATGCTCATACTGAAGCGTTGGCAGACAATAAGACAAGGACCGGCTTTCAGGCAGGGTGCAAATGAACAAATGAATGAAACCAACTGACATGCGTTACAACATCTTATGTTTATATCAGCTATTAACGTAATAAACTGTCCTAAAATGCTTCATAGGATAGCAATCAGACAGAGGAGATGTTAAGGCAGGTGACCAAAAGTAGTACATTAATTTTAACCAATGAGTGGCACAGAATTGAAGTAAATCCTTTCAGCTTATGACATTGTAGCTTCATCTTCTTCCAAAAAGATTCTATGAATGTATATGAATTATGGCACAGTGCAGAGAGAAGCCATTCAGCCCGTCAAGTCTGCACCTAACAAACTCTAATAGGCCTTTCAAGAAAACCTTAATCCTGTATTATAGAAACAGAAAACAGAAGCAAGAGTAAACCATAAAGCCCTTCAAGCCCTACCATCACAATCATGGCTGATCATCAAATTCAATATCATGACTTCCCCCATATCCTTTGATCCCTTGGAATATATATCATACCAAATTACTTTACTCATCAGAAAATCTCCTTCTCTCTCAAAGATATCAACTCACCTGGAGATATTTCCACTGGTAGCTACTTCACCTACGGAGTCAGTTTTCAAATGTGAAACCTGACTGCAAGTGTTTGCAGACTACTGGGCTTGGGGGCTGTCACGATCAAGCTTAATCCTGCCCTTACTATATAAGGCACACTTTCCAGCAGGATCACGGAACTCAACTCAGTAGAAGAAACTCAGGCTGATTATTTTTGCACGTTCCAGGGACAAAAGATACTATTCCATCTGTAATCTCGCTCCATTTCCTATCTCCCTTTCCTCTTCAGAGTTCATGAACATGTTGACAACTGCCAAATCCATGTCTATCTTGCCTACATCATGTTTAAAATGACTGAAGCATAACCTTCATACTTTTTTTAATACTATTCCCCTTACATCAATAACATTCTATTAGCTTTCCTAATTATTTGCTGTAGCTGCATACTAATCTTTTGTGATTCATGCACTAGGACACCCAAATGGTTCTGCACATCACAGCTTAGCAATCTCTCGCCATCTAGATAATGCTTTCTTCTTCCTGCCAAAATGCACACTTTTACATTTGCCAACATTATTATACTCTATTGGACAGATCTTTGTTAACTCAACCTATCTATATCCCTTCATAGCCTTATGTACTCTTCACAACTTATAAAGATAGGTCAGAAAATGTCATCAAATTTGGCAACAATAATTTCAGTCCTTTTAAGCAAGTCACTCGATAAATTGCAATATGCCGAGGCCCCAGCACTGACCCCTATGGCACACCACTCATTACATCTTGCTCACCAGAAAATGACCCATTTGTGCCTACTGTTTCCTGTTAGCTCAATAATCTTCGATCCATGCCAATATATTACCCCACTATACCATGAGTATTTATTTCCCACAATGACCTTTAATGTGACACCTTATCACATTTTGTAAATACTGTGCTTTCCATCAGTACCCAGTTTATACCCTGCATCCAAATTTTGTAACAGCAAGTTATGTTTCCAAAACCCTTTTGCGAATTTTCCAATCAAAGCATTGACAAATTCACTTGAGGAAATTTCACAAATTTCCAGCACAAAGGAATCAGCAAAGGGCAGGACTGTTAACTCTTAGAAATAAAAAAAAGTGCTGGATATATTTAGCAGATCAAACAGCATCTGAGGAGAGAGACAGAGAGAGTTATTTCTGCTTGGTGACCTTTTATCAGAAGTCAGCGACCTGAAATGTTAACTCTATTTACATAGAAACACGGAAAATTGAAGCAGGAGTAGCCATTCAGCCCTTCTTTCCATATCTGAGGTATTTTGATTTTCTGTTAACACTTGAGCTACTTTAGAATCCATGTTCTCATCTAATGAGACTCCAAGCTGTGAGCAGTGCCGTTCATTCTCAAGTTCACAGTAGCATACAGAATCCAAGTTTCTTCTCTTTCTCTCTTCCACCGCCACCCCCCCCCCCAAGTAGATTCTGCTCCAATTTACTACCATGCATATAAGAACTGTACCAAAGTAATTTTAACCTATAAACCTTTTCCAGACAAAAGTTTTCACTGATCTTTCTGCTTCAGCAGCTTCCCTTTTAGTCACAACTGCAGGGGAATGCAGTGTGACTGCAGTGATCTTCCAAACCTCTGCCTCAACATCCCATTACTGGGATCTTAAGCAACATTCATTGTAAACATTTTGCCAATTTTTTCATTGCAATCAGACAGAATAAGTCTCCATGGAATTTTCAGCATCGCAGCACCATAGGAACTGTGAATGTTGATTGCAAAGTCATTTGAAGAAACCAATTCTCATTTTAAAAATTATTCCACATACTAATCACCACATGGATATGTCAAATTGCTAACAAAAAAGTAGTTTAGTTTTAAATAAATGCCAATTTTCATATTATGATGTCTCGTGGCATACGGTCAAACATGGGCAAGGAAATCACCAATCACCACACCAACCCAACCTCCATCACCCTTCAGCTGATAAAGCAGTATTCTCCACTAATGAACACAAATTGGAAGCTGAGGGTGGCGATAGCACAGAACGTACTTTGGATGGGACACTTCAATGTTCATCAATAAGAGTAGCTCGGTAATACCACTACTGACCAATATAGCCAAGTCCTAAACCAAAAAGCTTTAAGATTAGTCAGAAGCAGCTGCTGAGAAACCAAGTGGGAAAGACCAATTTTTTCCTCATTCTCACCAATCTACCTGTCACAGATGCATCCGCCCATGGACATACTGGTAGGAGTGACCAGTATACAGTCTTTGTAGACAAAAAAAATCCTGTCTTCACATTGAGGATACCCTCTTTCATGTTGTGTGTCAAGATCAGTATTAAATGAGATAGATTCTGAATAGATCCAATAACTCAATACTGTACATCCATGTGGCATTTGGATCACCTGCAGCAGCAGGATTATATTTGACTACAATCCGTAATCTCATGTTCCACCATATGCCCACTCTATCATTACTACCAAGTCACGCCATCAACCCTTGTTCAATCAAGACCACAAGAAAACATGATGGGAATAGCACCAGGCATACCTAAAAATGAGGTGTCAACCTGGTGACACTACAACACAGGACTGTTTGCATTCCAAACAGCAGAAGCTACATGCAACAGAGCTAAGAGATCCCACAACCAAAGGGTCAGCCTATTGGCTGACCCATCACATCCAGTTGTAAATTAAACAATTAAGTAGAGGTGACAGTCCAACCATCTTTAGCTGCTTCATCGATGTCCTGCCCTGTTATAAGTTCAGGAATGCAGCAATTCACTAACAATTGCACAATGCTTAGCACCATTTGCAACTCCTCAGATACTAATACAGTTCACATTCATATACAGCAAGACCTGAACAACGTACATGCTCAGGCTGATAAGTGGCAGGTGACATTTGGGCCACAAAAGTGCCAGGAAATGATCAACTCCAACAAGAAAATCTAACCATCTCCCCATTACATAGCTGAATCTCCTCCAACAATATCCCGGAATTACCCATTGACCAGCAACTGGATTTCAGCAGCTGTATCAAAAACGTGATTACAAAAGCAAGTCAGAGGTTGGGAATTCCGTAGCCAGCAACTCATCTGATTCCCCAAAGCCTGTTCGCTATGCACATGGCACAGGTCAGGAGTGTATGGAATATACTTAATTTTCCTGGATGAGTGCAACTCCAACAACACTGAACAGCATCCAAGACAAAGCAACCAGCTTGACTGGCATCCTATCCACTACACTGATGCAGTGAAAACAACATGCAACATCTACAAGGTGTACTGCAGCAACTCATCAACGCTCCTCCAATGCACCTTCCAAACCCTTAGCTTTTACCACCTCAAAGGTTAAGAGCAGCATATGCATGGAAACATGCACCATCTTACTTGGAACTATATCGTAATTCTTTCACTGCGACAGAGTCAAAAATCCTGCAACTCCCCTTATTGCTATTAGAGTGTATTTTTGCAGCATTGTTTGGTACAGTTCGTTATTTGCATTTAGAAGTATAACTTTTTTCTCACTTTGTTTTCCCAGCTCCTACCAGTCAAAGAAGTTTCACATTCTGCAAAGAGGTTCTTCTGGTAGGGTGAGCACATCTTTTTTGCATCTTCAGGGAACAATAAGATATGAGTTCCACAGCAATGGACAATTAAAGATTACTTGCATCTGAAGCAGCCGACAAAAATCCACTGTTACCTAAGTAAGCCAATCCACGCATTGCATGCTTCAGCTATATACCTCTAAATTTACCTTTTTCTAGGCTAGGATTGCATCCTTGTGTTGTACAAGGAGCATATGCACAGTGGCATAACTTTAGTGCAAAGAGCAGATTAAATTTAATGCAAAAAGTCAAGTGATGCATTTTGAAAGAAAGAATAAGGGGAAGCTATGTGAACTAAATGATTCAATTTGAAATAAGTGCAACATCCCCTCCCCCGCCCAAGTAGGCATTTTCCAGATTTAACTTCAATAATGTTTTAATTGCTTAAAACATTCTGTACTATAAAGTGCTTCATCCGAGTGCTTACCTCCGCATCAAAACAAGCCTCTGGTCTGCTTTGTGCATCAAACTGATCAGTCAAGCCTTGCAATTGGTCTCTTTATAGATAGCATCATAGTATGATTAACCAGGATGTGCGTAGCACTCTGAATTGAATCCACTTTAACATACATGTTGCCGAGTTAAAACCTTGGAACTCTTCGCCTGACAACACTGAGGGTTCCTATTAACCGGAGGGAGGGCTTTAGTTTCCTGGATCATTGGGTCTGTTTCTGGGGAAGGTTGGACCTGTATAAGTTGGATGGGTTGCATCTGAACGGGATGGGACCAACATCCTTGTGGGGAGGTTTGCTGGTGTTGTCTGGGGAGTGCGGGGTGGGGGACAGGATGGGTTACAGAGTGTGAAGGTACAATAGGAGGAAATGCACAGCCAAATAAATAGAGAAGAAATACCTAGTCAGTCTGGAAGGCAGAGCGGGGATAGATATGTTAAGACCCATGGGAATATGGCAAGGTGGGGTAGCATTTATTTTAATACAAGGAATCATACTAGTGAGGCCAATTAAACTGAGGGTTTGATAAATATGTGAGAATAATGATATTGCCCTCACAGGTTCATGGTTGAGGGAGGGGCTGGAGTGGCCGGTCAATATTCTCGGGTATAGAATATTGATCAGAGAGTCAATTATTGCAGTGAAGGAGGATGATTTCTTCGCAGGCTGCTTGATGGAGGCCATGTGGATGGAACTTAAAAGAAAAATGGTGCAATCGTGTGCAGATTAGTTACGGCATTCCCTAGACTATAACAGTGACTACACTTAAAATTGTATTTCATTGGTTGTAAACAGCTTTGGGACATTTAGTGATCATACAAGATGCAAAATAAATGCAAGTTTGTACGCCTTTATGTCTTTTACATTTAGCTTCTATTTAAAAAGCCATGGACCCAGTTCAATCTTATCAACTTGTTCTATCTCTCTCAAGATTTGTGCTCATAATCCATAGGTCTCTGATGCTGCACTTATTTAAAACTGAATCATTCATAAGTGTCTCATAGAATATGAAGTTAGCACTTTTACTAATATTTCACAAGCTATTCTACATTGTGTTGCAGCTGGTTTCAGTATTTCTGATGGGTTGTTGTCCTTTGGCATGGAAGAAAAGATTAAAAAAAGTTGTGAGATGTATGCTGGTTGCAGAAACATTATCTCTTGGAGACAATGGATAAGAATTCCATTTGCCAAATAAGTGAGCCTCAGTGTTATGGGATTCTGAAGAAAATCTAGTCATTGAATGTTATGTGGATCAGTGCTGTCCAATGTATTTGCCAATCATCATAAGCAGCAAATCTACCATAGACATGTAACAAATTGACGCTCTTCATTATTACGCTGTTCATTATTTACACCAGTCAACACTGAATTGTGTTAAAATTACAATGCTGGATATGGGAGTAACTCACTGGACCACTGTTGGTCTTGCATTCTAAACTGAGCAAAAAACCACCCTCAATCGCGTTGCTATTAGACAGGAGTCACATATTAATTGGTCAGGCTAGGACAACACTGTTTTTAGCCACCTGGTAGCTGATGGATCGCTTAATTAAACATGAAAAATATTTCACCTTTTGTTACCTTCTCTGTTGCTGTTCTCTCTGATGCCTCTAAATGATGACACAGTTAGATCTGTGGGACCACTCCAAAGTGTGTGAAAGTCTGCCTCTGAAGGTCAGCGGTCTGATTACTCTCAATTTTCTTAGGAAAGCTAGTGACAGGGGGAATGCAAAGCTTGCATGGCTGTTCATGAGGGTCAGAAATGTGTGACATTATCAAACTGGGGTGATGCAGCAGGTTCCAAATGTGTTCAGCCTTCAACTTAATTGTTCCGTTAAAACAAGTAATTTGAAAGGAATAGGGCAACTACTGGCATAAAACATACCTGGGCAAACTATGACCCGTGGGCCACATTCAGCAAATTGTACAACTGGGCTGAATCAGAAGGTCCTAAGGATTCCAAGGGAAGTACATCAAAGAAGTTGGAGTTGGCCAGTGATCAGTATCTGGAGCTATGTGTTTCTCAGTGAGCGCATGTGGGGAAGCACAGAGAGCAAGACGAGATAAAATGTGCATTCAAGATTATTTACAGAATTTGTATTTTGGTTTTACATAAGAACATAAGAAATAGGAGCAGGAGTAGGCCATCTAGCCCTTCGAGCCTGCCTCGCCATTCAATAAGATCATGGCTGATCTGAAGTGGCTCAGTTCCATTTTCCCGCTTTCTCTCCATAACCCTTAATCCCCTTGCCTACCAGGGCTATGTCCAGGCACAGAGAATTTCAGAAACGCAACTTATTTTTCACTTGGGTTCTTAAACTCTCTTTGAAAAGTTAACTCTCGTTCAGTTTTGTTGTCCCATTTTTCTCATTTCCTCACCTGAAGTTACTGATGCTTGATGTGGTTTGGAGCCATGGGTGTTGGGAGTCCTTTAATATCTTTTCCGAGTGGCCACTCTTCATATGCAGGCTTGCACAATGAATGTTGGCAGGCTGTTTGGCATTGCAGCCTATCGCCGTCTTTTCCAGAGCTGATGCACATTTTCCAACAGGTGCAATCACCTCCTTGTCACTCTATTGATGTAGAGGAAAGCAGTACTGCATATCAGTTAATTAGCAGTACAGACCAAGACCTTCAGATCTATATTGGCATAATAATACACTGGAGAGTGCCTTTACCCACTGAAATGGTTATATATCTATTTTCTATTTTTAAAATTGTGTATCAGTATGCACTGTGTCAATTTATTATAATTTTCTACAACCACATTTATAATGGTAGCTAAGAGTAGTGGGCGAGAAGAGGATTGGGAGAGGTTTAAATGTCAACAAAGAATGACAAAGAAATTGATAAAGAAGGGTAGGATAAACTATGAAGCAGGGCTGGTGCTTAATATAAAAAAGGATAGCAAGAGTTTTTATAAATACATAAAAAGGAAGAGGCTGGCTAGGGTGAACGTTGGACCCTTAGAGGATGAGAGGGGGGACTTAGTGGTAGGGGATGGGGAAACGGCTGAGGCCCTGAATAACTTTTTTGTTTCGGTCTTCACGGAGGAGGACGTGAGTAATTTGCTGGGTGTTAGCGATGGAAAGATGGTAGGAGTGGAGGGCCTGAATGACAATATTGTTACTAGAGAGGTGGTGCTCGACAGACTGGTGCGACTGATTGTGGACAAGTCCCCAGGACCGGATGGAACGCATCCAAGGGTTCTGAAGGAAATGGCGGAGGTGATAGTGGATGCCTTGGTGATTATTTTCCAAACGTCGCTGGATTCCGGGGAAGTGCCGGAAGATTAGAAAACGGCTAATGTTACGCCGTTGTTTAAGAAGGGTGGCAGGCAAAAGGCGGGGAATTATAGGCCGGCTAGTTTAACGTCTGTTGTAGGTAAAACGTTAGAATCTGTGATCAAGGAGAAAATAGCGAGGCATCTTGAGGAGAATTGTTTGGTAGAGCAGACGCAGCACAGTTTCGTTAAGGGGAAGTCGTGTCTGACAAATTTATTGGAGTTCTATGAGGATGTGTCTAGGGCGGTGGATAGAGGAGAGCCGGTGGATGTGGTCTTTCTTGATTTTCAGAAGGTGTTTGACAAGGTGCCTCACAAGAGGTTATTGCAGAAGGTCAGGGGGCATGGAGTTGGGGGTAGGGTGTTAGCGTGGATAGAGGATTGGCTGTCAAGTAGGAGGCAGAGTGGGGGTCAATGGGTGCTATTCGGATTGGCGGTTGGTGACTAGTGGAGTGCCCAAGGAGTCGGTGCTGGGGCCTCAGCTATTCACCATTTATACAGATGATCTGGAGGAGGGAACCGAGTGTATGGTGTCGAAATTTGCTGATGACACCAAGATTGGTGGAACGGCAAATTGTGCGGAGGGTGTGGAGAGTCTGCAGAAGGATCTAGATAGGCTGGGCGAATGGGCCAGGAACTGGCAAATGGAATTTAATGTTGGCAAATGTGAGGTTGTCCACTTTGGTAGGAATAATGGTAGGAAGGACTATTACTTACTTGGCGAAAAACTGCAGCATGCGACGGTGCAGAGGGACCTCGGGGTCCTTGTGCATGAGTCGCAAAAACCCAGCCTGCAGGTGCAGCAGGTGGTCAGGAAGGCAAATGGGATGCTGGCCTTCATAGTGAGGGGGATTGAAGATAAAAGTAGGGAGGTCTTGCTGCAGCTGTATAGGGCACTAGTGAGGCCGCAGCTGGAGTACTGTGTGCAGTTTTGGTCACCGCACTTACGCAAGGATATTTTGGCCTTGGAGGGCGTGCAGAGGAGGTTTACTAGGCTGATTCCGGAGTTGAGGGGGTTGAACTATGAGGAGAGGTTGAATAAACTAGGCTTTTACTCGTTAGAGTTTAGAAGAATGAGGGGAGATCTCATTGAGACGTACAAGATGTTGAATGGGATGGCTAGGATAGAGGTGGAGAGGATCTTCCCGCTCAGAAAGGACAGTAGGACTAGAGGGCACAGCCTCAGGATTGGGGGGGTTTTTTTTTAGAACGGAGTTGAGGAGGAACTTCTTCACTCAAAGGGTGGTGAATCTCTGGAATTCTCTGCCCGTTGAAGTGGTGGAGGCTGCCTCGCTCAATATTTTTAAGACGCGGGTTGATAGGTTTTTGATAGGCAAGGGGATTAAGGGTCATGGGGAGAAGGCGGGAATGTGGAACTGAGCCACGACAGATCAGCCATGATCTTATTGAATGGCGGGGCAGGCTCGAGGGGCTAGATGGCCTGCTCTTATGTTATGTTCTTACGTTTCCAGAGATGAAGAACTTTGGAGAGACGTAAGAGGCTGGGGTTGTTCTGCTTAGAGCAGAAAAAGCTGAGCTCGGATTTAATAGGTGTTCAAAAGTCATGAAGGATTTTGGATTATGTAAATACTGACCATTTCAAATTCTCTTTAATTTGAAGACCCAGATTTAAGGTATTATCAAAAGAATTAGCCAGGTAGCCAATTTGTAGACCCAGTTAAAACCTGACCTACAATGCTGCTGGAGGATAAAGGATTGGAATATAGAAAAAAAACACTAGTAGCAAGTCTTAAGAAATGCATGACTGAAGATTTTCATAGGGGACATAGCTTTAAATTGAGGGGTGATAAATATAGGACGGATGTCAGAGGTAGGTTCTTTGCTCAGAGGGTAGTAAGGGCATGGAATGTCCTGACTGCAGCAGTAGTGGACTCGCCAACTTTAAAGGCATTCAAATGGTCACTGGATAGACATATGGATAATATTGGAATAGTTTAGGTTAGAGGGTCATTAGATTGGTTCCACTGGACGGCACAACATCGAGGGCCAAAGGGCCTGTACTGCGCTGTAATGTTCTATAGGAAACTTTTCAACATGTCCTTCCTCCTCAATGGACAGATCCTGGCAAACTGTTTTAAACAATAACGTATGTTCTAAGGGGTGGAAGCAAAAACAGAAATCTTGCAACAGCTGTGGCTCAATTGGTGGCACTCATACCTTTGAGTCAGATGGTTCTAACTTCAAATTCCATCCTTAGGACATGAGCACCAGAATCCATGCTTATGCTCCAGTGCAGTATTGCAGGAATGCTGCACAGCCAAAGATGCTGTCTTGCAGATAAGGTGTGGTGGAAAATACATGATTAGGTCAGAACATCCTATGCTGTTCTGATCGTCACATAAAGATCTAACTGACTGTATCTCTCCACATTAATTTTCTGGCTTCACTCTTCATTTCCTTGACATCTGGCAATCGCAAAAAAGATAGACAGGTTTTCCATAAATTGTTCGCCAGCATAATGCTGGGACTGACAAAACAGAACATTAGTAATATTAAAGCACCACTCAAGGAAAAATACAATCCAGAAGAGCTAGATAAATTTAATGTCTCCCTGAGTGAAGCTAAGTTTCCAAATATTTGCTAGGTGGCACAGAAAATGTGTTTTGATCTGCTCCACCTGTTTGAATAAACACTGCCCCTGTTGAAATACAATAAAATAAATCCTGCTACAATTCTCACTTAACAAACCAGCATTACATGTCTTATATTGTGGATTTCCACAACAAGAACAATATCAGATTTTGAAGCCATTGTGAAGCGGAATAACCAATTGGAGTGTGAAAAATGGGGTTGTTAGGCTTAACTATTGTAATGCAGCGAAAGAAAGCGAATGCCTGCGACAGAGGAAGCAAATGTATGTCGGGGGGGGGGGCGGTGAACATTCAAGAGAGGGAGGAGAAGAATTGCATGTGTATGGGGAGAGGGGAGACATGCACGTGTGTACAAGAGGAAGAGGTGTGTGAGAGAGTGAGAGAGCAGGAGAAGATATGCATGCATGAGAGAGAACTTGTGTGTGTGTGGGGGGGGGAGGGGAAGAAGAGATGTGCATGGGGTGGGGGGAGAGAGAGCGCAAGCGAGGAAGGAGGGAGTCATGTGTGTAAGAGGGGGTAGATGTGTGTGCATGTGACAGTGGGGAGGAGACTTGCATGCGTGTAAGAGGAGGGCAGACGTGCATGGGAGAGAGAGGGAGGGGGAGGGAGACGTGCGTCTGAGAGGGGGACAGAGAGGAGGCACATGTGCGAGACAGGGAGGGGGAATGTGTGTGTGTGTGTGTGAGAGAGAGAAAAAAAGTGTGCGATGGAGAGAGAGGGAGGCATGTATCCAATATGATTGACAGCATTCCACATTAAAAATGACAAAAATTGAGTTAAATTTGTTTTCAATAAGAAAATCTAAACTCAACTGGTACTACTTTCAGGGTTTCATATAAAGGCGCTGTGGGAGGGTGGATAGCCAGGGCTTAATGTGAAGGGCCCATGTAGCTGGTGAATTAATTTACGACAGTGTGCCTCTTCCTAATCCCTAATTATTGCACAGATATAGCTAGAAAAGACCTGCTTATATTTCATTTGTGTTCACATATTTTGTTGCCAAAAAAAGGGGTCAATGTTATGAGAATGCTTGGGGTTCCCTGATAAATTTTGGGGAGGTTACTATGAGTTCTGTGGCTTCTGCCCTGTTGTAATGTATTGTTGTAATATAATTATTAGATATGAGGTAGTGTGTCCAAAACTGGAGTTGTCCAAAAACACTTCTTTAATGTTTCAGGCATCTACATAATATAGCAATTTTTTTAAAACTTATCCAAACTTTTCTGTTAGGTGCTGCATTGGTGTAGTGTGGCTCCAGACTTCTTTATGCACCACCCTATCCTGTGCTCCAAGCAATCCTCGACCCCATCTGGCTTAATCAAAACTACCTAACCTGAAATCCAGTAATAAGACTGTAAACCCTTTATATTTTTATATTTGTACCTACTCACCAGTGCCACTTACTCTTTCCACGTAACTCTAAATATTTTCGCTTTGGGTACCTATCTCTGCCTCCACCGGACACTCGAGTAGTACAGTCTAACTCCTAACAATTCACTGCAGGAGGTTCTTTTGCCAATTGTCTTAAATTGGTGTCCTCGAGTTCTCAACCCTTCGGCCAATGGGAATAGTTTTGCCATATCTACTCTGCCCAGACCCCTCCTGATTTTGAATATCTTTATCAAAGCACATCTCAATCTTCTCTAAGAAGAGCAAACCTGTTTTTTCCAATCTACCCATGTATCAATCCATTGCCTGGTCTCAAGGGTTTCAGCTATGAGAAGTTGAATAAACTAGGATTGTTTTCACCTGAAAGACGGAGGCTGAGGGGAGATCTGATAGAGGTCAACAAAATTAGTGGAAAATCGGAGACTTTTTCCCCAGGGTGGAAGTTTCAATTACAAGGGGCATAGGTTCTACATGGAGGGGAGAAGTTTAAAGGAGACGTGCAGTGAATTTTTTCACGCAGAGAGGATGGGTTCCTGGAACATGTTATCAGAGCTAGTGGTGAAGCAGGCACATTAGCAATATTTAAAGAGGATGGGTACATGAACAGGAAGGGAATAGAGGATATGGACCAAATGAGGACAGGTATTTTTCTTTTGATTTAGTTCAGGCATCACAGTTGGCACAGACTTGAAGAGCCAAAGGGCCCGTGCTGTAATTTTGTTTTGTAACTGAAGTCTCTCATCCCTCAAGCCATTCTAGTTTCTGTACTCTCCGTAAAGCATTCACAACCACCCTAGAGTGCTCCCAGAACTGGGCACAATGTTACAGTTCAAAAAGAACCACTTTTATAAAGATCCATTACAACTTTCTTGCTTTTATAGTCTAAGTTTCTATAGAAGCCAGAATCCCATAGGTCTTTTAACTACTTGCTTAGCTACAACCATCAACAATTTTGCATATATATCCCAATCTCTGATCCTGCATTCACTTTAAAATTGAGCCCTTTGTTTTATAATACATCCCTTCATTCTTTCTAATAAAATCTACCACTTCATATTTCTGCTTTAAATTTAATATGCCACATATCCACCCATTCCAGCTACCAATCTATGCCTCTTAAAGTCTATCACTATTCTCCTCACAGTTCACAATACTTCCAAGTTTTGAGTCCACTGCAAATTTTGAAATTGTATTACTATTTGGGTATACAGGCACAAAGAAAACTAGTGGTCCAGGAATCAATTTCTAGGGAACCAGCTACACAATATCCTCTGGTCCAAAAAAATTATTACTCACTTTCTTAAAAAAAAATTACTTTTTTAAAAAAAGATGTGGGCGTCACTGGCTAGGCAAGCATTTATTGCCCATCCCTAATTGTCCTCAAGAAGGTGGTGGTGAGCTGCCTTCTTGAACTGCTGCTGTCTCTGGTGCAGGTACCCACTATTAGGGAAAGAGCTCCAGAATTTTGACCAATATTTCCAAGTCAGGATGATGAGTGATTGGAGGGGAACTTCCAGGTGGTCGTGTTCCCATGTGTCTGCTGCCCTTGTCATTCTTGATGGTAGCAGTCATGGGTTTGGAAAGTGTTTCCTTTCACTTAGTCAATTTTGTATCCACTTTCTCCTTCATTCCCCGGGCTTCAATTTTGCTGGTAAATCCATTTATCAAATGGAGTCCGGAGTTTTTTTTTGTTTTCATTCCAATTCAATCAAATCAAGACCAATTCAGAGTCTCAACAAGTGAGACAGTCCTGATCCAAGTTGACAAGACAGGGCTCTCACCTCTTGTCTTGGGCTTGATCTACATGATCCAAGCTGATTGGAGTAAGTATAGCTCCTCCTCTAAGACTTGATCTTATTTGCATCTTAGCCAAAAGGCTGAGATGCTGCTTTTAAAAATTGCTTCAAATAAAGCTAAAATGTAACCTAATGACTTCAACCAAGCACAGCATATTGATACTACACTTGATCTTAGCCAAAAGACCAGTGTGGTGGCACAGTGGTTAGCACTGCGCCTCATAGCCCAAGGGTTCAATTCTGACTTTGGCACACTGTGTGAAGTTTCCATGTTCAATCGTGTCTGCGTGGGTTTCCTCCGGGTGTCCGGGTTCCTTCCACAGTCCAAAGATGTGCTGGTTAGGTTGACTGGCCAAGCTAAATTGCCCTTTTGTATCAGCGGGATTAGCAGGGCAAATATGTGGGAGTATGGAGATAGAGCCTATTTGGGATTGCTGTCTCAATGGGCCAAATGGCCTCATTCTGCATTGTGGGGATTCTAATGATTCTATGTCCACATGTTGTAGCACAACAGCTACAATCATCACTGTCACTTCTTCATCAAACTCAATCTTGTTAGTTGAACATGAGTTGTTTTTAGTAAGTCTATGTAGACCTTTCTTAATTAGTCCACATACCCAAATGACCACTAATTTTGTGCCATATTAACATTTCCAAAAGCATTCTCATCAGCAAAGTTAAACAGATGGCGTAATGTTGGTGCTTTTGTCCCTAATACATTTTGAAAAAGTGTGTACAATTTGCACTTCTCCAGTCCTCTGTCAGTACCCCTGTATCTAAGGACTGGAAGATTATACCTCCACAATTTCCATTCTTACTTCCTTCAGCAACCTGGGATGCATTCTCTTGAAACTTGGTGACAAAAACATTTCAGTACAAATTTTAGCTCACCTGGTGTCTTAACTATTATCCCTTTCACAATGACTTTGACAGCATCCTCTTCCATGCTAAAGACAACTGCGGAGTATTCATTTAGTAACTCAGCCAAGCCTTTGGCCTCTAACATAAATCCCCCTTTTTGGTCCCTAATTGGGCCTTTTACAATTTATATACCAATTGAAGAGTTTTGGAACATATTTTATGTTAGCTGTCAGTTTCTTCAAATATCTCATTTTGCCTCTCAGATTTCCTTTTTCCCATCTCTCTGAACTTTCAGTATAAATGTCGCCTGTATTCTTAAAATGAAATTTGTCATACAGCCAACTTCTTTTTTTAAACTTCATCTACGCTATCTCTTTTGTCATCCAAGCAGCCCTGGCTCTGGTTGCCCTACCATTCCCTCTTGTGGGAATTTACTTCAGCTGTACCCAGATCACCTCTTTAAATATATTGTTTACTTACCAATCTTCAATTCCAATTTAACTGGATCAGTACTTAAATTAAGTACCTTACCCTAAATTGCTCCTTGTCCTTTTCCAAAGCTAACTTAATCCTTATTTATTTTTATTCTTCGTTCATGGGACATGGGTATCACTGGCTGGCCAGGATTTATTGCTCATCCCTAACTGCCCGAGGGCAGTTGGAGTCAACCTCATTGCTGTGGCCCTGGAGTCACATGTAGGCCAGGCAAGGATGGCAGATTTCCTTCCCTAAAGGACAGTAGTGAACATAACATAAGAAATAGGAGCAGCAGTAGGCCATCTAGCCCTTCGAGACTGCACCGCCATTCAATAAGATCATGGCTGATCTGTCGTGGCTCAGTTCCATATTCCCGCCCTCTTCCCATAACCCTTAATCCCCTCTCTTATCAAAAACCCATCAACCCACGTCTTAAAAATATTTAGCGAGGTAGCCTCCGCCACTTCAACGGGCAGAGAATTCCAGAGATTCACCACCCTTTGAATGAAGAAGTTCTTCCTCAACTCCATTCTAAACCGCCTCCCCTTTATCTTGAGGCTGTGCCCCCTAGTCCTACTGTCCTTTCTGAGCAGGAAGAGTCTCTCCACCTCTATCCTATCCATCCCATTCATCATCTTATACGTCTCAATGAGATCTCCCCTCATTCTTCTAAACTCTAACCAGTACAAGCCTAGTTTATTCAGCCTCTCCTCATAGCTCAACCCCCTCAACTCCGGCATCAGCCTAGTAAACATCCTCTGCACTCCCTTCAAGGCCAAAATATCCTTGCGTAAGTACGGCGCCCAAAACTGCACACAGTACTCAAGCTGCGGCCTCACCAATGCCCTATGCAGCCGCAGCAAGACCTCCCTACTTTTATATTCAATCCCCCTCGCTATGAAGGCCAGCATCCCATTTGCCTTCCAAATAGCACCCATTGACCCCCACTCTCTGCCTCCTATTTGACAACCGATCCTCTATCCACGCTAACACCCTACCCCCAACTCCATGTCCCCTGACCTTCTGCAATAACCTCTTGTGAGGTACCTTGTCAAATGCCTTCTGAAAATCAAGAAAGACCACATCCACCGGCTCTCCTTTATCCACCGCCCTAGACACATCCTCATAGAACTCCAGTAAATTTGTCAGACACGACTTCCCTTTAACGAAACCGTGCTGCGTCTGCTCTATCAAGCAATTCCCCTCAAGATGCCTCGCTATTTCCTCCTTGATGACAGATTCTAACATTTTATCTACAACAGACGTTAAACTAACCGGCCTATAATTCCCTGCCTTTTGCCTGGCACCCTTCTTAAACAACGGCGTAACATTAGCCGTTTTCCAATCTTCCGGCACTTCCCCGGAATCCAGCGACGTCTGGAAAATAACCACCAAGGCATCCGTATCACCTCCGCCATTTCTTTCAGAACCCTCGGATGCATTCCATCCGGTCCTGGGGACTTGTCCACTATCAGCCCCTCCAGTCTGTCGAGCACCGCCTCTCTAGTAACAGTAATGTCATTGAGACCCTCCAGTCCTACCACCTTTCCATCTCTAACACCTGGCAAATTATTCACGTCCTCCTCCGTGAAGACCGAAACAAAAAAGTTATTTAAGACCTCAGCCATATCCCCATCCCCTAAGTCCTCCTTCTCATCCTCTAAGGGTCCAACGTTCACCCTAGCCAACCTCTTTCTTTTTATATATTTATAAAAACTCTTGCTATCCTTTTTTATATTAAGCGCTAGCCCAGCTTCACAGTTTCTCCTACCCTTCTTTATCAAATTCTTTGTCAATCTTTGTTGACATTTAAACCTCTCCCAATCCTCTTCTCGCCCACTACTCTAAACGCCTCCGCTTTTAGTTTAACACTTTCCTTCACCTCCTTCGTTATCCACGGCTTATTACCTCTCCTCCTACGGAAGCAGATGTGTTTTTCCTAACAATCAATAGATTCTTAATTCTGAAGTTAAAAATCCTACATAAGGATGGAAAACAACAGAGATAAAAATTCTAATCATAAAGGCACATGTTTAATTCATTACTCCTCTGAAACTGAAGTTCATAAACATGCAGTTAAATGCAGAAATCTCTTGCTTTTCCAGAGGGTGAGGTGTTGCAAACAAAATGCAATCAGAACAGAAATCACTCCAACTTCCATGATCTTACTTTGTCTCACTATAGATATCCTTTAAAATCTTACACCTGGTTGGATGAAGAGAAACTACATTTAAGTTCATCATTTGTGCTAAAAAACCTCTGTATTCCTGAAAAAACTATGATTGTAAAATGATTCACTTTCCAATGATAAATGTTAAACGTTAAGTAGTTCCACATTTTATGATATTTTTGTGTCAAGCTTTATCCCACTTATTTCATTGTTGGTAAAATTCAAAATTACAAGTGAAAGACTTCACTGATATTTACTTCCTGGTTTGCTTTCATTGAAATTTTCTCAATATAATGGGTTGCTTAATGACATAAGAACATAAGAAATAGGAGCAGGAGTAGGCCATCTAGCCCTTCGAGCCTGCCCCGCCATTCAATAAGATCATGGCTGATCTGTTGTGGCTCAGTTCCACTTTCCCGCCCTCTCCCCATAACCCTTAATCCCCTCTCTTATCAAGAACCCATCAACCCGCTTCTTAAAAATATTTAGCGAGGCAGCCTCCACCACTTCAATGGGCAGAGAATTCCAGAGATTCACCACCCTTTGAGTGAAGAAGTTCCTCCTCAACTCCGTTCTAAACCGTCTCCCCTTTATCTTGAGGCTGTGCCCCCTAGTCCTACTGTCTTTTTTGAGCGGGAAGAGTCTCTCCACCTCTATCCTATCCATCCCATTCATCATCTTATACGTCTCAATGAGATCTCCCCTCATTCTTCTAAACTCTAACGAGTACAAGCCTAGTTTATTCAGCCTCTCCTCATAGCTCAATCCCCTCAACTCCGGTATCAGCCTAGTAAACCTCCTCTGCACTCCCTCCAGGGCCAAAATATCCTTGCGCAGGTGCGGCGCCCAAAACTGCACACAGTACTCCAGCTGCGGCCTCACCAATGCCCTATACAGCTGCAGCAAGACCTCCCTACTTTTATATTCAATCCCCCTCGCTATGAAGGCCAGCATCCCATTCGCCTTCCTGACCACCTGCTGCACCTGCAAGCTGGGTTTTTGCGACTCATGCACAAGGACCCCGAGGTCCC
This sequence comes from Carcharhinus amblyrhynchos, assembly GCF_965287045.1. Lineage (NCBI taxonomy): Eukaryota > Metazoa > Chordata > Chondrichthyes > Carcharhiniformes > Carcharhinidae > Carcharhinus > Carcharhinus amblyrhynchos. The sequence goes on along the minus strand of NC_137330.1, from coordinate 35,576,908 downwards.
TCTGCACCGTCGCCTGCTGCAGTTTTTCGCCACGTAAGTAATAGTCCTTCCTACCATTCTTCCTACCAAAGTGGACCACCTCACACTTGCCAACATTAAATTCCATTTGCCATTTCCTGGCCCATTCACCCAGCCTATCTAGATCCTTCTGCAGACTCTCCACACCCTCCGCACAATTTGCCTTTCCCCCAATCTTGGTGTCATCAGCAAATTTCGACACCCTGCACTCGGTTCCCTCCTCCAGATCATCTATATAAATGGTAAATAGCTGAGGCCCCAGCACCGACCCCTGGGGCACCCCACTAGTCACCAACCGCCAATCCGAATAGCACCCATTGACCCCCACTCTCTGCCTCCTATTTGACAACCAATCCTCTATCCACGCGAACACCCTACCCCCAACTCCATGTCCCCTGACCTTCTGCATCACTTGGATGTCTGGAAATCCACTTGACTTGTCAGATTCAAAGTGATGTCAGGAAAGGGGAAATCTGCATCAGAGAGATAACTCGATCTTTGTAAGTAGCTATCTTTGAAGTCAGAATGGGTATTTTTGGGTCACCAAACAAACTCCAGACTTTTACTTAAAAACAGAAAATCCAAAAAATGTACTCAGGAATTGAATTAAGTTGGTTATCCAGTAGGAATTATTACAAATAAAAGGGATTCTTTGAGTTAGTTTATTGCAGTTCCTTGGTATTATTAAATTTACTTCAAAACTAAAGTCAAACATTCAAATTTAATAGATCAAACTATTCAAAACATATTAAAGATCCCCTTTACAATTACTGAGAGGGTTGTATCTGGATCATAACATCTCCTACATCACGTTCCATCCAAAAAGAACAAAAAAAATTATAAAATTGGTAACACCAAATCCTGAGATAAAGACATGTGATTTTACAAAGATGAATCTTAATTCTTCTACAATGTAGCAAGTAGTTGCTCCTTCATTTTTATTCTGTTAAAAATTTGTTTCAAGGAAAAAAATCTGCTGCAATCTCTGCATTTATAAATTCTAGTTAATCTGACATGTATACATTTACCTGGTCAAAGTTGTCCTTTTTGTTCACGCCATACCACTGATTTCAGCAATCATCCAAATAGAAAAATCCTCTTGTATATTAACAACACTCTATCTTGTTCACAGTAAGAAGTCTCCCAACATCAGGTTAAAGTCCAACAGGATCATTTGGTAACACGAGCTTCGAATGCTACCAAATAAACCTGTTGGAGCATTGGTCCAAAAGCTCGTTATTCCAAATAAACCCTGTTGGACTTTAACCTGGTGCTGAGAGACGACTTATTGTGCCCACCCCAGTCCAACGCTGGTATCTCCACATCATGGCTATCTTGTTCACATTCATAAATTCACAAACTTTCTGTTCCAATTCTAAAGTAACAGTCTTTGCTAATATAATTATGTTCCATAGATATGGTTTATAAAATATTATATAAATTTCTAATGTAGAACATTGAAGCATCAATTCATAAAACTATGCCCTAGTAAATATTAGCTGTCACCATTCTAGTACGCTATAAATAGCTAGTCAAATAGTAATGAATTATACAGCCAAGCCCATCCATTTATGATAGTATATTAATAGTGTCAGAGTTATATCCTGTTTTAAAATTATAAACTGTACACAAAAATAAGCTAGCGCCTAGTCATAACCACATAAGATTATTTGTCAACAACTAATACTGTAACAAAATAATTCCTGATATTCCATAAAGTAAAAGACTTGACAGCTGGTTATATTTATGATGTAAAGAAATCATTGTAGTCCTCAAAAGGTGCATTTAATTAAAACATAAAAAAAGAGAAGCCGCGAAAACACATTTCCCATTCAGCTACATTTTGGTAGCTTTAAAAATAAATTGATCAGAGTGTCTCTAGTCTATAATTTTAATGAATCGAGTTAAGCGATCACATAATTTTTACTCTAAACCTACAAATTCCCACTGAAATACAGCATTCCTTTTGAACTATGCTAGTCATCCTGTCCTAGGTTTGCTATCAATGGCATTTTCAAAAAGAAACCATTGAGAAACTAGACATAATAACAAAGAGCAACACTGTAGAAAATAATCCATTCACATGTCAAAGTGATGCACAGAAAACCAATGGCTGTCAAATTAGTTTGTTAGTTCATTTGCACCCATTGATTTTTTGCTGTACATGTTTTTCCTGAATAAGACTTGGCAACTCCAAGGATCAAAAAGAGGTAACAAAATGAATCTGCTTGAAGTTCTAGGACATAGTAAAATGGAACAGGTAAGTTCCCTACTGAATGAAGCATAGTTTTTTTTTAAACGCACCATTGATATGTTACAGATACCCCCCCCCACAAAAAAAAGCTAGTCTACACCGAACAAATTCTTTAAAGAATGCAATTATTTATATATGAACTATCTTGTTTATTTCAAATCAAAAATGTTTTGCACTAGTAAATTATAAAGTTTTCAGTGTGGTAATATGCAACACAATGCCATGCAAACAGAAATTTTTCAATACACACATTTCTTGCTCCCAAATGACTGTATTACACAAGAAATTAATGTTGTTTCTAACTGATCTAAATAAGCAGGAGTCTGGCATTTGAATTTAATTCAACTAAAGCCAATAATTGCAAGTCAGTGATTGTGCGTTTGTAAACACAGGCAGACCTGTTTTTCCAAACTAAATATAAACTGCTTCAACAATTTCTATTGAACAACAAAATAAGTCCCAAGACAGGCATGTGCCCGCATCAAAATTGAACACTTCTGTTAATGGACAATGTGTGAGCATTTATAAAGGGTTGCCTTGAATTAAAACTTAACAGCACACAATCATAAAATATTTGTAAAAGTTAAATTCAACGCAACTCAATAATCAGACTAAAATTGGGAAAGATGATTTCAGACTTAATGCTGGAAAAATAACAAACCACATTATTTAATATATTTTTCCTGTAATGTTTTAACAGTGCCATACACAAATACAGGACCATAGTCTATCATTCAATCATGGCTGATATGATTCTCATCCCCGTTCTCCTGCCTTCTCCCCATAACCCTCGATCAAGAACCTATCTCTGTCTTAAAGACACTCAATAATCTGACCTCCACAGCCCTGTGGCAATTAGTTCCACAGATTCACCACCCTCTGGTTGAATAAATTCCTCCTCATCTCAGTTTTAAAGGAGCATTTCTTCACTGAGGTTGTGCCCGAGTTCTTGTCTCTCCCACAAGTGGAAAAATCGCCGCCACGTCCACTCTATCTAGGCCTCTCAGCATTCAATTAGATCCCCACTCATCCTTCTAAACTCAATCAAGTATAGATCCAGACTCCTATGACAAAGCCTTCACTCCAGGGATCATCCTTGTGAACCTCCACTGGATCCCTCCAAGACTAGCACATCCTTCCTGAGGCATGAGTCCCAAAACTGCTCACAATACTCCAACCAGGGTCTCACTAGAGCCTTATACAGCCTCAGCAGTACATCCCTGCTCTTGTATTCCAACCCTCTAGAAATCAAGGCTAACATTGAATTTGCCTTCCTAACTGCCAACTGAACCTACATGTTAACCGTAGAGTCCTGACGCAGGACTCCCAGATCTCTTTGTGCTTCAGCTTTCCAAAGCTTTTCTCCATTTAGAAAATAGTCTACGCTTTTACTCTTCCTACCAAAATGCATATCCTCACACTTTCCCACATTGGGCAAAGAAGTGGCAGATGTAGTACATTCTCCTAGCCTATCCAAGTCATTCTACAGCCTCCCCACTTCCTCAACACTACCTGACCCTCTACCTATCTTTGTATCATTCGCAAATTTAGCAACTATGCCCTGAGTACCATGGTCTCGATCATTAATGTATATAGTGCAGGTAAAGATGTGCTTATTCCAGCATATATGTAGCGCTAATCATTCGTTAGATTCTATATATATAGTATATATGGGCAGATGTTTGTCCAAACAAAGAACCAGTTTCATTCTGTTAGATTCTTTTGTTTTTGTGCCCATTAAAGGCTGTGAAATTGTTTTCTCACCAAATCATAATCATACAACTAATTTAAATCATCGATAACAACACATTAGCAAATAGACCCAAACCATGAAAATTAAACCTCCTTTCTTGGGAGGAATCGTTTCGTTTTTTCAAAAATGTAAATGTTGCATTATTTTGAGAGCTTTGCTTTTATTACGAGTACAGCAAAAAAAATTAGAAATCACACACCGTCGACCGACACAAACCATCGCTGAATAGACTCTCTCAAATATACTGGTTTAATAAGGCAATGCAGCACATGTCCCTAAAGGAAAACATTCAGGTATTCTGTAAACCCCGCGGTTGGTTACAAAAATCTCTCAAGAAGTTTCATTGTGATCACTTTTAGGCGAGATAATATAATCAGATTGATGACAAAACAAGGCAGCGCATTGTCTCAAGCAAAGACAAAAAGCACAATCTCTGTGCCCGAATTAACTAAAATAACTGAACTGGGGAGAAGGTACAGACATCACCCCCATCCTTGTCCTTTGCCCCATTGCTACTATTGTTTGCCTATTAATGTTATACCTCTCGCACGCCCCCCTCCCCTTCTCTCTCAACAAGATTGCGCGATCATTTGCCCTCGGGTTTCCCGAGGCTAACGCCAGTGCAACCTTGCCACGAAATCCCATTTGACTCCCCACAGCCAGATGGGAGTTGGAATGGGCGGAATCGCTGAAACACATCTGACGGGAGAGGGAAAGGGAGAGAGAGAGGGAGAGAGAGAGGGAGACAGACACAAACCAAACTGGCGGCCACCGTGGCGATAAATGTTCGCAACTCCTCAGCCCGATCGCTCATGTATTTGTTTAGTGAGGAGGGTTGCACCTTACCTCTTCCAAGGCAGCCACCGTGTTCTTGCACTGACTCATTTTGGTGGTGAAGCTGGAGGCAGTTGGAGATTTGTAGTCCTCATTCGTCTCGGTCACGAATTCCGACACTGTGATCTGGTCCGGCATCGTTAACTCCCTTTTTTTTGCAGTGATGAGACTAAAATCTCCTTTCCTTCTTCGTTTGGTTTTTTGGGTACTTTTTCACATCAGTAGTTTGTGTGCGTGTGTTGTCTGTATACACAGAGACCGGGGCTGTGGTGAAAAGTTCAGCAGCGATTTCCAACCGCCCCGATTCCAGCGCTCGAGCTCACACTGCTCGGGCCGGAGGGGAGGGGGAGATTCAGAGCGCGCAGGCGCTACTCCTCTGGCCGACGGCGGAGGGGGGGGGGGAAGTCCGGAGCGCGCAGGCGCAGCTCCTCAGAGGCAACACCGAGCGCGCAGGCGCAGCTCCTCAGAGGCAACACCGAGCGCGCAGGCGCAGCTCCTCGCTCCGACCTGATCACTCTTTGCTCCCTGGCGCGCTCTCTCTTTTTCTCAATGAGGTCAAACGGAAAGTGAGGCGCAGGCGCAAGGAGGAGATCATATGGCACGCATCGACGGAGAAGGGATTGGCGAGCGCGTTAGTGCGCACGCCGCCTCCTGAACAATGAGCCTGGAAGTGGCGTTTCCGGCATGTGCGCTTGCATCAATTCAGGGAGGATTGCTGTGTGTGCGAGGAGTTAATCCATTGTGAAATGGGGCTGATTTGCAGTTGCACACAAACACCTATATTCAGAATCACTCTGAGATGAGGTGACCAGGTCGTGCAGCTCTTGTTTTAATTCAGAGATGTCTGCAAAATACGAGACCCCAAAATATTCTCGTCAGTTGTAATTTTCCGTACACCTAATTCCAATCGCTTAGTCATAGGTGACCGTATAGGTGAGTTATTCCAGTCTGGCAATCAGAGCTGTTCACACCCTGACTACTCATCCTTGGTGATGTTACATACAGTGATTGGAAGTTACAACACCTGACTGTTTCACTTTAACGCAAGTACTTATAAGGATGTATTCCGAGATGCCAGTCAGCTCCTTAACCGCATGGCCTACCAGCGCTGTTCAATTTTGCTTGTCATTGAAATTGATGGGATTTGATGCCAAGGTACTGCTGTGCGGTTTAATGGTGTCCACCGGCTTTAAAGCAGCAGGTTGTGACATTTACTTGGAGCACGCAATCTGGCATTTAACCGCAATACTGAAGGAGCATTGCCTTGTCAGATATACCATCCCTTACGTGAGCTGTTAAACTGAGACGTCCATCTGTCCCACTAATTCAAATAGATTATAAGGGTGAAACTGTTTCTCTAGTCATCGGACAAAAATTTAAGGTAATTGGTAAAAGAACCAGAGGGGAGATAAGAAGACATTCTTTTTAAAAGCAGCCAGTTGTTATGATCTGAAATGCACTGATGATGGAAACACGTTCAGAAGTAAGGAATAATTACTTGATTTGAAAACGATTAGAGGAATGGGACTAATTGGATATCTCTTTCAAAGGATTGGGGCCAGTACTGTTTGAAGAAAATTAGGGAGTTCTTCCATTGCCCACATAAATACTTCTTGGAAGTCTTACTTGTCAATATAAGCAATCTGCATTTATACAATGCTTTTAACGTTATTCAATTAAGCAGTATCAAACTAAAATTGACACCAAATCCTGTAATGAAATATTAGCCATCGTGGAGATGCTGGTATTGGACTGGGATAAGCACAGTAAGAAGTCTCACAACACCAGTTGAAAGTCCAACAGGTTTATTTGGTTGTCGATATGCACAATCTTCTTGAAGATTCTGTCCACTTGGAGCCGGCAGCTTGCATGGCAGTTACATAGAATATTAAGACATCTGAACAAAGGTTTGGACAAAATCTGGGAAATGACAACACATTCAAAAACCAGAACTGGAAAGGGAGGTTGGCGATAGGGTGATAGTTTGCAAGGACAGAGGGGTTAAGGGTATGTTTTTGGAGAAGTCAATTAGGACAGACCTGAGGAGAAGGAACAACTAACAACATCATAATGTAAAAGTAACAAAGTAATATAAAAGTAACAAGACTGAAGCTGCTCAATGTGATCTTCTCTTCCTATGACAAAACTAGGCAATGACATAGTGATATTATCACTTGACTATTAATCCAGAAACCCAACTGATTTTCTGGGGCCAAAGGTTCAAATCCTGCCTCAGCGGCTGGTGGAATTTGAATTCAATAAATAATACCTGAAATTAAGAATCTACTGATGACCGTGAAACATTGTAAACCCATCAATGTACTAATATCCTCAGAACATATATTCAGAATCTTTTGATTTGTCTGCAAAGATAAAAATAAATATTGGATAAATGCTCCCTGATGGTTCAGTGAGTTTATACATTTAACACTTGAGTTATTGAAATTCTGTGATCAATGGTGCAGGTTGTCAGGTCGGTTTAAAATCATTAAAGCATTACTGCAGCAAATTACAACAGCACTAATGCCACTAAGGTCAAATTCACGAGGCATCTCAGCTTCCTGAATGCATTCTGTGATAAAAGCAGTGTGTAACTGAGCCATGCAGATTAAAAGGCCAATGGTTTAATTCCACTCTATGGGGTAGACATGTCTCAGGATTTCTGACTAGGCTGTCATGAGGTCATTAGTGCAATATATGTTAAAAATAAATAATGCTGTTGAACTAAATTTAGCTTTCAAAGAGTCATATTCACAGATGGCTGGAAGATGTAAATTAGATTCAAACGTCTAAGCTGGGATGCTGGAGACAAGGGCAGAAAGTTTAACATTTCTGTGATCATTCTCATTCATTGCTGTTTCAACATCTCTTCATTTGCACTCAGCAGTCATCTTGCTTGGTGAGGCTGGTGGATTTCATTCTTTGGGCTGGAGGTAATTAGTCTGACTGAAAGATGGCATTGGAGGCAGACTGAACAAGAAGACAGGATTTTGCAGACATAAGAGATTCTGCGTTGGGATAAAGGATAAAAAGCAGAGGAGATATTCTGTTTAAATCTTGTAAGACACCCCACTAAATGGGGAAACGTAGAATGTTAATTATTTTATTATTATGTAAAGACCAGGAGTATTAATGAAAACAAGTGCAAATAATCATATGATTCATTACCTGGCCTCAACTTAACTAAATGCTCATTCAATCCAGAGAATTCAGAGACATTGAGAATGTAAACATGCAAAAGACATGAATATGAAGTAAAGGTCACAAGAAGAATCTAATGTTACACCCCAAACATGAACAGCAAGCAGATTTGTGATAGAATCAGTAAACTGACATAAAAGTAAGATTTCAGACTGCTGACAGAACAAACTATTTTATTGCAGAGGTATCTATGGCAAAAATAAATTTCTAACTTGTGTTAGTTGATTTTAGCAAGGTCATAGTTGGAATCATGCAGCATTTGTACGTGTGTGTGTGTGGGGGGGGACATGATTGAATTTGGCATTGATGATCTCACCTGCTGACCCTGAAGGGACAATTTTTTGAATGTGTTTGAATTTTCTGAATAGCCATTATTCTTCATTTAAAAAAAGCATGAGTTTAGATTGTACTTAATTATATACTCAAAATTTCTTAGTGCATTACAAACACATTAATTTTGAGATCCAAACATATCATGTAGGCAATGTACTAGACTGACAAATAAAGCATGATACTCTGGGCAAGGTACCATAAAGAATCTGAAACAATGCAATAGTTCTTCAACAATTAATGCCTTTCGGAAAGGAAGGGAGAAAGTTGGGACAAAACACAAGGATAGATCTTTCATTTATATAGTTATCAGAATGTACCCTCTTGTCAAACATTAAATTAAATTCTTGAGTTTAAATCTCACCACATTTTTGCTTTTCCTTGTTTAATTCCTGACATGGAGGGATAGCCCCATGAGGATAGATTAAATATACTTCTTTAGAGTTTAGAAGAATGTGTGGTGACCTCATTCAAACATACAAAATTCAACAGGACTCAGTAGGGTAGAGGCAGGAAAGCTGCTTCCCCAAGCTAGAGAATAAGGAGCAGGCCATTTAGAACTGAGATGAGGAGAAATTTCTTCCCTCAGAGTGTAATGAATCTTTGGAATTCTCTGCCCCAGAGGATTGTGAAGGCTGAGTCATTGAGAACATTTAAGACCGAGATCAATGCATTTCTACATATTAAAAACATCAAGGGATTAAAAACATCAAGGGAAAATGGTGTTGAAGTGGAAGATCAGCTATGATCTCATTGAATAGCGGAGTGGGATCAAAGGGCTGAATGGCCTACTCCTGCTCCTATTTCTTTTGTAGTTATGTCTCTGGGACATCCTCTGACCTACAACTTCCTGAGAACTTTCAATTACTGTGACCCCACTCTTTTGTGCACCCTGACTCTATGCAATTCATGTCAATGCATTCAACATTCAAGGCCCAATTGTTGGGAATTTTCCCCAAACCCTTCCATCTCCCCAGCTCCCCCTCAAGCTTCAAACTCATCTTTAAAATCTACCTTTTCATGTGGCACCAATTCTCCTTGTGTTTCTGTGAAGGAGCTTTTGACATTTTTAACTTAACAATATAATGAGGCGGGTAGAATTAGGGACCTTGCGGTGAAGGATCCTCTTGGGGAGAGTGATCATTGTATGGTGGAGTTTCTGGTGCAGATGTAGGAGGAGAAAGTGGGTTCCCGGACACGCGTCCTTTGTTTGAACAGAGGGGAGTACGGTAGGATGAGAGAAGAATTGGCGAATGTTGACTGGGGGAGCGCGTTGGAAGGTAGGTCAGCTGAGGAGCAGTGGAGGATCTTTAAGGAGATCTTTCTTGGTGCTCAGCAGAAATTTATTCCGATGGTTAAAAAGGACCGTAGGAGGAGAGGTAATAAGCCGTGGATAACGAAGGAGGTGAAGGAAAGTGTTAAATTAAAAGCGGAGGCGTTTAGAGTAGCTAAGAGTAGTGGGCGAGAAGAGGATTGGGAGAGGTTTAAATGTCAACAAAGATTGACAAAGAAGTTGATAAAGAAGGGTAGGAGAAACTATGAAGCTGGGCTAGTGCTTAATATAAAAAAGGATAGCAAGAGTTTTTATAAATATATAAAAAGGAAGAGGCTGGCTAGGGTGAACATTGGACCCTTAGAGGATGAGAGGGGGGACTTAGTGGTAGGGGATGGGGAAATGGCTGAGGTCTTGAATAACTTTTTTGTTTCGGTCTTCACGGAGGAAAACGTGAATAATTTGCCGGGTGTTCGCGATGGAAAGGTGGAAGGACTGGAGGGTCTCAATGACATTATTGTTACTAGAGAGGCGGTGCTCGACAGACTGGAGGGACTGATTGTGGACAAGTCCCCAGGACCGGATGGAATGCATCCGAGGGTTCTGAAAGAAATGGCGGAGGTGATAGTGGATACCTTGGTGGTTATTTTCCAAACGTCGCTGGATTCCGGGGAAGTGCCGGAAGATTGGAAAGCGGCTAATGTTATGCCGTTGTTTAAGAAGGGTGCCAGGCAAAAGGCAGGGAATTATAGGCCGGTTAGTTTAACGTCTGTTGTAGGTAAAATGTTAGAATCCGTCATCAAGGAGGAAATAGCGAGGCATCTTGAGGGGAATTGCTTGATAGAGCAGACGCAGCACGGTTTCGTTAAGGGGAAGTCATGTCTGATGAATTTATTGGAGTTCTATGAGGATGTGCCTAGGGCGGTGGATAGAGGAGAGCCGGTGAATGTGGTCTTCCTTGATTTTCAGAAGGCGTTTGACAAGTGGATAGAGGAGAGCCGGTGAATGTGGTCTTTCTTGATTTTCAGAAGGCGTTTGACAAGGTACCTCACAAGAGGTTATTGCAGAAGGTAAGGGGGCATGGAGTTGGGGGTAGGGTGTTAGCGTGGATAGAGGATTGGTTGTCAAATAGGAGGCAGAGAGTGGGGGTTAATGGGTGCTATTCGGATTGGCGGTTGGTGACTAGTGGAGTGCCCCAGGGGTCGGTGCTGGGGCCTCAGCTATTTACCATTTATATAGATGATCTGGAGGAGGGAACCGAGTGTAGGGTGTCGAAATTTGCTGATGACACCAAGATTGGTGGAACGGCAAATTGCGCGGAGGGTGTGGAGAGTCTGCAGAAGGATCTAGATAGGCTGGGCGAATGGGCCAGGAATTGGCAAATGGAATTTAATGTTGGCAAGTGCGAGGTGGTCCACTTTGGTAGGAATAATGGTAGGAAGGACTATTACTTACATGGCGAAAAACTGCAGCAGGCGACGGTGCAGAGGGACCTCGGGGTCCTTGTGCATGAGTCGCAAAAACCCAGCCTGCAGGTGCAGCAGGTGGTCAGGAAGGCTAATGGGATGCTGGCCTTCATAGCGAGGGGGATTGAATATAAAAGTAGGGAGGTCTTGCTGCGGCTGTATAGGGCATTGGTGAGGCTGCAGCTGGAGTACTGTGTGCAGTTTTGGTCGCTGTACTTACGCAAGGATATTTTGGCCTTGGAGGGAGTGCAGAGGAGGTTTACTAGGCTGATACCAGAGTTGAGGGGGTTGAGCTATGAGGAGAGGCTGAATAAACTAGGCTTGTACTCGTTAGAGTTTAGAAGAATGAGGGGAGATCTCATTGACACATATAAGATGATGAATGGGATGGATAGGATAGAGGTGGAGAGACTCTTCCTGCTCAGAAAGGACAGTAGGACTAGGGGGCACAGTCTCAAGATAAAGGGGGGGGCGGTTTAGAACGGAGTTGAGGAGGAACTTCTTCACTCAAAGGGTGGTGAATCTCTGGAATTGTCTGCCCGTTGAGGTGGTGGAGGCTGCCTCGCTAAGTATTTTTAAGACGCGGGTTGACGGGTTTTTGATAAGCGAGGGGATTATGGGTTATGGGGAGAGGGCGGGAATGTGGAACTGAGACACGACAGATCAGCCATGATCTTATTGAATGGCGGGGCAGGCTCAAAGGGCTGGATGGCCTACTCCTGCTCCTATTTCTTATGTTCTTATGTTCTTATGTTACATCAATGCTAGGTGTTAATGTGCCACCTATAATAAAGAAATAGGCACCCATTTATCTAATATCTGGAAATTAAAATCCCATAATCTGCACATACCTCTAAATAATGAGCATAAAGATATATGCATATCTGTGTTTTACCAAACCAATGCTTGTCTAACATGGCACTTTAACTCTTACCAACACCATACATATATATGTTTATTGTTGCAAGAAGAGACACACTGTCAAAGCTTTTTGCCTAGCATTCATCAGGAGAGTCACAAGAATATCATTCATAAATGAAATAGCAATTTATTCTGCATGCTTCATTTAAGCTCAACCCAGGCAGATAGATGTAAACCCAGCAGTTAACTGTTACCTGGTACATTCTCCTTGGCAATGCCTCTACCAATCAGAGTCCACTTGCCAAACAATCAACACTGTTTACTCATGCAGCATAAATTGTATCTCCTTCTACAACTGGTATTCTTGTGAATTTGTCCTGATTCGTGCAAGACAAAAAAAAAATTGATAGCATATTTCTTTCTTTCAGCAATATCAAGTTCGGAACTACTGAATAACTATATATATGCTTCTTTACTTACTATGACTTGAATAACTTGCATGATGAATTATATTCCCAAATACAAAGGGTGTATTATATCTTCATCCGTAACTAATATAGAGTCATAGTCATAAAAGTTTACAGCATGAAAATAGGCCCTTCTGCCCAACTTGGCCATGCTGCCCTTTTTTAACCACTAAGCTAGTTTCAATTGCTGCATTTGGCCCGTATCACTCTATACCCATCTTACCCATGTAACTGTCCAAATGCTTTTTAAAAGACAAAATTGTACCTGCCTCTTCTACTGGTAGCTGTTCCAGACATTCACCGTCCTCTGGGTGAAAAAATTGCACTTCTGGACTCTTTTGCCATTCTCCCTTCTCACCTTAAACCTATGCTCTCTAGTTTTAGACTCCCCTATCTTTGGGAAAAGATGTTGATTCAGGCGAGAGAATAACCAGCAATAACATTCTGCATTGGAACTTTGCATGTTAATGGACAAAATTACAACCATTATTGATGTAAAACAGATGAGCTGGGTTGCATAATGTTTTCAATGTATTCATCTTAGAAAACAAAGTGCTATAAACCTTCAGCATAATCTTTATGGTTATCTGATGAAATTAGAATAGCATAAAACTGTGGTACCATGCATTATTCATCTTGACCAGTATGAAAGTAGGCAAGTATTGCTACAGCTGTAAAAGCCTTCCTGGACTGCATCTGTGTAAAGCTTTGGTTTCCTTACTTAAGAAGGGATTAGAAGCTGTTCAGCGATGCTTCACTCAACTTATTTCAGCAACGCGAGGGTCATGTTATGAAGTAAGGTTGAGAAGATTCAGTCTATTATTAAGAGCACAGTTGATCCCAGAAAGGAAACTTGAAATGCCTGCTCTCAACTGTATTTTGCACTTTGATATAATGTGAGGGAAGATGTGAACACCAGTGAAAGATGGATATCCCTAATTTTTTGTGATGATTTTTAAACAAAATAAATGTTTATTAAACAATAAAACACACAACTAAAAATACATTTCACAACCTCAATGTCTGTACACCTGACCTTTACATTTACCCAATTCCAAATCCTCTATTTTCCTAACCTCAGAGTTAATCTTCCACAAACAATATCCCATTGCTTTTAAAACTATAGGCAAAATCTGGCAATAATTACCATACTGGGCACTTACCTCATTCGGGGTTGTTTCTGATTTAAGATAGAACACCTAGCTTCTCAAACAGCCTTTTCTCCAAGCACAGCTTATTGGGAGTTGACACAGCTTCCTCTGTGGAATGAGTTCTCAAAAACAGCTAGCTTGCACATGGTGAACTTACTCCTGATGTACTGTTTCCCTTTTAATCTTACCTTGTCTTTTTTTTAATTCAAGTGGGAATCGGAGGGCAGGTCAGGACCTATCATGCATCGGTGCAGACTTGATGAGCCTCTTCTGCACTGTAGCATTCTGTGATTCTGTGACATGGGTGTTGCTAGTTGGCCAACTTTTATTACCCATCCCTAGTTGCCCTTGAAAAGGTGGTGATGAACTGCTTTCTTGAAATCCTGTAATCTATGTGTTGTGGGTTGCCCCGCAATGCCTTTAGGGAGGGATTTCCAAGATTTTGACACAGCGATTGCGAAGGAACAGCAAAATATTTCCAAGCCAGGATGGTGAGTGGCTTGGAGGGAAACTTGCAAGTGGTGGTGTTCCCATGTGTCTGTTGCTCTTGTCCTTCCAGATGGAAGTGGTCATGGGCTTGGAAGGTACTGTCTGAGCATCTTTGATGAATTGCTACAGTGCATCTTGTAGATAGCACACACTGCTGCAACTGAGCATTGGTGGTGGTGGGAGTGGACGTTTGTGGATGTGGTGCCAATTAAGCAGTCTTCTTTGTTCTGGATGATGTCAAACTTCTTGAGTGTTGTTGGAACTGCACTTATTCAGGCAAATGGAAAGTATTCCATCATATTCCTGACAGGTGCCTTGTAGATGTGGAGTCAGGCAATGAGTTATTCGTACAGTATTCCTAACCTCTGACCTGATCTTGTAGCTACTGTGTTTATGCGGTGAGTTCAGTTGAGTTTCCTGTTAATGGTAACCCCAATGATGTTGACAGTGGAGGATTCAGTGATGGTAACACCATTGAATGTGAACAGGCAGTGGTTAGAGCATTTGTTATTGGTGATGGTCATTGCCTAGCATTTGTATGGCATGAACGTTAATTGCCTTTTGTCGACCCAAGCCTGGATATTGTCCAGGTCTTGTTGCATTTGAACATGGACTGCTTCAGTATCTGAAGAGTTGTGAATGGTGCTGAACATTGTGCAATCATCGGCGAACATCCCCACTCCTGCCCTTATGACTAGGGAAGGTAATTGATGAAACAGCTGAAGATAGTTGAGCCTAGGATGCTAATCTGAGGGACTCCTGCAGTGATGCCCTAGTTATTTGAACCAACCTCCTCAATTCCGGCCTCAGGTGACTGATTGTGTGGAACTTGCAAATTCTCCTTGTGTCTGCATGGGTTTCCTCCGAATGCTCCAGTTTCTTCCCATGGTCCAAAGATATGTAGGTTAGCTGGATAGGCCACATTAAATAGACCTATAGTGTCAGGGGGATTAGCTAGGGTACGTACATGGTTTATCAGGGTAAATTTATGGGGATAGGGCGTAGGAGGGATTGTTTTCGGAGCAGACTCAATGAGACGAATAGCCTTTTCCTGCACTGTAATTTCCTCTATTTCGTCAGTTTACCTTTTAGAATGTAAATGTGAAATTCGCACCCCGTCTTTTCTTTTGAATTTTTAACATCTTTATTTAAACTCCTAACATTCTATCCTCTATTGTTACCAACTTGCCTCAGGTAAACATCTGTCTTCAGTTTTACTAAGCAAAACACTTAGTTCCACCAGCCCAGCCAACCTGTGTCTATACAGTTTTCGTTTTCAAATTGTTTTTTTAAAAAAACCACACAACCACCAGAACACATTTCCAATTACTGGATTTCTAAGCTTTTCATTTTATCATGATTTCCTAACAATCTCCTTTCCAATGGAATTTAGAAGAAGGAAAGTTGATCATATAAGATCCTGAGGGGACTTGACAGTGTGTCTGCTGAGAGGATGTTCCCCTTTAGGGGAGTCCAGATGTAGGAGATGCAGTTTACAAAATACAGGTCTCCAATTTGAAACTGAGATAAAGAGAGTTTTCTTTTTCTCTCGGGAAGGGGGGGACCAAATTTGTCTGTAGAATTCTGTTCCCCAATAAAACAGTGGAGGTTGAGTCATGGAATATTTTCAAAGCTGAGTTATTTAGATTTTTGACTGATAAGGAGCCAAGAATTATGGGGGCAGACAGGAAAGTGAAGTTGAAGCCACAGTCAGAATAGCCATGATCTTGTTGAATGGCAGAGCAGGGTGAAGGGGCCAAATGGAGTACTCCTGCTAGAATGAGCATATATACGTAGCATGTTATCAATACATGGGTAGCATATTGTCTTCACGAGGGTGAAGGAATCCCTCACTGTGTCTGTGGAATACTCTGAACTGTTTATAGCAACTCACTCATCATTTGGCCAGTTCATGCTGTGCAGAACCAGCCACAGATAAGATGGGGGTATAATTTTTTAATGTTTTAGGCAGAATAGGTGGATTTAGTGAACTATGAGGACATGTTAAATAAAAGCATGGGGAGCAATAGCTCCCTGGTGCATTCTTCATGGAAACACCTCGACAAATCAGAGATGACGGGCCAACAATCAGATCTCCTTTCTCGTGCAGTGTAAATTGTTGCTTCCCTTGAAATCTAGTATTCCTTCATCAGCCCTGATGAATGCTGGACAGAAGTTTCAACAGTATGTCTCATTTCGGCAATATTCAACTTCGACAATCACATTGAAAAGAACACGGCCTGGATTTTTCAGTGGTAATGACAATGAAATTGTCAGAATTCGCCATCATTATGCTACTAAAACTAACAACAACTTTGGGGGTCTGCTTTTGTGCAGAGTAACACAGAAATCAAAACATGTTTCCCTCAGTGATTCTATATTTCTCCAGAGGGCATACAATTGAGGCACCCTTACACTGAAAATTTAATTATTCACTCATGAATTTAAGGGTTGCTAGCTAGGCCAGCACCTATTGCCCTTCTCAAACTGCCCTTGCAAAGTTGATGGTGAACCTCTGTCTTGAATCGCTATATTAATAGGAAATCTATGAATTGCTGAGAACTTTCATGCACAGGCTGTTAATTTTGGTGTAAAACCCCTCAAATAAGTTGCATTTTGTTGAATGAGATGTAACTGTACTTTTAATGACAACTACCTTCATTACTCTTAAACTTCCTCAACAGCCCTGGAAAATTAAATTTAAATTCATGGAGTGTCAAATTTTTCTTGTATGATAAAATCTACATCTAAAGAATGTTTACTTATCTTGATATTTTAACTTCTATTGAAACCCAATCATTTTTTATTTCAATATCTGAAAACATAAATGCAAAGTGAAAGATAAAAGGCTTCTACTTTCCTGATTTGCAGCCTGTGAGAGTATTTCAAATAGATTGGCTGCTTACCCTGTTTGCTGATATAGCTTAATATCTTGAAATCTCCTTTACTTGGTGCCAAATTTGAACTGTCACCAGGAAACAGGAAGTCCATGCCAAGTCAGTAGATCCTTTTGTACAGCTGTATTTGAGAACAGAGGGGTACCCTTCCTTCAATGTTGACTGCATAATCCAGCCTATTATTTATCCTGCAAGGGAGTAACTTGATCAGATATCCTGTTATTTTGTATGCCCATTTAATGTTCTTGTTCCAATTTGCATTAATTTACATCCGTATTAAAACCAATTTTATTCATTTGTTCAGATTCTGTTAGATGTCACCAATCTCCCTGACTTTAGTCACTTGAACATATTATTTGCCAATGTTCAAAAGTTTTCTAATACTAGAAGTCTTATTTCTTTTAGGTAGTCCCTTGGGATTGACACGACTCTGGTTTAATGCATTCTAAGACGGCTAACATAACTGATGTGCAATCTGCAGATGCCATCACATGCAAGACTGATGATGGTATTTGAAGTATCAAGAAGATGAGGTACTCAGGAAGTCTGGGGTGTGAGATGGTGCTTGTGAGCTCCTTCTGTTGCCCAGACTTGGCTTCCACATGTTCTTGATGTTTCTGAAAATGCTTGGTGCCTTTGCTAGAAGTAGAATACAAGAAGTACACAAGCTGTTTAAGGAATCCAAAACAAACCTCTAATAAGAACTCCAGTAGCCACTGTTTTCCAGGCACTTCTTTTTCCATTTATCACCTCTTCAAGCCAGTGTCAAAACTGTTTTCAGCCTGGCAAGCTGCTTTGTCATTTATTTAATTTTCTTGATTTAATTATGACCCAAATACAGAGCTTTGACAATTGCCTTTTAAAATTTCAAGTGAACTCACTGGATAGCTCTAATCCTCCACTGAAATGTGGGGCTATTACTTCTGAAACAAAACTGACAAACCAAAAAGTGATCTCACTTTTATATTCACGTACATAAAGTTCTGTGCCAAGCAAGCACAAAGATTTTATTTTAAACTATTCCTTTTAAAGTTGGTGAACTTTAAGGTGGCTGCCAAGGGATTTTCTGAGTTTTGCAACTTCGTAAGAAGTCTCACAACACCAGGTTAAAGTCCAACCAGTTTATTTGATAGTAAACCCACAAGCTTTCAGAAACGCTGTTCCTTCGTCAGGTGTGTGGAACATTCTGATCAGAGAAGGGCATATAAAGGCACACACAGTTTACAGAATACTGATTAGAATCCGTGTCTTTACAGCTAACCTGCTATTCAAGTCTTAAAGATGCAGACAATGTGCGTGGAAATAGCATTAGGCATAGGTTAAAGAGATGTGTATTGTCAGGACAGTAAGTGAAATGTGAGACTTCTTACTGTGTTTACCCCAGTCCAGCGCTGGCATCTCCACATTTTGCAACTTCAACAGCTCAGCAAGCTTTCTGAAAAGTTCCAAATTGGATTACTATGCACAGGTGCCTTCCTTGAACTGACATGCCTAAACAGCATTCTTCTGTGGAACTTTACACCTGCTCTTCTCAAGTCCAAAATACCGGGATAATAAACTCCCAGAGTCTCTGACTCTGAGACAGCCATGTAACAAAGGAGGGCTATTGAGATTGAATATGCACAACGAAGTGCGAAAGCCATTCTTCCCTTTCATTGTATATCAATGGTTTTTGGAACTCCTTCACAGTGAAAAACCATCATTTGCCTTCCATTGTGTATCAATGGCCATTCATCATATTCTTGAAACTGCCCTTGATTTTGAAACCCTTTACTCTGAAAGTGGAAAGAATGCAGAACTTCAGCAACAACATCACAACTGCAACAAAAAGCTATATCATCTTGCCTTCTCAAGGCTTGGGAGGCTTAAAGTTTTTTTAAAGCCTCCTCCAACCTGTTTTGAACAGCTCTGAGTTCACCTGTAAGAACTTGGACCTCAGTTACAACAACCATAAAGATCTGTCTACATGACTTGTTGATGTGAGGAAAAATAAGATTTTCCAATTTTCTTTCAATATCATTGTCATGTACTATGAAACAGCTTGTGTGCATGAGTAGAGGTGTGACTGGTTCAATTAAACAGAGGAAAGTTAGACTGCAAGGATCACAATGTCAACAAAAGGTGGTATGAAAGCAAATGCGGTTGAAGCAAAAATGAACAAAGCTAAGGTGAAGTGCAGTTGGGAAGCATGAATCGGAATTTATATTAGACAGATAAGGGAAGTGAGTTAAAATAACATGTTGTATTACAAAAGGAACATATACAATTGGGAGATTGTAAATGGGTGAGGTCAAGTAGTAAGTTTATTTTTTAAATATAGTAGCCATAATGGAACATGAAAGATTGGCAAATTCTGGGAAAATGAATTTCTAAAGGAAAGTAGAAATAATAATGGAATATTAAAGATTAATAAATATATTTAAAGGCAGTTGGTGTATTGCTATGAGAAACACATGAACTGCTAACTATTTTGTTTAGTTTTAATACTTGTAGATGTTTTTAATTGTGTCTTTCTTGAGTGTATGTTGTGTGATTAACATGGTGTAGACTTTCCAAAATTAACGTGTGAATAAATGATATTTCTTGTTTAATTCCATGAAAGTCTGCTGTTGGTGACTTCTAAATTGACGACACACTAATGGTGGTTAGAGAACACACATCAGCCTTATCACAATTAAGGATAGAAGGGAAAGGGAATTGGGGGTATCAATCTACCTTTCTCCCCTGTCCGTAATAAAAGTGCTTTTTTAGATTATTTCCTTTTTTCAGTTGTTAATTCCTTTTGGTTAGTTAATCTATAATTTCCTGATTCATTCCTCAATTCCATAATGTTTCAGATCTGACACACAGCATTGGCATTTGAGAAATTTTTAATATTAATTAGACTCCCAATTACTTCTCTGCCTGCTTCCTTGAAGGTTCTAGGGTGCTTCTTGTCTTATCCAGTTACCTTACAGATAAGGGCAGCACGGTGGCACAGTGGTTAGCATTGCTGCCTCACAGCACCAGGGACCCAGGTTCAATTCCAGACTTGGGTCACTTTCTCCCCATGTCTGCTTGGGTTTTCTCCAGGTGCTCCAGTTTCCTCCCACATTCCAAAGATGTGCGGGTAAGGTTGGTTGGCTATGCTAAATTAACCCTAGTATCGGAGGATTAGAAGTGTAAATGAGGGTTGCAAGAATAGGGCCTGAGTGGGATTGTGGTTGGTACAGACTCAATGGGCTGAATGGCCTCCTTCTGTACTGTAGGGACTCTATGATTCTTTACACAGTTTATTTCAGTACTTGGTGGCAAGGATTTCAGTTGTTTTAGTACCACCAACCTAACCAGAAAAGCCTGGATCCTGCATATTTTTTATTCCTTTAATGAACTGTATCACTGAGTCTTGGTGTGAGTGCATTTCCTGAATAATGAACTTAATAAAAATTCTGAGCTGTGGATAATAACATCACTCCTGGCAGCAGAGGCATTAGTCTAAGAATGAAATGGCCAGACACTGAAAAGTTTGGCAGGAACATGCAGCGACAAATCAGTAAATCAGTTCATTGTGCAGCTTTGTAGCTCACAGTTCTTTTGAAAAAAAGGCTGACTGAAGGCTGTTAGATGATGTAGATAAAATTGTTCAATTATAGCAGAAAAAGAATGGCGTTCTCAAAAAAGGATTTCCAATGCTAAGCACGCTAGTATGTTTTTCATATCGTAGAACAAATTTGTTATTTTCAGTATTTTGTGAGCTATCAATGAGGAGGTACAATAAAAATGTGAGCTGATAATATAGGCAAATAAATGGAAAGTACCTTTAAGCAAAATAAGCAGAAGCAGTTTATGGTTAGTGACATCAGTCTTCAAAGGAATAGTATCAGGGTACTGAACTTCCCCACATTTTGTAAATAGAAAAATAAACTTTCGTTGTAACATTTTTTGATGCCATACATCACATGTGCAGAGGCCCAACATCAATATTATTTATTACCATGTCATCTTTGCTTCTCACAAACCTAATTCACAGCAGATGACAACAGTGCTGGAAACTATTCCCAGTACGTAACTCAAATCAACTTAGCTAAGGGAAATGTGATTTTACAACATGTTAGAAAACTAAGGAACTGCAATTTAAAGTCATAGGACAACAACAGCTGGCACTTATGTATTATCCTAAACTGGAGTAATGGTCTTCACAAAAGACCATTGCCTGGTTGTACCAGGCAATAAGCAAAAATTGAGAAGGTGGTCAAAGGCTTGATCAAAGCAGTTTTGACAGTGGAAAGAAATATACGAAGGCAGAAGAGTTTAGGAGGAAAATGCCAAAGTGAGCTGCCATGTTGGTGGAACAAAAGGAAAAGATTAGATCATTACATCAGAGCTGGAATAATGAATGCTGGATTGTCAGACTTAAGTTACAGCAATAGACTATTCACAGAGGCTTTTGAAAATAATGACAAAGAATCTCAAATCAATGTTTCAGAGCAGAAAGCCATTGGGGACTAGCTCAGACAGAAATGGTAACATTGCTGATGAGGATAGAATAAAGCAAAGTGGAGAGCAGATATTTGAAATAGTCACCACCATTTAGGATTGATAGCAGGTGAGTTGCCTGCCTTCTTTCTCATAGCATTTCAGAACAGATGCACACAACAAGTCAGTGAATCATTGACTGGGTTTGGCATGCGTTATAGTCACCGCATATGAGTGTTAGCAAGTTGAGTCAGTCCCTTCAGACAATTTACATTTCTTGCTTTGTAAGGGTTTTGTGAAGAAAGAAACTTTTTTTACACATTGAGTAAAAATAATACCTTTGAGCGAGAAACAGAAATAATTCAACAAACAACAATGTAAAAAAATGTTGAGTTTAATATTTAAGTTTGTACAGAAGGATCTGCATCAGGAGTGATATCTGAGGTAGTGCAAGTTTAATGTAAATGTAGGCGTATGAAGCACACAAAGATTGCACTCTTCAAGTATAGAATGTCACACAGTTTGACAGTCAACTGTTTATATTGCATAGCATTCAGGGAGAATAAGATAATCCAGTGGGCAGTCACTCAACAAACTGCCAGGATATTTTGGATGGAGGAAGGTATAAGAACATAAGAACATAAGAAATAGGAGCAGGAGTAGGCCATCTAGCCCTTCGAGCCTGCCCCGCCATTCAACAAGATCATGGCTGATCTGTAGTGGCTCAGTTCCACTTTCCCGCCTTCTCCCCATAACCCCCAATCCCCTTGCCTACCAAAAACCTATCTACCCGCGTCTTAAAAATATTTAGCGAGGTACCCTCAACCACTTCAACGGGCAGAGAATTCCAGAGATTCACCACCCTTTGAGTGAAGAAGTTCCTCCTCAACTCCGTTCTAAACTGCCCCCCCCCCTTTATCTTGAGGCTGTGCCCTCTAGTCTTGCTGTCCTTTCTGAGTGGGAAGAACCTCTCCACCTCTACCCTATCCATCCCTTTCATCATCTTATATGTCTCAATGAGATCTCCCCTCATCCTTCTAAACTCTAACAAGTACAAACCCAGTCTATTCAGCCTCTCCTCATAGCTCAACCCCCTCAACTCCGGTATCAGCCTAGTGAACCTCCTCTGCACTCCCTCCAAGGCCAAAATATCCTTGCGCAGGGGCAGCGACCAAAACTGCACACAGTACTCCAGCTGCGGCCTCACCAGTGCCCTGTACAATTGCAGCAAGTCCTCCCTACTTTTATATTCAATCCCACTCGCTAAGAAGGCCAGCATCCCATTCGCCTTCCTGACCACCTGCTGCACCTGTAGGCTGGGTTTTTGCGACCCAGAAGGGTTCCCCAGGGTTTGGTGTGAGGTCCCCTGCTTTTTAAAATATATACCAATAATCTAAACCTGGGTATAGAGGGACAATTTCAAAATTTAAAGATGATCGAAAACTTGGTCATATCTTGAGCTCTGAGGAGGAAAGTGATAAACTTCAAGAGGACATAGTCTAGTAGATGTCAAATTTAATGCTGAGAAGTGTGAAGTGATTCATTTCAGTTGGAAAAATGAGGAAAGTCAATGTAAAGCCTCTCTAAATAGGAGGGACACAGGGATATTGGCATAAATGTGCACAAATCATTGAAGATGGTTGGCAAAGTTGAGAAAGCAGTGAACAAGATACATGGGATCCTAGGATTTATAAATAGAGGCATACACAGGTTTAGCCTCAACTAGACTATTGCGTCCAGTTCTGGAGACCACAGGTGTGAATCTCCCAGCCTGTTGCGCTGCTTTCGTAATGCAGCAGGCTGGGTGACTCTAGCAGAGGCCGTTTTGTGGGCTCCCGGCTGGGCGCATGGCCTTTGTACGTTTCCAACAGACAGATTTCCGGTACTGTAAACTCTGCTCTGAAAATCAGCACAGAACTACATCATGTATGCATACCCTCCAATTTAATACACTTTGAATATCATTAGTGGGCCCAGGACTGAAATCTTCTGGCCCCAGGCCCGCTAGCCTCTCCACCAGCCCGCAACCACCCCCCCCACCCCTGCCCCCACCCTCGCCCCTGCCCCCACCCTCTTCGTCTGACCCTGCTGGAGTGAAGAGGGGACAATCGAGGTCCCCCAGATGGACATTTGGCATTACCAAGGGGAAGTGGGTGCCTAATGGGGGAAGGGCCTGATAGGGGGCAATAGGCTGGGTGGGGGGAGGTGTGGGGGGGTCTAACTGCCACTCTGCACTTTGGGCTGAGTGACAGAGGGAGGGAAGGAGGCCAGCAATTGGGATTGTCCATTTGAGGTGGGGGGGGGGGGTTGGGATTGGGAGGGCGCAAGGGCTGCCAGTTGGGATGGGGGAATGGGGCTTGGGGGGTTCGAGGCTGACCTGGGCATGTTCGGAGGGCCAGTGATCGGGGTGTGGGGCGGAGGAGTCACACAGCCAACACTGCGGGGTCACGAGAGTGGCAAGCGATGGGAAGGCCAGCAGACAGGCTACTGCTCATGCGCCAATCTCGGCTCTGACAGATCGGTGCATGCACAATGGCCCACTCGGCACTATGTTGCAGCCTCTCCAATGGGAATAAGCCCTTCCCCCAGCTTTTTGGACTGATGCACGCTAGTGCATTCTGCAGTGCACAGACAGTGGGAGATTCATTTTAAAAATCCCGCTGGAAAAAAGAGCATGATTTACCCCAGTTTTTACACAAATTTGAGACTTCAAATTTTTTGGGAGAATTGCTTCCCCCTACATTTTTCAATGATATGAAAGCTCTAGAGAGGCTGCAGAAAAAAAATCACGAGAATGGTTCCAGAGGTGAGGAACTTCGGTGATGTAGATAGATTGGTGAAGCTAGGGTTATTCTTTGGAAGGGAGATTAACAGGAGATTTGATGAGATGTTCAAATCATGAGGAGTGTAGAAAGAGTAGATGAGGACTAAGTGTTCCCGTTAGCAGAAATGTTGAGAACTAGAATTCATTGATTTAAGACAATTGGCAAAAGAATGGTGACATGAAAAAAAACCTTTTTACACAACAAATGATTGGGATTTGGAATGCACTGCCTTAGAATGTGGTGGAGACAGGTTCCATCAAGGTCTTCAGAAGAGAATTGGATAATGAGTGGAAAAGAAAAAAAATCGTAAAACTCTCTGGGGAAAAGAGGGGAAAATGGGACTTTGTTCCTGCAGAAAGTCAGCACAGAGACAAAAGACTGAATGGCCTCCTTTGTGCTGTAACCATTTTATGGAATCGGCTGGCACATTCAATTTACCTGTAATCGTCTTAAATGTAGATTTAATTGGCTGTCAAGATGAGTGCAGTGGCTTCGCTAAAACATTGGCTTCAGCATTGAATTTAATTGAAATTTCTAAAATGGCAATCAAATGTCAGGAGACTTGGAAAAGGCATTCAGTTAAAATACTTTGACTTAACATATGGGGATGGCAAATTGGGAGTTTTTGGTAAACAGTCTAAACAAAATAAGGTAATTGAGGCCTGCTGTGACAATTATAATGATGGTAAACTAAATATTTGAAACAAAACAAATGCATCTTCTGAAGGTTTTTAAATACTGTAAAAGAAAAAGAAGTCAAATATTTTCTAATTCTCATTCTGGTGTGGCTCAGGATAATTAAAAATAAATTTCATAAAGAAAATAAATATATTTTAATAAAGATTCAAGCTGCAATCAGAATATCTGTCAGGAGTCTGATTTTCTACTCAGGAATTCATATGAATGTTTTTAACTTCAAAGTTACAAACATCTTCTGTTTTTCTCTCTGATCTCTTCAGAGCACATATTCAGAGCTGAAAAATTATATGTTCATAAGATATAGGAGGAGACTTAGGCCATTTGGTGCATTGATCTGCCATTCTATCATGGCTGATATGTTCCTCGTCCCCATTTTTCTGCCCCCTCCCCATAACCCTTCAACCCATTACCAATTAAAAATCTGCCTAATTCCTCCCTAAATTTATTCACTGTCATAACATCACACTTTGAGATAGTGAAGTCCAAGGATTCACAACCCTTTGGAGATGTAGTTTCTCCTCAAAATTAACATGTTACTGAGTCTATTATTTCCATCAAATTGTGCATGAGCAGCCCTAAGGTGACTCTCCCTCTGAATTCCCTTCTCTCACTGTGAGGAAATACCAAGGACAGAAGCTTTGGTACACAGAAATGGAAACGGATGGGACCCCGAATATACTGGAATTGGCTGTCTTGTCAATTTCAGCTTGTCAATCCCAGCACTGGGGTGGATCAAGGGTGGGATAGTGAATGCTATGAC
Organism: Carcharhinus amblyrhynchos; assembly: GCF_965287045.1. NCBI lineage: Eukaryota > Metazoa > Chordata > Chondrichthyes > Carcharhiniformes > Carcharhinidae > Carcharhinus > Carcharhinus amblyrhynchos. The sequence continues at coordinate 35,551,175 of NC_137330.1, read as the reverse complement.
TAAATTAATTAAAAGTTATTTATTATCACCAATTTTAAATTGTTTTGATTTTTAAAAATCGTCTTTTAATCAACAGTTAACATTTTGAACATTAATCACTCAATGGCAAATTGTTAAAAGGCCCCTGCAGACTTGATTATTACTTTGCAGTGTGCATCCCAGTGAGCTCTTCTTGCATAATATATATATTCAGATATATGTGATGTGGCCTGGTCCATTTATATGTATCCTTACAAGTTTGCCTGACAATCAATTTCAAGCAAAGATTAGCAACATAGCACTTAAAAAAGTACAAGAGTTCTTGTGATTTCTCTTCATTTTTCTGTAAAAGCCAATTAAAATATTTAGAGCCCGTGAAGAGCTTTTTTGGAGTTGAAGGGTCAAACTTTGAAGGGGGCAAATGGGTTTCAGGCAGTTGTGGCAGAACTGCTGAAAGAAGGCAGGTATAGAGTGGGGAATGTGTCATGGTTAATTCAGGGAATCACCCAGGCCCCATAGGGACATGCAAACAAGCTGTTATAGTGTTATGGTAAAGCCTCTTCCTACCTTAATGCTGTACCGATGTCATTACTGGGTACAAGCATGCACAAGTGATGTTATTGGTGGCATAGGCTTTCCTGAGGTTAGTCTTACCACCTGTATAACCAGCTGCCCCCAGTTCTGAGTCCATGCTATACTTCATTTCAATACTTTTATAAGGAAAGAAGATTGAATATCACAATGCGTTAAACTACCTTTTTGTGGCCAAGTTACTTCACAAATGGAGTAGACCATTTGGCCACTCAAGCCTGCTCAACCTTTCGATAAGGTAATGGCAGATCAGGTTGTGCCTCAACTCTACTTTGCCCTCTACCCCCAATAAACTTTGACTCCCTCAACTATCATGAATCTATCTAACTCAGCCTTTCAAAATATTCAATGACCCTGCCTTCACCCCTCTCTATGGAATAAGCAAAACCATTGCTACCCTCAGAGAGAAAAACATTCTCTTCATCTCTTTCTTAAAAGGGAGAGACCTCTTATTAAACTTTGTCCTCAGGTTCTAGACTCTCCCACAAGGGGAAACATCCTCTCAGGATCACCTTGTCAATTCCACTCAGGATCTTATATGTTTTTCAACAAGATCACCTCTCATTCTTCTAAACTCTAATGGTTGCAGACTTAACCTCTCCAACCACTCCTCATAAGATAACTCTTTCATCCTATAAATTAGTCAAGTGGACTGCATAAGAGGGGCAGCAGGGCAAAGTGGGACATGACATTTCATAATTAAGTGTCCTTGGCTCTGAACAGGTGGTGGGGAGAGTGGGAATTCAGCATTCTGTCATTGAACTAGGTCATCACTGCCTGGCATTGCAGTGGCAGAAGAGCAAGGGGATAAGGTTGCCAAAACCAATAGGGTCACCAGCTGTACAAAATCAAAGCTGTAACTGGAAATGGATAGCCAGCTGTACAATTGTGGAACTTGTGGTGGTGAGGGACAACAAGCTCTGCAGGAGGGTGGAACCTGGAGCATCAGAATAGCACAGGAGAAGAAAGAGGAACAGGAAGACCATGGAGACCATGCTGTGATCGCAGGATCTACCACCAAGAATAGAGCCACCTGGAGATGACAAGATCCAGTGCCACAGGAGACTTCAACTCTCCAGATAAACAGTGCACCAAACAGATACCAAAAAGGCAGTGAAGGGAGTTCAAATATTTAAACCCAGCAACAATGAAGGAAAGGTGATATAGTTCCAAGTCAGGATGATGTGTTGCTTGGAAGGAAACTTGCGAGCAGTGGTGTTCCCGTGCATCTATTGCCCTTGTCCTAAGTGGTAGAGTTTGTGGGTTTCGAAGGTACTGTCAGAGCAGTACTTAGTTGTTGCAGTGCATCTTATAGATGGCACACACTGAGCCACTGCCTGTCGATGGTGGAAGAGTGAATGTTTCAGTTGGTGGATGGAGTGCCAAATGGATTGCTTTGTACTGGCTGGTGTTGCATGTTCTGAGTGTTGTTGGAACAACACTCATCCAAGTAAATGGAGAATACTCCATCACATTCCTGACTTGTGCCTCCTAGATAGTGGTTAGGTTTTGGGGAGTGAGGAAGTGAGTTACTAGTTTCAGGATTCCTTGCCTCTGACCTGCTTTTTGTAGCTGCAGTATTTATGTGGCTAGTCCAGTTCAATTTCTGGTCAATGAAACCCCCAGGATGTTGATGGTAGAGACATTAAGTGATGGTAATGCTGTTGAATGTCAATGGGAGATGGAGAGATTATTTTTCAATTAATTTATGGGATGTGGGCTTTGCTGAAATTCATTGTCCATTTCCACTTGTCCTTGAAAAGGTGATGATGAGCTGCCTTCTTGAACCACTGCAATCCATTTGGTGTATGTATGCCCACAGTGCTCTCAGGGAAGGAGTTCCAGGATTGACTCAGGGACATTGAGAGAACAGTGATATATATCCAAATCAGGATGCTGTGAGGCATTAAAGGGATCTTCTAGGTGGTGGTATTCCTATACATTTGCTGCCCTTGTCCTTCTAGACGGTAGTAATCGTGGACTTGGAAGGTGCTATTTTAAGATTGGTGGTTTCCTATAAATGGTGCACACAGTTGCCACTGTGCTTTGGTGGTGGATTGACTGAATATTTGTGAATGGGGTGCCAATTAAGCAGGCTGCTTTGTCCTGGATGGTGTCAAGGATATTATCTAGCTCTTGCTGTATTTGGACATGGACAGCTTCAGTATCTGAGGAGTATTGAATAGTTCTGAACATTGTGCAGTCATCAATGAGCATCCCACTTCTGACCTCATGATGAAGCAGCTGAAGGTCGTTGGGCCTAGGACACTATCCTGAGGAATTCCTGCAGTGGTGTCCTGGAACCGAGATGACTGACTTCCAAAAACCACAAGGACCTACCTTTATGTTAAGCATGACGCCAATCAGTGGAGATTTTCCCTCCCAATTCCCACTGATTCCAGTTTTGCTTGTGCTCCTTGATTCTATACTCGGTCAAACACTGCCCTGATGTCAAGGGCAGTCACTCTTACATTGCCTCTGCAATGCAGCTCTTTTATCCAAGTTTGAACAAAGGTTGCAAGGAGATCTGGAGCTGAATGGACTTGACAAAACCCAAACTGACCACCAGTGAGCAGAATATTGCTACACAAATGTCACTTGATTGCACTGCTGGTGACTTTTCCATCAATGTATTGATAATCAAGAGTAGATTGAAGGAGTGAGTTGGATTTGTCCTATTTTTTGTGTACTGGATAAACCTGGCAATTTTCCACATTGCTGGATAGATGCCAATGTTATAACTGTACTGCAACAGTTTGCCCAGGGGCGCAGCAAGTTCTGAAGCACAGGTCCTCAGTACTATTGCCAAAATATTGACAGGGCCCATTGCCTTTGCAGTATCCAATGTCATCAGCCATTTATTCATATCAAGTGGCGTGAATCGAATGGGCTGAAAACTGGCATCTGGGATGCTGGGGACTTCCAGAGGAGGTTGAGATGGATCAACCACTTGATACTTCTGGCTGAAGATTGTTGCAAATGCTTTATCTTTTGCACTGACATGCTGGGCTCCCCATTGTTGAGGATGGGGATATTTGTGGAGCATCTCCTACAATGAGTTATTTAATCGTCCAGCACCATTCACAGCTTGATGTGGCAGGACTGATCAGATAGTTATGGAGTTACTTAGCTCTGTCTAACACTTGCTGCTTAGGCAATTTGGCATACAAGTAGTTCTGATTTGGAGTGCACCAGGTTGGCACCTCATTTTTAGGTATGCCTGGAGTTGCTCCTGGCCATGCCCTCCTGCACTCTTCATTGAATCAGTGTCTTCGTGTTAATGGAAGAGTCAGGGATGTGACAGGCCATGAGGATACAGATTGTAGTTGTGTAATCCTGCTGTTGTTGATGGTCCACTGCACTTAATGGATGCCCAGTTTTGAGTTGCTGGCTCTGTTCAAAATCCATTGCAGTCAGTGTGGTAATGCTACGCAATGAGATTAAGGATATTCTCACTTGTGAAGATGGAACTTTGATTCCACAAACACTATGTGATAGTCACTCCTACAAACTGTGTCAGGTAGATTAGCAATGAAAAGGTTAACTTGGTTTTTCCCTCTTGTTTGTTCCCATACCACATGCCACAGACCCAGTCTAGCAGCTATGTCCTTCAGCACTCAGCCAGCTCTGTCAGTTATGGTGCAACCTGTTGGGTTCTGGTTTCTATAGGCATACTATCCAATCACGCATTGGGAAACTTTAAGTAGGTTCAATTTATACACACTCAAATAGCTTTACACTAGGGATTCAACAATGACCATTACTTACAGCAACAGCTGCAGCAGTCACTTTGCTAACTGACTCCTGGTCACATGCTGCTTTACATCCTGGTTCCGCAATGACACGCATCTTCTCAGAGGTTTCCACCAGCATTGAAGCTATAACTAATTCCATATTCCATTCAGACATCCCAACTTCTGAAGAATCGCAGTTCTTGCCCTTATAATGGCATCTGCAAATGAACTGATCAGTTGATTCCTGTGGCTGTTCTCTATAAGCTACCAGCTCCAATTGGTGTATTCTGAAGCTCACCTTTACTGTTCCTCCAGCGTATTCCACAGCCTGGTGGGATCCTTCTGATCCTCATAAGACAGGCCTGAAATGTTGAATCTATGCAACCGCTCATTTCCCCTGGCTATCTTTATTTTCACTGCTTCTTTATCTCATTCTGCGATGGATAAATCTAAAAAACTTAATTTAAACTTAGTTTAAAATACATAAATTCATCTGTGTCTTCCAATTCATCTTGGGGATTTGGTGGTCATCTTCCTACAGTCCCCTGTCATTTACAGGTGTTTCTGTCTTACAGGGCATTTGCAATCTTACTATTTTGCGGAGAAATTCAGCAATGCAGCTGCTGATTTTTAAAAATTCTCTTTTTTTTAGTGCAGTTTAGATTTTTGCCATTCTCATCCCAGAGGTGCCGTTTTCCCATTTCACACTTCTTCATCTTGTGCGCAAGAATTGCATTAAAGGACATTTCAATGGCCTTACATATTTTCAACCAGATTCAAAACTAGCTGCACAGAATGACCCTGAAACGACCCATTCTTCCCACTTCCCACTAACCCAGCACTTCCACAAATCATGTCCTCGCAGTTCTGCAAAGTACTGTCTGTAGAGGGACCCTGTCTCCCAGGTTTCAACGCAACACAGAGTGTGATCTTACCGGCTGTTCACGCTAAGCTCCCGCTGCAGTAAGGTTGGAGAATTTGGCGGTCAGCCAGTCCCTGTATTGCACCAGATTTTGTCTGTGGCTCCTTCTGTAGTCTTCACAAATTCACAACATGGCAACCATGACATGTTTCTGGCTTCTATACACAAAGTCACCAATCACACACAGGGGATTGCTAAACTCCAAGTAGGTTTGGTTTGTTTGAAGACCACAACTAATGTATACAGGAAAACTCAACAAACGAGTCTACTCTAGGGATTCAGCAATTACCATTACTCACTACAACAGCTACATTCACACTGACTGCAGGTCCTATTCTGCTTTATATCCTGGTTCCTTGATGACATGTGTAGATAATTTCTCTAGGGTCTTAAAGGGATTTCACAACACTGCCAGCCACTCTTGGTGGTGGATATTGAAGTCCCTTATCCAGAATATATTCTGTGTCTTTGCCACACTCAGTGTTCTTCCAATTGGTGTTCAACATGGAGGAAGACTGATTTGTCAGCTGAGGGATTGGGGGAGGAAGAGGCAGTTAGTAATCAGCTGGACTGGCTACATTTTAATGATAGAATATTAGATTGACGCATAAAATGATGCTAAAGACCAGTCATGTTATATTTATGATATATCTATGCCGATTTGTCTGGCTCAGTCAATTGATTGGTTAGTTGAAATAACATCGCAATTTTGAGCTAATTTTGGGTGAAACGGAGGAGGAGGGAGGTAGCGGATTGGGGGGATTTCGGAATGAAAATACATTAGGGTAACTTCAACTTTAAAAACATCAGTGGAGGAGAGGGAAGTGTGAAATAGAATAGGCTGTATTCAAGTGATTAAAGGCTTAACAAAATAAAATTAAAGTATAAATTAATTGAAAATGGGCTTAAAAAAGGGGGTGAAAAAGAGAAGATAGGACAAGCAGAAGCATTTAAACTTATTTTTCTTAAAAGTTTTACACATTTTTGCATCACTGTATGTTTGAGCAGCATTTTTTTCTTAATAACAACTTTTCAAAATGTATGCGGTCTTGAAAAAATTGCTCCAAACTTGGAATTCTATCAAACTGTCAGCAATGTAGATGCATACCTCTTGAAAGTTGTATAAATAGCATTCAGAATCTATGGGTGGCAGTGCGACTCAGCTGGCAATTATAAATCCTGTAATTATAATCCATGATTTATATCTTTCCCCGTTATCTTTTGCTGTTTAATGAAAAACAAGGTTGCTCCCAGGTTGTGATGATTTTCTGTGTTTGGTAACATGAATAAGACTGATGTGCTCATGTAATATATTAGAAATTAAAGTTGTAAAAATATTAAGTTTCCATTCAGGCTACTTCCATATGAGCAGCTTGCTTATGCAGCAATGGGGAGTGTTTCAGCTATGAACATTATGATTGAGTTTCATAATTTGAGAACAATACTTATATTTGCTTCTAATCCTGTGAAACTGCTTTTAAAATAATCAGGATGCGGTCCATACTGAATTAAATCACCTATTTTTGAACGTGGCATAATTTTAGTCAGGCAAATTAACTAAATTACATTTCTAAAATTCAGAGTTCATTAGCTAATGATTACACAAAAAGATTGGTTAAACACGTCTCATAAATAGGTTTACAAAGAAAGCACAGCCAGTTATCAATGCTGCACAACAGAGCTACAACAAACCAGAATATAAGGAAAAAAGACAAATATAATTTTACTTTAGAATATGTGAACTGGTTCTTATTTTCTTTGTTTCAAAATGTTAGCAGATTCTAACATCTAATGTAAATAAACAGTTTATAGTAGACAGTATTCCATGATGTGGCACATGTGAGCAAAAAACAATGTTGGTTGTCAGGTAAAGTAGCATTAGAGGGTGAGTGATAATTGGATCAAAGCATACAGACATAATGCACATTGTGTTGTCAAATCATATTCTGTCATTATTTTTACATGTCTGTGATAAATTCCCATGCCCACATTTGTAATGAAAATTTCCTAAGTAAACTTATTGCTGTAATTACATTCTCTTCAAAGTAGTGGCACAGATATAAGGATCCAGACTTTCGTTTCAGAGGTGGGTGCACGGAGTCAGGAAATTTCCTGGCTTGTCATATCCACCTTGACGAAAATGTGTCCTAACTGGTGTGATTTTCTCTCTGAGGTAGGGAGAGAGGGTGCAGGAGGGAGTCAGGCCCACCGCCCCTGGAGTAGATTTGAGGCAGTCACAGGGGTTATCAAATCTACACACACCAGGAGTAAGGCCCTCGCACATGCAAGAGTATGACAAGTGCCATCAAACATCATTATGGCCGAGTTGATGTTTGTATTCTCAATTTGGCTTGCACAGTTTCACTGAGTGAATTTGCTTGTCACTCTCTAAAGAATCTGCATTAAGCTTCCAAGAGGGAACTCCCCAACATCCACCTCCCCCGCCCCTCAAACACCCGCATCCCTGCTACTCTCAATTAATGTAATTTTAAATGACTGGCATCCACTTGCAAGTAAAGCAATTCTACCTCATTTCTGTGCAAGGACTGTGGAGTGGTTTTGAAGGTGCTGAGGTGGAGTTCATGGATTTGGAAGGGCATGTTGCCAAATCCTCGCAAGGAGGGCAAAGCAGTTGGTGAACTGTCCATCCAAAGATTACAACAGGTATGGAGCTGCCTCTTTGTCTCTAACACAAAAAGGAGATGGAGTTGGAATAGCAGAGAACTCTGAGAGTGTTGGAGGAGGAGGCATCCAGAATACTCCAGGTGGGCTGCTTGTGAGCAACCATTTAGATTTAAGTTTCATGGTATCCCTTCACCACAACTTCTCCCATATACCTCACCTCCCCATCCCTCTGTGACATCCCAGAATGAAGTCCTGCTGGAGCTGAGAGAGAGAGAGAGACAGAGCTAAGATTTTACCTGTTCAAAACCTGTTTAAAATAAGTTTAAAGCACTTTACTCTTTGTAGAACTGTTTAAAGCATTTATTTATTGTATTTACTGCTTTAAGAATTCTGAGGGTGTGGTGAAAAGGCATTTGTGGACCAGCCTGCTTAATTATCAAGGGGCCACACGGTGAAGCCTTCCATTGTTTGCTGGAGCTGAGAGAGAGAGAGAGACAGAGCTAAGATTTTACCTGTTCAAAACCTGTTTAAAATAAGTTTAAAGCACTTTACTCTTTGTAGAACTGTTTAAAGCATTTATTTATTGTATTTACTGCTTTAAGAATTCTGAGGGTGTGGTGAAAAGGCATTTGTGGACCAGCCTGCTTTAAATCAGCGCCAGGTTTAAAAGGAGGCCTGGTGTAGACAGCGGGCAGCGTCTGAGCGGGCAGCGGAGTGAGGGGGAAGCAGAGTGAGTTTATAGGGCTTAATATCAAAAAGGGCTGGAGGGAAAAAAGGCCAGGTGAGTTTGTTTGAAAAAAAACAAGGAAAAAAATTTTTTCAAAACTACTACAGCAAGAAACAAGGAAAAAAAATTTTTTTCCCATAAAAAATTACAGTGAATAATGGAGGGGCATGTGATGTGTGGTTTGTGTATGATGTGGGAACTGGCAGACCCCAGGGTCCTTCCCAGTGACCATGTCTGCAGTAAGTGCAGGTTGCTGGAGGAGCTCCAGCTCAAGGTGGATGAGCTGGCCTCTGAGCTACAGACACTGAGGCTCATCAAGGGGAGAGAGGGTGCCCCTAGACTGGCTAAATCTAAGGGTCAGGGACAAAAGGGGGCTGCTGGGAGGAGGAGGAAGGGGGGTGAGGAGCGGAGGCCTCAGCCTCTTAATCTGCATAACAGGTTTGAGGTTCTTGCTTCCAGTCTGGAAGAGGACGAGGCAGGTGAGGTTGGTGAGCAAACTGCACACGGTACAGTGATGCAGCAGGACATAGGCAAAGAGAAGGGGAAAAGGAACGTAGTAGTGATTGGAGATAGTGGGGTGAAGAGTATTGACACTGTCCTTTGTCACAATGACAAAGTGCACAGAAGGGTGTGTTGTCTGCCTGGTGCTCGGGTACAGGATGTCACAGCTGGGCTGCAGAGGAACCTGGAGTGGGAGGGTGAGAACCCGGTCGTTGTAGTACATGTGGGTGCCGGCGACGTAGGCAAAGTGCGGACTGAGGATCTGCGGAGGGAGTATGAGAAGCTGGGAATGGAATTAAAAAGTAGAACCGACAAGGTGGTCGTCTCTGGGCTACTGCCTGAACTGAGTGCAGACGGGCATAGGGTTGACAGGATAAAGGAAGTGAATGGGTGGCTCAGGGATTGGTGTGGGAGGAATGGGTTCGAATTTATGGGGCATTGGCACCAGTATTGGGGTAGGTGGGACTTGTTCGGGCGGGATGGGATTGGTCTGAATCGTGCTGGGACCAGAGTGTTGGCGAATCGAGTAAAGAGGACTGTAGACAGGGCTTTAAACTAATTAGGGGGGGGGAGGGTGCGAGGGTAGGTGACGCTACGAGGTCTAAAGTTAAGGATAGGGTACAGGTAAGGGAAGAGGCCGAAGATGTCCCAATTGGTGGCGTTACGGCAAATAGGGTCCAGGTGAAGGCTGGGATGAAAGCGCTTTATCTGAATGCACGAAGCATTCGGAATAAAGTGGATGAGCTGGTGGCGCAGATCGACACAAATGGATACGATCTGGTGGCCATTACAGAGACGTGGCTGCAAGGTGACAGGGACTGGGAGATGAATGTACAGGGCTATCAAGTGTTTAGGAAGGATAGGCAGGAGGAAAGAGGGGGTGGCGTAGCTCTGCTGATTAAGGATAGTATCAAGGTGGTAGCAAGGGATGATATCGGAGCCAAAGAGCAGAACGTGGAATCGTTGTGGGTGGAGATTAGGAACAGCAAAGGGAGGAAGACGCTGGTGGGTGTCGTCTATAGGCCCCCGAATAATGATCTGGAGGTGGGGCGGGCTGTTAACACGCAAATAAGTGCGGCGTGCAGGAATGGGACGGCAGTAGTTATGGGAGATTTCAATCTGCATATTGATTGGTCGACCCATGTTGGACGAGGTGGGCTCGAGGAGGAGTTCTTGGAATGCTGCCGGGATAATTTCCTTGAACAGTGTGTGTTGGAGCCGACGAGGGAGCAAGCTATCTTGGATCTGGTGCTATGTAATGAGGCGGGTAGAATTAGGGACCTTGCGGTGAAGGATCCTCTTGGAGAGAGTGATCATTGTATGGTGGAGTTTCTGGTGCAGATGGAGGAGGAGAAAGTGGGTTCCCGGACGCGCGTCCTTTGTTTGAATAGAGGGGAGTATGGTAGGATGAGAGAAGAATTGGCGAATGTGGACTGGGGGAATGTGTTGGAAGGTAGGTCTGCTGAGGAGCAGTGGAGGATCTTTAAGGAGATCTTTCTTGGTGCTCAGCAGAAATTTATTCCGATGGTTAAAAAGGACAGTAGGAAGAGAGGTAATAAGCCGTGGATAACGAAGGAGGTGAAGGAAAGTGTTAAATTAAAAGCGGAGGAATTTAGAGTAGCTAAGAGCAGTGGGCGAGAAGAGGATTGGGAAAGGTTTAAATGTCAACAAAGATTGACAAAGAAGTTGATAAAGGAGGGTAGGAGAAGCTATGAGGCTGGGCTAGCACTTAATATAAAAAAGGATAGCAAGAGTTTTTGTAAATATATAAAAAGGAAGAGGCTGGCTAGGGTGAACGTTGGTCCTTTAGAGGATGAGAAAGGGGAGCTAGTGGTAGGGGATGGGGATATGGCGAAGGTCTTGAATAACTTTTTTGTTTCTGTCTTCACGGAGGAGGACGTGAATAATTTGCCGGGTGTTAGCGATGGAAAGGTGGTAGGAATGGAGGGTCTTAATGACATTACTGTTACTAGAGAGGTGGTGCTCGACAGACTGGAGGGGCTGATTGTGGACAAGTCCCCAGGACCGGATGGAATGCATCCGAGGGTTCTGAAAGAAATGGCGGAGGTGATAGTGGATGCCTTGGTGGTTATTTTCCAGACGTCGCTGGATTCTGGGGAAGTGCCGGAAGATTGGAAAACGGCTAATGTTACGCCGTTGTTTAAGAAGGGTGCCAGGCAAAAGGCGGGGAATTATAGGCCGGTTAGTTTAACGTCTGTGGTAGGTAAAATGTTAGAATCCATCATTAAGCAGGAAATTGCGAGGCATCTTGAAGGGAATTGCTTGATAGGGCGGACGCAACACGGTTTCATTAAAGGGAAGTCGTGTCTGACAAATTTACTGGAGTTCTATGAGGATGTGTCTAGGGCAGTGGATAGAGGAGAGCCGGTGGATGTGGTCTTTCTGGATTTTCAGAAGGCGTTTGACAAGGTACCTCACAAGAGGTTATTGCAAAAGGTCAGGGGACATGGAGTTGGGGGTAGGGTGTTAGCGTGGATAGAGGATTGGTTGTCAAATAGGAGGCAGAGAGTGGGGGTCAATGGGTGCTATTCGGATTGGCGGATGGTGACTAGTGGAGTGCCCCAGGGGTCGGTGCTGGGGCCTCAGCTATTTATCATTTATATAGATGATCTGGAGGAGGGAACCGAGTGCAGGGTGTCGAAATTTGCTGATGACACCAAGATTGGGGGAACGGCAAATTGTGCGGAGGGTGTGGAGAGTCTGCAGAAGGATCTAGATAGGCTGGGCGAATGGGCCAGGAAATGGCAAATGGAATTTAATGTTGGCAAGTGTGAGGTGGTCCACTTTGGTAGGAAGAATGGTAGGAAGGACTATTACTTACGTGGCGAAAAACTGCAGCAGGCGACGGTGCAGAGGGACCTCGGGGTCCTTGTGCATGAGTCGCAAAAACCCAGCTTGCAGGTGCAGCAGGTGGTCAGGAAGGCGAATGGGATGCTGGCCTTCATAGCGAGGGGGATTGAATATAAAAGTAGGGAGGTCTTGCTGCAGCTGTATAGGGCATTGGTGAGGCCGCAGCTGGAGTACTGTGTGCAGTTTTGGGCGCCGCACCTGCGCAAGGATATTTTGGCCCTGGAGGGAGTGCAGAGGAGGTTTACTAGGCTGATACCGGAGTTGAGGGGATTGAGCTATGAGGAGAGGCTGAATAAACTAGGCTTGTACTCGTTAGAGTTTAGAAGAATGAGGGGAGATCTCATTGAGACGTATAAGATGATGAATGGGATGGATAGGATAGAGGTGGAGAGACTCTTCCCGCTCAAAAAAGACAGTAGGACTAGGGGGCACAGCCTCAAGATAAAGGGGAGGCGGTTTAGAACGGAGTTGAGGAGGAACTTCTTCACTCAAAGGGTGGTGAATCTCTGGAATTCTCTGCCCGTTGAAGTGATGGAGGCTGCCTCGCTAAATATTTTTAAGAAGCGGGTTGATGGGTTTTTGATAAGAGAAGGGATTAAGGGTTATGGGGAGAGGGCGGGAAAGTGGAACTGAGCCACGACAGATCAGCCATGATCTTATCGAATGGCGGGGCAGGCTCGAAGGGCTAGATGGCCTACTCCTGCTCCTATTTCTTATGTTCTTATGTTCTAAAATCCTGCTGCAAAGGCAAGCCTTCATTTTATACATCCAGTCATTCAAACAAAAATTAAATGATCAGCCTTGTACATTACTTACAGCGCCTCATATATGTTCTGGTGTTCCAATGCAGGGATATCCTGCCCATCGCTAATTGCTACAGAGAAGGTGGTGATCTGTCTTCATGAATTGCTGCAATCCATGTGTGTAGGTACATCCACAATGCTGTCGGCAGGGCTGGGGGAGTACCAGTATTTTGAACGGCAATATACTTCCAAGTCAGAATGATGATTGGATTGGAGGAGAACTTCCAGGTGATGGTGTTCCCATGTATCTGCTGCCCTTGTTCTTCTACAAACAGCACTTCCTGAACAATCCTGGATGTGGAAAACAATCCCAGAGTAATCCTACTGTTGATACTCTTTCCCATAAGAATGTAAGAGCATCTGTAGGCATCTACTTTCAAACTTGCTCCAGCATTCAATAAAATCAAGGCTGATCTTTTTACTCCATTTCCTCACTATATCTCATATCCCTGGATTCATGAATGAATATTCTCAAAGCCAAAATGTAACAAAAGAAATACACTATTACCTCTTAAGTTTGGAATGCTTGAGAGCAAGGCATTTCTGAGTTTCAGAATTATTTGGTTCATAGAAAAGCATTAGATTGCCTAACCGCAAGAGTTTGCACCATAAATGACAGTGAATCTGAGACATAAAACATGCCAGAACTAGTACTAAAATACAAGAGTCCATGTTTTCAAATCCATTTATTTTGATAATAAGGGTGTGAAGCACTAATGCAGAGGGCTCCAGAATAAAATTGGGCAGGATCAACAGTTAAGTGATACACTCCTTATAAAATGTTGGTTGGTAATACAGAATGTGCACATTGTTAAAAAAGAGACATGTTGTCGAAGGTTTTTGAACTGTACTCATCAGGACAAACACAATAATGCTAAATTTCAAAGAGACCAACAATTTACACTGCAAGAAAGAAGGATCCTAATTGGTTGCTCTGATTGATTAGGGTGAAGCTGTGGAGAATGTACCAGGGAGCTATTAGCCCCTACAGGCTTTGTTCAATGCAAAAATGGCACAACTTTTTTTGCATGCAGAGGACAGGTCCCTGCGCATAAATGCAGCATTATTGTTGCTCTCTTTGAAATTTGGCATTCTTGTGTCTGCCTTGATGAGCACGAGTTGAAAAAGCCTCAACAGCATGTCTCTTTTCTCAGCAATTATTGATGAATGCACTTTCAGGCTTGCAAATCCAATGCATTCATAATATACACTGGAAACACATGGAGTTACCATCTCTACACCAGTGCCCCCTACACACACACACACACACACACACACACACACACACACACACACACACACACACACACACACACACGTACTTAGGGCAAGGAGCTTGTACAGGAACAGAAATGCAGCAGAGTTTGAAGCCATCACTCACCTACCCAGCTCAGCCAAATGACCTCCCAGGTTTTTCTGCATTCAGTAAATGACTGAGTTATGTTTGCCTGCATCTGCCTGCACCAAGTTGGCACACAAACATTACATCTGCTTGGCACCCGATGACAAATGTGTTTTCTAAGGCTATGACCCACAGTTTGGGAACTGCTGCTCTACACATTTGCTTATTCTCTCTCTTTCCAGCAATGTTAGCACCCTCAATATAGTCAGGGAGTTGCAGGGTCTGCTGAAATAAATTTGGAACTGGTGTTTCTAGATTTTGAAGTTCCAGATTGGAATGGTTACAGTGTTTAATCAAAATAAACATAATGCATTCACATAATGAATATAACAGAAACGTGTTGGGGAAAAAATTTGGACCGTAACAGGTTCTACATCTAAGCTATTAATCGTGCTTTTCTGTTTTCAGTTTATTTGCTCATTCATGGAATGTGAGAGTGCTGGCTAGGCCAGTATTTATTGCCCATCTCTAATTGTCCTGAGTTGCTTTGTCAAACCACCTCAATCCATGTGATGTAGGTACATCTACAGTGCGATTAGGAAGTGGGTTCCATGACTTTGACCCAGCAACAGTGAAGGAATAGAGATATATTTTAAAGTCTGGATTGCGTGGGGCGGGGGCGGGGGAGGATCTTGCAGCTGGTGGTGTTTCCATCCGTCTGCCGCACTTGTCTTTCAAGATGGTAGCTGTCATGGGTCTGAAAGGTGCTGTCTAAGGAGCTTTGGTGAATTCCTGTATCTTATAGATGATGCAGACTGCTGCCACTGTGCATTGGTGATGGAAGGAGTGACTGTGACTGGGGTGCCTGTCAAGCGGACTGCTTCGTCCTGGATTGTGACAAGCTTCTTAAGTGTTGTTGGAGCTGATTTCATCCAGACAAGTGGGGCGTATTCCATCACATGCTTGTATATGGTGGAAGGGTTTGGGGAGTAGCAAGGTGAGTTAGATGTTGCAGAATTAATTTGCCTCTGACCTGCTGTGGTAACCATAGTATTTACATGGCAAGTTCAGTTTCTGGTCAATGGTAACCTGCAGAATGTTGATGGTGGGAGCTTCAGTAATAGTAGTTGTTCTCAGTTGCTGATGTGTAGTTTCAGCATTTTCTGTTTCTATTTCATTCTTACAACAATTGATAGCCAAATCTCTCAACTGCCAATGCTACTTTTCATACTGTCAGCAATTAAATATTGAAGTTATGTTTTCATTTTGCAGTACACAAAGGCAAATATTCCAGCGAGCAGGATGGAATGGGTGAACAAATGCTTGGAAACTTATATTTCCATATGTCAACCAATTCTGTGAGAGAGCTTTATTTCTGTATTGCAATGTGTGGTAAAATGAGCGTCAATGTGATTTATTTGTATTCTTGTAGATACTGCACCTCGTGTTCAGCATATCAGTTTAATATGAGTGATGAACAGAAGGCTGGCTATTGATCACAAGTACTTAAAGCTCTAAAGGCAAAATACTGCGGATGCTGGAATCTGAAACAAAAGCAGAAAATGCTGGAAAATCTCAGCAGGTCTGACAGCATCTTTGGAGAGAGAATGGAGCCAACATTTCAAGTCTGGATGATCTTTCATCAGTACTTAAAGCTCTATTGATTGATTTTGCATTAATGCAGCCTGAAGTATTGAATTTAGTACTGTTCTATTTTTGAATATTTTGGAAGTGGAGGAAGAGAATCAAAGGAAAGATAGTGGACATGTTTACTTGTATCAGAACTGGACTGCACAATCTACCCTCGTCCTTTTATTTTTCATTCCTCTCCAATCTCCCGTCATGCTCTCTGAGTTTATTTTGTCTGTGAAACCTGCCTCCTTTTCCCTATTCCAACTACACTGTCAGTCACCCAAATTAACAGCCCTGGTCTCCATTTCAGATGATAAACAGTTCCTCCTCTTCAGGCGTTGTTTCTCTCACTGCTAACTCTTTCTTCATCACTCCTCTCCTCAAAAAAAAAACCCTCGACCCCACTCTCTACTTTGCTTTCATGAAGACGCACCTTAAAACCTAGATCTTTGACAAAGCTTTCGTCTTCTGATCTGATACTTCCATAAAAACAGAAAATGCTGGATAAACTCAGCAGGTCTGGCAGCATCTGCGGAGAGGGAAACCGAGTTAACATTTTGAGTCCATATGCCCCCTTCTTCAGAGTTGAAGAGGGGTAGAAATGTAATGCATGATATGGTTGTAAATGAGGTACAACAGGTAGGACAGAGTAGAAGGTCAGGGGCAGGTCAGAGCTGAGGAGAGATTGATAAGAATGTCATGGGCATAAGACAAAGTGGATGTTATTGGTGGTAATAAGGGCTGAAGAAATGCTAATAGTGGCATAAAGATAGCAGAATGTGTTAGTAGGGGAACAAAGCTCCATGCTCAGTGGAAGCAGAAGTGACATATGTCTTTGTGGTGGAGGGGTAGGGTTGTATTAGGGCAAACTGAAAAAAAGATAAAAGAGGGGAGTAAAGATGAAGGGGAAATTTTACAGTCTAAAGTTATTAAATTCAGTGTTGAGCCCAGAAGGCCGAATCAGAAGATGAGGTGTTATTCTTCCAGGTTGTGTTGGACATTACTGGAGCATTGCAGCTGGCCAAGGATGGACATGTAAGCATGAGAGCAAGATGCTGGGTTAAAAATGGCAAGTGACTGGAAGATTGAGGTTATGCTTGTGGATGGAGCGAAGGTGTTCTGCAAAGTGGTCACCCAGTCTGAATTTAATCTACCCAGTGTAGAGGAGATGCATTGGAACAGCAAATACAGATTGCAGGAGGTGCAAGTGAAATGTTGCTTCACCTGAAAGGAGTGTTTGAGCCTTTGGGCAGTAAAGATGGGAGAGACAAAGGGGCAGGTGTTGCACCTTCTGCGATTGCAGGGAAGGTGCTGTGGGAAGGGGATGAAGGGTTGGGGGTGATGGAGGTGTGGAGCAGGGTGTCATGGAGTGAATAGTCCCTGCAGAATGCTGACAGCGGGATGCTTTTATTTGATATTTCCATATGTGGCTTGGTATCATACTTTGTTTTATAATGCTCTGGAGAAGGATGTTGGGAAATTTCTTTACATTAAAGATGGTATATAAATATTAGTTGCTGTGAAACTGCACACTTAGATTCACTTATCTGGGACAGATGGAAACTCTGATTCACCAGGTAGGTAGTAACATAGTTGTGGCATCTGATGAATCCTGGTTCGCAGAAATTTGAACCCACAGCCAGAAACATTCAAGGTCACCATAGTTCTGAACGTTTATCCTCCAGGCTCATTCCAAGTTATTACAGAGGAAATGAGCAATATCAATTGATTGTAGTGCCCGGTTACATTGAACAGCAGCTTCAACAACTTGTATTTGTACCTTTTTACATAATAAAAGATCCCAAAGAGGTTCACAAGAGTGATTTGATGCACAATTTGACACCAAGCCATGAAAGGCAACATTAGGGCAGATAGCCATAAATTTATTCACAGATTGGTTTTAAGGTAGAAAGAAAGGTAAAAGGTTTAGCAAGGGAGTTCCCAAGCTTAGGGCCTTGGCAGCTGAATGCACACCCACATATGGTGGTGCAATGAACATGGGGAGGAATTGGACAAAAGCAAATTTCTTGGAAGGCTGTGGGTCTGCAGGTGATTATAGGGAAAGGGAGGGGCCCGATTATGCCGGAGGTCTTTGAACAGGTTACAAGTCAGGGCAAAAAAGCTTCGTCTCTTACCCCATTAAAACCAACACAGAGTGATAGAACCAAATGACCATGCTAATTGTCAGCACATATAATGAATATGGATCACATTAGACAATGAGAAGCTACTTCACCTTGTTGAGGGCAGTAGAACCAAAGGACATGCTCTGCCTTGAAGGGATACTTTCAAAACTAACCTGTGCAAATATTTCAATGAGCAAGTGGTCAACCAATGGAATAGGCTCCTTGGGAAGATGGTGAAACCAGTAAATATAGATTAATTCAAATGCAAATTTGATGGATTACTTTCAGACAAAAATATATTTTGGGACACAGTGTGTACTTAATGTGAGACATGATATGTGTGGTGTACTTTGGAAGAACAAGTGACTTTGGATCAATGGTATTGAGATCTCACTGTCATAGTACCTCACATCTGGGTTTGTTGAAGACCGATTGAGAGATTGGTCGCCATGACTAATCAACAACTTCATTAGCATTGTATTGCATGACTACTGTGCCAGCACAATATGACGCAAATAAGATTAATGTTGATATTCTTCTGTCTCACACCTTCTGTTAGGTTTTGTTAGAAGCTTACTTTGTAGAATAACCTTGTCAGATCCAAGTTCAATTTTTCGCCTTGCTGCACTGATCTGCATTTTATGGCATAAAATGGTATGAAGCTCTTCTATAGTTTGCTTACTTTGTACAGGGAAATGCTGAGTAATCTTATCATGACTGATTTTCTCAGGCCGACAAATTTATTCCTGTGCGCTGCCAAGTCTTCTGAATGTGGGGACACTCTGTGTCGACATTGTGGGCCATCTTGTTTGCAAACCAAATAATTGTTCCGTGGGAAGCCATTCAGCGGACTCCGGAGGGGGGGGGCAAACCCAATCCAGACTGGGAATCTGTAGTGAATAAATAATGAGACTAAACCCAGAAGTTTTGATGGGATCAGTCATTCCTAACCTCTGCAAGTGCAATGCTTCAGCTGCAAAATGCAAGCTACAGCAATTTTCTTTCAGCTTAATTATCAAAAGCACAGCAATAAATTATTATGCTGAATATTGCATAATCAAAATTCTCACTTATTGTATATTTTTTGTCACAATTGTGGCCGTGGTTTTCATCAGACAGTATCACAAATCAGCCCATTTCTTAATCCCTAGGAGAGTCATGGAGTCATACAGGATGAAAACAGGCCCTTTGACCCACTGGTCCCTGCCGACCATAGTACCCTTCCAGCTAGTCCCAGTTATCTGCGTTTGGCCAATATCCCTCTAATCCTTTCCCACCCATGTACTTATCCAAATGCTTTTTAAATGTTTCTATAGTACCTGCCACAATCATGTTCTCTGGCAGCTTATTTCATATACACACCACCCTCTGCATGAAGAAGTTGTTCCTCAGGATCCTTTTAGATCTTTCCCTTCTCATCTTAATCCTATGCTCGCTGGTTTTCAATTCTCCCACCCTGGGAAAAATAATCTGGGCGGGATTTTCCAGAAGTGGTTGCGCTGAGACTGGAAAATCCCACCCGAAGTCAATGGACCTTTCCAATGGTCTGCCCCTTGCCCACTCCAATTCCCATGGTGGGTGGGACGGTAAAATTCACCCCTTTGTACATGGATAAGAAATTAAACTGAGGTCTTTTCTAGCTGTTTCAAATAGTTAATCATCCCGTGATAGGATTTGAAAGAAAGCAAGGAGCTCTAATGCAAAAATTCTTTCCTGAACCGGAATTGCAAAAGAAATTAACTTAACTGACGTAATTGATTAACATGTTGTAGTTTGTGGGTGTGGATGTTGTACTTCCTTGCAAAACACCGGGTGCTAGACTCCAAAAATAATTAACTATGTAAAGCATTAATGAAATAATGGAAGAAAAATTGAATGGTAAATTTAGGCCCAACATAGCTTCATGACAATAAAAGAAATGGGGTCCTAGATGCATCAACACACTCATAACATGATGTGTGCTGGACGCCGTCACGGCAACACAATGACAGCTGGCAAATTATGTGTGAAATGCTAATTTTATGCCATTTTCACATGAGATGTGCCAACCTACGGGCACATACTTGCCTGCCTTTCATGCCACCCTCCCGCTGCAGTGAGGTTGGGGAATTTGACAACCAGTTAAATCTCCGTTCACTGCAGCAGGTTGGGAAAATCCCATGGGTATGAACGGTAATAAGATTCCAGCCCATATCCTCTCTTAGTCTCACACAGCTGAACATGACATTAAACAACATGCAAAGGTGAAGAAGGTTGAGGAAGTGAAATAGGAAGTGGACGAATAGGAACACGAAGGAGGCTGATGTAGACAGCCCCATTTATCACCAGACCCAGAATATTTATCTGACTCACCATCACACCATCCTCTTCCTGAGAACACAAGAATAAATAGCATCAGAAACTGCACATTCTAATCCACATTTATAAATTTGAATGATGCCAATTATATAAACATAAATAATCACCCTCATGAATTGTCTGAATGCCGAAGGCTCAGATAGTCGTTGCCACTCTCGTGCTTCATAGCTGCAGTATTGGTAGTGGAAGGTTTTTGATCTCTAGTTGAGGATAATGCAGGTGGTCCTTGGAGGTTAACTTCAGACAGACGTGGGCCTAGAACTCTGGGTTTCAAACTGCAGCATTCCAGGTTGGGCTGCACCAGTCTCGGCTGGGCTGGCAGACGGACAAAACAAGGTCACTGGAGAATTGGCAGGCATGGGAGCATGAATGGTGCCATCCTGAGACAGGAAAGCAAGTTTGCAACTCATATGGAGGCATTGCTGCTTTTTTGGGGGGGGGGGGGGGGGTGGGCAGGGTGGCAGTTGAGCCTCAGAAATCCCATTACCCCGTTGAAGAACAGGGGTGGACAGCTGTGACACCCTGTGAGGCCCTCTGAACAGAGGTATGCAGATCCAGGATGGCAGCAGTCTGAATTCCCACCGCAGAACTCTGACCTTTGGTGGAAATTCTTTGAGCAGCAGCATGGAAAGTCGTACCATCACCAGCCAGAAGCTGCTTGATGGTGGGTTTTACAAATGTTTCGTTGGGAGTGACCACCATGTTGGAAAGGATGAGCTTCAAGCTCTGCACAAAGGCACATGCCATGTTACAGCTGGATTATTCCAGGCTCCTTGACAATGACCACATGTTTCCAGTGCAACGTGCATTTGATTAAATGTATCAGAGTCTAATAGTGTAAGCAGGCCCGATAAATCTGATTACTCTGTAACAGAATTTATGCACAACATTGCCCTCTAGTGAGCTAGTGCCTGCATTACCCTTTCCACTCACTGGCTTCTGTGTACTTGAGCTTGATTTCCTCAATTCATTGCTGATCCCACCTCTAACCTTGCCTCTGAAAAGCATTATCTATAACTGAACTGATGGCTGCGAATGAAACAGAAGAAAGAGCGAGAGAGTAAGTAAGAGAAGCAGAGGGCCAATTAGACACCAAGATACTAACTTGTGCGTGTGGCACAATATGTAGAGATGAATCTTAATGAATACTTTATGTTTGTTTTCACAGAAGGGATAGAGACGAAGAGACATTGAAGGAGCAAAATTAAATATTGGATGGGATAAACATGAGGGAGGAAATATTAAAGTGTTTAACAGCCTTGAAAGTTGATAAATAACCAGGCCCAGATGAAATATATACAAGGTTGTCAATGGAAGCAGGAGAAGAATCCATGGAACCATTGTTGATTGTTGTAAAAACCCATCTGGTTCACTTTAGAGAAGGAAATCTGCTGTCTTTACCTGGCCTGGCCTATATGTTTGACTGCAGACCCACAGCAACATGTTGACTCTTAACTGCCTCCTGAAATAGCCTACCAAGTTACTCAGTACTATCAAGCTGCTATGGTAAAGTCAAACAGAAGAAATTTGGATGGAAAGCACAGTATTGAACTAGGCACCAGAAATGAAAAGGGCCAGTTGGTTCTGAAAAGTCCTTCTCAGTAACATCTGGAGAGCAGTCCCACAGACGGGTTGAGCAACAATCGGAAATAGTTGTTTGTACTCAGTGAATCATCAAAGTTTCCTTTGACAGCACCACCAAAACCATGACTTCTGCCACCTAGAAGGATCAGGATAGCAGACCCATGGACCGTGTAAATTCCCCTCGAAACCACACAGCATCTTGAGCTGGAACTATATTGCTGTTCTTCCACTGTGGCTGGGTCAAAATCCTGAAACTCAACAGCACTTTAGGTGTTCCTATACCACATGACCTGTGGTAGTTCAAAAAGTGGCTCATCGGCATCTTCTCAAAGGCAATTACAGATGGGCTAGTGATGACAATGACACCCCATCCCATGAACAAATATAAAAATAAAGTGCTATGACCTACAGAGATATGGACCAAAAGATGGAGGGTGGAATTAGAGAGGGTAAGTCTCTTTTGGCTGGCATGGATGCAATGGGCTGAATGGACTCTCCTGTGCTGTAAATATTCCAATGCTTCAATGAGTATAACTATCTTCTCTATTCGCCTCCACCAATTGGAAAGCCGCGCTTCTTGGTTACCTGAAATTAAAAATGGTCAAGTCTTTGGTTGTGAATACAAATGTAAAGTATTCACTAAGAATCATCCCCACATATTGTGCTTCTACTCACCAGGTGAAAATAAGAAGTGTATGTTTGCACCAATTGCTGCTTCTAAAGAAGAAGAGATTACAGGTTAAAGGACAAAGACTGGCTTTCCCAATTCTTCAGCTTCCAACCCACTAGCCTCCATGTTCATCAGACCATTTTCTACTGCTTGCAACAATAATCCCATCATTAAACATACTTATTCTGCTTTCGGAAGGGTCTGTTTTCACTGGGATCCCACTGTTTGTTCTTCCACCATCTTGATTTGCAGTCAGCCTTCACTGGTGCTTTCTGGTGCAACCATAGCAGATTCATTAACTCCTTGCCTCAACCTGCCTAGTGTCCCTAACACATATTCCATTTGAAGCAGACACCATCGTGCATTTCCTCCAGTCTTGTGCAGATTCCTAGCATTTATGTGTTGATTTTTTTAAAATCTAGGTTTTACTGTTCACGATGCAGCCTTCTCAATACTGGGGAAACGAAGCATTGATTGAATAAAACAACATTCCTACTGCCAGCTTTGCTGAGACAGAAATGATGGGAATTGGTTCATATGGTGTAACCTCATCATTCGTGTTTAAACCCACCCTGGGGGAGGGCGTATTTTATATTCCCTGTCCACTTCTGATTGAAAATATCAGAGGGGTGGGGAGGGGCAGAGTGATATGTTATTGCATTTTGAATTACACTGGGGAGCTGGTGCAACCCCACCAGATAATCCTGATTCTTTTAATATTTACAGCATTATCTGTTTTGAATTCAAACTTTGAGCATTTATTATCATAGAATCCAACAGTGCAGAAGGTGGCTGTTTGGCCCACCAAGTCTGCACCGACGACAATCCCACCCAGGCCCTATCCCCATAGCCCCTTGTATTTACCCTCGCTAATTCCCCTGACACTAAGAGGCAATTTAGCATGGCCAATCCATCTAACCCGCACACCTTTGGACTGAGGGAGGAAACCAGAGCACCCAGAGGAAACCCACGCAGTCACAGGGAGGATGTGAAAACTCCACACAGACAATGACTCAAGCTGGGAATCAAACTTGGATCTCTGGCACTGTGGGGCAGCAGTGCTAACCACTGCGCTAACTCATTTGAAATTTTTATTTTATGTTAAGCAAGGAAGAACAAGTTTCCAAAGAGACAATAATAAATGGAAGAATTGCCGGTAAAACCAAGAGGAAGCAAGCTGATTTACGGATGCATTTAACATTGCAATAGGGTCACTGCCTTCACATAAAATGCTTATTTTAAACATTAGTTCCATTGAAGTGTTCTGCTTTAATCTATAGCTGCAATTATTCCTGGCTTCAACAGGAACCATTACACAGAATATCTTTACTGATGAATTTCAGTATTTGTGATGCTGACCTCATTGCTCAGAATAGCCTCCTGAACACAGAATCAATCTTTATAATCATTTTAAAGTTAATGAAACTTATTTCTTATTATTTTGTTTTGTTCAGATGTTACTTGTACGTAATGCATTATAGATACCTTTTGGATATGGCAGTCACACCAACTTAGAGGGTAAATTTAATCATTTTATGCAGATCATTAAAAACTCTGAGTCCCAACTCACATCAAATCTTGCTCACTCATCTCCCCAGTGCTTGCTGGTCTATATTAGCTCCCATTTAAGCAACGCCTCAATTTTGAAATTCTCTTCCTTGTTTTCAAATCACTCCATGCACCCACCCCCACCTCTCCTTATCGCTGTGATCCTGGCCAGCGTAAGCACACTGCATTCAGGGAACTCTGGTCCCAGGAGCAACCCCAATTCTATTGACTCAACTCTATTTGCAATGTTTCAGCCAAAATTCCACCCTGGACTCTACTTTTGTCTCTGCCTTAAAAATCAATATCTTTTGCCTAAGCTTTTGGCCATGGAGATCTACAGCACAGAGACAGGCCTGCGGCCTACCTGTGGTGGTAAAGACAATGCAGTCAGCTGTCCAAATATCTCTTAAGTGGCAGGTTTTGTGAGATAACTCTTTTAAAATGCATTGGGGTGTTTTGTTAACATTAAAATGGCTATATAAATGCAAGTCATTATAATTTGGTTTTTAATTCTGATCCAAAGATGATGACTAATGATTGGGCAAACGTTTTGTCTAAACATGGTATTTGTACTTCCACTGCTTTTGTGCTATTATCGTATAATAATTATACTTTTAGAGTTGAAATTTTGGTGCATGCAGAATAGCACCTATTAGAACTCATGATGACCAAACGTACCTTTACTGTGAAGTTTTCTTAAAGACCCTCATGTAGCATTTCCTAGAACGGCAAGTCTGTTGCGCAAAATGTAATTTGTAACCTGTGACCAATAATAAATCCTTCAACCCCAAGTTTTAAACAAATTTTATTGTCATCAGATCTCATCAACTTGCTCAACATTCCCTGGTTTAAAAGATCAGCATTATTGCCATCCTCTGCATGTACCATTTTAGACAGGCATCAAAAGTGACTCACTTTCCATTTACATTGAAAGCAGTTTCACAACACCAGGTTAAAGTCCAACAGGTTTATTTGGTAGCATGAGCTTTCGGAATGCTGCTCCTTCACCAAGTGAGTGGAGGATTGGGTTCACAAATGGGGCATATATAGACACAGAGTCAATTTACAAGATAATAGTTGGAACGCGAGTCTTAGCAAGTAATCAAGTCTTTACAGGTGCAGATTACGCAAGTGGAGAGAGGTTTAAGTAAAGGTTAATGAAGTATGAATTGTCTCAAGCCAGGTCAGATAATAAGATTTTGCAAGCCCAGGCAAGTTGTGGGAGTTACAGGTTATGTGACATGAATCCAAGATTCCAGTTAAGACTGTCCTCATGTGAGTGGAACTTGACTATCAGTTTCTGCTTGGTGATTCTGCATTGTCATGTGTCGTGAAGTCCAGTTTGGAGAGTGCTTACCTGACGGTCAGAGGCTGAGTGCCCTCCGACCGAAAAGGAACACTTCTGCCTGGTGATTGTTGAGCAATGTCCATTCATAGCGTCTGCACGGTATCATGAATGTACCATGCCTTGGGACATCCTTTCCTGCAGCGGTATCAGGTAGACAACTTTGGCTGAGTCGCAAGAGTATGTACTGTGTACCTGGTGGATGGTGTTTCATGTGAGATGATGGATCCGTGTCGATGATCTGGCACGTCTTGCAAAGATTGCTGTGGCAAGGTTGTGTGGTGTCGTGGTCACAGTTCTACTGAAGGCTTGGGCAGCTGTCTGCAGTCAACGGTCTGTTTGAGGTTGCACGGTTCTTTGAAGGCATGTAGTGGGAGTGTATGGATGGCCTTGGCGAGATGTTCGTCTTCATTGCCACATGTTGAAGGCTCTGGAGAAGATGTCATCGCTTCTCCGCTCCAGGCAAGTACTGGATGACGAAGGGTACCCTGTCCACCCTGTCCCGTATTTGTCTTGAGGAGGTTGGTGCAGTTTTTCGCTGTAACGCATCGGAACTGTTGATCGATGAGTCAAGCGTCATATCCTGTTCTTATGAAGGTGTCTTTCAGAATCTGTAGGTGGTTGTTGCAATCCTCCTCATCTGAGCAGATCCTGTGAATGCAGAGAGCCTGTCCATAGAGGAGGGCTTCTCTAACATGTTTAGGATGGAAGCTGGAGAAGTGAAGCGTCGTGAAATTATCCATGGGTTTGTGGAACAGTGAAGTGCTGAGGCGACCGTCTTTGATGGAGATGCATATGCCCAAGAATGCAACCAATTCTGGAGAATAGTCCATGGTGAGTCTGATGGTGGGATGGAACTTGTTGATATCATCATGTAGTTGTTTCAATGATTGTTTGCCATGAATCCGAAGGAAGAAAATGTCATTGATGTATCTAGTGAGGAGCATCGGTTGAAGGTTCTGTGCGGTGAAGAGGTCTTATTCGAACCTGTGCATGAAGATGTTGGCATAATGAGGTGCGAATTTGGTCCCCATGGCTGTTCTGTGTGTCTGGATGAAAAACTGGTTGCTGAAGGTGAAGACATTGTGGTCCAGGATGAAGCAGATGAGTTGTAGAATTGCACCTGGAAACTGGCAGTTGTCGCCATTGAGTACTGAGACAGTTGCAGCAATGTTATTGTTGTGGGGGATGCTAGTGTAGAGTGCCGAGACATCCATTGTGACGAGGCATGTTCCTGGTTCAGGTGCTCCATGTGTGCTGCATTTCTGTAAGAAGTCCGTAGTGTCGCAACAGAAGCTGGGGGTTCTTTATATGATCCATTTACATTGTTACTTCTCCAACACCAACCCCTGATGTCTGGGCCAGAATTTTACTGGAGAATGGCATTCTCTGTTGGCCTCGAGTGGGATCATACGAACCTCAGGCAGATGTGCTGGTAGAATTCCACCCTTGATTCTTCCATTGTCCATACCTGATTTCAAATAAATGAGTCACCTGATGAAGGGGCAGTGCTCCGAAATGTTGTGATTCCAAATAAACCTGTTGGACTTTAACCTGGTATTGTGAGATTTCTTACTGTGCCCATCCCTGTCCAACGCTGACATCTCCACATCAAATAAATCTGTCTAAATCTTATTACGTTCTGCTGTTTTGTTGAATTAAGAATTACAATGAAATGCTAATCCGGACTTCAGAAGAAAATTAAAAGCCTTAAAAATTTTGGTGAGTTTTGTATCCATTAATTCACCTTGCTTAACTGAAACTGTTCTAATAGTCGATGACAATGTCAGCTTCAGATGCCAGACCAGACGAACTTAATCGTGCAGGAGATGACGTTTGTCGACTGCTAGTGTTTTTTAAGACTACTTAAGTAGACAAAAGGAACTGCTTCTTTAAATAGCACAGAATCCTGAATATTCACCTGTAGATTCATTGGCTGCTAATCTGCAAGTCCCAGCAAATGCAGGGCTTTAGTCGATAAGTGTTCCATTCACCCATTTGCTGATGCAAATCATTTAAGTAGTTCAGTTTCTGGGGTGTTGATGATAAATGCACTGATCTACCAAATGTAGCTGATCATGAATAATTAGCCACAGTTTCAACATAGCTGGCTTTTTTTTTGCTAAAAGCATTTGCCTTGAAACCTTTCCAACCCTTGTAACCCAAATGGCAATTACGTCACATGCAAAGCGGGCCTCCAGGGAATGTCAAGCTTATGAATAACAAATGACAGCAACCGTGATATATCTTCCTCTGCAGACGATTAATCATTCAGCTTTTTTCCTTACAGTCTCACTCTCTGCTTTTATGGGCGTTTTCATTTTCCTTCTGACATTTAGTTCTCAGAATACTGAAAACATTGCTGCCAACTCCCAAATTAGGCATTATTTCCAGGATCTGATCTGTGCTGCTCACCCTTCCCTCCCCCCTCCCTTTCAAATGAGGGGGAGTGGTGACCTCACATTGGACAATCCCCAAAAGATTCCCGCTGTCCTTCAGCTCAAAGCTCAGCACAGAAAGTTCGCAGCAAGCTGATAGTCACCAGATGGAGAGCCGAACTGTAAAATGGCATCAAGAACAAAGATTGATCCTCACAGCTGCTATACAGAGGAAAATGAAGGCTGACAAGATCATATACTGTTTCCCACCCTGAAGGTTCAGAACAGCATAGTGTGAAGGAACCCATTCAGCCCATCATGTCTGTGCTGGCTCTTGGAATCATCTATATAATTTGCTGCTTGTTCTTTGTGGCAAAGATGCCTGTGAGCAGCTGCAGCATCTCCTGAGGGCAGAGGGTGAACAGCGAGTGGTACAATTCCATCTCAGTGCCAATGACATTGTTAAAAAGAAAGATGAAGCACAGCAGGAAGATTTTAGAGAGTTTGGAAATAAATTAACAAATGCAATCTCAAAGGCAGTAACTGTGTACAGTTCTGGTCACCCTATTACAGAATATTATTGAACTAGAAAGGGTGCAGAAAAGACTTACTAGGATGCTATCGGGTCTTAATGGTTTGAGTTATAAGGAGAGGCTGGATAGGCTGGGACTTTTTTCCCTGGAGCATTGGAGGCTTAGCGATGATCTTATAGAGGTCTATAAAGTAATGAGGGGCATAGATCAGCTAGATAGTCAACATCTTTTCCTAAAGGTAGGGGAGTTTAAAATTAGTGGGCATAGGTTTAAGGTGAGAGGGGAGAGATTCAAAAGGGTCTAGAGGGGCATTTTTTTCACACAGAGAATGGTTAGTGTCTGGAAGCAGGCGACGGTGCAGAGGGACCTCGGGGTCCTTGTGCATGAGTCGCAAAAACCCAGCTTGCAGGTGCAGCAGGTGGTCAGGAAGGCGAATGGGATGCTGGCCTTCATAGCGAGGGGGATTGAATATAAAAGTAGGGAGGTCTTGCTGCGGCTGTATAGGGCATTGGTGAGGCCACAGCTGGAGTACTGTGTGCAGTTTTGGGCGCCGTACTTACGCAAGGATATTTTGGCCTTGGAGAGAATGCAGAGGAGGTTTACTAGGCTGATGCCGGAGTTGAGGGGGTTGAGCTATGAGGAGAGGCTGAATAAACTAGGCTTGTACTGGTTAGAGTTTAGAAGAATGAGGGGAGATCTCATTGAGATGTATAAGATGATGAATGGGATGGATAGGATAGAGGTGGAGAGGCTCTTTCCGCTCAGAAAGGATAGTAGGACTAGGGGGCACAGCCTCAAGATAAAGGGGGGGCGGTTTAGAACAGAGTTGAGGAAGAACTTCTTCACTCAAAGGGTGGTGAATCTCTGGAATTCTCTGCCCCTTGAAGTGGTGGAGGCTACCTCGCTAAATATTTTTAAGACGCGGGTTGATGGGTTTTTGATAAGAGAGGGGATTATGGGGAGAGGGCGGGAATGTGGAACTGAGCCACGACAGATCAGCCATGATCTTATTGAACGGCGGGGCAGGCTCGAGGGGCTGGATGGCCTACTCCTGCTCCTATTTCTTATGTTCTTACGTTCTTACAAGCTGCCAGAGATAGTAGTAGAGGTGGGTCCAATTTTGTATTTTAAAAAGCATTTAGACAGTTACATGGCTAAGTTGGGTATAGAGGGATATGGGCCAAAAGGGGCACAATGGGCAAGTTGGGCCGAAGGGCCTGTTTCCACGCTGTAATCCTCTATGACAATGACTCTATGACTCAGGATTCCTCCCAGTGCCACATGCCAGGGAGCACAGAGTTGGAGAACACTGTAGATGAATGCATGGCGGGAGAGATTGTGCAGGAGGGAAGGCCTTAGATTTCTGCAGCACTGGGACTGTTCTGCTGGAGGTGCAACCAGTACAAACCGGATGACTATCCTTTTTAAAGTTTATTTATTAGTGTCACAAGTAGGCTTACATTAACACCACAATTGGCACCTGTACGGGTACACTGAGGGAGAATTTAGCATGGCCAATGCACCTAACCAGCACATCTTTCAGACTGTGGGAAGAAACTGGAGCATCCAGAAGAAATGCATGCAGACACAGGGAGAACATACAGACTGCGCAGACAGTGACCAAAGCCGGGTCCCTGGGAGTCAGCACTGCTAACCAAGTCAGGAATGATGTGGAGAGGAAGAGGCTGGCTAGGGTGAACGTTGGACCCTTAGAGGATGAGAAGGGGGACTTAGTGGTAGGGGATGGGGATATGGCTGACGTCTTGAATAACTTTTTTGTTTCGGTCTTCACGGAAGAGGACGTGAATAATTTGCCGGGTGTTAGAGATGGAAAGGTGGTAGGACTGGAGGGTCTCAATGACATTACTGTTACTAGAGAGGCGGTGCTCGGCAGACTGGAGGGACTGATTGTGGACAAGTCCCCAGGACCGGATGGAATGCATCCGAGGGTTCTGAAAGAAATGGCGGAGGTGATAGTGGATGCCTTGGTGGTTATTTTCCAGACGTCGCTGGATTCCAGGGAAGTGCCGGAAGATTGGAAAATGGCTAACGTTACGCCGTTGTTTAAGAAGGGTGCCAGGCAAAAGGCAGGGAATTATAGGCCGGTTAGTTTAACGTCTGTTGTAGGTAAAATGTTAGAATCCGTCATCAAGGAGGAAATAGCGAGGCATCTTGAGGGAAATTGCTTGATAGAGCAGATGCAGCACGGTTTCGTTAAAGGGAAGTCGTGTCTGACAAATTTACTGGAGTTCTATGAGGATGTGTCTAGGGCGGTGGATAGAGGAGAGCCGGTGGATGTGGTCTTTCTTGATTTTCAGAAGGCGTTTGACAAGGTACCTCACAAGAGGTTATTGCAGAAGGTCAGGGGACATGGAGTTGGGGGTAGGGTGTTAGCGTGGATAGAGGATTGGTTGTCAAATAGGAGGCAGAGAGTGGGGATCAATGGGTGCTATTCGGATTGGCGGTTGGTGACTAGTGGAGTGCCCCAGGGGTCGGTGCTGGGGCCTCAGCTATTTACCATTTATATAGATGATCTGGAGGAGGGAACCGAGTGTATGGTGTCGAAATTTGCTGATGACACCAAGATTGGTGGAACGGCAAATTGTGCGGAGGGTATGGAGAGTCTACAGAAGGATCTAGATAGGCTGGGCAAATGGGCCAGGAAATGGCAAATGGAATTTAATGTTGGCAAGTGTGAGGTGGTCCACTTTGGTAGGAATAATGGTAGGAAGGATTATTACTTACGTGACGAAAAACTGCAGCAGGTGACGGTGCAGAGGGACCTCGGGGTCCTTGTGCATGAGTCGCAAAAACCCAGCTTGCAGGTGCAGCAGGTGGTCAGGAAGGCGAATGGGATGCTGGCCTTCATAGCGAGGGGGGTTGAATATAAAAGTAGGGAGGTCTTGCTGCGGCTGTATAGGGCATTGGTGAGGCCGCAGCTGGAGTACTGTGTGCAGTTTTGGGCGCCGTACTTACGCAAGGATATTTTGACCTTGGAGGGAGTGCAGAGGAGGTTTACTAGGCTGATGCCAGAGTTGAGGGGGTTGAGCTATGAGGAGAGGCTGAATAAACTAGGCTTGTACTCGTTAGAGTTTAGAAGAATGAGGGGAGATCTCATTGAGACGTATAAGATGATGAATGGGATGGATAGGATAGAGGTGGAGAGACTCTTCCTGCTCAGAAAGGATAGTAGGACTAGGGGGCACAGCCTCAAGATAAAGGGGGGGGGCGGTTTAGAACGGAGTTGAGGAGGAACTTCTTCACTCAAAGGGTGGTGAATCTCTGGAATTCTTTGCCCATTGAAGTGGTGGAGGCTGCCTCGCTAAATATTTTTAAGACGTGGGTTGATGGGTTTTTGATAAGAGAGGGGATTAAGGGTTATGGGGAGAGGGCGGGAATGTGGAACTGAGCCACGACAGATCAGCCATGATCTTATTGAATGGCGGGGCAGGCTCGAAGGGCTAGATGGCCTACTCCTGCTCCTATTTCTTATGTTCTTATGTTCTTATGAGATGCTGGCGTTGGACTGAGTAGGCACAGTAAGAAGTCTCAACCCAGGGATGTGATGAAAGAGGCTCGACACCATCCCAGTCAAAGCATGCCATCCTCCAATAGAAATATTCACTTTCTCTCCACTGATACACAGTGGCAGCAGTGTGTATCATCCACAACGTTCACAGCAGCATAAGTTCAGTAAATAACTGTGAACATGAGAAAAAAATCTTCACTTTACAACATTTTACCTTTAATTTTGCTGTTTGCATTTCACTTCGATCAGAAGAGGGGATGTGGGTGACAGTGATGTCTGATTGGTTTTGAGAGCCTGGAGGATAATCCTCAGCTGATATGATTAGTTGCGACTGGTATTTGTTACCACTCAATTGGCCTGATTGATTAGAAAGTAGCACTGACAGCATTCAGAACCAGATTGGTCTTGACAGGTTCCAGTGCCTCTAAACAATCTGATTGCTTGAGAAGGTGTTCAGCGATGACTTCCAACTGATCTGGTTGGTTGGCAATGCAACTATTGACTTCAGTGAAATGCAAACAAGCCGACACTTGTTCAGTGTGTGTACAGGTAAAGGGGCTGGGGAGCAGCAAGAGCCTGTACAGGTAAAGGGGCTGGGGAGCAGCAAGAGCCTGTACAGGTAAAGGGGCTGGGGAGCAGCAAGAGCCTGTACAGGTAAAGGGGCTGGGGAGCAGCAAGAGCCTATATAGCTGCATTATAGGAAGAAGGATGTGGAAGCATTGGAAAGCATGCAGAGGAGATTTACCAGGATGTTGCCTGGTATGAGGAAAAGCTGAAGGACTTGAGGCTGTTCTCATTAGAGAGAAGAAGCTTAAGAGGTGGCTTAATAGAGGCAAGTAAGATGATCAGAGAATTAGATAGGGTGGACAGTGAGGATGGAGATGGCTAGCACAAGGGACATTACTTTAAATTGAGGGCTAATGTCAGAGGTAGGTTCTTTACTCAGAGTAGTAAGAGGGTGGAATGCTCTGCCTACAACAGTAGTGGACTCACCAACATCAAGGGCATTTAAATGGTCATTGGATAAACATATGGATGATACTGGAATAGTGTAGGGCATATGGTCTCTAGATTGGTTTTCAAAGTTCAGCGCAACATTGAGGGCTGATGGGCCTGTACTGCACTGAAACGTTCTATGTTCTATGACACTTGAGGGGGCAGGGGGTGTGTTAAAAAATTCTGAAGTTGGAATTCGCCTAGGAGGCCCAAAAGTCAGTTTTCCATTGGTGTGAATTTCCCATGGGATCATTTGCTGGTGCCTGTCATGGCAGATTGCAAAACCCACTGGTTGTTGGTGTGAAACTGATTATTTTTTCCCACTAATGAGAAGCAAATGAAGACTCAACTGGAATCTTCACTCCATGCCTGATTATCTGCAGCACCAGTGGGAAAACACACTATTCACAATGCATCTGGAAGAAAGTGACCTGAAGAATGCCTGCAGTCACCTATGGAGGTCAAAATGAAAGCTGCCAGTGACCCTGGACTCAGGGACACTGCAGCAGTGCGCGGGAGAAGTATCTATCAGATAGATCTTACAGCGCTACTGTCATTGAGGAGCCCATTTTTCAGCATCAGTGTGTTCCTGGAGGTCCATTCTTCTTTCTTCAATAGTGGGACAGTGATATTGGGCACCTTTTCAATATGGCACCCAGGTATGATGGTGGGATGTGTGCAATCAAGCCCACCCTGTCACAGAATATGTTGCCAAACCCTTGTACGGCTAAGTAATGAGGGCAGGGCAGGAAGCTATAACATGGTTTCCCATTAGCCTCCACAGCAAGAAGCACTCCCCATCCCCGTCCTGTCAAGGGATTTAATCATAGATGGGGGAATAAATTTCATAGCAGAACCAGAATTTTTCAGGTGAAAACAATATCACTATAGACAATATTCCAGTTACTGTGACCTCACAGCAATGCCTTGTAAATCAGTCAATTCTAAGAGATTCTTGGATGATTCAGGGGGGTTGGCAACTTTAAATTGGCGTTGGTATCACTGAGTGAAAGAGTTTAAAAAAAAAATCAGACTATGTCTCTGTTCATGGTCACCACTCAGTGACTAACACTAAAGTGTAAAGAAGATGCGGTTAGCGCTTCATTATAAAATAGTCCACTGGCATTTGCTTTTTGTGTCAAGCACGCAGGTCTGCCACTTGATTGAATGGTGGCAGCACAGTGGTTAGTGCTGCTGTCTCACAGCGCCAGGGACCTGGGTTCAATTCTGGCCTTGAGTAACTGTTTGGAGTTTAAACATTCACAATCGCCCTGTGTCCACCTGGGTTTCCTTCGGGTGCTCCAGTTTTCTCCTGCAGTTCTAAAATGTGTAGGTTAGGTGGATTGGCCAAGGTGAATGCACTGGATTACAGGAATAGGGCAGAGGGGAGAGCCTGGGTGGGATCTTCTGTCAGAGAGTTGGTGCAGACTTGATGGGCCAAATGGCATCTTTCTGCACTGTAGAGATTCTATGGTATTGCGACTTGCTGTCAGACATGAACAAGACTTGATGCTTTCAGAAGACACGGTGGGATATCTGGGAAGTGAGAATGGGGAGTTTCTGCTACATCAGCTGTTTTATTTCATACTGAATAACTATGTGTAGTCCTCCCACATGGCCCAAGTTGCTTGTCTCATGGGGGATGGTAAGCCGGCAAGGATCAATTGAGTTTGATTTGTACCTCCTGCAGGCTATCCATCAAGCAGAGATGTCTCAGTCCCTAGTTCTTCCTCTCCTCCCAACTGGAGGAGGATGTGTAGTGGAAACCTTGGCAAGCAATGTAGTCAAGAATCTCTTAAACTGATTTGGCAGAGCAATCAGTAAAAAGATTACATTATTATAATTTAGAAATATTTCATGAAAGAAAAAAAGCACAGACATTTGAACACAGATCAGATAGTTCTGGGTGATGTAACTTCTATGACTCATGCATCTTAACTTCATAAAATTCTGAAGAGAAACATAATTTCTGAGAAAGACGGATCAAATGTGGTTCATTTGCTTCAATTGCACTGGAAAATAATACTCCAAGCTGTCCTTGTGACATGGACTTCTGGTATAGTAAAACTAAACGAAAACCTGTTAAAGCATATCTCAGCTTATACATTTAGGGGATGATTCTTCCAGCCTGTTGCACGGCTCGAGTAGCGCAGAGGGCTGGGAGTCATCAGTGGCGGCTGTTTCGTGGGCTTCCCACCAGGCGGTTGGTGCTCTATAAAAGCCAGGACCTGACGTGGCAGCGCTGAACAGCAGTAAGGAGGTAAGTATTATGGAGCTGTAGACCCCAGACTGTAGGGGAAGGTGCAGGCAGGGCCTGAAACACCCTGTTTGGTGTGGGGAAGTTCTTTGAGTGATGGAGGTGCTGTCCCCAGGTCCACGGATGCTCCATTGTTCCCTCTGTAGGGTGGGGGTGGGGGTGGGGGCGGGGGCCTTTGCTTGGTGAGGCTGCTGTTTCCAGGCACTAGGCTGTTCCATTATTCTGGCTGTGGGGTGTGGTGAGCGACTGGGCAGAGTGCTGGGGTTTCAGGGAGTCAGGGGGTGGGGGAAGAGAGGGTGGGGCAACAGTGCTTAAGGGCTCATCAAGTCAGGCAGCTGGTTTTCCAAGCAGGCGTGCTCATGTTAACACAGCCACTCATACGGCATGTCATCTGCAGTGAATGGGAATCCATCTTGTGACTTAAGAAAAGGAGTCTGCCCCTATATCATGTGCTTGACCTGGAACACATGCCTGGAAGGGAATTCTGTGGTTGCACTCATGGCAATGGCTCAAGGGAGCACAATGGTCACGTCTGCACATCAACCTGGATACTCACCCTGCACACCATGTTCACAATGCCAACTGCTACTGTGTCTCTGCCATGGCCTGTTGTGTGTGTCCAGGATGGCCTGGAGCCTGTCATCCATGAGGGCAGATCCCTGCGCCAGACTTTCCACTGCAGACACCACCCTTGCAGTATTGGCCTGGTTAACATGCTGTGCCAGCACCACCTCCTGCAACAGCACTCTGACTGCCCTCAACAGCTTTGCAGTCATAGCATGTTTACTGACAGCCCTTCCACAACTCCCTGGGTTTGCTGATGCATCTCCACCAGCTTTGGGATGAACAAACCTTCAGGCCCAGCGTCTGGCTTGGGGACAGCTGAAACTTTTCCTCTGGCAGACCGCCGTGTGCTCGAGCCCTCGGATGTGCCCGTCTCCACCGGATATGCATCAGTGGCTGTGATGTGCTCACCAGTAAGTGACCCAGTAGCCTCACCATAACATGCCCCACTGTTGTAATAATCTGTGTTGGTGGCTTATGTGGCTGATGCCTGTGCTGATTCACTGGTGCGGTCCTCAGAGGATTCTTCAAGGCCTCCCTCCTCAGAGTCATCCAAGTGTCCATAGGAGTTGGTTCAGGAGCAGCAGAGGAGGTGGTGACACCAGAAGGGCCTGGTTCATCAGGATTGAGCATTGTAACACGTTAGGGGGAAAGGAAGGGAAAACAGTCCACACAGCATGGCACTTATTTCAAAGAGACCTTAGGAATAGGGTTTAGCTGATGCTGGACACCAACCTGACTATCAGTGGTCATTCTATGCTCTGCCAACTCCAGGGCTCACTGTTCAGACCTCATCAGCAGCCGCAGCTCAGGTATTTCCCCCACCAGTTTTCTCTCCCTCTCTGCAGTTATGTGCAGTTTCCTGCAGTGGGGACATAGGGGGGATTGAAAGCATGGTGTATGGAAGGGCATGGGATGCAATGTGTATCGGGGGTGGGGTGCTTGGTGTGCCTTTTTGGGACAATGCCTCCCCATTGGGAGGGGGGTGCCACAGCGGTTAGAGGCAGTGCTGGGGTTGGGGGGATGGTGGCTGCTCGACGCATCTGGGGATGGCTTCACGTAGTTAGCGCAGCACATGTACTGGTTTCAGAATGGAATGCATTCTGTTGCTGTCCGAATAAGATTGTTCATCTTTTTCCAGTCTCCAAAATGACGTGCCAGTGCCAGGCACTGAGGTGCAGCCACAACCTCCCAGATGGCATTTGTTGCACGACTCTTTGGGCGATGGCCCTGAGTGGATTACAGCAACTGGCGCCTCTCCTCCACTAAGTCCAGCAGGCAGGCTGCTCACCCTCAGAGAATCTGAGGCCACTTCTCCTGTGTGCCACCTTCCTGGTGTGACTGCCTGTGTGTCCATACTTGCAGCTTATATATAGCTCTGCCTTGTTAAGGGAGCCATGATGTAGAGATGCCGGTTTTGGACTGGGGTAGGCACTGTAAGAAGTCTTATTATTATTGTTACGGAAGTCCAGATGTGGTCCGTTTGGGCCAGTCCGTTAATTAAATTTCATGGTGAATAATGCTCAGGTAACCTGGTTTTAGCAGAGGGTGAGCCATCTCCAGGGGTGCTGATTGAATGACCTCAACAAGGTACTGTGGTAAGGGACTCATTCCACAAGGGGGAAATACTCGCAGGCAGGGGATGTGTGCATGGCAGCACAGTGCTCTGAGTGAAAGGCAGCTGTGAGGCCAGCGCTCTATGGGCGAATGGTAGGTGGGGAGGGTGGAGGTGGGGGCAGCGATGTCAGTGGTGGATGGGGAGGCTAGCAGTGTCTGTGAGCAGGAGGTTGGTGGGAGATAGTGAGAGGCCAGCAATGTCTATGCTGCAAGGATTTGTTTAGCGATCTCCCAGAGATGTGCGCATGTATGTAGGGAGCTGCATTGATTTCAGCCTCTTCAGCAGGAATAGACCCTTGCCCACAACTTTTCAACATGAATTCCACTGGTGCACTCTCCCAAGTGGTGTGGAAGATTCCTTTTGAAAATCACACTGAAAAGACAAGTGCTATTTACTCTAGGTTTTATATGAATTCAACACTTAGAATTTTTTGGGGAGAATTCCAGCCCAAGTTTTTCCAACTGATTGATGTTTTCTTCATTTCTGGACATAACTAAATTATTTATTGATATTGATATTCCTGCAGTGGAAAAAAAAATTTCAGCTCACAAAATTGCCCATTCATGAACTTAAAATTTGTGATTTGTGGAGTGAGAATGCAAAGATTGAAATCACAAAGGAAAATGAGTTCTATTGCCATATCACTCCAGTGTCGCAACTTTACTAGTTTAGACTTGCACAACCTAATAATATAATTAAAGTACTCAGTATGTCAAACTTCTGGCCAATTTCAGTGATCATTAAATCAAAGGCCTGGATGGAAATGTTAGCGTGAGCAGTCAGTCATTGATGAAACAGGGGTAAAAGGAACAACAACTCTTGAATCACAGGCAATAATAGCTTCTATATATTGGACAGTGTAATCTGAGATGCTTTTCCTGCTGCAATTACAGGCATTGTCCAAGCTAAAATCTCCATTAAATACAAGTAAAATAATATAATTGAGCTAATGCAGACTGCAATTGGCACTAACATAAACTTCATGCATTATAGGTAGTCAGAAATAGCATGTATGTAGAGAATGACAAAACATTGTTCAACACTATAAAATTAATTATCTCTATTATCTGACTGTGTGAAGGAGCAACAGCATCTAGGGATAATTGTTCCCCTCCAGCAAGGACAATCATTCATTGATAGCACATATTGGAAATTTGAGCCTGCACTGAGGCTTTAATTGACTAGTGCCAATTCCTGAATTAATTAAAATGGTTTTTTTCAACTCTTGTTTGCAGTAGTAAATTGAGAGCCCAATAAATCTCTGGCATATTCCAATCTAGACAGTTTACTTCAGTGACGGGCACCCTAGGCTAATGAGAGGCCTTCCTTCATCTCAGCGGGCTGTAAGATTGAAATCATCTTGTCCATTAATTATGACCCCACAAATAGCATTAAATATATTTAATACACATTGAATATTTCATGAGTTGTAGAAAATGCTTAATAATTCATATTAATAGAACGGTCATCAACTTCAAATGGGAAAAGCAAAAGAAATATGTACATTTTGGATGCATGGCTCTCACTGGCAATCAGCATTCATCTTAATTCACTTACACTTATTTACAGACATTTCCTACCGGTATAACTGAAGTGATTAAAAAACCACTCGTACGGGAATGAACAGAATGTGGCAAAGCTTTGCGTTCTCAAAAGCAGCTAAGAATGGGCCGCAAATGCTGATTTTTCACTGCCACCCACGTGCATGAAAAATAAAACAAAATTGAACTGGAAACAACAGGTGAGTTTCTGTGGTTTCTCACAGCAGGGGGTGGCGCACTGTTCTTCAGGTCCGGCTGTTGCCAATGTGATTTCCCATTAACTGCACCTCACTCCACCGGGAAACCCGTGACAGGGGTGCAGCGTTGGCAGGACCAGAAGATCTTGCCGTCGCGAACAGACCGAAAATTCCCGCCAACATATCAAGTGAGACCAACTAATCAGCTTTTCTCTGCTAATTTCCATAGATCAGTGTTAAGATTTTTGGATGAAGTGACATCCAAACAACTTCCAGCCAGACTTCATTAATTTCCTCCCTTCTCTTCATTGATCACAACTATTGATTTCTACCTGAATCAATTAACAATGTATTATTTATCTTGCATGAGGAAGCACTATGCTTCCTCCAGTTTTTGCATTGCTGTGTGTGTAGTTTTAGAGAGCAACCTGTACTCTTTTCTGTGGGGTTCCTGCTGGCAGACTTGTGTCTCTGTTGGCTGGGGAACTCTCTAGAGGAGATGACAGCCTCAGGAGCAATTAGGGAAGCTGCTGCTGTCTGAGTGAGGCATTTCTGGTTTATTTATTTAGATTTTACTCGATTATCAATCTAGCTAGTTAGGGGTCCTGTGAATTTTATTAGAACCCCTAATCTGATTAACTGGGAAGATCCTTTTTGCTATTATAGTTCACTGTCTTTTTTTTATCTTGTCAATAATGAAGCAGAACAAAACTAATTACATTCTTAAGCTTCGTTTCATCATTCCATAATAAAAGGGAACGATACATGGTATGTTACACAGAGGCTAGTTAATGACAACAGTAGAAATTTGTTTAAAATTCATGCCAAACGATTTCTCATCTGAAATAAAAGGGAGAATTTAACCACCTCCACTTGATATTCAGTGGCATTACCATCTCTAAATCCCCCACCTGCAACATCCTAGAGAGGTAACCTTAACCAGAAATTTAATGACATAAATACCGTAGTTATAGAAGAAAGTCAGAGATTGGGAATTCTGTGGCACAACTGGCATAACTCACCATCTGGCTCCCCAGGGTCCTTCCACAATCTACATGTGATAGGCATGAGTGTTGGGTGGCATGGTGGCACAATGGTTAGCACTGCTGGCTCACAGTGCCAAGGACCCAGGTTCAATTCTGACCTTGGGTTACTGTGTGAACTTTGCACATTCTCCCTGTGTCTGCGTGGGTTTCCTTTGGGTGCTCCAGTTTCCTCAAGTGCAAAGATGTGCAGCTTGTGTGGATTGGCCATGCTAAATTGCCCCTTAGTTTCCAAAGTGTGTAGGTTAGGTGGATTAGCCACTGCAAATGTGCAGGCTGACAGAAATAGGTGTGAGCCTGGGTAAGATGTTGTTTTGGAGAGCTGGTACAGACTTGATGGGCCAAATGGCCTCCTGCACTGTAGAGAATCTATGGTGATAGAATAGTCTCCCCTTGCCTGGATGAATGCAGCTCCATCCAGGAAAAGGAGCCTGCTTGAGAGACACGCCATCCATCTTCAATATTCACTCCTTGACTTTGAATCTACTGTTTAGAAGATGCATGGTGCACCTCACCAATGCTGCTTTGACAGCGCCACCCAAACACGAGGAGGGCAGGAGTATGGG
The DNA here is from genome assembly GCF_965287045.1 of Carcharhinus amblyrhynchos. NCBI lineage: Eukaryota > Metazoa > Chordata > Chondrichthyes > Carcharhiniformes > Carcharhinidae > Carcharhinus > Carcharhinus amblyrhynchos. Next base: position 35,510,595 of record NC_137330.1, on the reverse strand, counting down.
AACACCACCACCTACAGGAGACTGAGAGATGGGGTGTGGTGGATCGAACAATGTGTGAGGTTAGTGACGCAGCGAGGAGAATATGACATTTCAAAATAAATTCATTGACCTTGATTACTTGTGTGAGGTCATTGAAGTCTTTACAAACTGCATCCAAGTTTTCAGCGCTTGAATCTATCTGTTTCACTATTTTTGCAAAGTCTGTCTGGACAGCCTCCTTGATACCTGTGAATTGAACACATTTTGCCTCCTCTCCATTCCTTCCATCCAGGCATCTTGTTAAGTATCAAAGAACCTTGAAGTATATCTCTCCCCTGCTCACAGCATAGTTGCCTCTATTTCCTGCTCAGACTTTCTTCCACAAACAATTCCAACACCTGCTCCACCCATCGCTGGTAGTACAGGGAGGAGCTGACCTTGCAGAAACTTTTGGAAAGTCACCTGCTCAATCTTGGCGTCACTCAGCAGCATTTTCAGCGCTGAGCTGCATGCAGGAATTATGAATATTAGCAGGGAGCGTAGAGTTGGCATGTTGCCTGTGTTGGAAGCAGCAAATGTAGGATAATCCTGCAGCTCATATCTGTTTTTAAAGCCTACTGAGTAAATCCACAAAGAAATTTAAAGCTATATTAAAAACAGAATGCAGATATCCTGCATAGAGAAAAGTATGTTGGAATGAATATAAGAAAATGCAGTGATTGGAGGAGCCAAAGAGAAACTTAGGAGAAGCAGAACTGTACAATATTCTTCTGGTACCAAGAAGGCAGTAAGAGAAAAGGTTAAAATAGCAACCACGTTCAGAACTGGGGCTAAGAACAAATAGCAAATATTCTGTATGACTACTTTCTTCAAGAACTCAAAAAGGAAGACGGGCGCAACCACAATATAGATGTATTTAAGAAATAATTAGGTGGGTTTCTAAAGAGGAAAACATCCGAGGGATATATGGTCAGAGAGCAGGTGAATGGGGTTGATAGCTGAAAACTAGAGTATAGGGTCTTTGCCTGTCTCCAAAGGAAAACGTGTTTCAAGAAAAGCTACCAATCTGATCTCAAAATCATCACAATTAATTGGTTTCTTTAAAAAAATTAGTCGGAGATTCGTCATTGTGAAATGGCTATATCCAACTTCTATTGTTCATGTCTCTTGAAAAAAATTTAGCTGAAATGTGTTTATCCTCTTAAAGAGTTCATCATGCATAAGGGGCTGGTGAAGGAGTCAGTGTACAACTTGGTATCCACTTCTGTATGTTTGTAAATGTAAAGGCTTATGAAGTATCCTCAAATATGGCTCAAATTTGTCATTGTCCTCCATCTCTGCTACAATGACACCAAAGCCATGACCTTCATCAGTGGAACCATCAAAACCTGATCTCGGTGAACTGGGATGTCATTGCATCAACTCTCTTCGTCATCTTCCTTGCTGCATTATTGCATCCTCACCACTGGCAAATTACCCAAAGCCATGGAAATAATCAACAGTTTAGACTGGAAATCTGTTTAATTTTCCTTCAATCCAAAACCAAAACCAAAACCACTCCAACCTTATTCATAGAGTTTCAGTGTGCAGATGGCACTTGTGTGTGCATTCACTTAGAAACTAAGATTCAGGTAATTGCCAACTCCTTCTCTGATGCGTCAGTGAGAAAAGTAGCCTTTCACTAAACACCCAGAAAACTAAGGTCCTCTTCCAATCAGCTCCCATAGCACAGCACCTCCCCCTGCCAATTAGAATCAGTGGTGAATTCCTGCAAAATGTCGATTGCTTTCTGCATCTTGGGAGCCTCCAAGGCAGGCACAATCAACAGAATTCATCATTGTCTTCAATGTGGCAGCTCAGCCATTGGCAAAATGAGGAAAAGAATATTTGCGGGGCAGGATCTCAAACTGAAGACTACAGTCATGGTTTATCAGGCAGCAGAGATCTCCACACCAATATATTTTGGAGAATTGGACAACCCACAGTAGGCACCTCAAAGCCCTGGAGAAGTATATCCAGCCTTTGCAAGATCCACCAAATTCAGTGGCATCAAATGCGGACCAACAATGGTATTCTCTCTTAAGCCAACTTGCCCAGCATTCAGGGTCTAATCACTTTAAACCAGCTCTTCTGGACTGGATATGCCATTCATATGTCAGATACCACACTCCACAAGCAACTGCTCTATTCAAAACTTGGTATTAGCAACAGAGTCATAGGAGAACATAAGAACACAAGAAATAGGAGCAGGAGTAGGCCATCTAGCCCTTCGACCCTGCCCCGCCATTCAATAAGATCATGGCTGATCTGAAGTGGCTCAGTTCCACTTTCCCGCCTTCTCCCCATAACCCTTAATTCCCTTGCCTACCAAAAACCTATCTACCCGCGTCTTAAATATATTTAGTGAGGCAGCCTCCACCACTTCAACGGGCAGAGAATTCCAGAGATTCACGACCCTTTGAGTGAAGAAGTTCCTGCTCAACTCCGTTCTAAACTGCACCCCCCTTATCTTGAGGCCGTGGAAACACTTTAGGGGTGTCCCCAAATCATCCCTGAAGGGGTCAAACATCTCTACTGACTCCTGGAGGTCCCTGGCTTGTGACTAACCAAAATGGAGAAGGTTCATTCAGGAAGGCAACAAACACTTGTGCAGACTTCATCAGGAACATGCAGAGACAAAGTCGAGGGATTCACAGCAGGGTGAGTAATTCCCAGATTTTATGGGATTGTCTCAAATTTGAGGCACCTTTCCCATGCCCTTGGTTATATGCCAATGTCAGCTGTTTCTCCTTGTATATCAGATTTTTACCTTTCATGCATGCATTGTACACATCTGCCCATTTGTATTACTCTCAGCTGCTCAATCACTAAGGTTCACCACTGCCCCACTCCTCTCAGATTTGCCAGCTTGCCCTGCCCACTTGTTTGGTCCTCCATGCCAAATCTTTTCCCCAGGGAGTCATCTTGGTCAGAAGGGGCACACAATGCTCCCAAGTTAACTTCAATGAAGCTATTGAGGTTGGCCTCTTAGAATATAGAAACCCTACAGTGCAGAAAGAGGCCATTTGGCCCATTGAGTCTGCACTGGCCACAATCCCATCCCCCCATTTCCCTACATATTTACCCGCTAATCCCTCTAAACTACATGTCTCAGGACACTAAAGGGCATTTTTTAGCACGGCCAATCGACCTAACACGCACATCTTTGGACTGTGGGAAGAAACTGGAGCACCCGGAGGAAACCTATGCAGACAGGAGGAGAATGTGCAAACTCCACATAGACAGTGACCCAAGCTGGGAATCGAACCTAGGTCCCTGGAGCTGTGAAGCAGCAGTGCTAATCACTGTGCCACCCAATACGAACTCCCTGATTGAGCTTTTTGTCCAATTCTTGGTAGTATAGTGGTTAGTATCCCTGCCTGTCATGTGGGAGACCACGGTTCAATTCCCTGCTGTGGAGGTACCAATATTTTTTCACACAGGCATTATATTTCCAAACTAAAACAATCCCCGATTGAGTTCTTTATTGCTTGTCCAATCAGGGAGTCTTTGTTGTAGATACAACTGGGAAAATCAGATCTCCTGGCATTCCAGATGCTGACTCAGAACTTCTAACACTCTATGAACTTAAACAGAGATTGTAAATAAAAGGGAATTGGGTGAAGGGATATTGGCCTCCACTGACTTATTTCACAACCATCTACAAAACATGGTCGAGCACCATCTGCCCCACATATGGCAGAGTCTACAAGTTATGCATCAGACTCATCAGCTATTGCAAAACCCTCTGAACAGTAGCGGAAGCAAGCTATCCTTGATCCCGATGGACTGATTAAGAAGAAGTAGAAGCATAAATAACCATTATCATTGGAAGAATACCCTTTTGGTCATGAAGAAACATGGTCACATTTAGATATTCTCATCTAAGTGCCTTGTGCAATCTATTTTACATCTGAAAAATTTTGGAAAATGACAATTGTGCTAGAATGTTTACATCAAGATAAGATCCAGGTTGTTTGCAAACACAGGCACAGTTATTGTCTGCATTACAGATTCCCTGCACGTTCATAGATGACAATCCTTTCTAATTACTGAATAGAAGTGGCTTCTGTGGAGATGCACATATCAACATGAGTGCCATTTATTACTCCCCAGAGCCTGTGAAAGCAAACCGCTGCATTATAATTCAAATGAGCATTGTTACTGCTCCCTTGTTTCATTAAAACAGAATCACTTAGCTGCATTTTAAGGAAACCAGCTGTGTGTACAGCTTTGATACACTGGAATGTCTGAGACATCCGACAACACTTAAAGGCACTTCAAATATATCAACAGCTTGAAAGGCAAAGCAGCCCACAAAAAAAAATTTTCTCCCTATTTTCTCCCTCCAAACCTGAAGGTGCTGATGGATGCCAAAGAGTGCAGTTTCTGCAGGCATTGAGCGCTCTTCAGTACCTTACCCACGTGGTCATTAGTTATACGTGAGCCTAGATCTTAATTGTCAGTGCAATTCTTGAATCATAGAGAAACCCAATGTTGTTTTCACCTGAAGTGCACCATCTAACAGGAATCAGTGGCTAACATTTTCTTCCCTAATCAGACAGTTTAAAGCCAAATTTCATGTTCATGTAGCTACCCCAGCTGAGTTCTGTTAATGTTCCAATGAATTAGGGTTCAAACCATTACTTGCATTTTGACAATTTACCTCCACTGTTTACTTCGCTGTGTAGTTTAAATAAATTTTGATCCTTTTTTTCCAACACGTTTTAGTTCGTTTTTTTTCTCTGTTAATTAACAAAGGTATCTTTTCCCTATTTTGTGGCTATGAATTTGCTGAAACTTGTTTTCACAGTGGCAGAATTTCACTCTCCCTGCATCATGTTAGCTCATGTTTTGCGATATCTCTGTGAAATTCAAAGTCACTTTGATAATTGCTCCTGTTTTTCCATGCAATGTATCTGCTTCATTGTGTTACGTGTATTTTCTTGACTTTTTTCAGCATCTTTGGCTCAGTCTCCATGGTAACTGGTAGAAAGCTGTGACCTGCATTCAGAACTGTATAAAATTCTACTCCATTCCTCAGTGATGTCTAATGGTTTTTCATTCCCACTGCATTGATTTCAAAACCCTTCCCAAATTCCTTCAAGGATTTCCATCTACCTCCAAGTTGTGCTGAGCCAGAAATATTGTTCATCTGTCCATCTCTCTTCTCAACCATTGAGGACAAATCTTCCCCATCATAACTTTGAGTAATAAGTATTTGGAGGCGGAAGTCCCGTCACCAAAATTCCTTTATTTACAAGATCCAACTACACTACACAGAGTGGTCTCAGTATGCAGTTTTACATCCAAATTGACTGAAGAACTGACACTTCTGTTTAAGTACAGAGCATGGGGCTCCCTGATTTGATCATTAATTTGACCCTTAATCAGGGATTTCATACTTAAGCAGGCCAATCTCAATTGCCTGATTTGGCGGGCCTTGTTGCTGCTAGACAGCGGTAGTCCCGAATGGAGGTCTCTCTACGGAGGGATCTCCCCAATTACCTCGGGGATCTGGGTGGAGGGTGTGCTGCACGCAGCAGTGCCATACAACCGTAGGTTTTTTCCGGTACATGGGCTGCTGAGACTGCCCTTTCTGTGGCTTTGTGGAGTCCGTGGACCATGTTTTGTGTTATAGACACGGTCTGCAAAGGTCTGTTTCGGGCGGTCCAGCTTCTGAGGAGGTACGTTCAGAGCTTCCACCGGCTCTCTAACTCGGGGTGAGGTGGGAGGTGGGTCAGATGCCTCTCTGGTGGGTGGGGGGAGAGGGAAGCAGGTCAGATTGTTCTCTTGTGGGGGAGAGGAGGGAGGCGGGTCAGATCGTTCTCTGATCGGGTGAGGAGGGAGATGGATCAGATGGTTCTTTGGTGGGTGGGAGGAAGAAGGTAGGTCAGATCGTCCTCTGATGGGAGAGAAGGAGGATCCACTGCCACTCTATGTGCGATCCGTGGGGCCACGATCGGTCTGGGTAGCTGGAGGGTGGGTGGATAAGGGGGTCAGTAATGTTGTGGGCATGGAGCAATGTCTGTGGGGGCTGGAGGGAGGCATTATCCAGCCCAGGAACAATGTGGCATGGGAGCATTTTTCAATTTTTTTTAATGCGCACACACAGTTGAAGGTTCTGATCAAAGCACATTTCGGGCAGGATAAGCCCTGCCCACAGGCTTCTGCAGCGCAATTCGGAATCGCTGCTCTTTTTTCAGGCAGTGTGCATGTGGGGGCGCCGGAGAACAGGTTTACAAATTGGATCTGGATCACTCCCAGATTCAGCACTTAGGGCCCGGCTTTACCATTTTGATTCTAAGTTTTACATTTGATGTTGGCAGGTGTGAGCATAAACTGTTTCACTCCAGGTATGATTCAAGTGATCCACTAGGAAGCTTTTATGAAACAAAGTTTATTTAAGAACACAGTTGGAATACAACAAAAAGAATTAGCATAACTTTTACCAATTACTAGACTAGAACATGACATGGTATATTCCTAACAACTAGCTATCAATGTTGTTCCAAGTCAAACACCATCCCTTCAGACTTGGTTCAGATACAAGTACGCTCACATCATAATGCATTTGCAACTTTATAACACCTGCTGTGAATTGGTCCTTTAAATGTTGAATTAATTCTCTGAGGTTTCCCAGTCTTGAGAACAGAGGGACAGAGAGAGAGAGAGAGAGAGACTGCCACCTTCCACCAGCTTCTACCAGCAACTGAGAAATTAAACTAAAAACTTGGAATGCCCTATAAAAAATAGCTGTCCCCAAGCCTATCACCTGACCTGTCAATCATTCTCAAATAAATTCCACTCAGCAATCCCCAAAGGACCATTAAAGCCCCAGAACACTGCATTAAGCCAGATTAAAATCAGCAGCAGCAATACAGGATATTGGTTACAGATAATGAGGGCACACCTAGAATATTGTGTGCAGTTTTGCTCTTCTTTTCTGAGGAAGGGTGTTCTTGCTTTGGAGGGAATGCAGCAAAGGTTTAACAGGCTGATTCCTTCGTTGGCGGGACTGATGAGGAGAGATTGAGTACGTTAGAATTGTTTTCGCTGGAGTTCAGATTAATAAGGGGAGAATCCCATGGAGATTTATAAAATTCTAACAGGACTAGACAGGGCAGATGCAGGAAGGATGTTCCCGATAGTTGGGGTGTCCAGAACCAGGTGTCACAGTCTGTGGATTCATGGTAGACTATTTAGGGCAGAGATGAGGAGACATTTCTTCATCCAAAGATTGGTGAGTCTGTCGAATTCATTACCACAGGAAATAGTTGATGCCAAAACATTGAGTGTACTCAAGAGGCGGCTGGATATAGCACTTGGAGTGAATGGAATCAAAGGTTATGGGGAGAAAGCAGGATTAGCTTATTGAGTTGGACAATTAGCCATAATCGTGATGAATGGTAGAACAGATTTGAAGGGCTGAATGGCCTCCTGCTCCTATCTTCTATGTTTTTATGGCATCAATAAACTGCTAGGATTTGCTTGAAACATCCAGCAGAGAAACATGATTAAAATACATTTCTCAAAGACACAGTATTATCATAGGTGCATCTCAAAACTTGTTCGTATATAATTCGTGTGCCATGGCATATAAAAGGATCAGGACCACTGCTTTGCATTAGTGACAAAACCAAAATACCACCATCTCCGCTTAGATGACATGGCTGCAGCTTGACATGTACATCCTTATCAAAAGACACAAGGAATCAATTGCACATCATGAGGCACAAAGTTCTGGTCACAGAGATTGTTGGATTGCAAATCAAATCAAATCAAATCAAATCTCTCCATGGTCAATGGCAAAAGTCACTGTCTGTGTGGAGTTTGTACATTCTCCCTATGTCTGCTTGGCTTTCCTCTGGGTGCTCCAGTTTCCTCCCACAGTCCAAAGATGTGCAGGTTAGTTGCATTGGCCATGCTAAGTTCTCTCTCAGTGTACCCGAACAGGCGCTGGAGTGTGGCGACTAGGAAATTTTCACAGTGACTTCAATGCAGTGTTTATGTAACCCTACTTGTGACTAATAAATAAACTTTAAATGCTGTAATTTTACCATTGCCTGTATATTACAGACTCAAGGTTTGCTGAATTATAAGAGTGAAATGTTGCAGCTCCTCAAACTCAGTTGTTTCAAAATGTGGAGGATCAGAAGGAAAGTTTTGAGGGACCTAAAGGTCTAGTGCAACAACTTCTCAGTGCCTTAATGGAAATAGAACGGAAGTTTTTTGTGGTCACAAGCACATTTGTCATGGAATATCCAGCTATGTGGAAAATGATTGGTACTTTCTTTCTTTTGGAGAAATTATTTGCATGGATGTACGCCATGAATTCAGAATTCTGGCAGTGTATTGCTTTCCTGTCAAGTGTTTGGCAGTCAAAGTAACTTTTTCTTCAAGAAAATTTATAGTAAAAGCAACTGTGGCAATCTTGTACTGCCTTGTCTGATAAAGTTTGCTGCATATTATGTTTCTTGAGATGAGTCATTTTTCATGTTCAGACAAGCAAGTAAATGTGTCTGAACAATTCATGTCGGATATTTTCTTATAATATCCCATAAAGACTGGTTTATTTGTTTGCTTGAGAAAGTTGCCTCATGGGCTGGTGTGTTCAAGCTTTAGCTTGGTCAACGTTTCGCTCATGAGCCCTGGCAATCCAGACTATTACTTTTTGACAATTCAGTTCTGTTCACCTTCATATTGTTTACTGGCTGTTTTTGCCCATTTTCTGGTTTCGTCGTCTGCTTAATAAACTGTTGGTGAGTCAGGGTGAATAAATCCCAAATTAGAGCACCAAGATGCACAAGCAATGAGCAATGGTAAAATCATCAGAACACAAGAGAAGGACTCGTATTATTAATCCAGTTGTTTGCTTTGGAGTCCAAAGATGTGCAGGTTAGTTGGATTGGCCATGCTAAATTGCCCCTTAAGATATGTAGGTTAGGGGGATTAGCCGTGGTAAATGTGTGGGGTTATAGGGATAGTCATGATGTGGAGATGCTGGCGTGGACTGGGGTAAACACAGTAAGAAGTCTCACAACACCAGGATAAAGTCCAACAGGCTTTTTTGTAGCAATCGCCACTAGGTTTTGGAACTGGATGTTCCTTCGTCAGGTGGGTGGGAGTTCTGAGCACAAACAGGGCATATAAAGACATAAACCCAATTTACATTAATAATGATTGGAATGTGACTCTTTACAGCTAATCAAGTCTTAAAATTACAGACAATGTGAGTGGAGAGAGCGTTAAGAACAGGTTAAAAAGATGTGTATTGTTTCCAAACAGGAAAGTTAGTGAGATTTTGCAAGTCAGGCAAGTCGTGGAGATTACAGATAGTGTGACATGAACCCAAGATCCCAGTTGAAGCTGTTCTCATGTGCGCGGAACTTGGCTATCAGTCACTGCTCAGTGACTGTGCTGTCGTGTGTTGTGAAGGCCGCCTTGGAGAACGCTTACCCGAAGATCAGAGGCCGAATGCTTGTGACTGCTGAAGTGTTCGCTAACAGGAAGAGAACGGTCTTGCCTGGTGATTGTTGAGCGGTGTTCATTCATCTGTTGTCATAGTGTCCCCAGTGTACCATGCCTTGGGACATCCTTTCCTGCAGCGTATCAGGTAGACAATGTTGGCCGAGTTGCAAGAGTATGTACCGTATACCTGGTGGATTGTGTTCTTACGTGAGATGATGGCATCCGTGTCAATGATCTGGCACGCCTTGCAGAGGTTGCTGTGGCAGGGTTGTGTGGTGCCGTAGTCACTGTTCTCCTGAAGGCTGGGTAGCCTCCAAGAAGATAGTGCTCCCTCAATACTGCACTGAAGTAGTAGCAGAGATTTGCATAAGGGCAGGTCATCTACCAATTTCTTCACATCTTGCACTTTCCTCTTCAGTTGCTCGTAGCAGCCTCTCATTTTCAATTTCAATGAGCACTATAATAGAGAAAAGAATACATGAGGTAATATTCTGCTATCTTCCTCGTGTGTGCTTGAGGAAACACAAACTGTCTTCCTGAAGAACTCTTCTCTTGTAAGCTGCGTTTGTGTTTTGAGCCACTAGCTCTTCCACCATCACCAGAAAACTTACTGGTTTTGTTGTTGGCCAGTGCAACTCAGTGTGCGGGACCCTAGCCAAGGCCTGGGCCAAAAGGGCAAGGATGGCTACCCTCTGAACTCTCCCTGCTCCCCTGACTGTGCTGAAGTATCAGAGTAAAAAGTCTCACAACACCAGGTTAAAATCCAACAGGTTTATTTGGTAGCACAAGCCATTAGCTTTCGGAGCGCTGCTCCTTCATCAGGTGAGTGAGATGAAGTATCAGCCCAGATTGCATAATCAAATTGAACTTGAATCTGGAACTTTTTGATTCAGAAGGTGAGGGTTGCCACAGAGCTAAATCAGTTTAATTTAAATTTACAATTTAAGATTGTACATGGCCAAAAAGCTGCATTTTATGCACAGAAGAGGCCAACAAAGGTGAAAAGCATTCCATCTCTGATGGAAGTCTTAAGACCAACATTACAGGAGGAACCCATGTCCAAAGCATAAAACATGAAATCCATTAGGACAGAATTGTTTACTATGAGAATAATTGTTATAAATATGGAGATATTAAAAATTTTGTGTGTGAGCCTATCACTAAGAAGTTATAGAAACATAGAAACTAGAAGGCAGGAGTAGGCCATTATGCCCTTCGAGCCTTCTCCACCATTCATACTGATCATGGCTTATCATCAAATTCAACATCCTGATCCTGCTTTCCCCCCACATCCCTTGATCACTTAGCCCCAAGAACTACATCTAATTTTTTCTTGAAATCACTCAACATTTTGGCCTCAACTACTTTCTGTGGTAGTGAATTCCACAGATTCACCACCCTCTGGGTGAAGAAATTTCACCTCACCTCAGTCCTAAAAGATTCATCCCTTATCCTCAAACTGTGACCCTAGTTCTGAACTCTCCCACCATAAAGAGGTTGTGTATGGGGGTATTATGAAGCTAACAGCCCTAACTGAGAAAAGTATGGTATGCAAACATCATCTGCTGGCATGAGCATATTCTGGTGCTGGGGCCTTACTTAAGCAAACTACATTACTTTAATGTCTCCTCCTGTATGACACCGATCAAAGAACCATTTGTGACCACTTATAGTTATTAAGAAAAATCTGCTAGCTTTCTATAAAGATACCTAAACAATGGTAATATCAGAAATAAAGGATTAGGGATAGTCAGTCTCCCATTGTAAGGGTCACTTTAATTAAATAGGATGAAAATGGGTCAGCACTATCCACAAAACAATCATGACTGTACTTCTAAAGCATTTCATTGATTTTGAAACACTTATGACCAGCAAGATCTGAAACAGTTGGTCCTTGTGTATCTTTTTCAAATGTGAACACATCTCCACCTCCTGGTAAATGTGAGTTATGGCTTTTTCTCAATATCAGGTGGGATAAAGACAGGACAAACAAAAACTGTAAATTCTTAATGCCTTTAAACATAGAAAAATATTCTAATGTGTACAACGAGAAGCAACAGACTAAAATTATAGAGCTAAAGGGCTATAAAATCTTGGTTAAAAGCAAGTTTTAAGGTAGATCTTAGAGGGAGAGAAAAATGGAGGGAATTCCAGAGGAGAATGGAAGGAATTCCAGAGCTTGGAGTGGGTTGGGGGGTGGGGTTCTAGATGGCGGGAATGTGGCTATCATGGGTAAAAGAAATGAGATCAGATTTGGAACAATGCAGGGTTCTCTGAGCATTGTAGAGCTAGAGGAGTTTAGAGATGGGAAAGGATGATGCCATTTGTCGACAAGGATTAGAATTTAAATTTGAGTTGTTAAAGGTCAGAGAACCAATGTAGATTAGTAAGCGCAAGGAGGGTAATTGAATGAGGCTTGGTATGAGTTAGGGCATGGGTTAGAACATTGCTCATGAGAACAATGTCATTTGCAAAGGCAAAAGTTGAGCAGTTGACTTGTGCTCCATCCAGGGTCATGGGGACCCTTGAGTTGGCCTCTTCCAGGCTGCAGATCTTGGATCCAATACGATGTTGAAGAGGATTTTGGTGAGAGTGGGTCACCCTGCTTAACAGCTCTCTCAATTTTTATTGGGACGGTCTTGGACTTATTGCCCTCGATCACCGTTGTGTTACCTTTGTAGAGGTTGGGGCGAGCTTGGGTTTGTGGAGTGTGGAAGATGAGAATGTAGTCAGGACTGTATTGAAATATTCAAAGTTTGTTACTTCTGAAAATAACATATATACTGATGAGAGTTTCAGCAGCAGATTGTTATGGGGTTAGAAGCTCAGCGCAGGATCAGTACCAGAGCTTGGCAAGTTCAGCCTGAGACAGAGGCTGGGAGATGGGATAGAATCAGTGGTAAGTAAGAAGAGTGAGAGATGGATGGTGTGTGTGTGTGTGTGTGTGTGTGTGTGTGTGTGTGTGTGTGTGTGTGTGTGTGTGTGTGTGTGTGTGTGTGTGTGTGTGTGTGTGTGTGTGTGTGAAGAAGATGACTTAAGTCTTCCCAATGTTTAATTGGAAGGAATAGTGGTTCGTCTAGGACCAGATGTTGGATATGTAGCCTTGCAGCACAGAACATAAGAACATAAGAAATAGGAGCAGGAGTAGGCCATCTAGCCCTTCGAGTCTGCCCCGCCATTCAACAAGATCATGTCTGGTCTGAAGTGAATCAGTTCCACTTTACCGCTTTCTCCCCATAATCTTTAATTCCCTTGTCTATCAGAAACCTATATACCTGTGACTTAAATATATTCAGCGAGGCAGCCTCCACCACTTCAATGGGCAGAGGATTCCAGAGACTCACCACCTTTTGAGTGAAGGAAGTTTCTTCTCAACTCTGTTCTAAACTGCCATTCCCCTTATTTTGAGGCTGTGCCCTCTAGTCCTGCTATCCTTTTTAAGTGGGAAGAATCTCTCTACCTCTACCTAGCCCCTTCATTATCTTGTATGTCTCTATAAGATCCCCCCTCAGCCTTCTAAACTCCAACGAGTACAGACCCAGTCTATTTACTCTCTCCTCGTAGGCTAACCTCCTCATCTCCGGTATCCGCCTAGTGAACCTTCTCTGCACACCCTCCAAGGCCAATATATCCTCCCACAAATGCGGCGACCAAAACTGCACACAGTACTCCAGTTGCGGCCTCACCAGTACTCTGTACAGTTGCAGCAGAGATATTAGAAGGATGGAGAGAGATGGTGGTGAGGTAGAATTGGACATTGTCGGAGTATACAGGGAACTTGACATCTTTGATGATTTCACTGACGGACAGCATATAGATGAGAATTAGGGTGGGCCAAGGAAAGATCCTTGGGGACTACCAGAGGTAACGGTGCAGCAGCAGGAAGAGAAACGATCTCTAGTTACACTTGTACAGATACCACTGGAACTTGCAGAGGTTGTTCTTATTCTGGTGAGTACAAGGAAAGGCATTGGAAGAGGAAACTTATCATCTGTCAAAAGCTGCAGGAGAATTTTCCATAGATTTTCAACAGGAAAACACTCCCACCTTTGCCTTGAAACTCACCCTAACTTAAAACCATCTTCCATGGTCGAGGTACCTTAATTATGCACATTAATCATCAGGTCGGTTTCAAAAAGGGAGCTGCCAATATAATCAAGGTGATTTTGGCTGTGGAAATAACATTGCAGGGCCAGAAGAGGCAAGGACACAACACTGGATCACATCTCCTGCTAAAGGTTGTGTCTGAGTGTTTGGAGTTGTCTGGAAGGGTAAAATGCCCTTAGAAGACTTTCTCCCTCCAGAGAACCATACACAAACTACTGCACACAAAGAAGCCATTGAGTCTGCTGTGTCTGCCATTAGGAGAAATATAGTGGTTTTACTGGCAGGGTTGAAGTAGATGACCCTGATGGAGGTAATAAGATGGCATTAGGTTGCATGGCCAGAATTATCTGCCACGATCCCATGTGATTTCAGGCCAGATTTAAAAGCAGAATTCCCCTCAGGAACTCCAGCGCAGAGTAATTCAAGGAACATGGCACCATCTGCTGGCAACTGTTTGCTACAGTTTTATTGCATTTAGGGGACAACAACAGGATGAAGCAGAATTCTGAATACTGTAAAAAGATGGGTGTGCCAAGTCTGTAACAATTGCATTAGACTTAATCAAATGGGGAATACGATCAGTTTGGATGGCCATTGACTGGGATTCTGCTCTGCAATGTGTGGGTGACTTTTGACTGTGCAGTTTCATGCCATCATAAGGGGGAGATGAGTGCATGGTGAGGTAAATTAAACAAAGCGAGTTTTGGCATATGGATCAAATAGATCAGTCTTTTTATTTAGAGAAACAATTTATTTTCTGAAAATTAGGGAGATGAGTGATTAATTAAAGTTGGTGTCACTTCATTTGTTGCTTTAATTTGGTATTTAAATTAGTTTTGTCTCAGAAACTTTTGATGATTACAAGATAATCAAAATCAACTGGCGATGAGGTTGTTTCATCCTCCACACTGGGGGTGCCTGCGGGGTGGCGGGAGTGGGGTGGGGGGAGAGTTTGAATGTTTGTTGGATGTATTTTGTTGGATGTATTCTGGTGTATCCTGGATAACTAACCGCCTCCCATTGCCTTGGCAGAATTACTGTTGATTAAAGTCCAGCATTCTGCCCTTTAAACCCTTCCTTTCATTAGTGCCTTTTTTAAGTGGACCTTTAAATCCCCATCCCCTTCCCCACACTGTGCCGGTGTGAAATTCCATACAACATCAGAGCAGGTCTGCAGTGCAAACCGTACAGGAACTTTCTAGAAAAGTGGTCAACTTACAATAGCAGACACCAGGTGACTGGTGCTAGTTATCTTTGGTCAGTGTCTTTTCTTGTGTTCCTGAAAAAAACAGGTTCTCTTTAAACAGTTTAAGATGGTTTTGATTAACTGGTGAAGTTACAGGTAGATTTTACTCCATCATAGTTTCCTGTTGTTGTGACAGCTGACAAACATAATTTCCAGAGTGGCCTTTGGAAATTTGGGCCTACCGTAAGAATACAAAGCGTTCATTAAACCAAAGGGTGATGTTCTCACTCCCATGTGGAAGTCCAGTTCAGTGATTCATCAGAACACATTCCAAGGTTGCCTCAGACAAAGAGCACCTTATTAAGAGGCAAAAGAACGAGAAGAAAAGACAATATTGTCAGCCTGCGCAACAACAGTAAGTTAAATAAAACTAGAGAAAGATAAATTTTGGATTTCACAAGTAGTTCCATTAATTACCACTATCACAACTAACCATATTGTGCAGTTTTTTGTTCAGCTCTTACTGTCAGTATCATATTATGTTGGCTATTCCTTTGCATACCTGATTTGTGTTATCACACGGTACATTACATTTGCCGATGCTACAGAATTCTTCATTGTATTCTGCAGTTCATTCTTGAGTTATTACCTGAGAATCTGGAAAGGAAAGGGAGAGGACATGGGAAAGGGAGATAATAATAGCGAAAAAAGAACAGAGCAGCTTAGGGCAAGTATCTGGAAAAGAGCTCCATAAAGCAAATACTTGATTATAATAAACCAGACTTGGACTGAATAGCAGACAGATTAGTTCTCTGTGGAGCTGAGATAAAGTGAAATATGAAAATGAGTGAATCAGAAGTAGCAATCTGTGTAGGTCAGAAAGATCCTTAGGCTTACAGATGAGTCATAAATAAGTGGCAACAGAATCTGCTAAATCAGTAACCATGCTCCATAAGCCGTGAAGGTTGTCAAGGGTGTTAGTAATGTGAGGGTGTCAGTAATGTAAAGCAAAATGTGGCTGATTATTAACAGAGAACATTTGCAACTGGATTTGGGCCGTGAGCAACTCTCACACTTTGAAGAAACTGAAAACATGGTGGCGGGCTCTTTGAATATGCAAATCCTCAAGCCTTGAATATATTTGTAATTTTTCACGCAGTGTTAATGCTTCATCATTGTAAGAGTTGAAAAGAAAATTTTAAATCGCTTGAAGGACATTTTACTGCTCAGCTGGAAATGACCTACTAACTTATCAAATCTATCACATCCACATATACTGCAGACCATGGGCTCCAACCCAGCCAAAACCCCTTGCCCTGCAACCTCCTGGGAGGCACAGCACCAGAGGAAAGAAAGACTGAGGAATAATTCTGAAAATCTGCTCTCTGACTCCTCAAGTCAATCATGAAATTTCCAGGAGACTGGAGTGACTCAAAATGATTAATACCTATATCTAATGCTCCTCTCTCATGTGTTTCTCCAGCTGTGTTTTGAACAGCTGTAAGGAACCTAGGGTTACAAATTAATCATTTTGTAATTCTCATTCAGATAGAGGTTGGCAACATGCAAGCATTGTGTACCTAACCTCACCTGCGTAATCATGGTACAAGTTATTGCACCTTCAGTGCTGCTTTTTTGCTTCTGAATGCCATCAGCAATCTCTGTGCACAGCAGGAGGACCAAATACCAGTGTGTGCCAGCCACGTATTATTGCCAGCCCACTCTTTCTTCAAAGCAGGTTCTATCTTAAAGGGAAGCTGCACAAAAAGATTGTTGCAATATAAATCCCTCCAAACTGAACATCAGGGCAGTTACAGACTGACAGATGAGGAGCTCGAAGATGCATTCATTGGCATTGACCACACGTGTGAGAGCAGAAAACCTCGTGTGGTACTACTGCCAGAGCTCGTGTCCAGACTTCAGGATCCTGTCTTGCTGGCAGGCCACCTGCTTCTACTTCCTTCTGAGAATGGTACTTGAGGATCCACTTGGCACCATGATGTCCTTCCTCCTTCTAACCTTCTGAATCCTGTAAGAGGCATGAATTTCAACAATGGAAGTTTATACAACACCGTTAATATTCCACTGTGCTTTTTTTTAATTCATTCGTGGGACTGAATATGTTGAGGAACCAACTAGGGGATTGGCTCTCCTAGACTGGGTATTGTGTAATAAGAAATGAATAACCTATTTGTGCGAGGTCCCTTGGGGATGAGTGACCATAACATGATAGAATTCTTCATCAAGGTGGAGAGTGACATTGTTGATTCTGAGACTAGGGAAACTAATCTGCAAATAACCTTGTAAAAAGTTGATTGATGGTAGCGTGAGTAAACTAATTTAAGATAGAAAAATAGTTGAAATAACCTCATTTTGCCATACCATGTAATTCTGCTGATGCCAGGCTTGAAGGACTGCAAATCTGCTCTCTGACTCCTCAAGTCAATTTTGCATCTATGGCCAAGGATCCCCAAGCTGAATGCATACTATTGCAGCCATTTCATGTGGGGGTGATGTTTCCACTGTGTTGTACTTGCTGCCCTGTAGCTGCTCCCCTCCTAATGAAGGAGCCTCCATTGTTCTGCTAAACCCTTCAGTCTCCTCAGCATCTCTCACACTGTGAAAGTGGCTGGCAACTAAATCGACAGTCCTCAATGAGTGGACTTCCCTACCCTGGAACCCAGCTCAGTCACTAATTGGATGTGGTTCCCTGATGCAGCTTCTTGATTGGTTACCTCCAATAAGATCTTGCCATGTCTGACATCTTGCCATGGCAACTTCTGAGTCACCGGAACTGACCCAATGTTGGATTGCCTAGAGCCAAAGTATAGACTCCATTTCCTTTCCATCACCAAGATCCTGTGTCTAACAACATTGATTCCTTTGGATCTACCTCTCTGTCACTGGAAACCATATATCGTTATTTTGGCCGCCCATCTTCTATAAAGTCTGTTTTCTAAAACACAACTGCCAATATCATGCCTTGGGCTAAGTCCCACTTATTAATCCACATTATTCTCTGGTTTGGTGAGGAACGTGAACCCCTCACTATCCAACAATTTGTATAAGTGTACCCCAACTGTCTTTGTCTTTTCCAGCATTACTTCTTCCCTATACCCTTTGGGTTCCGAACTGGCATTTTGCTCCCTCCCTATTGACAAAGCCAGATGACACTTTGGCCCCATTCTGAGGACAGCAATGGAAAGCACTGCGAATGGAATGGTGCTCCAAGTACATGTGCCTGAAGTCTGATTCCGCAAACTCTCACCAGTTCCTTTTCCCATCCACTGATTCTATCACTTTCTCTCCCTTCCTTTCCTTTTTACCCCAATCCCTTATGGCCTGAATTTTGCCCCCTCACTCCATTACTTATCCTGTTGTGCTTTGCTGCAGCACAGTGCCAGACATCCGGGTTCAATTACAACCTTGGGTGCCTGTCTGTGTGGAGTTTCCCTGTGTCTGCATGGGTTTCCTCCAGGTGCTCTGACTTCCTCCCACAGTCCAAAGATGTGCAGGTTAGGTTGATTGGCTCAATTGCCCCATAGTATCAGGGGGATTAGCAGGGTAAATACGTGGGGTTAGGGGGATAGGGTCTGGGTTGTTGGTGCAGGCTTGATAGGCTGAATGGCTTTCTTCTGCACTGTTGGAATTCTATGATTCTCGTAAGTAAAGACAAATAAATGGGAGAGTACTCAAAGTTCCCAAATGTTTAAAGAGCATGTTCTTTATGCTATTTTGGATAATATTAAGTATTCTAATGCATCATAAATTTCATACGTATATTGTAAAGCTCAGAAAATAATTGCCCATGAAAGATGAAAAGTATCTATATTATGTCAAAGTGAGAAACTATCAATGAACTGTTACTAATTAGGCAGACTCCTCTGGTTCTTAAATATTACTGACGGGTAGTGTTCTAGATTTAATATTCTCACTGCTAACATCAAAACAGCTGAGAAGACAAACAGTTAATGAGTATCCCTAGCCATGAAAATCATTATCTAAGCAAAGTAAAGCCACACACCTTGCAGAAAGTTATAACTGTCTCATGCCCTAGCATGTTGATTGACAAACAGTGACCATCACTGTCACTAAATAGATTTGTGGAGTCAATTGTTCTCGTTTGTTCAGAATACTGGCCCTGCCATCTCTCTATTACAGTATCTACTTAATTTTTTCAATGATTTCAGGGAAGGGAAGGGAGAGAAAATGATAGAATCAGTGGAAGGGAAAAGGAACTGATGAGAGTTTGTGGAATCAGACTTCAGGCACATGTACTTGGAGCACCATTCCATTCACAGTGCTTTCCATTGCTGTCCTTAGAATGGGGCCAAAGTGTCATCTGGCTTTGTCAACAGGGAGGGAGCAAAATGCCAGTTAGGAATCCAAAGGGTACAGGGAAGAAGTAATGCTGGAAAGGGTTACAAAGACAGTTGGGGTACATTTATACAAATTATTTGATAGTGAGGAGTTCAAGTTCCTCACCAAATTCAAGCAGTATTGAATTGTAGTCACGGAGTCCTGGTTATTTGGTTTCTATTTCTGTGCATTGCTCTTACTCAACTGTTCTTTTCTCTGAATATTGTGGCTCTGGAAATTCTGTTTTTCCCCTTATGGGACATTAATCCTAAATTTAAATATGAGCCTGTTATTTGCATACAGATTAGTGGTTACATTAATTTAGAAGTTTTATCGAATCGTAGAATGGTTACAGCACTGAACGAACCCATTTGGTCCTTTGTGTCCATGGTAGCTCTCAGGCAGTGCGCATTCCAGATCCTAACCACATGCTTCATAAAAGCTTCTCCCCCTAATGCCTTTGGTTGTTTTGCCTTTCACCATTAATCAGTGTCCTTTGGTTTGTCACTTTCTGCCAAAGAGAACAATTTCTCCCTATTTTCTTTGTCTGGATCTCTCATGATTTTGAGCACCTCTACCAAATCTCTTCTAAACCATCCTTTATCAAAAACGGCCCCTGCATTTCCAGACTATCTGTTTAACTTGAGTCCCTCATAAAAACACAAGAAATGGGAGCGGGGGTACTCCGCTATTCATTCAGATCTTGGCTGATCATCAAACTCAGTAACATGTTCCCTTGCTCCCCCCGCCACATATTCTTTGATCCTTTTAACTTTCTAACTCCTTCCTGAAAACAAACAATGTTTTGGCCTCATCTGCTTTTTATGCTAGAGAATTCCACAGGCTCACTGCTCTCTGGATGAGGAAATTTCTCCTTGGTCCTAAATGGTTTACTCCATATCCTTAGACTGTGATCCCTGGTTCTGGACTCCCCCACCTTTGGGAACTTCCTTCCTATGTCTATCCTGTCTAGTCCAGCTAGACTTTTATTGGTTTCTATGAGATCTCACCTCAGTCTTCCAGTGAACATAATCCTAAATAACTAGATCTTTTCTCATACATCAGTTCTGCCACCCTAGGAATCAGTCTGGTAAACCTTCGCTGCACTCCCTCCATAGCAAAAACACCCTTCCTCAGATAAGGAGACCAAAACTGCACAGAATATTCCAGGTGTTGTCTCCCCAAGGCCTCTCAATCTATAGCTCTTCAAATAATAATCTGCTACCAAAATGAATAATCTCATTTATCCAAATTATACTGCATCTACCATGCATTTTCCCATTTTCACACTGAAGCATCTTTGGGGCATCCTCCTCATACCCTCCCACACAGCTATCATCTGTCAATCTGGAGGTATTAATTTAGTTCCCTTATTTAAATTAATATACATTGTGGCTAGCTAGCGTTCTAGCACTGATCCCTATGGTACCTCACTAGTCACTGCATGTCACTTGGAAAAAGATCCATTTATTCCTACTCTGTTTCCTGACTGCCAACCTGTTTTCTGTCCATCTCAATATACTACCCCCAATCCCATGCACTTCAATTTTATGCTAATCTCTTATGTGGGACCTTGTTGAAAGCCTTCTGAAAGTCCAGTTCCCCTTAGTTGAAGGGTCAGTTATGAGGCGATGCAAGTTAAAAGTGAGGGGTGGAACATTTAGGGGGGCATTTGAGGAAAACATTTATACCCAGAGGGTGGTGATGGTCTGGAATGCGCTGCCTGGTATTGTGATAGAGGCAGAATGCCTCATATCCTTTAAAAAGTACCTAGATGAGTACTTGGCATGCCATAACATTCAAGGCTGTGCCAAGTGCTGGCAAGTGGGATTAGGTGGGCAAGTCAGGGCACTTCATGCATCGGTGCAGACTTGATAGGCCCAAGGGCCTCTTCTGCAATGTAGCAATCTGTGATTTAGTCTGTGATACTCACTGGCTCCCACTCATCAACTCTACTAGTTACATCCTCAATGAGTTCCAGTGAATCATAGAATCAGTGGATTTGTCAAGCGTGATTTTCTTTTTGTAAATCTGTGATGACTGTTTGATCCTGCCACTGTTTTCCAAGTGCTGTATTAAATCTTTTAAAATGATTTCAAGCATTTTCCCCACTACTGACATCAGGCTGACTGGTCCATAATTCTGTTTTCTCTCTACCTCCCTTTTAAATAGAAGGGTTACATTAGGTACCCTCCAATCTGTAGGAACTGTTCCAGACTCTATAGAATCTTGGAAGCTGACTACCAATGGATCTGTCATTTCTAAGGCACTTCATTAAATATTCTGGAATTTAGATTATCAAGGGATTTATTTATCAGCCTTTAATCCCATCAATTTCCCCAACACCATTTCTGTGTTAATACTGATTTTCTTCAGTTTCTCCCTCTCACTTTCCCCAACATTTATGGTACATTATTTGTGTCATGTGTGAAGACAGATCCAAAGAACGCACTTATTTGGTCACGATGTGGAGATACCGGCATTGTGATAAGCACAGTAAGAAGTCTCACAATACCAAGTTAAAGGGCAACAGGTTTATTTGGTAGCACAAGCTTTCGGAGTGTCACTCCTCCTTCAGTGAGTGGGAGCTGTGTTCACAAACAGGGCGTATATAGACACAACGCAATCTACAAGATAATGGTTGGAATGCGAGTTTTTACGGGTAATCAAGTGTTAAAGGTACAGACAATGTGAATGGAGCGAGGGTTAAGTACAGGTTAAAGAAGCATATATTGTCTTCAGCCAGAACAGTTAGAGATTTTGCAAGCCCAGGCAAGTTGTGGGAGGTTACAGATAGTGTGACATGAACCTAGAATGATAACACAGAATCACTGAGCAGAAACTGATAGCCAAGTTCCGCACACACGAGGACGGCCTGAACCGGAATCTTGTGTTCATGTCATTGATGTAACTAGTGTAAAGCGTCGATTGAAGGTCCTGTGCAATGAAGAGGTCCTGTTCGAACCTGTGCATCAAGATGTTGGCATATTGAGATGCAAATTTGGTCCCTATAGCTGTTCCATGCGTCTGGATGAAGAACTGGTTGAAGGTGAAGACGGTGTGGTCCAGGATGAAGTGGATGAGTTGTAGAATTGTACGTGGAGATCGGCAGTTGTACGCGTTGAGTACTGAGGCAGTTGCAGCAATGCCATTGTCATGGAGGATGCTGGTGTAGAGTGCCGAGACATCCATTGTGATGAGGAGTGCTCCCAGTTCAACTGCTCCATGTGTGATGAATTTCTGTAGGAAGTGCGTAGTGTTGCGATAGAAGCTGGGGGTTCTTTGTATAATGGGTTTCAGGATGCCCACGATGTAACCAGAGAGGGTCCCATTGCCTGATACGATGGGACGGCCAGGTGTTGGCCTCGTGTATCTTTGGGATGCAGTAGAGATCCCCAATGCGGGTCAACTGCCAATCTCCAGATGCAATTCTACAACTCATCCACTTCATCCTAGACCACAATGTCTTCACCTTCAACAATCAGTTCTTCACCTAGATACACGGAACAGCCATGGGGCTCAAATTTGCCAACATACTTATGCATAGGTTTGAACAAGACCTTTCACCACAGGAGAACCTTCAACTAATGACATACACTAGCTATATCAATAACATTTTCATCCTTTGTACTCATGGCGAACAATCACTGAAACAACTATATGATGACAACATCAACAAGTTCCATCCCACCATCAGACTCACCATGGACTACTCTCCAGAATCGGTTGCATTCTTGGACATGCATCTCCATCAAGGACAGTCACCTTAGCACTTTACTGTACCGCAAGCCCAGGGATAACCTCACGATACTCCATTTCTCCAGCTTCCACCCTAAACACGTTAAAGAAACCATTCCCTACAGACAAGCCCTCCATATACACAAGATTTGCTCGGGAGGATCGCAACAGACACCTCCAGACACTGAAAGATGCCTTCATAAGAACAGGATATGGTGCTTGACTCATTGATCGACAGTTCCAGCGGGCCACAGCGAAAAACTGCACCGACCTCCTCACAGGACACGAAGGACAGAGTATCCTTTGCCGTCTAGTACTTCCCCAGAGCGTAGAAGCTATGACATCTTCTCCGGAGCTTTCAACATGTTGTCGATGAAGACGAACATCTCACCGAGGTCATCCCCACTTCTTGCCTTCACTCGCACAACCTCAAACAGACCATTGTCCTCAGCAAACTACCCAGCCTTCAGAAGCGACCATTACATCACACAACTCTGCAAGACATGGCAGATCATCAACACCTATGCCATCATCTCACGTGAGAACACCATCCACCAGGTACATGGTACATACTCTTGCAACTCGGCCAACGTTGTCTACCTGATACACTACAGGAGAGGATGTCCTAAGGCATGGTACATTGGGGAGACCATGTAGATGCTACAACAGTAGATGAATGAACACCACTCAACAATCACCAGGCAGGAGTGCTCCCTTCCATTCGGCAAACAGTTCAGCAGTCATGGGCATTCAGCCTCTGATCTTCGGGTAAGCATTCTCCAAGGTGACTTTCATGACACACGTGACAATGCAGAATCGCTGAGCAGAAACTGATAGCCAAATCCGCACACGAGGACACCCCCAACTGGAATCCTGGGTTCACGTCACACTATCAGGAACCCCCATGACTTGCCTGGGCTTGCAAAATGTCACTAACTGTCCTGGCTGGAGACAATACACATCTCATGTGTGCTTGGCTCTCTCTCCACTCACATTGTCTGTACCTTTAAGACTTGATTACCTGTAAAGACTCACATTCCAACTATTATCTTTTGAGTTTGTGGCTGTATATACCCTGTTTGTGAACACAAGTCCTCACTCACCTGATGAAGGAGCAGCACTCCGAAAGCTAGTGCTGCCAAATAAACCTGTTGGACTCAACACCGGCATTGCCACATCACAGCTTATTTGGTCAGCCATTCCTTTGTTCCCCATTGCCCTGTTTCTGACTTTAAGGGACCTACATGTCTTCACCTATTCTTTTCTCTTTGCATACCTACAAAAGCTTTTAGTCAGTTTTTATGTTCTCTGCACGCTTAGGTATTTTTTTCCTTTTAATCAAGCTCTTTGTCCTCCTTTGCTGAATTCTAAACGGTGGTCTGTTGTTTTTTTTTCTGGTCAATTTGCATGCCTCTTCCTTGGATTTAATACTCCCTCTTAATTTCCTTGTAAACCATGATTTGGTCACATTTCCTGTTTTATCTTTGTGCCAGACAGGAATGAACAATTGTTGGTTCACCCATGTGCTCTTTCAATATTTGCTATTGCCTATCCACCAATGTAATGTTTCCCAGTCCATCATAGTCAACTCACACCTCTTATCACAGTAGTTTTCTTTATTTAGATTCAGGATCCTAGTCCTGGAATCAACTACGTCACTCTCCATCTTGATGGAGAATTATATATTATGGTCACTCATCCCCAAGGGGTCTTGCACAAGTAGAATATATTTGCCAATTATTCCTTTCTCATTACACACAGTACTCAGTCTAGGAGAGTCTGTTCTCTAGTTGGTTCTTCAACATATTAGTCCAGAAAACTATCCAATGCACACTTCAGGAATTCTTCTTCTATGGTACTAATTTTATTTGGCCAATGTATATGCAGATTAAAATTATGCCTGTTCTCATCTACCTTTTCTCCACCCTCTCCAATGTCCTCTGCAGCTTTCCTAAGTGTGTTGATGAAAGGCAAACACAATGTCAACTTCATGATAGGAACATCATAAAAACATGGGGATTGAAGAGAAATGACAAGCTTGTGTATTAAGATTTTGACACCAAGTCTGCATGACAGTAACAGAAGATCATTGCCCCCAAGCTAACTAGTTGTGCAGATAACTTGCATGTAATTTGATATTAGAAACTTCTAAAGTCAGTGATGCCAACAGACTATGCATGAAACTCCAAGGGGGTAACTTTAATAACTCCTAATTCAGTGATATTGTAATTACATGAAGGCAATGATAGCTTTTAAAGATCAGAAACCAGTTAGTACTTGGACAAAAATATAGTAACCTTAGGACTGCATGACAATTTTAAACAAAAATTTTCTAATTTCATTCCTGCATTTATTAGCTAATTGTATGAGTTCCAATTTTGTTTTGAAAATATAGGTGTGAATAAAGGAGTAGCATTTCAAAAATTCAAAAAAATAATAAGATAACATACTGCATGGAAAGAAAATGTAATCGGGCATATAACTGGTTATCTCTAGTCAGTGACTTTACATCCTTTCACCTAGAGGCTGCCAATTTCTCTTGTTAAATGACTCTCGAGCTTGAGTATATCTGTTATTGCCTCCCCCAGGCTTTATATCCATCAACCAACCCTCTCCTCCTTGAAATATCAACAACCTATGGGAAGTTTGGGAGTGGGGTGAGTTTAGTTCATTTAGCTTAAGGTTCAGGATAAACAGTGCAGCTTCAATTCCTATTCCAGTTGAGGTAGACTTCGGACCTACCTCTTTACCTTGCCCCCAAGAATGGAAAGCAATGGCAAACCACCAGTGAAACTGCCAAGAATACTGCTCAGCAGGCAAAAACCAAACATTTGCCTTTGGACAGAGCATATGAGTGAATGAACAAATGTATGTGATTTCATTGCTAGCAGTTATCCTGACGCGTCAGCAATTACTATATAGCTCTTACTGTCAATTAAGTCCTAAATAATGTTACTTCACAGAAAAGCAGCAGATACCAAGTACATGATTTTATTACACAATTCAGAAATGATAAAAAACACATTACATATTACTTGTATTGATATATCAGTACAAAAAACAGACTCAAAAACCATTAAATTATACTTGCATCACCTAACGGCAGGCTGGGTCATAAGTCAGTCAAATTTAAAAATGAGGAAGTTCATCCAGATAAATTAGGTTGGCATAATTACAATTCATTTGATGGACAAAGTGTGAAATGTTTTGAGGCTTTATGCACAATACTGTAACTTGCCTATTTTGTAATGTGACAGAAATTCTGCTTATTATAAGCATAACACAAGTTAACATCTGCAAAAGAAGCATCCCAGTTTGTAAAAAAAAGGTAGTGTTACAACATGAGGAACGTTTGAGGTAAGACCATGCAATCTTTGCCCTTTGAGGTTTAAACCACAAGGGAGCCAGACAGTTCTCATCAACTATCTGTGGCATTAGCAATGGAGAAACCTAATACCTTCACAAGAGGAAAAAATAGTTAAAGTGTGCATAAAATTACCTCCTGTGTTGTGTGAAACTATGTCACTCTGGGCAAAAACCTGAGACAAATGCATATAAATCAGGTCTGCCCCCCGTTGTATTATATACAACGATTTAAGCCTTTAAAGTTATGGGTTTTGGAAAAGTAATCAACTTTGTACAGAATAAGATAAGGAGGGAAGATAGTTGGTGCAGTCTTGTGAATCTGAATGACACCAGTGCTGACTGGAGTTCCTTGGGAAGAGTTTTAGCAGCAAGGATGATTGCTACACTTGAAAGTTTGGGAAACCCAAATAACCTCCTACAACAGACTGCTTCTGAGTTTTGTCCATTTGAGGAATTGAATATTTAAGGCCAAATTGGCAGTGCTAATGTCTTCAGTAGCATCTCCAAAAGCAATCATGCACAAATTTCCTCTGGCCTTAACTCTACTAATTACAGAAGTAACAGGGCTTTGAGCCTCACAAGGGAAGTTATTCAGACTACAAAATGAGGTACTGGATGAAGGGAATGTACCCGACATAACATGGAGATCTAGTCATATATTTGATTTTAACATTGTCAAAATGTTTTTAAAATTTCAAGTAACATCCCTCCTATTTCCCATTCCTTATTGGCTAACCATGGTCAATGCCAAATATGACTGGGGGTTTCAACCTAAAGGTAGCCTTTATTACTGTTGTTCTGACTCAACCATGAAAAGGTAGACTAGTTGCATAGTGGTAATTTGTCTATTTTCACTCCCTCTTGGGAGAATTGCCTGTTCTCGGATCGGCACCTCACTTCAGAATTGCAGAATGAATTCATAAATAGTCAATATAAAAGTGGGAGGGGTGATAGGAAAGGAGGGCATTTCAAAGCAACAGCATGTTGGTGTCCCAATGTGCTGCACCGGTGTGATAGTCTTTAGGCTTCTTCTAAATTAAAGATATTCTCTGAACAGTTATCCTTTGTATTGAGCAAAATAAACATTAAAACACAGTGGTTTAATGCAGCACTCATTAACCTATCAACTGAATAACCTTTCCATTTAAAAAACATATTCCAAGATGGTAGTCTTGGCAATGTTGGGATAATACAGGATGTCCTCACATTAACATTCCCTGCACTTGCACTATGTAGTTGCTGATTCGCAGTGATATCGCTGTATGCCTGGGCGGTCCCATCTAAGTCCCATGTAGTTCCCTCCCTTCACCATCTTGGATGTCTTGAATTGTTGTGATATTATTTAATTTTACCCATAAGATTCATTCATAATGAGCCAAAGAGGCAGTGATTATGAAGTGCTTTCTGCTGAAAAATAAGAGAAAACAAGTTATACTTCAAGTGCAATTATAAAGCTCTCTGAAATAAGTAAACATGCAGGGAATATCATCAGAGCTTCCGACATTTCAGCAACAACAGGCAATGATTAAAAACACCAATAAAATATAGAAGTTGGTAAGCTAACAACTCCTTTAGCTACTTTTAAGTAGAAATAATCAGAATGGAATTATGATGGACATGGAAAGACTGCTAACTATTTGAATTGAACAAACTCAACAACACACGCCTCTTAATTTAATGCTTATTCAGCAAAAGTCTAGGAGTTTGTAGGATGATCTTAAGAAAGACTGGTGAAGTTTGAACATAGAGTCAGTTAATGCTAGTCATGAGTGGCTTGCAAGGTATAAACAAGTGCCTTCCCCAGGAACACAACCCTGTTTATGACATTAATTTTACATAACTGGATAATGTAACATTACATCATGTGTTTTTCTAGGAATCAATTAACATAAAACAGGACTTCCTATAAGGTAAATATGGTTTTAAAAAAAACAGCCATTTAGGGGAGTCAATTTTCATATGTGATATGAACAAGGAAAGATTCCAATGATTTTCTTATATCTTTCAGCTTTTTTAAAAAACTAATCTCAGTTAACACAGGAAATTAAAGAAAACGCTGAGGACAAAAACACCCAAATTAAAAATGGTATAACAATGCATGTAATAGAACAGACTCATGTTTGCAACAGAGCTACTTTGGTGTTTCAGTGCAGGGAAAAGAAAATCTTCAGTCTAGAAGAAAGGTAAAGTGACAGAGATAGGCATAAAGAGTGGGAAATAGATTTTATTCTAACAAACTAACTGTAGCTTTTTCAGATTATATATGGAATGATGCTTTCTGTAGTAGTGGGGTGAAAAAATATAACCTTTTAGTTATGTTTTAAAAAAATTGTTTTGTCTGCAGTTTTTACAGTAAATGAAAATGCTTACTGTACACATTTACAAAAGTTAATCTAAGTTTGTTGCTATTTTTCATGATGCACTTTTCATCTATTAAAATATTTACAAAGACTAATTTAAGCCAGCTATTCTGGCAATTCATTTTTTTTCCCCCAAGACTAAACTCACCAGATCTGTCAATCTTTCATATTAGTATATTTTTGACCTGTGCAAATCCATATTATTAATTCTTGGTAACATATAATAAAACTGGATTGTAACTGTTTTTATGTAATTCATAAAGACATCAGGTGTCTTCACAAGACACCTTTACTTTCCTTATAAGCAGGGTTTGACCAATGATCAGCAAGATATGCCATAACTGGACACTGAAGGTTCTGCTCTTTAGCATGTTATAGCACTGTATTGCAAGGGTCTGGCACACTTGGGTTCATGTACGACTTAGAACAGTACTGCCCAGTGATGTGCAGCTAGGGAAAGTTTAGTGTTTTCAAAGCCATGTGTACCAGCAAACATGGAGGTAGCTCCTAGCTTGAACCCTATACTGCATGTTTGCAAATAGTTCAAAGAGTTAATAAAGACTTACAATTAACCTATTTATGACAATGAAGATCTACTAAATTGTATCAAAATACCCTGAAACAATAATTCTGCAAGTCATTGCTCTGGAATAAAAAAATTCTTAAAACCCAATAAATATTAATGGAGCATAATACAATTAAGCCCTATAATGGCCTTAAAAACAATTTTGCAAAGGTAATGAGCAGGGAGAACTAGCAAAAGGAACCAGAACTGAATAGTTCAGACTTGAAAATGGCAGATAAAGTGGGCAGCCAGTCATGATATCAAGTTTAAAACTCAATGTTGAAAGAAACTAAGTTGAAATTACACTATTTTAAAATGAATCTTAAAATTAAAAACTCAAAATAACTGCAGCATAGAGTTTTCAAGTGGAAACCACTGAAGTCTAACATCAGCCATGCTTCCTGTTCCTAATCACTGTTGATTCCAGTTTGAATTTCATACATAATTTTTAAAAAATTCTTTCGTGGGATGTGGACATCACTGGCAAAATCAACATTCGTTGTCCATCCTTAATTGCCCTTGAACTGAGTGGTTTATTAGGCCATTTCAGCGGGCAGTTAAGAGTCAACCACATTGCTGTGGGTCTGGAATCACATTTAGGCCAGACTAGATTAGGAAGGTAGATTTCCTTCCCTAAATGCCATTAGTGAACCAGATAGGCTTATACAACAATTGACATGTTCATCTTTACATTTTTAATTGCAGATTTTTATTGATGTTGAATCAAGGGTGCATCAGGCTTGGCTGTATTGACATAATAAAATTGCCTGCCAACCCATTCTACCTCAATTCAAGCATATTTACTTCAACAAGAGCACTGTTAAACATGTGTATAACTGTATTCCAGTAAAATAAAATTCCTGCATTCTACAGATATTCAGCACAGGGAATGAAGGTACAATAGATCAAACTCTTGGACTGTGGTACAGTTGCAGGACTATTAGTAAGCTGGATGATTCCTAGGTATGTACATTGCAGGCAATTACCTTTTCCTTCAAGAAACTGGATGTTATGACATAGATTAAATTGCATCTGAGGCAAACTGTATGGAGAAAACGTGACTAAAATTGATCAAATTAAAACATTTCCAGTGGAATTAATCTTTTGTTCCATGAAAAAAAACAATAGGCATGAATTATGACACTGGCTATGTTGTTTTAAATGGCAATACTAAGTGACTTACTAATTTCTGTGTATATTCTCATCTCATCTACTATAGCTAACTTGGTCAAAATTCATAAAATATACTTAGCATTTCAAAACAAGTTTTCTACCATCACCACATAACCTAGCAATCAAAATTTAAACCAGCACCAATGGTAAAATTTTGTTCATTCCATCCAATAAGTCACACATAAAGCAGCTTCACCTTTATCGGGTGGCAATGCCGCTGTGTCACCTGTAGCTGCAGAGATCTCTTTATTTTCATTGGATTTGCTCTCTGTACCCTTTTTAAGAGGTTCTTCAAGGTTTTTCACATCACATACAAAGACATCAATTGGTCCTTCAGTACTTTTTATATGAACCTGGATAGTTTCCTATACAAACAGAAAAGCTTTTTTAAAGAATTCTGAAAGGGAATAAAGTGCAAATATTAACAAAATACAGAGATTGTGGATAGAGTTCCACTTAACGCACATTCAAGAATTTGGGTGCAAATTGCACTTGAAAAACTGTGCTGGTTTTCTGAAATAAAGTCATGTTCAATTTTCCGCTCAATTGCAAATATAAAATCTTCCATGAACCAGAATGATAGAAGCTTTTCTCCTACTTCCCTATATTAAAAATATAAATTTGGTATATTTAAGAGTGGTAACCTGTTGCAGTTTCATTAATACACGTGCAAGTGAGCATATCACGAAAAAAAAATGCATTTAGTAAAATATCTAGTCCACCAGCTGAGGTGAACCTGATTTGACATCACTTGAAAATTTCAATAAACTATACTGAACCATTTATTAGTTTCATTCTATACTAGTCACTTCTATAGTCATTTGGTGAGGTTTATAAAACAGTTGCAAATGGGCACAGTTGACAGACACTCTGTGTACATTACTTCAGTGGGTGAAGTGGGTGGAACTGGCTTCCAGGACAATTTTTTATAAAAAACGTTAAAGATTGTAGACATTTATGTTATGCTCGACATACCCTGCACTTAAAACTCAAACTCTTAAGATGCTTTGGCAAATTTCAGGATCAGAAACTCTAGGTCGATATGTTGAACCAGCCCATTTACTTTTTCAGTTGTTATTTAGGAAGAAAAACATGATAGCAACACATCTATGAAATTTCTCACAAAGTCTTATAAACCACAGAAAAAAATACTAAAAGTTGCTGATCCGGCGTTTGATAAGTTTGCATTATCCTCTGAAAACAAAGCATCTCCATTCTAGACACCCGCACCAGCCCATCAACATACTTGAACTCCAATTTCATAAAAAGTATTTAATGTTAATTTTTAGAAGCTGTGAGAGATGTTCATTAATTTAAAAAAAATCCATTCCCTGGGCCTCATCTCTAACTGTTTGAAAAGTTAGGGTTCGCAGTCTGGTGCAAAATGTTTCTCTTAGCCAGCTGATATAAATGCAGGACAGCAAATCAGTGGCTACGCTCCATTTTAAGTGGGTAATTCAACAATTAGCTTACAAGTGTAGTCAGAGATCTCCCACAACAGATATGCCAGAAATAAACAGTTAACTTGCATCTTACCTTTTTGGGAATTGGTACTTCCAACTTGGTTTCTTGGGGAGCTTTGATTGCAATCACAATCTGTTCCTCGAAGGCTTGCAGGCTGCGTATGTCTTGATAAGTTACGTATGCTAGCGTATTCCTTTGTTAAGTTAAACTGATTGCAAGGTATGGAAAATACAGGGATGTTAGTGATACACTGATGCATATTTTATTTCCAAATTCTATGTGAAAGTACATATTGAAATCTTCTACAATTAAAGATAAATTCAAATTTCATCACGGGCAAAATACTGTGGCCATTGGAAATCAGAAATAAAACAAATGCTGGAAAAACAGAGGTCTGATAACATCTGTGGAAGGAAAAACAGTATTAATATGCCATCCTTTTGTTGCTTTTTCAAGTATCATAATTATATGCAGGTTTATTGCAAAACAATGAATTAATACCACAACAGGTTTTAAAGCTAATTATACCAATACCTTTAGATGCTGAGACAACTTAAATACACTTAAAACACAACCACTTAGTGGGATTGTACTCACCAAGCTGAGGACTGCTCCTCATGAATAAATTTCCCCATGGCCTCACTCTACTCCCACAAGTCAGCTCACACTCTCCACTCATTATGTCTGGGCCACTGCATGGCCCTTGCCCTACTGCAACATCAGTGCAAAGTCTTCACTCACCACTGTTGTCAATTTTATTGAGGCCAAATTATGGCTTACTGTGGGGAATAGAAAATGTCATGTTGATGGAATAGGGGTGTCTTTCAACACTGGGGATTGTACCAAAAGAATTTCCAATCTTGCTTCATCACTTCTCATAACAAAATGGCCTCATTAAAACCCATTTCTTCAATTTCACTTTTGGCTACCTTTTCTGTTTTCCCCATGCCATTCTCTCAAAATATATTTAATGCATTTTACTGCACTAATGGAAGAAAAAGTAGTTTGCTATTGTTTGTGCTAGGGATGGAACAGTCAGCAAACACTCCCAGATGGGCAGCTTGATGGCACAGCGGTTAGCACTGCTGCCTCACAGCTCCAGAAATCGGGTTCAACTCTGGCCTCGGGTGACTATGTGGAGTTTGCATGGGTTTCCTCCAAGTGCTCCAGTTTCCTCCCAATGTCCAAAGATGCGCAGGTTAGACTGATTGGTCAATTGCCCCTTAGCGTCAGGGTAAATAAACAGGGTAATTATGTGGGGTTACGAGGATAGAAGCTGAGTGGGATTGTCGTCAGTGCAGGCTCAATGGGCTGAATGGCCTGCACTATAGGGATTCTATAATATGATATAATGCAGCCAGATACAGAGTGAAGGTGTCCAATAATGTGCCTTAGCTTCAACCTTACAAGCACCCAGAACGGATTACATAACATTTTCCATTTCTTACACTGGCATTCCTGTGGCCTATCATTTTTGTGCATTATTAGAGTAGTTGTAGACATACTGCAACAAAAAAAAAATGGATTAAGACTTCAAATTAATTTCCTAATCTGTATTCAGACAGCAGAGACTTTCATTCCATCACAATGGGCTGGATATTAAACCAGCACCAATAGTGAAAGGCCAAATACACTATCTAATGATGAGCTCCATCTGTTTCATATCTGACCCAATATGCAGTATAAGAACACTGCCTGGAATAATACTGCTATTAATCATTCTTGTGCTAGTTTTCACACTGTACGACAAAACCTCCTCAGCACTTGGCACTGGCGTTCACTGGAATAATACAAGAACTGCTAATACTCAAGATAGGAATGCATTAGCTGATACAACACCACTACAAGATTTCATTCCTATCCCACCCCAAAAAACTACACAGAAGTGCAGTCAAAATGTCAATCCTACTTGTGGTACTATTCTGAGAAACAGTGGCCACCTGAAAATCTACCCCTTAGATTCAAAACACAGATGGATAATAAAAACAAAAAACATCAGGAGTTACAATTCTTACATTGGTACTGTATCTATAGTTCCCACCCCCCTCACCCCACTATTAATTTCAACATTCCTGCAATCCAAACCAGTGGTAGAATCACAGGGTCTATCTCAAATTTTAGATATTTCTCACAACTAGCTGCAGGGAGTCAAAGGTTACAAGGAGACAGGCAGCAAAATGGAATTAAGGCCACAAGCAGATCAGCCATGACCGTTTTGATTGTTGGGGCAGGCTTTATGGTCTATGCATGTTTCTATATATTATGATAAATGGACATCATGGAGCATGCTTTCATCTGGTCAATTATCTAGGTGGATACAAAACAACAATTGAAAATGTACAAGGTACCACAAGATTCTCCTCACTTTGAAAAGCAGACTAATTTGACACTCCTGGCAGAGCCTCAAAACCAAAGCATCAGTATAAAACTGTATAATATAATAAAGGCATTATTCACTTTCTTCTTGTATGTACACTAATATTTTTCACCAGTATTTACTGGTGAGAAAAGCATGGATGTTAGGGAACTTGGGGAAATAAATAGTGATGTCTTGAGGAGTGTACATATTACAGAGGTGGTGGTGCTGGAAGTCTTAAAGCGCAACAAGATAGATAAAATCCCCAGGACCTGATGAAGCGTGTCCCAGGGAGGAAATTGCAGGTCACTTAGCCAAGATATTTGAATCATTGGTAGTCACAGGTGAGGTGCCTGAAGATTGGAGCGTGGCAAATGTTGTGCCTTTGTTTAAAGAGTGCAGGGAAAAGCCTGGGAATTACAGGCCAGCAAGCCTCTCATATGTGGTGGGTAAGTTGTTGGAAAGTATTTTGAGAGACAGGACCTACAGGCATTTAGAGGCGCAAGGACTGATTAGGGACAGTTAGCATGGCTTTGTGAGTGGAAAATCATATCTCACAAATTTGACTAAGTTTTTTGAAGGGGTAACCAAGGTAGATGAGGGCAGTGCAGTTGATGTCGTCGACATGGACTTAGTAAGGCCTTTGACAAGGTACCACATGGTAGGTTGTTGCATAAGGTTAAATCTCACAGGATCCAGGATGATATCTGAATGGATACAAAATTGGCTTCTTGACAGAAGTCAGAGGGTGATTATAGAGGGTTGTTTTTCAAACTGGAGGCCTGTGACCAGCGATGTGCCTCGGATTGGTGCTGGGTCCACTGTTATTTGTCAGTTATATTAGTGATTTGGATGAGAATATAGGGGGCATGGTTAGTAAGTTTGCAGATGACACCAAGACTGGTGGCATAGTGGACAGTGAAGGAAGTTATCTCCAATTGCAATGGGATCTTAATCGATTGGACCAGTGGGCTGTGAATGGCAGATGGAGTTTAGACAAATGCGAGGTGATGCATTTTGGTAGATAGAACAAGAATAAGACTTAGTCAATAGTAGGGTGTTGGGGAGAGTTACAGAAGAGATCCAGGGTACAGGTTCATAGCTCCTTGAAAGTGGGTCACAGGTGGACAGTGACAAAGGAGGCATTTGACATGCTTGGTTTCATTGATCAGAACATCGAATATAAGAGTTGGGACGTCTTGTTGAAGCTGTACAAAACATTAGTAAGGCCACACTTGGTCACCCCATTATAGAAAGGATATTATTAAACTAGAAAGAGTTCAGAAAAGATATACTAGGATGCTATTGGGACTTGATGGTTTGAGTTATAAAGGAGAGGCTTGATAGACTGGGACATTTTCCTCTGGAGTGTAGGAGGCTGAGGAATGATCTTATGGAGGTCTATAAAATAATGAGGGGCACAGATCAGCTAGATAGTCAATATCGTTTCCCAAAGGTAGGGGAGTCTAAAACTAGAGAGCATAAGTTTAAGGTGAGAGGGGAGAAATGCAAAAATGTCCAGAGGAGCAATTTTTTCCACAGAGGATGGTGAGTGTAACAAGCTGTCAGAGATTGTGGTAAAAGCAGGTACAATTTGGTCTTTTAAAAAGCATTTAGATAGTTATGTGGGTAAGATGGGTATAGAGGGATATGGGCCAAATGTGGGCAATTGGGATTAGCTTAGGAGTTTAAAAAAAGGCAGCATGGACAGGTTAGGCCGAAGGACCTGTTCCCATACAATAAACCTCTATACTTTAAAAAAGTTCACATCCTCCACTATGAAACAGGTCATAGCCTTCAAACTAACTATTTCGCAGCTGGTTGGTCGGCTTTAAACACAACTGGCTGGAAAAGTGAGACGCTTCGAAAAATGAAGCCCAGTGAATTCCAGTCATTGACTAGCCCTGGCTACAAACTGTCCAAAGAAGCCAATGACCTTATTCCTTTTTCAAAGGTGATAGGTAACAGCCATCCATCAAATCCACGTGTAGAGGTGACTTAGAAGTATCTTCAGAAACATGTCTGAACAAAAGATGCCTATTCCTTTGTCAATAATGACTAGGCAGCTAATCTTGGCAGTGCCAATAAGTCTAATTGAATGAAATGCTTTTAATCAAGTATGACACTATGCTACATTTTGTCCAACACATTACCTTTGTGAAGACTCCTGCAACAAGCTTATCCAATGTGCTGTGGTTTCTATTTTTGAGGAATAACTGTAGGATTCAAATCCTTCATACAGTTTCTAACCATAAAGAATCCCAGTCAAATATTTATGGACAAAATCTACATTTGTCACACCCATCATCTTGAGGCTTCAATTGCAGTTATAAAACACAGTTTTTTAAAATAGCATTATCCAAACAAAGCTTTCCACAAAAAGGCAGACATGCAGAAACAACTTCCTTAAGAATCAAAAGGATATCTTGCATTTTCTTTGTCTTCTGTTAATGTGTATAACTGATGAGCACAGTCTTTGATTAATTCATCTAATGAATTCTCTATTGTTGTCAGCTCAGCCAGTTCTTTTTTCAGTTTGCGAGACTGAGCTTCATATCCTAGTTTCTCCTCTGGATTTTTGCCTCTGGAATCAGAAAAATACAATTCTACACTTTTTTAGAATAAGAGCAGCAGTTCAATATTTATGACATCAACAATGAACAGCAGCATCACTGGAAGAGAAAGGATGACAAAGGACAAAGTGGACTAGTTATAATTACCTCCAAAGTTAAATAGCTTTTAAAACTCAATGCCCAAGCTCAAACAGCCATTGATAAAGGGAAATTAGCTGGTAGCATAGTTATATATATTTCACAGGCTAGAATTAAGCACAAACAAAATATAAAGAGGAATAAAGTGCTTTGCAAGTAGTACAATGTTGGAATGGACAATTATCAAAGAAAGGATTCATCAGTACTCTTCCATTTTGAACAATTACTAATAAAAAGAGGTAGCAAGAGCAAAAATACTCTGGATAAGCAACTACACTGTCCATCACCATGAGTGACTCAGTAGTGTTACTGACTAAACTAGTCAAAAGCTGAAGAAAATAGCTATCAGGCCAGATCTGTGGCAGGAGGTAAGAACCAGTAAGAGAGAATAACTTATTTGATCTTGACCTCACTAATTCATCTGCTTTGGATGCATCTGCTCATGACAGAAGTGACTGTGCACTGTGATCTTGTGAAGACTGAATGCTCTCTTAACTCTGTGGACACCCTACATCATGCTAGTAACATGCCATTAGCTCTACCATTAAGCTAAGGGATAAGGTACCAGATCTCAGTTTAAAATTGGG
The DNA here is from genome assembly GCF_965287045.1 of Carcharhinus amblyrhynchos. Taxonomy (NCBI): domain Eukaryota; kingdom Metazoa; phylum Chordata; class Chondrichthyes; order Carcharhiniformes; family Carcharhinidae; genus Carcharhinus; species Carcharhinus amblyrhynchos. The sequence goes on along the minus strand of NC_137330.1, from coordinate 35,473,134 downwards.
TGTACTTGAGACACTGTGGGCCATTGGTCCAGAAGCAGAATTGTGCTGCATCAGAATCTGTAACCTGATGGTCCTACATACCTACCACTCCCACATCAAACCGAAAGACAAATCCAGCTGAGTGGTGCTGGATAATTAATCGATTTATGGAACAAGAGCCATATGTTCACTCCCACCCTTAAAAGATGACACAGTTCAGCATTCAAATGCTGAAAGGTTGATGCATTTCCAACCATCTTCAGTCAAAATAAAGTATCCCCCACTATTTTCAGTTATAAGCGTGGATCTAATTAGTCTCCTCCTGAGGTCTCCAATAATGTTCTCCTTAACTTTGTCAATTTACATGTGGAATGAATTTTGCTTTAAGCACTAATATCAAGTAGAAACAAAAAAACTATATATTTTTTTAAAAGTTACCATGGGTATGGAAGAAGTGTTACCACCCCTAGCAACTGACAAGGTCATATGCAAATCCACAAATTATCAGACTTACTGAACTCAATTTTAAATTTACCACAGCAACATTTGAACTTAAGTCTCTTGATTTTAGATTCTCCACCATACATGAACAAGGTGTGGTTTTTAATATCTTTTGTTCCGAACTGACAAGCTCAAAATAGAATTTTGAATTGACAGAAAATATGGAAAAGACAACTTTTATTTTTTGTTTACTTAAAACTGCTATGGGCAGTCTCAGTGACAGATGTGATCAGGCAGAAGTAAAGGGTTTGAATTTGGAGAGAGGATGGTTCTTGCGACCTGGAAGGTCAGAGGGCTGCTGTCTCTGTAAATTAAGTGAATCTTGATGGGAGAAACTCTCTAGTAACTGGGGAGAAAGTTGTGGTAAAGAACAATGGAATCTCAGATGGGAGAATGACTTTTGTGGTAGCTTTTGGGGGGAGTAATGACATTTATTCCATTTACAGTTTCTAAAAATCAAAAATCTATGAATTGTTAATTAATAAACTAGTTCACCATTTTTAAATTAAACTATCTCTCAATACATACAGAAGTGAACTAGAGGAAGCAATAGTATTCAGAAGTACAGAATTTAAAATGCCCCATGAGATAACCTCACAAGAACCTTTGCATTATTACTTGGAGATCCTGGAATTCAAAACTTTCAACAAACTCCCTAGAAATATTCTTGTGTTTTTGACATGTCAAATTTCTTTAGAACCAATTTTCCTTTAATAATTCTACATAACCCACTTCAACAGAATGATTAGAACAGTGACATTAACTGCCCCAAAAATCTTCTGCTTTCTAATAGCTTTCAAACTTAATTCCAACTCATGCCTCCCCGACCCTTCCGCTTGCCATCTCCCTCCTGCAAACCCGAGCAAGGGCTCGGAAGAGGAACTGAGTCAGAGGAGCTGGGAGTAGGAAAGTTGGGAGGAAAGTGACATGGAAGTTCATGGTTGGGTTGCAGGGAAGACAAGTGCTTGTGTGGCTTTGGACTCCAGAAAGTGGCATGAGTGAATTTTGGCTGTTCAATCCACCTGATTAATCACGTCAGGCCTGGTTCTCACCTGTTAATTTCCTGCTGTGGGGAGTCTCCCAGTTCTTTGCATGTGGGCTAGGGTACCAGAAAACCTCATTTAACCCAGGACATACATGGCTGCTTTGTTGTGTAGCTTGCAGCTTAGAGGGAACACTGTTTCCTACTGTCACAGGTAACAGTAGTTAGTCAATTCATAGGAGTGAAGAAACTATAGGCTATTTAGACCATCCAGCCTGTTCCATTCAACGAGATTGTGGCTGATGTTATTTAAGTCCATAACCTTTATCCTGTATCCGTCAGTATCTTGGATGACAAATATCCATCAATATCAGATTTTAAATTTATAATTGCCATTTGTATCACGTGTCTAAGCATTTTCTAATTTCACTGAAAAGGTCTACATGTTATACAATGGAATCCCCAACTAAGAGAACCACTTCCTCCACATCTATCCTGTGAATTTAAAATTTGCTTCATTTCATACAGTATTAAGAAATGCCACTGTGCATGGAACACAGCAAAAACTAAACCACTTCCACATAATGCTGAAGATAAAATAAAAATAGAAAATGCTGGAAAAACTCAGTAGGTCTAGCACCACCAGTGAAACGGGAATCAAAGTTAACATTTTCAGTTCAATATGACTCTTCGGAACTGTTGTAATTTGTTGAAGAGTGGTGTTTCTGAAAAGTGAAATAGTCACATCTGATCCAGAGTGGGATCATTACAGTGATTCTACAGCCAAAGTGACTTTGAATTAATTTGATGAATGCTTTATGGCAGGTGCCCAAGATAATGACAATAATGAATTTAATTATTTTAAAATGCTTTAATTGACGTTATTGGTGTATTTGTACAATTAATTCACTGTAAAACATTATTTTAATATGTATTAGTGTTTTTTCAATTTCAAAATTGCACCAGTTCATAAGAACATAAGAACATAAGAAATAGGAGCAGGAGTAGGCCATCTAGCCCTTCGAGCCTGCCCCGCCATTCAATAAGATCATGGCTGATCTGTTGAGGCTCAGTTCCACTTTCCCGCCCTCTCCCCATAACCCTTAATCCCCTCTCTTATCAAAAACCCATCAACCCGCTTCTTAAAAATATTTAGCGAGGCAGCCTCCACCACTTCAACGGGCAGAGAATTCCAGAGATTCACCACCCTTTGAGTGAAGAAGTTCCTCCTCAACTCCGTTCTAAACCGCCTCCCCTTTATCTTGAGGCTGTGCCCCCTAGTCCTACTGTCTTTTTTGAGCGGGAAGAGTCTCTCCACCTCTATCCTATCCATCCCATTCATCATCTTATACGTCTCAATGAGACATTCAGCATTTTATACTTGGCATACATGCCAACCTGAGGTTTTTTTTTAAAAAAAAAGGACTTTGAGGCTTCAAAAGGGTGATTCAATATGCCGTAATCTACAGTATTATTGCAGTTACCACAAATTTGATTAAAATATTTATGGAGTGTCTTAAAGGAAGCAACTTGGAAAGGCAAGATTTAGGGAGGGACACCCAGAGCTCAGGGTTTCAGCCTTGGTTCCTGAATATATAAAATGATAAAATATATATGCACTCCATTGCTTTGTAACGTAGGAATGATGGAATGTATGGTAATTAAATTTGTCAATGACACCAAGATAGTTAGGAAAGTAAGTTGTCATGAGGAGCTATAAATAGCATAAAGGGCTATAAATAGGTTAAGTGAGTGCAAAAATTTGGCAGATGAAGCATATTGTAGGAAAACGTGAATAAGTCTGTTTTGGCAGGAAGAATGGAAAAACAGCATATTATTTAAATGGAGAGATTGCAAAACTCGGTGGTATAGGGTGTCCTGGTACATGAATCTCAATAAGTTAGTATGCAGATGCAGAAAGTGATTAGTAAGTAAATTGGAAGTTATCATTTATTGCAAGGGGAGTGAAATATAAAAGTAGGGAAGTTATGCTGCAGTGTCATAGAATCTAGGTGAGACCACATCTGGAATACCATGTACAGTTTTTCTCCCTTATTGAAAAAAAGACTGCATTAGAAGCAATACAGAGAAGGTTCACTTAACTCAATTCCTTAGGTGAAGGGTTTAATCTTACGAGGAAAGGTTGAACAGACTGGGCCTATACCCACTGGAGTTGTGAAGAACGAGGAGAAATTTGATATGGTTAGTATGATGGCTAGTACAATGCTTTAACTTGTGGGAGAGATTGGACTCAGGAGTACAGGTTAAGAAAGAGACTACCATTTAAGATGGAGATACAAATTTTTTGCTCTAAGGGTTGTTAGCCTATGGAATTCTCTTCACCAGGAAGAAGTGGAAGCTGGATCACAAAGTGCAGTTCAGACCACAACCAGATCAGCCATGATCTTATTAAATGGTGAAGCAGGCTCAAAAGGGTTGAATGGTCTACTCCGGCTCCTAAATACTGGTTTGCAATTCTAATATTCTTCTTAAATTCAGCTTTACCCGTCTTTCCGTGTTCAATCTGTATTTATTACATTTTTGGGAACTCTTAAATATGTACAGCTGATTTAAACTTGGATTCAGAGCAAATAAAATTGTAAAAACATTGCCATAAATAATAATATACTTCCACTTGTAAGCCTCATTTGCCTTAAAGCAAAGGAAATTGAACTTCTAGCTTAGTTTGGAATGAAAAGAGTCAGGGGGCCCTGAAAAGCATCACATATCATGATTTTCAATGGATAAAATGTGAAGCAGAGATGTACAAGATTGAGAGACAGCGACAGGGTGGATAAGGAGCAGCTGTTCCCTTAATTGAAGAGTCAGTCACAAGGGGACATAGGTTCAAAGTGAAGGACAGGAACATAAGGGGTTTTGAAGAAAAATGTTTTTACCCAGAGGCTGGTGGTGGTTTGGAATGCACTGCCTGGGACAGTATTGGAGGCAGGTTGCCTCATATCCTTTAAGGGTTATCTGGATGAACACATGGCACATCATAACATTGAGGGCTATGGGCCAAGTGCTGGCAAGATAGGATTAGGTGGGAGTTCAGGTGCTTCTAATGTGTCGGTGCAAACTCGATAGGCCAAAGAACCTCTTCTGCATTGTATGATTCTAGGTACGTCCAATGAATACTGTTGAATTTTACACAAGAAATCAATTTATTGTTAAAAAAGGAACTTACATCCACTCAATTAAATTTTTGGATTTTTTTCTCACAAGACGAATCCCATCCAGTACATTGGTGATATCATAAACCCTTCTCTTTCGTACCCCAAGGACTCTTGCAACATCATTCATGTCAAGAACACCATCAGGAGCTGCCTTAACAAGTTCCATAAATTGTTGCGTTAGACGTACTAGGGATACATCAAAACGTGGCTTTTTTGCTGTTATAAAAAGAGGAAAATAAAATCAACCTTCAATTTTCAAAACTAAAATATTTAAATACAAGTCAATGAACAGCCACATAACAGCAGGTCAGAGAGGTAGTTTTTAGAGGAGCATCTCAGAGGAGACGGGCAATAGAATCTTAAAGTTATAGGAGGGAATTCTAATGTTAAGGTCTAAGCAATTGAAGGCACGGCTGCCAATGATGGAGTTATTAAAACTAGGGATCCAGAAGAACACAGAATTGGTCGAGTGCACAGTTCTCAAAGTTGTACGATTGAAGTAGGTCACAATGATAAAGGGGGGAGGTGACAGTGCAATTTAAAAACAAGGAAAGAATTTTTATAGGGGTATTTTGAACTGACTGAAAAATGTATTTATTGGCGGTGCAGGAGCAGGATCCAGTCACTGATCCACATTGTGGCCAATGCGTGCGAGTGTGAGAGATTCTATTTGAAGTACTGAAACCTAGAAATTAAAATTGGTCCCCAAGGGCTATAATCTCTGAATTATTACCCAAGTCAGGTGCAAACTAGCAGTGAGATAAATGGATAAATTTTCATGTGAAATCTGCTCCAGTATTATGATAGGAAGAAACTGTGCTGTTGGGCAGGAACCAATAGAACTGGGCTGGGATTAGGCTCTTAAGAGAAAGGATAAATATGACAGTCACAAGGACTTGAAACTGTAAGTGGGCTGGAAGGAGGGGTCAGGAGGAAAAGATAATAAAATAATTAAAGAGCAAACAAACATAAGAGGAGCTGAGTATAAATTGTGGTTTAGGCACTGCAGGTAGAGGGAAACTTTGAAAGATCAGAAATAATTAAATCATGAGATAGAAATAAGAAACATGATTGTGCTTGTATATAGAGCACTGATCAGAGTATAAGGAACAAATGGAATGAATTGCAACTGCAAATTCAACTTCCAAGGGTATAACCTGGTGGCAATTACTGAGTCAGCATTGCAAGACTATCAGAACCAGGAACTAAATATACTGAACTATAAGGTTTGCATGAATGATAGAAGATGGTAGAGACTGAGGAGAAGCTATAGTAATTAAAGATGATATCACTTCAATGATTAGATAGGATATAATGCGGTAAGCGGGTGATAATGACTTTAAAGGTAGAGAAGTGCAGCCATGGCTCAATTGGGAGCACTCTCGCCTCCATCACTCGAGAGTTTGAGCACAAAAGAAATGCTGACATTCCAGTGAAATACTGAAGGAGTACCATCTTTTGGATGGGATGTTAAACCCAGATCCCATTTGCCCCTTCGGATAGATTAAAATGATCCAATCACACTATTTTAAAGCGTGAGTAATCACTAATGTCCTGGCCAATATTTATCCCTCAACGTCACAGAAACAGATCATCTAGTTATTGTCACATTGCTGTTGAGAGAGTTTGTTATCGGCAAACTGGCTGCCGTGCTTCCGGCATTACAACAGTAATTACATTTTGAAAGTAGTGAATTGATCATTGAGTGCTTTGAGATATCTGGGGATAATGAAGAGTGCTAAATTAACTATAAATGGATTTAAAACAGTTGTAGCTGTTATATAAATGCCTCCTGATAACAGCTACGAAATGGTAGATTGTCTCATTGTATATATGCAGGGATCAGAAAGGCATAGAGACATAAGAAATAAGAGCAGAAGCAGGTCGTTTGGTCCTTTGAGCTTGCATCACCATTCAGTAAGATCATGGCTGATCAATGTGTGAGGGGTTCAAGAGTAATTTTAATTTAGGATTTCTTTAAATTTCTATTGGGACTAGCATGTCAGAAAGTAAGTGATTTTCTTGTGTGTGTTGAGAAAGTATTCTGCAGCAAAATGCTTCAGACACAAAGTGACATTCCATATTAAATTTTGTAAAAATATTAAGCCAGATTTAGTTAACAGCATGTGAATTTGTTGAATAACAATCGTAACAGGAAAGTTCAACGTAGTGTTTGACAGAGAAAAATGCAAAACAGATTTAGGTATGGGTTACTTTGATTGGATGAGATGCTGTCCACAATTAACTGGACAAATATATTGATGTAAAGAATGACAGAAGATTAATGAGAAGTATTCAAAAAGGAATGTTAGATACAGAACCAGTTTATACCTCCAGAGGGCAAGAAGAGGGCAAGAAGAGTTCTACCTGTTAAAAAAGACAGCCATGGGCACCAAAAGGGACAACACAAAACGAAAAAATATAAAAATAAAATCACACACAGATTCTGGTGAATGGGAAGATACCAAGAACAGCAAAGTGTGGCAAAACAGAATTATAAGCGAGTATGAATGAAATTTGCAAGGAAACTCAAAAGCAACATTTTTATCAATTAAATGAAAGAGTAATTTAAGCAGTTTCGAAACTGCTGATGACAACATTTTCAATGAAAATAAGGAAATGTTGACCATGCTGAATAATGGGTTTGCTTCAGTATTTACAGAGGAAGAGGTCAGCAAATTAGGTATCTCAAGTAACAGTTACATCTCAGCTATCTTACGATCTTCCCTTTTTAAAATTACAGATTTTGAGGCAAGTGCTTTATACCGAAAGGAACACCACTTCTAATTATCCTACTTTAAAACTTGACAATGGATTGTGATCAATGTCAAAACTAAGAATGTTGTAAACACAAAACAGGTCAGTTAGAATTCAGAGATGCTCCTGGGTCTAGCAAAAGTGACCATCTACAGATTCAGGTTAGGTGCTGCAAAATTGGAATGGTTGCTTGTCTCCCTTCCGTTACTTTGCCCACACCCACATGATCCTGCAGGGCCAAGAGTAACTCAGATTCCAGCGTCTCCTGCAGAATTTTATAAAAGGTATCCATAGAACAAAAAAAAAGTGCTGTAAGATCAATTCAAAACAGTAAGTGACTGTCAATAACTATCCTTCAAGGATTTGTAGGAATGTTAGCTTTAAGTTATCTTTTTGCATCTGATGACAAAATTTATTGCAAAGTTGAGTTTGATTCAGCAGGACATTAATTCCCCACTAGCAACATTTTGGGGGAGAGGGGGGTTGGGGATTTACCATTGACCAGAAACTGAAATGGGCTAATCATACAAATGCTGTGACTACAAGATCAAGTTGGAAGTTAGAAGCTAGGGATACTGTGGCGAGTAACTCATCTGCTGAATCACCAAAACCTGTCAACAATCTACAAGGCACATGTCAGGAATGTGACGGAATACTCGCCACTTGCCTGGATGAGTGCAGCTCCAACAACACTCAAGGAGCTTGACACCATTCAGGATAATACAATCCACTTGACTGGCAGCTCATCCAAATCCAAGAACTCCCACTAGTACAAATGCACAGCAGCAGAAGCAGTTTGTATCATTTACAAGATTGCTGCAGGAAACAAAAAAAAAATGATGTTTCAACAGCACCTTCCAAACCCATTAACACTACCAACTAGAACATAGTACATATATGGGAACACTACTGTCTGCAACTTCCACGCAAGCCACTCCCCATCCTGACTTCAAAATACATTGTGCCAGTCCTTCACTGCTGCTGGATCAAAATCCTGGAACTCCCTCTCCTAACAGCAATTTGGGTGTACCGACAGCACATGGACTTCAGCAGTTGAAGGCAGCAGCTCACCAACTTCTCAGGGGCAATTAGGCATGACCAGTAAGTACTGGCCAAGCTAGCAAAGCCCATATCCCTTGAATGATTTTTTAGAAAAGTGGCTGTAAAGGGCATGCAAAATTAACAGTAGGCACATTTGTTTCATGTATTCAGATATGATTTGTTTGCACCCAAATAACTGAAGTAAATTCCAGCATTTGAAAATCTCACCAATTCACAGTAGATCCTGACAAAAAAAAGTACTAAATCGTAAATGGAGGTAATTGCTACTCTGCAAAACACATTGGTGGGAACTCAGCGTGTACTACTACGACCAAGTCCAGAACTCATAGATTCAAATAAACGTTATCTATCCATGCATTGTACACATCTCTACAACCCAGCCCCACTCCCCATATCTGGGACTTCAGACTACTTCCCTTTCGCATGTAATTCAATGGAAATCTACTCTTGCCATGATTTGATTACACGGTGGAGTAAACACTGTAGCGAAGGTAAACAATGCCAGCGTATTACACGTGCACGTGGATTCGTCTTTTTAAGCAAAGCAGGATAACGATTTTTTAAAAATAGGAGATCGGCCATGTTAAAAAAATCAGGTTAAAAAATCATAGGGAAGCCGGGGTGGGTGGATAGGGAGGGGCAGGGGGCAGTGCCATCTTGGTGTTGAGGATGGATCAAATGTTATTAGTCAGGTTTAATACACAGAGGATGGGGATTACACAGACAGACAGACAGACAATGCGGCTATTGCCAGGGCTCAGTAAGACTCACAGTGTCTGGCTGTTGTGACTGCCTGTCTGCCCTCTTCCTCCATGCCGGCCTTGTGTTGTGATCCAACTGAGCTCGGCCACTCACTCAGGCCGGCAACAACCGCCAGCCACAGCTCGAACCTCCCCCTAGCCTGACGCCTGGTTCCGGCACTCACCGCGAATCCTCACCGCCTGCCTTGCCTTGCCCCACACACACCCACACACCCTCTCTCTACCCTAGCTCTTATTTATTTCTCTCTATCCGCGCCTCCCGTTCCCTCCACCACAAACGGCAATATGGTGCCGCGCATGCTCAGCAGACACGCCGCGCCCACCCTTATGTCCCAGCGCATGCACTCTGGGCCGGTTGCCGGCGCTCTGAGTCGCATGCGCTCCGGGCCCATTGCTGGCGCGCTGGGCCGGTGGCAGATTGTTGGTTCTCTGTTGCCTTCTTTGGTCTGTCTTGGACTGGAGGGATCGTCCTGGAGCTGAAAGTCCAATCTCCTGCATATCATTGCGAGAAACCGCGGAGAATTTAAAAATGTGTCCCCATCCCACTTTCTTTAAACATTCGTTTCTTAACTTCAGAAAGTATTATAGGTTGGAGACAGGAGAGTAAGGTCAGAGAATATGGCCAACCAGCGTTAACTACTCTAGACCAGTAATTCTGAATGGTAAATATTGAAGAATTCATTTTTCAACTAGTTCGATTATGAAATATGATCTATTTTATGTCTTTATGCTCGATAGTTTTACATTCTTGCCACACTACTGATTCAAAATTGGGGGAAATATCTCTGTGCAGGGCCAGTCTTGAAGGCTGCCTTGGAGAACGCTTATCCGAAGATCGGAGACTGAATGCCCTTGACTGCTGAGTGTTCCCCAACTGGAAGAGAACACTCTAGTCTGGGGATTGTCGCTCAGTGCCCGTTCATCCATTATCGTAGTGTCTGCATGGTCTCGCCAATGTACCATGCCTTGGGACATCCTTTCCTGTCCACCAAGACACACAACAATGCAGAATCGCTGAGCAGAAACCGATAGCCAAGTTCCGCATGTATGAGGACGGCCTCAACCGGGATCTTAGGTTCATGTCACACTACATGTAACCCCCACCATTTGGCCCGGCTTGCAAAATTCTACTGACTGCCCCGGCTTGAGACAATTCACACTTCTTTAACCTGTGATTACTTCTCTCTCCCCTGAACATGGTGAAACAGGCGGAGAGAGCAATTAATAAAGCATAAATGATTCTGGCCTTTATTAATAGGGACATAAAATTCAAGAGCAAGGAGAACATAAGAAATAGGAGAACATAAGAAATAGGAGCAGGAGTAGGCCATCTGGCCCTTCGAGCCTGCCCCGCCATTCAATAAGATCATGGCTGATCTGTCGTGGCTCAGTTCCACATTCCTGCCCTCTCCCCATAACCCTTAATCCCCTCTCTTATCAAAAACCCATCAACCCGCGTCTTAAAAATATTTAGCGAGGTAGCCTCCACCACTTCAACGGGCAGAGAATTCCAGAGATTCACCACCCTTTGAGTGAAGAAGTTTTTCCTCAACTCCGTTCTAAACCGCCCCCCCTTTATCTTGAGGCTGTGCCCCCTAGTCCTATTGTCCTTTCTGAGCGGGAAGAGTCTCTCCACCTCTATCCTATCCATCCCATTCATCATCTTGTATGTCTCAATGAGATCTCCCCTCATTCTTCTAAACTCTAACGAGTACAAGCCTAGTTTATTCAGCCTCTCCTCATAGCTCAACCCCCTCAACTCTGGCATCAGCCTAGTAAACCTCCTCTGCACTCCCTCCAAGGCCAAAATATCCTTGCGTAAGTTCGGCGCCCAAAACTGCACACAGTACTCCAGCTGCGGCCTCACCAATGCCCTATACAGCGCAGCAATACCTCCCTACTTTTATATTCAATCCCCCTCACTATGAAGGCCAGCATCCCATTTGCCTTCCTGACCACCTGCTGCACCTGCAAGCTGGGTTTTTGCGACTCATGCACAAGGACCCCGAGGTCCCTCTGCACCGTCGCCTGTTGCAGTTTTTCGCCACGTAAGTAATAGTCCTTCCTACCATTATTCCTACCAAAGTGGACCACCTCGCACTTGCCAACATTAAATTCCATTTGCCATTTCCTGGCCCATTCGCCCAGCCTATCTAGATCCTTCTGCAGACTCTCCACACCCTCCGCGCAATTTGCCGTTCCACCAATCTTGGTGTCATCAGCAAATTTTGACACCATACACTCGGTTCCCTCCTCCAGATCATCTATATAAATGGTAAATAGCTGAGGCCCCAGCACCGACCCCTGAGGCACTCCACTAGTCACCAACCGCCAATCCGAATAGCACCCATTGACCCCCACTCTCTGCCTCCTATTTGACAACCAGTCCTCTATCCACGCTAACACCCTACCCCCAACTCCATGTCCCCTGACCTTCTGCAATAACCTCTTGTGAGGTACCTTGTCAAACGCCTTCTGAAAATCCAGAAAGACCACATCCACCGGCTCTCCTCTATCCACCGCCCTAGACACATCCTCATAGAATTCCAGTAAATTTGTCAGACATGACTTCCCCTTAACGAAACCGTGCTGTGTCTGCTCTATCAAGCAATTCCCCTCAAGATGCCTCGCTATTTCCTCCTTGATGACGGATTCTAACATTTTACCTAGGTTATGCTGAACTCATATACGATGCTAGTTAGACCTCAGCTGAAATATTGTATACTGTTCTAGGTGCCACACTGTAGGAAGGATGTGAACACCTTGAAGACAGTGCAGAAGAACGTTACAAGAGTGATTGCGGGGATGAGAAACTTCAGTTATGAGGAGAGATTTGAGACATTGGGACTGTTCTCCTTGGAGAGAGGAAGGCTGGGGGGAGATTTGAAAGATCAAAATCATGAGAGGGCTGGATAGAATAGATAGGGAGAAACTTTCCCCTCATAAAAGGATCAAGCTTGAGAGGGCAGATTTAAGATGATTTGCAAAAAAAGCAAATGTGAATGAAAAAAAACATTTTCACACAATGAGTGGTTCGGGCCTAGAAATGCACTTGTGCAAGCATGGCGGAAGCAGCTTCAACTGAGTCGTTCACAAGGACACTTGATGATTACTTAGAATCCCTACAATGCAGAAGGAGCCATTCAGCCCATTGAGCTTGCACCAACAGCAATCCCACCCAGGCCGTATCCACATAACCCCATGTGTTTACCCTGCTAATCCCCCTGTCACTAAGGGGCAATATATCATAGCCAATAAACCTAATCCCTACATCTTTGGATTGTGGGAGGAAACCGGAGCACCCAGAGAAAACCCATGCAGGCATGGGGAGAATGTGCGAACTCCAGTCACCCAAGGCCGGAATTGAACCCAGGTCTCTGGCATTGTGAGACAGCAGTGCCACTGCACCACCCTGCCACATTGAATAGAGATACTGGGCCCTATTTTACCATTTTGATTCTAAGTGCTGGATGGACTTGAAACTGGAAGTGTTTCAGATCCAACTTTTAGTCACGTTCTTAGGTGCTCTCATGCGCTCTGCCTGCAAAAATATCAGCAAGTCCGAATCAAGCTGCACAAGCCTTAACACACCCAAAATCCTAGCTGTCTGACTGGTGCCTCCAACTGCATTTGCACAGACAAATGACAGAATGCTCCTCCCCTGCCACATCTCTCCAAGCTGGATAATGCCTTGCATTCGTCCCCATAGACATTGCCCCACCCCAAAACATTACTGACTGCCTTATCCCCCCATCCTCGCTGCCACCCAGATCGATCATGGCCTCCCCTTCCTCCCTCACCGATCTCAGGCAGAATGGCAGCGGACCACCTTTCACCCCACTGATCTCCGACAAAGTGATCCATCCTCTCTGTTTTCCCCCACTGATCTCAGGCAGATTGGCAATAGACCCCCCCCCACCCCACTGATCTCAGGCATAATGGCAGCAGCAGACCCCCTTCCCCCCACCGATCTCAAGCAGAGTGGCAGCGGACCCCCTTCCCCTTCACTGATCTCAGGCATAGTGGCAGCAGACCCCTCTTCCCTCCACTGATCTCAAGCAGAATGGCAGGGGACTCCCCTTCCCTCTCCCACTGATCTCAGGCAGAGATATCCCCCAACACCCCCTACTGATATTAGGCAGAGTGATTCTTCCCCTACCCGGACCCTCCCGCACAAGGACCCCATCTCCTCCGGACTCCAATGGCTGTGTGACACCTCCCTCTCTCTCCACTGTCCCCAATCATTGAGGGTCTGATTCCACCTGCCCCAATCAGCACACTTGCAAGGGCTCATTTGCCTTCCCCTTAATGCTAACAAACTGCATGTAACTTGTTGGATTGTTTTGCCAAACTGCCTGTAGCTGATCTGCCCTAACAAGCTCCATTATAACTCCAAGAATGGACATGCAGACAGTGCAGGAACAAAATGGGCACATAACCAGCACCCCCCATTTACTGAGGGTGACCTCAGGAGGCTGCTAGATGTGGCAGAGGCAAGGTGGGACATTCTTTTATTCCCAGGAGGATGCAGACCAGAGGGACTGATGGCAATATGGCTGTTCAAATGACACTCATGCATAGAACTGCCAGGGTCTTCGCTCCCTCCTTCTCCTGCCTCTGGCTTCCCCCTCCCCCACTCCGGTAAATGATGGCCACCTTCAGCCTCTGGTGTTCATCACTCTCTACTCTTGGAAGTGGTAAGGCTTGTGCCTCCTGTACTCACAATTCTTCCTCCAGCTCCCCCTCCTCAGCTCCAGCAATAACCTAAAGAACAGCGGGATCAATTGGTTGCATCACAAAAGCCATCTGATCACTTTGAAGGAGTGGGGGGAGGGGGGAGGGGAAAGGAAGGCTACAGTTGGAGATGAGAGGAACACATGTAGAGGTTAAGGAGTGCTGTTTGCCCCAGCCCATCAACTGTCACTGTCCATACTGCACATTCTCCCAGTCACATGCTCCTCAAAATCACAGAGCCCCTCCCATTCCCCAGTTACATGCTCTCCAGAATCACAGCTCCTTGATAAGTTGAGAGTTAGAGCAGTGCAATTTGGAAGGGCTTTGTGCACATCCTTCAGCTGACAGAGTGCTGAGTGCATTAGGACCCAGCAGCATCCACAAGACCCAAGGTCAGTACTGAGATCTGGATCTGTGCTGCAAATTGGACGTTGGACACCCTGCTGAGAAACAGCCCCTCACCCCCCCACACACTTGCAAAACCCTCACCGACCCAAGAAAGAAAATGCTCACAACAAAAGGATCCCCATATGCAGCAAAGAGCGGTTGGATGCTAGGCACTTGAAGCAGAAGTTGTATTTTCATTTTGTGGAATTGAGCTAAAAGAGAAAGATTACTAAGATAACTTCCACACATCTTGGCTTTATTTGATTTGATTTATTATTGTCACATGTACAGTGAAAGGTATTGTTTTTGCGAGCTATACGCATGCCCTGCCTAATCTTTCACAATTTAGTAGGGATTGAATTATTCACCCCACAGCAGACACTGTTGATCCCTCAAAGGTATTTTCTCAGAATATATTTTTGTAAATAACAATTACAGCCATAAAAGAAGGCAATTTGTGGCTTCTCCGTGATCCAACGACATTAATTTGCTCCAGTGAATAGTTAAAATCTGTAAGCAATGTCTGAGCAATAAATTAAAACATTTTAATAAATTAAAGTATTGAGAAACTTGTCCCTGCTGCCCCGCCCCGACATTAATATTGATAAGTGCTACGCGGGTGTGCTCCTGGAGCCCCGCCCCTATATTCATATTAATGAGCGGAACGCGTCGGAGCCCCGCGCCCTCCGGTGACGTTGAGGCAGACGCGCTGACATAATGCGCACAGCGCTGTGACGGTGAGTTGAAGTATCCTTTCTGGCAGTAGAGATTCTCGCCGGGCGCGGTGGCGCGCGCCTGTAATCCGGCGACTCGGAGGCTGAGGCTAGCGGATTGCTTGAGACCAGGAGTTCTGGGCTGCCGCGGACTATGCCGATCAGGTGTCCTCACTAAGTTGGGCATCGATATGGTGTCCCCAGAGGAATCCGGGATCACCAGGTCGTGTAAAGAGGGGTGAATCGGCCCAGGTCGGGTAACGGAGCAGGTCAAAGCCCCCGTGCCCATCAGTAGTCGGATCGCGCCTGTGAATAGACGTTGCAGTGCAGCCTGGTTGACACAGTGAAACATAGTCTTTTCTTTAAAAAAAAGTCGTTTAATTTTTTGATTGAGAGAAAACTATCGTTACATTATATCAATTCAACTATACAGATTTACAGAACTAGCATCCTGCATAAATGCAAAAGAGATCCTTTGTATATAATTTACATTAAAACTTTTCCTCCCATCTGTTTCTGAAGAATATCATGATCATAAAAAAATTGCTCCTTTTTATATTTTGTATTGCCATTCAGTTTTCGGAATAATCATTTCATTTTTTAAAGAACTTGTAAAGTTGCAGTGTTTCAGCCTGCATTCAAACTTGTTTAAATGGCTCTTCGTTATTGCTCTCTGCTGCTCAGTCGTTTTATTGCACTGAAAAACTTGATATTAGAGCTGTTATACTAGCACTGAACATTAGGGAGCGCTAACTTCATCGTCAAATCCTCCATGAATTAAGTAGTGGATACTAGCATTAAATTGATTCGAGTTGCATTGAATACAAAACACATTTAAATCAGTAATAAATAGGAAAATAAAAAAAGACATTCATAATCAAATGCATAAAATCTCTAAATGGTAGCGTCCGAATTGTGACATGTGTGAATTTGTGGACTATGAGAGTCCGAGATTGTCTCATCTGTATGAAATGTCTGCTTTGAGACATTCCAACGGAGTCATTTGAGTTGGAATGTTAGATATGAGAGAAATTCTGACACATAAGGGAAGGTGAGGATTCTGGCTTTTACCAAAGGAAAGTACAGGTGCATGAAATGGGGAGTATGACTGTCAGCAAACAGAATAGGAGGAAACCAGGTGAGATAGAAAATAGACGCTGATACTGTCCAACAGGTGCAACATATTTAATGCTGTGAAGCGAAGGGGGGAAAGTTGTGGGGTCGGACCGTTTCAATGCTAATCTATGCACTGTGGATCAGGAAGTTGCACAAAGGACAGAAGGACAGAATTGAAATTGTTATGGAGTATTCATTAATTGAGCGACAGTAGCCTTTGCCACTACAATCAAGGGTCCTGAAGGATGTGTTGCTCACCTAGTGCCAGAGTAAGAGATATCACAAAGCGACCGGAAAGGAATTTAGATATGTACAGTGAAGATCAAGTTGCTGTATTTCATGTTAGGACCAATGATGTAGGGAAGGAAATTGAGGAGGTTCTGCTTTGGAATATCAGGAGTTAGGAGTTAAATTAAAAAGCAGGTTCTCCAGGGTGATTGTCTCAGGATTATTATCCAAACCACGTGTAAACTGGCATATGAACGAACAGATCAGAAAGATAGACGTAGCTAAGGGAGCGATCTGAGAAGAAAGGGTTCAGTTTCATGGAACACTGGCAACAGTTCTGGGTTAGGAGCGATTTGTACCTTTGGAGTGGACTGTATCAGAATTGAGCTGTATCCAAATTTCTCATGAAAGGATAAATAGGATGGGAAAAAGATTTTTAATAAATGGAAGATAATGGTGATAGGGGAGTTGGCATGGTCAGAAACAAACTGAGTGAAACATAAGTAAAAACTATGGTTAAAATTTTTTAAGAAGGTTAAGAGCAGAGTTCAACAAATAGTGATTATAGATATTCCAGGTGAAGAAAATACTAAAATAACTTAATTAGTTACAACAGGACTGACAAGGAAGAAATGTGGACCCAAATGTTATACTTCCCTACTAGACACTGATACTGTCCAATAGGTACAACATACTTAATGCTGTGAAGCTATGGAGGGAGGTTGTGATTTAGGACTGCCTCAGTGCTAACCTAGGCACTGTGGAGCAGAAAGCTGCACAAAGGGCAGAAGAACAGAATCAAAATGGCTACAGAATATTCATTAATTGAGGGATAGTAGCCCCTGCCACCACAAATCAAACTAAGGAACATAAAACTGCAGGGATGAGATTCGCTTGTTATTTTATGCTGGCGTGGGCAAGGCCTCGGATGATAAACCAGTCCTGGCCCCAACTAAAGCTCTTAAGTGGCCAATTAATCCCCACCTAAGGGCCATTTCTCATCAATCCTCAACTTGTAGACTGATGGGAACATCAAACCTCCAGGTGGGAAGGCTGGTAATAATCAAATTTATATCTCAAGCAGAGAGGTGGGGGGAGGGGGTGGGGTGGGGAGGTGGTGGGAGCATTTCCTGTGGATCCCCCATCTAAGGACACACTCCCCTTAAAGCTCATTGAGATCTACACCTCCCTCTCCATTGGCTCTTCCCTGAGACCCTGATTATCTCACCTTGCAACGCACCAGGCCTTTCCTACCCTCTCCATAAGGGGACCCTTTCCCCTACACAGCACACAGAAACATAAGAAATAGAAGTAGGAGTAGGCCACCAGGCCCTTCAGGCCTACCCCGCCATTCAATATGATATGGCTGATTTATGCTGGCCTCAAATCATCATGGATTTAAGCAAAGCCTTTGACAAGATCCCACATGGACTTGTAAAGGAGGTAAATGCACATGGGAAACAGGGTAATTTGATGGATTCAAAATTGGCTCAGTTGTAGGAGATGGAGGATGATGACAGAAGGCTGGTTTAATGACTGGAAGCCAGTGTCCAGTGGCGTACCACAGGGATCTATGTTGGGTCCCCTATTATTTGTCATTTATATAAATGACATAGATGACTATGTGGAAGGTTGGATTAGTATGTTTGCAGATGACAAAGATTGGCCATGTGGTTAACAGTGAAGTGGAGTGTCTTGGGCTTCAAGAAGATATAGAAGGAATGGTCAAATGAGCAATAAGTGGCAGATGGAATTTAACCCTGAAAAGTGCGAGATGATACATTTTGCAAGTAGTAATTTGACAAGAAAATATTCACTGAATGGCATGACATCAGGAAGCCCTATGGAGCAAAGAGACCTTGGTCTGTTTATCCATAGATCCCTGAAAAAGGAAGGGCACGTCAGTGGGGTGGTCAAAAAAGGAAAAGGGACACAAGGCATAACGGGGAAGTCATGTTGGAGTTGTATAGAACTTTGGTGAGATCACAGGTAGAGTACTGTGTGTAGTTCTGGTCATGATATTATAGGAAGGATGTGATTACACTGGAACGGGTGCAGAGGAGACTCACCAGCATGCTGCCTGGATAGAACATTTAAGTTATGAAGAGAGGTTGGATAGGCTTGGGTTATTTTCATAAAGCAGAGAAGACTGAGGGGTGACCTGATTGAGGTGTACAAGATTATGAGGGGCATGGATAGAGTGGATAGGGAGCAGCTGTTCCCCAAAATTGAAGAGTCAGTCACAAGGGAATATAAGTTCCAGGCGAAGGGCAGGAGATCAGGGGGAATGTGAGGAAAAATGTTTTTTACCCAGAGGGTGGTGATGCTCTGGGATGCACTGCCTGGGAGGATAATAGATGCAAGTTGTCTCACATCCTTTAAAAAGTACCTGAATGAGCACTTGGCACATCATAACATTCAAGACTTTGGGCCAAGGGCTGGTAAATGGTATTATGTGGGCGTTCAAGTGTTTCTCAAAGGCCAGTGCAGACTTGATGGGCTGAAGGGCCTCTTCTGCAATGTATGATTCTATCATTCTAACTCCTTTTCTGTGCCATTTCCCCATAACTCTCTACTCCTTGATCTATTAAATACTTATCCACCTCCACTTTAAATATTCTAATGAACCAGCCTCCACTACCCTTTGGGGCAGAGAATTCCAGAGATTCGCCACCCTTTGCGAGAAGAAATTTCTATACACCTTAGTTTTAAATGATAGGCCTTTTATCTTGTATATCGTCTTGTTCACGACTCTCCCACTAATAAAAACAACTTATTATCTACCATGGCAAGATGCCTCAGGATCTTATATGTTTGAATAAGGTCACTTCTCACACTTCTAAACTCCAAGGAATATAGACCCAGACTAATCTGGGTCTTTATTTTGTCCTTGTTACTTTTCCATTACTTATCCAGGGCAACCCTCTCATCCCAGGATTTAGCCTGGTGAATCTCCTTTGGTCTGCCTTCTATGTTACTATATATTTTTTGCGATAAGAGACCAAAACTGCACGCAGTATTTCAGGCCTTACCAACACCCTGATGCAATGAAACTTACCTATTTTTAAGCTCCAATCCATTTTGCAATAAAGGCCAAAATGCCGTTTGCCTTCTTAACTATTTGTTGAACCTGCCTGCTAGCTTTTTGTGATTCATGCACGAGAACATCTAGATCCCTCTGTACTATTAATAGATAGAACTATCCATGAATGAGTAGAGATGTTCAAAGAAGTATTGGTATAATACAAAACATATTAATACCCCTAAAAGCAAGAGATCTACTTGCGTACCTTGTAGAGTCAAAGAATAGTACAGCATTGGAGGCCATTCAGTTCACTGAGTCCACTCTTC
This sequence comes from Carcharhinus amblyrhynchos, assembly GCF_965287045.1. Taxonomy (NCBI): domain Eukaryota; kingdom Metazoa; phylum Chordata; class Chondrichthyes; order Carcharhiniformes; family Carcharhinidae; genus Carcharhinus; species Carcharhinus amblyrhynchos. Next base: position 35,453,387 of record NC_137330.1, on the reverse strand, counting down.
CCAAGAGCAATCTGGTTAGTCCCAGTCCCTGTTCTTTCCCCTTATTCCTGCAATTTTTGTCGCCTTAGAGTATTATCCAATTCCCCTTTGAATGCTACTATTGAATCTGTTTCCACTGCAGTGCATTGTAAATCTTAACCACTCTTTGCCTAAAAAGGTTTTTCCTCATGTTTTGTTGCTGGTTGTCTTTGTCAATCATTTTAACTCTCTGCCCTTTAGTTATTGACCCTCCAGCCATCGAAAATAGTTTCCTTTCTAAGCCCTCCATGATTTTAAGTATCTCCATCCGACTCCCTCAGCCTTCTCCTCTCTGAGTAGATATCCAGCTCCCCAATCAATTAATTGAACAACCTTTGTCAACAAGAGAAGTGAACAATTATGAGAACAGTGGTGGCTGAGCATATGCTGGATCCCTTGAAGACAGAAATGGATGAAATTGTAATTGAAAATTGCAAAATGGCAAGCAAATTAGATGCTTTGTATTTATCTTCACAACAGTGGATGAGGACAAAGTACCAAAGATATGACAGAAAATAAAAATAAATTTTTTTGTAAGTTTTAGTAGGCAAGATTTAATAAGCAAATTTCACAACCTTGATGGTTTCCGTCCTAGGACATTAAAGAAGTTGATGGGGAAATTGTATTGACATAGTCCTCCCAAACGTTCTTGATTGAGAAATTGAATTGTAACATTGCCATTGTCCTGCCACTATTCAAGAAAAGTAAGACAGATAAGCTTCAAAATTATGAGCCTAATCAACTAATTTCTGTTGTGGGGAATTTACCAGAATTTAATACTAGGACCAAATGATGGAACAATTGGACAAATATGAACTGATCAGGCCGAGAACCAACATGAATTTGTTAAGGATAAGTTATGTTTAATGAGCCTATTTTCGTTTTTTGAGGGGATATCGCTGTCTTCTTCATTCTTTATAGTGAAAATGAACCTGTTCATTATCTGCAGTGTTTGGTAGAGTTCTGATTGATATGTAGTGACCGCTAAGGCCGATCTTCACCCAGAAGGTTCTACTGCAAATAGGACAGGATACTGCAGATGATTGAGTATTGGTTGAGATGCTGGCTCAGACTTTGTCTTTTTGCAGTTTCTTTATGCCTCTGATATGCACACACAAAGGAGACCACAATGTTTTATTTGGTTTGATGTGGAGATGCTGGCGTTGGACTGGGGTTGTGGCTTGTGGTGTTTACTACCAAAAGAACCTGTTGGACTTTAACCTGGTGTTGTGAGACTTCTTACCGTTATTTGGTTGTATCAGGTGCGGTGATCTGGGGAAATGCAGTGTTGTTTTAGTGTTCCGCTAGGATGGCAGAGTGGAACTTGATTGGGAGTGATTGACATGTAGATCATATAACTGGGAATAGCTATATTTTCACAGAAAAGTCCAGTTTTAGTTTCATTTTCCAGAAGCTACTTGGAGCTAAGGGAGACAGCAGTGTTTTTCACCCTCTCTGGAGTTGGAGTTTTTGTAATCTGTTGTTGTTTTTGATGCTGATTTTGACCTAAGAGAGAGCAGTCTCTCTTTATTCCCAGACAAGTATGTGTGGGAAAGGAATGTGAGCATACTTGTGTTTATGCTAAATAATTATGAAGAAGGGTGTATATCTGTGGGATATTGTTTTAAATTGGAACAACAGAGATAGCTAGCTGTTAAGAATTATACTGTGTCATGTTCAAGCCTTGTAATTGGTAGAAGTTATGCTAATTCTTCTTGTTGTATTCTAACTGTGTTCTTAAATAAATTTTGTTTTATAAAAGTTTCCTAGTGGGTCATTTGAATCATACCTGGAATGAAAGACCTTATGCTCATCCACGCCAAAATCAAATGCAAAACTTAGGGTCTAGACTACCTTCACAAAACACCTTGGAGTTTCTGGCCTAGGCCTTAACACTTCCTCTGTAATATATTATAATTTTTTATCTGTACCATGATTAATAGTGTTGACCAAATGAAACAGACTAAAACAGAAAATGACTCAATAAAAGTAGTTGACGCTTATCAACTAAGAGTCTTAGGTAAAGTCAGCTATGCTAACCAGGAGCTGTTGGTGGATAAGATTGAGAAGTAGTAAAGGAAACAATTTTCTTTGATTGTGTAAAAACCCTAGTATTGAAAGACATACATGTGAAACAATGTAATATCAACATTAAATGGAGATTTTTAACCTTGGGAATCATGCATGGTGAAAGATAGATCAACAGTCACTTCTGTTAGCTCCACAACTCTGCAAGGCACCTGAAGGTTGACAATCTTTGCTATCATGCTTTTTTTTCTGTTGTATTCAGCACTTCCTGGCCATGGACAGGTACCTTTCCTGCAGTAAGTGGTGCTGCTCTGCCTGGCTTCATCTCTGTCTTCAATTCCTTATGCAGAGCAAGAGTGATACGCAGCAAAATGTCCATGATCTTCACTTTCTCCTGATGCAACATAGGTGTCCAATAAGGAAAGGCATCCAGGCATTCGCCTTTTTTAGGTAAAGCAGTGGAATTTGCTTTGTGACATCCTTGTCATTGTTGAATAGCTAGCAGTGTGTGTAAGCTCATAGATGTGGCTGTAAGGCTTGCAGCAATGTTAAGTGTGTGAGGGTGAGAACTCAGTCAGGATTGAAAAGAATATTAGTGGGTGAGTAAAGTGGGGAGTGGTGAATTGGGAAGTGTGTGAGACTAGTAGTTCATATGTAAGGAAAAGGATTCTGGAGATGAATCCTTACACCTTGACAGCTCATATGAGGTCATTAAACTTTTTCCTGCATCTTGGTCCACAGGGCTTACACTGGTTGCATTGACTGAACTGGCTATCTGCTCCTGTTTTCTTTTCAGTGTACGTCTGGAGGGCTTCTGGGACCTTTGAGACAAGAACACTTCTCTCTTCCCATGCACCTTATGTATCAAAACCTCCAGTGCTGTATGTATCTGAGAACTTTAGGACATGTTCTGGATCCCATTATGCCATATTCACTCTTCTTGTAGGCCAGATCCTCTTGCCCAGCCACTTCCAGCATCTGTTGCAGCCAGGCTGTTCCTCCACTTTAAGAGGTTCAAACCAGTTTTAAATGATGCTAACCTTGCCTGAAGAATGATAGCAAGGAATAATATTGAGCCCTTTGCTAATGCTTTTAGCTGTAATGATTTCAATCAGGCCATTCAGATTGGCCTATTGAAGTATGAACTCCCTGATTAAGGAGTAAATTGATGGGCTAATCAGGGAATCTTTACCTTGTACTTAACCGGGAGTGTCAGTTTCTCTGACACCTGCCGGAGGTAGATTGCTGATTGATAATTCTCTGTGTGCTACTGTTAGAGTTTGTAAATAAAGGGATTTTGGTGAAGGGACTTCTGCCTCCGAAGACTTATTACAGTAGCCAATGAACAGAACAGTCAATTCTGGCTGCACTGAGCAGTCATTATAATGAGCAGGGAGCACAAAGTTAATCTGCTGCCTGCATTACACTGAACAGAACGGAATAACTGTGCCTCGTGATCCTGGCATTTGTTTTTGGGAGTTATCCAATTTAGTGGAGTTGCAGACAGATTAATAAAGCTACAATTGCTTATCCATTATTTATCCAGCTGGTCAGCCCCACACTTTGCTTCATTAGATTTTAGCGAGGAATTTACTTCATAATAAACTTAAGAAGACATCAGCTCCAAATGATGTAATTCAAGAAGGCACATACAAATGAACATCCCTGATTTCTGTGCCCTTATCTCCATTAAGTTTGAAGGATAAAATGCAGTTTATAAACATTTAGTAAAACTTTAGCTCCTGCATAAGATATTTTAAGTACATATTTTTTCATTTTAGATGTATGTTTCCAACCTCTTTATGTCAGCATATTTGATTGCATTATTATTATTACTTTTTTTAAGCAGATTTTCATTTAAACATACCTTCAAGAATAAACATTGAGTTTGTATTGATGCAAACTGTAGAATGAGACCTGTTACGCTTAAGCATTTTCATGCTATGCGTCAGAATTTCCATAAACTTAGATTGCCTCTGCTCTGCAACCCAAGACAGCCTGAGAATATTCCCAACTGCACCATACCAGTCACTTTCAATTTATGCATTTTGATTTGATTTATTATTGTCACATGAATTGGCATACAGTGAAAAGCATTGTTTCTTGTGTGTTATACAGACAAACCATACCATACATAGAGAAGGAAAGGAGTGAGTGCAGAATGTAGTGTTACAGTCATAACTAGAGTGTAGAGAAAGATCAACTTAATGCAAGGTAAGTCCACTCAAAAGTCTAATGGTAGCAGGGAAGAAGCTGAGGGCTATTCTTCCATTTGTTGCACTGCTGGAATAGTGCAGCGGGCTGGGAGACACCAGCGGTGTCTGTTTCACAGGCTTCCCACTGGGCAGCTGGGCCTCTGCACTTCTCCCAGCCCAAGTTTTTCAGCGTCAACCAACTCGCGCTGAAAATCAGCGTGGCAGCGATTTGCATGTGTTACCAAGGTTATTATCATTCGTGGATTCATGACTAAGTTCTCCCCACGACTAGCATCCTCCACCTCTCCGGCCTGATGCTACGCCAGCAGAGTTTAAAACAGCTCTATAAAAGCCAGGACCTGGCAGCATTGAAGAGGAGTAAGGAGATAAGTGTTATGGAGCTGCAGCCTCCGGAGTGCAGGAGAGATTGGAGGCAGGGGCCGGAAAATTTCTGCTTGCAGTCAGGAAGTTCCTGGAGAGCTGGAAGTGCTGTTCCCAGACCCAGGAATGTTTCATGTAGTCTCTGCAGGGTGGGGTGGGGTCCTTTACTAACTGCTGGTCAGGCTGCAGTCTGCAGCTACTGGGCTGTTCCTTTGTTCTAGCTGTGGGGTGTGGTGAGAGACTGCGCTGAGTGCAGGGGATTTAAGGAGGAGGAGTGATGCTGGGATAGCTGCAAGCAATGACATATATCTATCAATCAGTCTCTCTCTAACCCCCGCCATGCAGAATGGATCTTGGTCTTATTGATTTAGAGCTGGCCATCATGGTGGCAGCTGAGGAAGAAGAGGTGGCTCAGGAAGTGGAGGGAATAGCTAGATCACTCCAGGAGCAACCATTGGCAGACTTGGAGGGAAGAGGGCAGGGGGGCTGCTGCTGATGGCCATGAAGTGGAAGAGCAATCTCCCGAAAGGGTGGCCAAGAGCAGGAGGATGCAGAGACTGAGGCAGTACCGGACCAGGAGGTCTTTTGAGGGCCTATTGGAGACGATGTGTCATCACCAACTCTGCCTGTCTAAGGATATAGCCCAGCACTTATGTGAGGGCCTAGCACACCTGGCGCCTCAGGACGGGAAGCTATCCTCTCCCAGTAAAAGTTAAGGTGACGGCAGCACGCAACTTCTACGCCACAGGATCATTCCAGGCATCCAGTGGCGACCTTTGTGGAATCTCTCAGGCCTCAGTCCCACAGACTTGATGCCTTGTGCACCCTGGCAGGCCAATGTATCTGCTCTGACATTGGGCTGGCTCAGCCTGAGGCCTAGCTGCAGACTTCACTGCCATTACCAGGATGCCCCATGTGCAGGGAGCAGTGGATGGGATGCACACCACCCTGCGGTCCCTGCAAGCTAAAGGGCAACCATTTATTAACAGAATGGAGTTCCACTCCCTCAATGTACAAATCGTATGTGACCACCAGATAATCATCATGCAGGCCTGTGCACACCACCCAGAGAGTGTCCATGACAGGTATGTGCGGAGGTGGTTGGACATCCCTGGGCTATTTGAAGACCAGCTCAGGTCTGCTGGGATGGCTCACTGGGGACAAGGGCTGATGATGCCAGGAGGTCCGAGACCAAGGCGGAGACTCGTTATAATGAGGGCCACGCTTCCAACTAGTTGTTAGTAGATTGTTGCATAGAGCTGCTGAAGGTGTGGTTCCACTGCCTGGACTGCTCTAGGGGTTCCATCCAATACAACCCAATGCGGTCCTCCTGCACCATCACCTTGTGTTCCACCCTGCATAACATCGCACAGCAGCGAGAAAACCAGCTGGAGGAAGAAGAAGAGGATTGGCACAAACCAAATGTGGAAGAGGTGCCACATGAGGAGCCAGAAGATGGAGTGCAGGTGGCGATGGCAGGTGTCCAGCAGGGCAGGGCAGCAATGGAGGCCCTGTTAGTAGCCTGCTTCACCTAGTTGGTGCCATGTGGTATGGGGCTTGTTCTAAAACCCTTCTCCAGGAGCCACTGCAGCCCCCCGCCAACCCAAGACTGCCCCCCCAATCCATATGACCCTTCTACTCCCCTCACCTTCTCCCACTCCACCCCACCCTTCCCGTCCTGTCCCACCTGCATTCCCTCTCTTCCCCATCCTCTCTCACTCCATTCCCACCCTTCCCTGCCCTCTCCCACCCCATCCCCTGACTTTGAGTAACATCACACCAGAGTAATTGGCCTGGGTTGACTGTGCTAGTTGGGTTGGCTGAAGGCTGGAGGATGATGATGACTCGCTGTTGTGCATACTGGGATCCTGCCCCTGGTGCCACTCAAATCCGGCTCCTACCTGCTCTCCGACTGCACACTGGCACCTGGATCCATGTAGCAATAAGCACCGGGAACACAAGCATGTGGGATAATGGGCGGGGTGGGGGATGTGGTAATGCCAGGGGGTGATATTTGATTCAGGGTCCAGGGGATGCTGGGGAAAGCACTTGGTTATAACTTTTGGCCAAGGAAGGGGCTGATACTTGCAGCACAGAAGTCTGCACTTTGATGTGTGGGATTGGAGTGCACTCAGCTCTGTAGGAATCAGAGACAGATTAGTCACAGCTGCGAGGTGAAAATAACAGTTTATTGTGATCTTAACAATGACCAAAACCTTCAACCTGACCTTCACCCGTGTCCTCTTAGTGACCCTACAGCTTTCTAATCTTCTGTGGCCTACTGTTTTGTGGACATGCAAGTGTCTAGCAGTGATCCACGTCCCGTTGCCTGTGATGCCCTTGGCATGCATCCCCTGGGGGGGACCCAAGACCTGGAGGGCTTCAGCCAACTTACGGATGATACTGATGTTTTGGTGTCACCCTATCCGTCAGGTGACCCTGAGATATTCTGGTGTGAGGAGAGGGAGAATTGGAAGGTCTCAGGATGTCCGGAGTCTCCCGAGTGGAAGGCTCCAGCATGGACTCTAGCCCTCGCTCCTCGCTCAGGGTGCCAATAGGCTCTGGGGATACTCCATGGGATGCCACGGTAGCTGAATTGAGCTCCAGAAGCTCCAGTGTCATTTGGCTCTTCCAGTCCTGGAGGCTCAGATGCATCTGCCCCATGGTCTGTGATCCCTCAGCTCTGGCCCTCCGAGACTGGGCCAAATTCTGGAACCCCTCTGCTACAGCATTCTGTGAGCAAACCAGGCTCTGGAGCCCCTCAGCAGTAGCCCTCTAAGCCTAGGCTATGTTGTCGAGGCTCACAGACACAGCCTACTGTGTCTCCAGAATGCCTGCAAGGGTCCTAGCCATACCAGCAGTGTCTCCCCGACACCTGTGGCCATGGCCCAATGTGCCTCCAGGATGCCAGCGATACCCTTGGCCTGCACCCTGCCACCCATGAGGCCAAATCCTTGTGCAGACTTTCCACTGTGGACGCCACTCTTGCAATGTTGGCCTGGTTTGCTCACTGTGTCGGCACTACCTCCTGCAACAGCACTCTGTCAGACTCCCCTAAACAGCCTGGCAGTCGCAGCATGGTTGCTGACGGTCCTTTCACAACTCCCCAGGTTTCCTGATGCATCTCCACCAGCTTTGATATGAGCAAACCCTTTGGCGTTTGGCTTTGGACAGTAAGAAGTCTCACAACACTAAGTCAAAGTCCAACAGGTTTATTTGGTAGCACAAGCCACAAGCTTTCAGAGTGTTGCCCCTTCATCAGGTGAGTGGGAGTTCTCTTCACAAACAGGGCATATAAAGACACAAATTCAATTTACAAAATAATGGGTGGAATGCAAGTCTTAAAGGTACAGACAATGTGAGTGGAGAGAGGGTTAAGCACAGGTTAAAGAGATGTGTATTGTCTTCAGCCAGGACAGTTAGTAAGATTTTGCAGCCCAGGCAAGTCGTGAATGTGACAGATAGTGTGACATGAAACCAGGATCCCGGTTGAGGCCATCCTCATGCGTGCGGAACTTGGCTATCAGTCTCTGCTCAGTGGCTCTGCGTTGTTGAGTGTCGTGAAGGCCGCCTTGGCGAACGCTTATCATGACACATGAGAACGGCCTCAACTGGGATCTTGGATTCATGTCACACTATCTGTAACCCCCACTGCTTGCCTGGGCTTGCAAAATCTCACTAAATATCCCTGACTGGAGACAATACACACCTCTTTCACCTGTGCTTAACCCCCTCCCCACTTACATTGCCTATACCTTTAAGACCTGATTATCTGTAAAGACTCGGATTCCATCCACTATTTTGTAAATTGAGTTTGTGTCTTTATAAGCCCTGTTTGTGAACAGAACTCCCACTCACCTGATGAAGGGATAACGCTCAGAAAGCTTGTGGTTTGTGCTACCAAATAAACCTGTTGGACTTTAACCTGGTGTTGTGAGACTTCTTACTGTGTTTACCCCAGTCCAACACCAGCATCTCCACATCTAGCTTGGGGCTTGCAGAATTTTCGCCTCTGGCAAACCTTCAGTAGAGCCCTTGGATGTGCCGGCCTCCACCCGATGTGCATCAGTGGCTGTGATGTGCTCACCAGTAAGTGACCCAGAAGCCTCAGCACTAACATGACCCACCATGTTGATAGTCTGAGTTGGTGGGTTGCATGGTTGATGCCTGTGCCGATTCACTGGTGCTGTCCTTGGAGGATTCTTCAGGTCCTCCCTGCGCGGTGTCATCAGAGGTGTCCAGGGGAGTTTCTTCAGGAGCAACAGGGGGCTGGCAACACCAGAAAGGCCTGGTGACCACCCCAGTAAGAAAGGACACATGTTAGCGGAAGGGAGGAAAACAGCCTACACAGTATAGCACTTACTTCATAGAAGACCTGAGGAATAGAGCTCAACTGATGCTCAGTAGCATGCCGGAATCTGATCTGGCTGTTGGTGACCATTCTAGGCTTGCATTACCACCACCACCACCACCACCAACCCAACACCAACCACCCCCACCTACCACCACCACCCCCCCCCCCCCCCCCACCCCCCACAGCCCCCTGGCAAATCGAGGACATGCTGTTCAGACCCCGTCAGCAGCTGCAGTTTTTTCCCCTCTCATGGTGATTAAGTGCAATTTCGTCCTGTGGGGACAGAAGGGGGATTGAAAGCATGATGTATGGAAGGTCATGGGCTGCAATGTGTGTCTGGGTTGGTGAGCTCATGTTGGCCATTTCGGGGAAATGGGTCCCCACTGGGGTGAGCTGATTGGGGGGATGCCACAGAGGTTAAAGGCTGTGCTGGGGTGAGGGGGGGAGGGGGCGGTTGACTTAATTTGATTTATTATAGTCACATGTATTCGGATACAGTGAAAAGTATTGTCTCTTGTGTGCTATACAGACAAAGCATACCATTCCTAGAGAAAAAAATGAGAGAGTGCAGAATGTAGTGTTACAGTCGTAGCTAGGGTATAGGGAAAGATCAACTTAATGCAAGGTAGGTCCATTCAAAAGTCTGACAGCAGCAGAGAAGAAGCTGTTCTTGAATCGATTGGTACGTGACCTCAGACTTTTGTATCTTTTTCTTGAAGGAAAAAGATGGAAGAGAAAATGTCTGGAGGGGTCTCCTTAATTATGCTGGCTGCTTTGCCGAGGCAGCGAGAAGTGTTTTCAGAGTCAATGGATGGGAGGCTGGTTTATGTGATGGATTGGGCTACATTCACAACCTTTTGTAATTCCTTGTGGTCTTGGGCAGAGCAGGAGTCATACCAAGCTGTGATACAACCAGAAAGAATGCTTTCTATGATGCATCTGTAAAAGTTAGTGAGAGGTGTAACTGACATGCCAAATTTTCTTAGACTTCTGAAAAAATAGAGGTGTTGGTGGGATTTCTTAACTGTAGTGTCGGCATGGGGGTACCAGGACAGGTTGTTGGTGATCTGGACATGTGAAAACTTGAAGCTCTTGACCTTTTCTACTTCATCCCTGTTGATATGGACAGGAGCATGTTCTCCTCTACACTTACTGAAGTCGATGACAATATCCTTCGTTTTGTTAACGTTGAGGGAGAGATTACTGTCTCCACACCAGTTCACCAGATTCTCTATCTCACTGCCCTTGAGATGTCTGGGGATGGTTTCACACAGAGCACATGTACTGGTTTCAGAATGGGATGTATAGTCATCCTTGCAGCCTGAAGAAGATCGTTCATCTTTTTCTGGCACTGGTCTCCGAATCGAGGTGCCAATGTCTGGGCATTTACAGCTGCAACCATTGCCTCCCATGATGCACTTGTGGCATGACTCCGTAATCGACGGCCCTGAGTGGGGTAGAGCAACTGGCACTTTCCCTTCACCGCATCCAGCAGGTGTGCCTGCTCACCTTCCGAAAATCTGGATGCATTTCTCCTCTGTGCCATCTTCCTGGTGTGACTTCCTGTGTGTCCATTTTGTAACTTATATACAGCTCTGCCTTGTTAATGTCAGTAGGGGATGGGGAGGCCAGCCATGTCCAGATCACTGGGAGATGGGGAAACCAGCAATGTCCGGGTCAGTGGGGCACGTGGAGGTCAGCAATGTCTGGGTCAGTGGGAGATGTGGAGGTCAGTGATGTTTGGGTCAGTGGGGGATGTGAAGGTCAGCGATGTTCTTGTGGGGATGAAGTGGGGGGGGTGGTGAGAGGTCAGCAATGAGGCCAGCAATGTCTGTGGGGGAGTGAGAGTCCAGTGATCTCTGTGTTGAGAGGACTTGTTTAGTGATCTCCCAGAGATGGGCGTGTGCAGCATCTCCAGTGGGAAATGGCCCCGCTGATTTTTTGCAAGATTCACACTAGAGCCCTCTGCAGTGCATACAGTGTAGGAGATTTACTTGAAAAACCAGTGGGATTTACCCCAGTTTTTATGTGAATTCGACATCTAGAATTATTTTTGGGAGAATCGCCCCTGCTGTTCTTGAGTCGATTGGTATATGACCTCAAGTTTTTGTTTCTTATTCTCGATGGAAGAAGGTAGAAGACAGTATGTCTGGGGTGAGTGGGGTCCTTGATTATGGTGGCTGCTTTGCCGAGGCAGCAGGAACCATCCACTCCCTCAATCGCAGTTGCTGCAGGGTGCATTATGTACAAATGCACTGCAGCAAGTCACCAAGGTTTCTTTGACAGCACTTCCAAAAATCTGCAGCCTCCACCACCTGTAAGGAAAGGGCAACAGTTATATGGGATCACATCACCCCTCACGTTCTCCATTAATGTCACACAAAATCCTGACCTGGTCACATACCAATTTTTCTTTGTCAGCACTGAGTCAAAATCATACAATTCACTACCTAAAAGCAACAGTGTGGTAGTACCTTCACCAGATGATTTCAATCAGTGGACCCACAGCCACCTTTTTGAGGGCAACTAATGAAGGCCAATTGCGGTAGTGTTACAGCTGCACTTGCAGAGATTAGTTACAAAGAAACATAGAAAATAGGAGCAGGAGTAGGCCGTTTGGCCCTTTGAGCCTGCTCTGTTATTCAAAATGGCTGATCCTCTACCTCAACACCACTCTCCTGTGCACTCCCCAAGTTATAATTTTCTTGCTTAGAAGCAAACTGCTTGTTTTAAATCTCTGAGCCATCAGAATAGCTACTAGCTTACCCTTCAATGGGGAGGAACTAGATTTTCTAATCAAAAAATGTTTTGCTAAAATTAACTTTCAGCTTGTGGTTTGGAATATAGATGTATAGAAAAACTGAAAGGCTCATCACCTCAAAACAGATGAGCACATTCTGCTGACATGAAAGGATTTCTAACACCAAACCAAGAATTGTCCATCTGTCCAATTTTCTTCCTGTATCTAATGGTGCACTAAGGCAGACTTTCATCCATTTCTATAGCTAGTTATTCCTGGAATGATGTGCTAGCCTGAGGCTTATAGCTGGGGGGAGGTGGCGGGGGGGGGGGGGGGGGGGGCATTCCACATCAAGCATGACTGACCAGTTGTCTCTCCCACTCTTACCATCAGCCATTGATGTGTTGGAAGGATTTGCAGGTTGACAATCAACCTGTTTGTCAATTTATGAATGCACCTTCACAGCTATTGTGTCCTGAGATGAGACTCGCAGCCAGAGCTTCTGGCTCAGAGATAGGGATACTACCCACTGTGCCACCAGACATCACTAATAAGATCTGTTATTATTATTATTATTATTATTATTATTATTATTATTATTATTGTTGAGATTCAGTGTGAATATTCCGAAAAACACTTTATAGTTTTTGTTCTGATTTCCTTCACAGAATATGTATCTGAATAGCAAATACATGGGCAGTGTATTCTTACACAAACTTGTTTCAAATTCTGGAATCATCCAAACTACATGAATGCTTTTCTTCATGAAGCTGTTAATGTGGTTAGTTATTTAAATCAGCCCTGTGTTCTGTCCTGCTTTTTCCTTAATGCCATTTTGCAATGTGACAGTGAACTGTCAGCTAATGGAGATCACACCCTCACGAGAGGTAGCACTGTCAAATAAACTGCCACTGCATGTGGTATAAAACTTTATTATTTCCTCTGCCCCATCCGGACAAGTGATCAGTGCTGCTCAGATTTGGTACAGAGCTTCTCTTTATTGTGTATGTGAGTCTGTACGAGGAATGGGACAAGTGCATGGAGTCATAAAGTGAGCAGAAGTCCACAGTGATCAGCTTTGAAGACCTCAGCTGAAGTCCATTAGGACTGCAAGTTTTGTCCTTTTTCATCTGTTTGCTTGTGGCTGCTTTACCATTCATAGTGGCTCACCCATGCTGCACAAAGGAGAAAGTAGTGTTTTTTTGGAAGAAATTTCATCTGAGACTTAGTTATCTCGTCTGCTTGTTTAGATAGCTATTGAGGAGCCTTTAGCACTGACTGAACAAATCAAAGTGTTCAGTCAGTGATTACTAACATTCATCTCTGAGCAAACACCAGAAAAATAGATTAAATGGTCATTCATGCCATTGATGTTTTGGGTTGAGAAAATGATATGTTGGACAATTGGACTGAAAATTAATTCACTAGACATATCTTAGAATATTTCTTAAATGTATACAAAGCTGCTGACATACATTCATGTTGCTTCTTCCATGCTCTGTATTCTATTTTCTCTCTAAATGTGATAACTTTACTGGATTAAGGTCTACCTGTGTTGTGGGACCGTGTCCACTAACATTTGTAGTGAGCCTGCCCTAGTACATTTGCTGTGAGACTTTTACGGTCAGAAGAAATATTTTTTCCCATCTTTCTGAACTCAGTTTGAACCCAGATTCCCAAAATAGTATTTAACTGATTGTACAACCAGTCCCTAAAATAGCCCATAAACTAGTGGTGGGCCAGCTGAAGCAAAAATAATCAATTTTACTGACTCCCTTTCACCCTTTATTGAAATTGATAATTGTCTCCAGCCAGCTGTTAACCTCTCGCTTCATTTAATGCTTTATGCTTACACAGTTCTTCCCTTCAAGTTCAGGTTAAAACGTACTGTGCCTCTTATCACACAATCTTTATTAGAAACTGTTCAAAAGAAGGTTACTGATTTGTTCACGTTTGTTAATTTTACATCCACCCACAAGAACGAAAACGTTCATGATTGAACTTTGTCAGATGTACTCCTCCTTGTCTGGGTGGGTACAGTGAGCAGTCCCTCGACAGTCATTGTATCAGTGAAGTCTGCAGTGTGCATCCAGCCTACCAAGGGTTTTTCTGACTTTGTAATGGAAGAGAATATAAACCAGAAAGTCGATATTCAAGGCTTTTCAGTGTCCAATAAAATTCATGCCGCAGATTCTGGCATTCCAAAACATTTGGAAATCTTGCCATTCTCAAAATATCCCAAGTCTTGCTCAATGAAGGACTGAAATGGTAAATATCATTTTACAGTCCCGAAGATGAGGAAAGATCAATCTGTAGATTTCACAGAGAAAAGTGACCTATAGTCTCTTTGGGTGGTAAACTGGTTAATGTTGAATAATTGTGGGGAGTTCACTTAACTGCCATGCTAAATATTCTTCTAACCATTGAGGCCTGAAATACATACACACACTTTTTATAATAATGAACCTCAGACCGTTCCCCCTATTCAGTTTTAGTTTTGTCAGTTTCCTTTGGTCCCTATCATAAGCACTCCATTGTCCCTGATTACTTGCGTTTGCTCCTTGCTTTATTTCTTAGGATTCACACATCAACATCTCTGCCTCTCATTCTCCAAAATCATTTATGTCTATGTCCATTTACTCCCTTTGATCTCTCAGTGGTTAAACAAGCACTGAACAGAACCTCAAACTATGCAGGTACCTATCAGTCTGTTCATTTTCAATGAAGAGTCTGGAAGGAACTGATCATCTCTCCCTGCAGGTGGCAGTAGATGCCAAGAATTTCAGTTGATTTCTCACACTCACATTACAGTAAGGTGGGAACTGAGGGCAGGGAACTAGACATGGCAGGAAATTAAATTTCTTCAATAACAACTAGTGGTAACTCACTGAGATTGCACTGATAAACAGTAGTGGTAACACAACCGACCCTTAATCAACAGTAATACAACTCTCCTACATTCTATATATAACATAACTTTGTGAGTCTAATGCCCAAAATAGTGGATATCCAAATGAGCTTGAGGCTCTGATATCCTGTCCAGTAGTAACCTTAGTAACCAGCAGTCTATAAGCTGCTGATGGTCACCCTGAATAACTAGAAACCTCCCGTGTTGCACAAGATGCAGCCAGGCTCCCAAGTTAATGTCACTTTTAACAAGTCTGATCTCTCTCCTTACCTTCTTGGACTCTGCTTTTATGTGAATGTGACATCCCAGAACTGGGAGCCACAATCAGAACTGATAACTCAAAGATGGGCAGCATTGTATGAAATGTAGATGGAAGCATAGAACCACAAAGAGATATTAATGAAGTTGATTGGCAAAACTGGATTTCAGTGTAGGCAAATATCAGAACATCCATTTTGGAACTAAAAAACAGAGAAGAGTGTATGTTCTGCATTAAAAGCTACAAGCAATGGAGATGCGAAGAGACTTGTATTGGTCCAGGCACACAGATCATTAACTGTCATGAAAAGGATCAGAAAAAACTAATGGAAAGCTAACCTTTCTATTGAGAACACCAGAATACAAAGGTGTACAGTTTTATAATGCCCTGGCTGGATTATACCTGGAATACAATGAGCAACCTGGGCTGCACGCCTTAGGAAGAATATAACAACTTTGGAGTACAGCTTAGATTTACTAGAATGATACCTGTACTCTAAGGATTAAATAATGAGGAGAGATTGCACAAGTTGGAGTTGTATCCCCTGGAATTTAAAAGTTTAAAGTTGAGATTTTCTTTAAGTTTTCAAGATATTAAGGAAAACAAGTAATCAGATAGAATTGTTAAAATGAATCTAGGACTAGATAGGAGCACAGGCAACAGAAATGTCTGGAGGCCCCTGAAGTCAGTGGGGGAAGGGCTTTGAAATTGGTTGGGGGTGAAATTGTGAGGGGGGGGCACGGGGTAAGGGTTCTGTAATTATTGCAGGTAAAAGTGAGTGACTGGGGAATGAGGGCCTGCAGGGAGGGAGAAATTGGGAAATGGAGGCACAGCGGGAAAGAGTGCTCAGTGACAGAGGGAGACTAAGGGAATCTAATGAGATGCTATCGAGCCTGAGAATTCAGTCCCGGGCCCGATAATCACATTTAAGTTACATTCAAAAACCTGCTCTTAAGCCAGTTTCCAGTGTGGTCCCAACCGTGCCTGCTCCTTGGCAGTGGGAATGCATGCGTGAATCCTGCAAATCGGCTCATGTGTGTGTTTCCCAACCCATTCCATCAACAAATTAGCAGTTGGAATGGAAGAATCACTCCCTCTGTCAGAGAGTCAGTGCTGAGCCATTGGGCTGAATGGCCTCTCTGCACTGTAGGGCTTTTATGATTGTGTGAGGAATGATTTGGCTCCTTGCAGTTGGAACACTGTTATCCCCACGCTGGGCAATTCTTATTTTCCTTTACAAAATGTCCTCCACAGTATTTGCATTGCACTCATTGTCTGCAGTTGCTCTGCTCTTTCAGCCTGTAATGTCTCTCAGCATGATATGTCTTCTGGTCTACTTTGCCATACATATGCACTAGGTGACCTTTTACAACTTCCACATTTTTACACAAAGTCTGTGGCTTTCATGAGCATAGGTTTATCCTCTTTCAGTCGACTTGTTCCCATTGAGGGGTCTCAAATGCCTAAGCCTAATCTACTTTTAATCAGGTCATCTTTTAGTTGTTCAAATTCACACAATTCTACGAACTGTGTTCTAGCTGTCACATACTGATTTATAGTTTCCTTTGCACCTGGAATCTCAGCACAAGAATCTGATCAAGATCTATATATGTTACAGCAGGTTGGTTCCATCAAATCTAGAGGTGATAAATGATTTGTGATAGTTAGAATGATGAATGCAGAAGGAAAGTAAACTAGAGAGTGAAACAAGTTAGAGAACAGGTGATGACGCATGATATCCTAGAAAGACCATAGATGAATCTGGGGTTAAATCTTATTACCATAGCAGGAACTGATTATCTTGTCACTGAAGATTACTATTGTAACTACTGGGAGTTAGACTTCAAGGAAGACAGCAGAAATAGTAGAATGCCTGAAAGCACACTTCAGACATTATAATGAGTGACAGTGGCCCTTGGTTCTTGAGTGAAGAGTTTAGCTGATGCACAAAGGATTGAGAAATTCAGTACTGCACACCATCTCTGCACTATCCCCAGTGGAATGGAAAGGTTGAGGTAACAATGAAAATCATCAAAGGAATCATCAAGAAATTGAGCAAATATAGCATAGACATAAACAAGGCAACTCTTGAGTGGAGAAACGCAGTGACTGAAAGCATGGAAAGTAGTCCAGTCCAAAGACTAATGTCATGCCACACACAAACTACTATTCCAATAGCAAAAAAGCTACTGAAGCCAGAGGTAATAAAAGGTATGAGTGAAAAAAAAAACAAGATGAAATGGCAGAAAGCCAAGTTTCACCTTGACAAGACTGCTAAACCATTGCAAGAGATCAGTACTGGAGACCTGATGTGGGTACAAACCTTTAACCCTCTCAACAAGAGTCAGTCCATGTGGAAACTTCAGACATGAGTAGAAAAATTGTCACCTCAGTCATATGTGGTGGAAGTGAATGGCCAAATATTTGTATAACTGCAGACATGTATAAACATCTAGTGAAGCTGTTTCTTCACAGTGCAAAGCTGTTCATTCACAGCAATTGGCTGATCAGGAAGAAAGGATCTTACCAGCTGTGTGGGATACAGAGCTACTAACAATCCCAGAGGTCCACATGTCCCCAACAACTGCAATGAAACAGCAACAGTTACCAAGGCAACAAGAGCCATGGGAATGACACTCTCTGGTCAAGGAACATTACCCAGACAAACAGCCAATGACAATGTACATACGTGTCATTAAGAAAACTGCACTGGGGTGGAAATTTCCCATCCCATCATGGGAATTGTAACAGGCGGGACATGGACCATGCAAAGGTCCGTTGATGCCGGGCGGGATTTTTCTGGCCCTGGGGCAGGTCTGGCCAGAAAATCCTGCCCTATGTGTGGAATCAGATGCAAAGATGGACTAGCAGAACAAATAGTTGTTAATGCATGAGAACCATGGGCGTGTGGTGGGTAACTTGGGTAACTCACAGTTACACATGATTGTGCATGCAAGTATGTTTTCTGTTTGTTAGGAAAAGGGAATGTTTGGTTCTATTGTTTGTTATGCAAAGGAAGATGTTTGTGTTTTAAAATGCAATATTAGGCTTGCCACAGTCATGTGACTATGTCATGAGGCAATCTGTCTGGAGTGTGGCATCTTAAGATGTTCAATAAAGAGGAACATTTAAAAAGTACTGAGGAAGCACTGCTGTCCTTAACTGTGAAACGGGGAGATTGAGAAGAAGGTGACATACCCTTAAAATTGCAGCTGGGCCATTCAGGAGTGAAATCAGGAAGCATTTTTTCATACAAAAGAGTAACAGTAAAATAGTTTGGTTGCAGCTCAGCTAATTGAACAGAGGGGTGAGTTTGAGGTGCTGAATAATCAGTCGACTTTTGTGCTGACGCTTCTGTATATTGGCCCCTGTTTATATGGTACATGTTCACATGTACCATACAAACATTATATGGCTTACAGGTAACACATACACGTACCTACAACATGATCAACTATATACAATGTTAAAGCTGCATACAGCATTGTGGAAGGATCTGAACAGGACAGCTTGTGACATGCAAGCTGCTTGGCATTTGAAATATCCAAATCCAGTGCTGTATGCCAGGTTTCTTTGTCACCAACTGCTTAATCTGGATCCTCATTTGAAGGCCTTTGGCAAACAGTTATGCCTGTCTAGAGGAAGGTTTCAGCTCTTCGATGCTCAGTGACAGGTGGTGTTGGCTTCCTTTCTTCACAGCTTGATACTGAGGCTTGCCTATAGGTGAAAGGAAATCCTAATGTAAGGCCGGGAATTCTCAATCATCAAGGAAAACAGTTTGAACACATCTTATATTTCGGTGACAGCTAAGTGACCTTATAACCAATGGATCAGATCTGAACTCTGCAGTCCTGCCACATCCAGCCATGAATGGTAGTGAACAATTAAACATCAGTGACTTGCAGACAAGCACAGGAGAGAACACATTCTGATTGAGGCAGTGTCGGAGTGAATGTGGGTATCAGGAATTTGGACCACTATGGGAATTCAGTGTAGAGGGGAAAAGGTGCATTTTACATCTTTTTCCCTTGCTTTCTAACTTCTTAAATCTTCAGGGAATGGTCTTGCACTGCTGCAGTATCAGAGACTACAAGGGAGAGAGCTAATTGGTGAGAAATGGGTGAGGTTGGGTAAGTATTTACTACTTTTAGCACTTACCGTTGTAAGGTCTTTTTGTGGTTTATATTTGTATATTCTACAGTAATAAGGATCAGGAAAGAAAGGTCCTAGAGTCACTGATTTAAGAGGTTTATTTTGAAGGGGTAAGCCATGGCAGGAGAGTTCAAGGCTGTGGTGTACTCCTCTTGCTCCATGTAGGGAAGCCAGGAACATTTCCAGTACCCAGGGCCAGCATGTGTGCAGGAAGTGTCTCCAGCTGCATCTCCTGCTGGAGCAGTGGCTGGAGACACTGTGGAGCATCCATGAAGCTGAGAATATTATGGAAAGCATGTATGGAGAGGTGGTCACACCATAGGCCAACACTCCACAATCAGAAAGGGAATGAGTAACCACTAGGCAGAATGAGAGGATTAGAGAGGCAGTCCAGAAATGCGCTTTGGACATTGCCCTACAGAAGAGATATACCACTGTGGATACTGTTGGGGGGAATGGCCTCTCGGGGATAGCAGAAATGGCTGAATCTGTGGCACCATGGTTAGCTCTGCTGCACAGGAGATGAGGAATACTTATAGGGGATTCAATCGTAAGGGGAATGGATAGTATTCATGTGGCCGCAAATGAGACTCCAGGATGGTAATTGCCTCCCTGGGGCCGGGGTCAAGGATGTCTCAAAGCAGCTGCAGGACATTCTGGAGATGAAGGATGAACAACCAATGATCATGGTACACATCAGTTCCAATGACATAAGTAAAAAACAAAGGATGAGATCCTATAATCTGACTACGGGGAGTTAGGAAGTAAACTGAAAAGTAGGGTCTCAAAGGTAGTCATCTCAGGATTACTACTAGTACCATGTGCTAGTCAGAGTAATAACATCAGCAAATATCAGATGAACACATTGCTGGAAATATGGTGCAAGGGGAAGGGTTTCAGATTCCTGGGATAATGGGGCCGGATCTAGGGGAGCAGTACTAAGTGGACGGGTTATACCTGAGAAAGACTGGGGCTGATTTCCTAGGACAAGTATTTGCTTGTGTGGTTGTGGAGGTTTAAACTATAATGGCAGAGGGATGCAAACCTAAGCAGGGTGACAAGAGAAAAAGAAACAAGGACAGGAATAAAAGTAAAAACAGTTAAATGTAAAAACGTCAAGGTAATCAAAGACAAGTGGCAAATAGGGCAACGGTACAAAGAAAAATTAGAATGGCTAAGAATGTCAGAGACAAGCCCAAATGCTTTGTATCTTAATGCATGAAGCATTTGGGAAAAGATAGATGAACTGACAGCACAAATTGAGTAAAATGGATATGACATCAGAGCTATTATGGAGACATCATTAGAAGAAGATCAAAATTGGGAACTTAATATCCAGGGATATTTGATCTTTCGGAAAGACAGGAAGGAAAAGGTTGTGGGATGGCACTGTTAATAACAGATGTGGTCAGTTGTGAGAGATGATCTAGGTTCGGTTGATGTAGAGTCCACTTGGGTGGAGGTAGAAAACAGCAAAGGAAAGTAGGTGTAGTGTATAGACCCCCAGTAAAGTAGTCAGACTGTAGGAAAAGGTACAACTCAGCAAGTATTAAGAGCACGTAAAAGAATAGAACAATAATTATGGGTGACTTTAATCTACATGTTCTTTGGGCTAATCAAGTTGGGAAGGGTAGCTACAGCAACAATTCATAACATGCATTAGGGATAGTTTCCTCGAGCAATATGTCATGGAACCAATCTGGGAACTTGAATCTTGAATCTGGTAGTGGGTAATAAGACAGATTTAATAAATGACCTCAGAGTAAAAGATCTCTTAGGAAGCAGTGATTATAACATGATTGAAATTAATATTCGGTTTAAGAGTGAGAAATTTGGGTAGGAAACAACTGTAATCTAATCTAACAGAGTCAGCATGGCTTCATGAAAGGGAAATCGTGTCTGACTAATTTAACTAATTAAACTCAACTTCCTTGAGTTTCTCAAGGAAGTCTAAACCAGAGTGGTTAGAGGGGAGCTATTAAATGTGCTGTACTTGGACTTCCAGAAGGCATTTGACAAGCTATCTCCTTCTTGGTACCTTCTTATCTTATAAGATAAGAACCCATGGTGTTGGAGGTAGTATATTGGCATGGATAGAGAATTGGTTAATGGGCAGGTAACAGCCACTGGGATAACAGGTTCTTTTTCAGGTTGCTGACCTGTAACCAGTAGGATTCCAGAGGGATCAGTGCTGGGCCGTTTTGTTTACAATATATATTAATGCTTTGGAGAAAGGAAGTGAATGTACTGTAGCCAAATTTGAAGATAATACAAAAATAGGTGGAAAGGCAACTTGTGAGGGGGATACATACAGTTTACAAAGAGATATTGGTAGGTATAGTAAGTGGGCAAAAATTTGGCAATGGAGCAGATGTGGGAAAATGTGAAGTTGTTCACTTTGAAAGTGAGAACAAAATAATAAGAGTATTACTTAAGAGGAGAAACATTGCAGAAAGCTGCACCACAAAAGAATGTGGGGGGACTTGTGCATGAAACGCAGAAAGCTAACTCACAGGTGCAGCAGGTAATTGGGAAGCCTAATAGAATATTGGTTCTTATTTCAAGGGGGTTGGAGTATAAGACTAGGGAAGTGTTGCTGCAACTGTACAAAGTACTGGAGAGACTACATCTGGAGTACTATGAGCAATTTTGGTCCCCTTATTTGAGGAAAGATATTATTTCATTGGAGGCAGTTCAGAGAAGGTTCACTAGGATGATCCCTGGTATGGAAGGATTGTCTTATGAGGAAAGGTTAAACAGGTTGGGACTCTATTCATTGGAATTTGGAAGAATGAGAGGTGATCCCATTGAAGCATATAGGATTCTTAAAGGGCTTGACAGAGTAAATGCAGAGACATTTCCCCTCATGGGAGAGTCTAGGACCAGATGCATATCTCAGAATAATGGGGCACTAATTTAAGACCGAGATGAGGAGGAATTTCTTCTCCCAGAAAGTTGTGAGTCTTTGGAACTCCTTGCCACAGAGAGCTGACCCTTGTGTATATTTAAGGCTCAGACAGATAGATTTTTGATCAGTAAATGATTCAAAAGTTATGGGGAAAGGGCAGGAAAGTGAACGTAAGGAATGTCGTCGGATCAGCCATGATCCCATTGAATGGTGAAACGGCCTACGTTGAACGTTGCTATTTCTTATGGTCTTAAGGTCTAACCCATTGGAGGATGAGGCTCCACAGATATCCCCATCCTCAATAATGGGGGAGCCCAGTAGATCAGTGCAAAAATAAGGCTGGAGCATTTGCAGTGATCTTCAGCTGAAGTGCTGAGTGTATGATCCATCTCAGCCTCCTCTGAAGGTCCCCAGCATCACAGATATCAGTCTTCAGCCAATTTGATTCACTCTATTTAATATCAAGAAAAGGCTGAAGGTGCTAGTTAATGCAAAGGTTGTGGGCCCTGACAATATTCTGGTAATTGCACTGAAAACTTGTGCTCCAGAACTTGCGGAATCCTGTGCTAAGTTTTCCAGTAGAGCTACAACACTGGCATCAATCCCGCAATATAGAACATTGTCCAGATATGTCCTGTACACAAAATACAGGATGAATCCAACCTGATCACTTACTGCCCCATCAATCCACGCTTGATCATCAGTAAAGTGATGGAAGGAGTCACCATCAGTGCTATCAAGTGGCTCTGGCTCAGCAATATACCACTCACTGATGCTCAGTTTTGACTCTTCCAGGTCCATTTAGCTCCTAATGTCATCACAGCCTTGACTCAAATATGGACAAAAGAGCGGAAATCCAGAGGTCACATGAGAGTGACTGTCCTTGATATCAAGGCAACATTTGCCCAATCGTGGCATCAAGTAGCCCTGACAAAACTGGAGTCAATGGAAATGTGGGGAAAACTCTCCAGTGATTGGATCATACCTAACACAAAAGAAGATGGCTGTGGTTGTTGGAGGTTAATCATCTCAGCTCCAGGACATCTCTGCAGGACTTCCTCATGGCAGTCTCCTGGCCCCAACCATCTTCAACTGCTTCATCAATGACCTTCCTTCCATCATAATGTCGGAAGTAGGGATGTTGGCTGATGAATGCACAACATTCAGCATAAATTGGGGCCCTTGAGAGACTGAAGCAGTCCATGTCCAAATGTGGCAAGACCTGGACAATTTCTAGGCTTGGTTTGACAAGTGACAATTAACGCACAAGTGCCAGGCAAGGACCAAATACAACAAGACAGACCCTGACCATTGCCCCTTGACATTCAATGGCATTACCATCACTGAATCCTCCACTATCAACATCCTGGGGGACCACTGCCCAGAAACTGAACAGGACTAGCCATATAAATACCATGGCTACATGAGCAGTCAGAGGCTAGGAATTTTACAGCATGTATCTCGTTTCCTCACTCCTCAAAGCCTGTCCACCACCTACAAGGCACAAGTCAGGAGTGTGTGCAATGTCAACAACACTCAAGAAGCTTGACATCATCCAGGACAAAGTAGCTTGCTTGATTGGCATTCCTTCCACAAACATTCACTCCTCTGTCTGCTGACGCACAATGGCAGCAGTGTGTGCCACCTACAGATGCACTGCAGGAAGCCTCCTTAGACAGCACCTTTCAAATCACAACTGCTACCATCTAGAAGGACAAGGGCAAAAGATGCTTGGGAACTCCACCACCTGAAAGTTCCCCTTCAAGTCACACACCATCTTGATTTGGAAATATATCGCTGTTCCTTCATGGTTGCTGGGTCAAAATCCTAACAGCACGGTGGGTTTATCTACACTGTATGGACTTGCAGTGGTTCAGGAAGGCAGCTCACTACCACCTTCTGAAGCATGATTAAACATGAGAAATAAATGCTGGCCCAGCCAATGGTGCCCACATCCTATGAAAGAATGAAAAAAATGTAATAAACTTAATCAGAACTCTGGTGGGTGGGATTCCCAATTATTTATGTTATCAAACAGCGTCTTGAGTGTAACTTTAAACATTGAACATGAAAGATCAATGGCAGGAGAAATTTGATTGGTACCTTTTAATTTATGGCTTAAAATATTGCCTTGTGTGTTTGTGTTAGTGTTCTCATGGAGAGCTTGAGCGGACACAATAACTGGGTAATTTAAGGCCATAGTCTGCCCCTCATTAAGTTAGATGTCTGCATGTTTGTTGTTCTCTGGAATTAATTTATTTTGCGGCTGAGATTTAAACACTACAAGGTGAAAAAAGTACAATGAATAAATCTGCTTTTTGTATTTTGAAAAATAAAAATTGTAACATGCTTCTTTGGAAAGAACTATGTGGAATGTGTGAAAAACTTCTGTTTGCTGTCTCCCTGTTGTTAGATTTATTCACATGCTGTTTGGTTTCTGCCACTTCTATGGTTGTAATTCATGGTAATGCTCTTGCAGTATGTACAAGCCCTGAAACTGGTTCCATTTTCAGAAAGTATTCGAACTTTTGCATGGCTTTTTTTGAAGTTAGCTTTCATGAAATTAGTTCCAAATTACCTAGCTGGTTTAAAAATAAACTTAGCAAAAAAACTCAGAAAATAATGATGAAAGGAAAATTTTTTAAAATTTCAGCAGGACAAGTGACATTTTGTGAGTCCATGTCAATGTCTACTGCTGAAACTATTTGGGAAACATTGCAAAGAACTGTACTTCCAGTAAAATAAGAAGCATTAATTACAGGAAGCTATGTAGCTGAGTGAGAAATAAAGTGAGGCTGCTGACATTCAAATGAGCTTGATTCGACTCAAGAGATAGGCTCAGAAAAAAACGGATGAATTTCAGTATGGATAAATATACTGAAGTAATAGTTCGCCTTGTGTAAGAGTCAACCCTGATGTTTGGCCAAAAAACCTTAATTTTTAATGTATAAATTGACCCTAGTTTTGAGAGATAGTAGAACAACATGTTCTGTCATGTTTTATGGTGTATAATGTTACACCAAAGTAATGTATAGACAAGTTTCTACTGGTAAGTATAATTTCCTGATGTGTTAACCATACCCCAATACTATTAGATTACCTTCAATTGAATCACAATATCCTCTGGTATCACTCTCCACCTTGCATCTTACAAAGCTATTTGAGATGAGAAATACCATCAGTTATAAATCCATTGAGAGGTAGGAAGCCAGCCAAACAACAACAGATGCTACCAATAGTGTTGCCAGGTCGGAAACTGTGTTTCTATCAATCCCGCCCTCTAAACCAGCCAATGCGATGATAAATAACTTGTTACTGCCAGTAATTTTAATTTCTGTATATTATGGTCATTCTTTTGGATTATGTCCGTTTTCCTCTCCTCATATTCTTTCTCTCTCGGGTTAATGAAGAGATGGCCCTGGCAAGCTCATATTTTCTGACAATATGGCATCTAGAAGGAACATCAGACCCAGAGCTCAGATCATGCTTAAAGTTGTCAGATTTGCACAGTAGACAATAATTGTGCAGTAGCTGGAGGACTAAAGATGTCAGGGAAGAACATTGGAAATTGGAGGAAGTTCTCTGCACAGCTTCCACAGATGCCTTGGAAATAATAAATAGGGAAAAAGCCTTGCAAGTGACCGCAGTTGGAAAACGAATAAAAATTGTCAGAAGGACTCTTAGGGCAGGATTTTGAGCCCACCCTCACCGTCTGCAAAATTGCAGCAGTGGGCTCAATATGCGGTGAAACATGAAAGTCAAGGATCTTGCCGGTGAGATTGAGCCTTCCGATTTTCGACAGCCCTCAATGGCGACGTAATCAGGTTCGTAATCGTTGTGGGCATGGACTGGATTTAAGTACATTTTAATATAATTAACACAGTGACAATGTGACGTCAGCACAGTTTACAAGAGGCTCACTCGGATGTGAATCTATTTTGGGGATCTCTGCAGGGGTATAAAGGTATGTACAGCCCCTGGGAGTGATGCGCATGGCCAGGCAGTGCCCTGGCATTGTCTCCTGGCTCTGCCCTGGCACAAGTTGGTGCTGGCAGGTTAGCACTCCCATACCAACATGGCAGTGCCAACCTGGAAGTATCAACCTGGCAGTGCCAGGGTTGGAACCTAGCGGGAGCCTCATGAAGGGGTATAAGTTCATGTTGGTGGCCAGGACCGTGCATGGGATTTGAAGATGCCAGCAATAGCCATATGGGAGGCAGGGTTGGATGCCGACAGTGACTGTGTGGATTGGGGGGAGGGCTCGGGTGGGAAGGGTTTCGATGCTCGGGGGAAGCGGGAGCGGGTGCCAGCACTGACTGTTGGGGGAGGGAACAGAAATGCTGACTCAAATCAGGGTATGGGGAAGCCCCTGAGAACTCCGAGGTGGGCTGGTGGGGGGTGGGGGGAGGGTTATTCATGTTTTGATCAGCCCTTTAAACAGAGTGTACCCAATCTCAGTACGGCCTGGCTTTGCTGCTTGTTTATGCCCCGCTTACCTGCGTAACATTTTGAAACTTGCCCAGCTGTTTTTTGTGTTGAGGATCATAACACCTGGAGAAAAAAACCACATCTACCATTTTTCACGCTGGAACAAACACTCTGCTAAATTCGAGTAAGATCACCCCACAGTTTTCACGGATCTATCCAAATTTTTGCCTCGAATGTAAAAGTATGATGCAATACTGATTTCAAAGGCAGCCCTGGATGGTGTACTAGGTTTAATATGAGAGGTAATATTCTACTGAAACAGCAGAACAAGTTTTCATCTTGTCTCCCAGCAGAACTTGATGACAAGGTCATCACATTTCAGCAGTTTATAGCCAAACATTGCCATAAGAATGGATACAGATTGGCCAATATTAGGAACATGGATAAAACTGACATGAATTTTGAAACGCCAGCCAGTCAAACTGTGAGGAAAGTTTGAGAGAAAAGAATTTCTGATCCCATTGAGGTTATTATTTTACAAATAAAAATTCAATTATAAAAATACTTTTGCACATCATCCTCTGTTACCATGATACACATCATAGATGATGAAACTGTTTGAAAGGAAAGGTAAAGTTTTGCCATTTGGCCAGCTTTGGGGGCATGGTTGATGGGAACCCTTCCTGACCTGGCAACTCTGCAATCATCTGATTTACTGTCATGAACAGTTAGGTAGAGAGATAATGGCTGATGATGACACAGCAATGAATGTAAATTAAAGTGAGATTAATCTTTATTTGTAGAGCTTAAATATGATATAAAGACTTGGTGTGATTTTGCTCTTGTCATACCCAAGAAGATCTAGGCTGTGGCTACTACAGCTGAGCCTACCAAAAGCACAGTCAATATTTTTCACGTTTTAAGTTGTCCCTTCACCTTGCATGGATTTCAATCCTTTGAAAATATTGTGTATAGGTTGACCCCTACTCTTTGCCAAAAAATTTGGACTAAAAAAATTAAATATTTACACTAATGTAAGTTATCTTACATAATATTGAAACAGGAAACATGAAACATACATATACTAGGAAGGAATACAGATTGTTATAAGTAATACTGTGATAGAATAAATCTCAAGGGCATCTGAACTGAAGGAAGTACTTTCAGTGATCGTTGTCACTGAGAAGGGCAAGAGCAGCAAGTTATTCAAACATGATAACCTCCAGGTTAAAAGTCATTCAGACTAGCATATATATTACCATTCTATCTTTGCTGCTGGCTTAAAACCTACATTGGCAGCCTTCTCCCTCTTAAGACAAAGCTTTGAGCCGTGATGGCAAACTCAGTGTTAAGTATTGGCTGGTGTGATTCAGGAGCCCCACTCAGGCATGGCAGTCTCTCTTGCACTGCTGTGGTGGAAGACAGTGGGCTGACAGGATGCACGATTACTGGCTTCCTAGGCCTGCTGCTCGACCAGCTGAGCTTCTCATTTCTGCTCGCTTCTTCCAATGCCCTTCCAGTCTTCCAGAGATTGTGTCCGTCAGCGACTGTCATCCAGTTGTTAGTGTCAAAGTCCATCATTTTCATATCTCACTCATACTTGTATCTCATGACCTTGTAGTGAAGGAGTAGGTGCCTGGCAGATTGTGACTGGCAGTGAAAATCCTGCACTTCTCTATCTAAAATATACTTTTATAGGCACCATTAATGAAATAGTTCAAGACAAAAGCTCAGAGTGATCTTCTAAGAGCAAATAAGAATGGACAACAAATACAGCAGTGATAATGTTTCCCACATCTTGAGAATAAATATATTTTTATTAAGTATCAATCATTGACAAGGTTCCACTTAGAATGCAAGAATAGGCTCATGTATCTTACCTTCATAAGTTACTGATGCACTGGAAGGGGTTCAGAGTAGTGTTAGTTAAATCACTCTGGAATTGAAGACTCCCAAATGCTGAGAGGTCATTTTGAAGATGTGAGAATCTTTTCCATTACAAAAGGCATCAACTGAGAATGAAATAGTAGCAAAATTTCATGTAAATTGATGCTAATTTGTTGCTAAAACTATAGAAAAACAGGTATGCTTATACAGCAACAATCTAAAAAATTGGTCACTTCACCTTCATAATGGTTTTGGAAATCTACAGCTACTCTAGTATAATTTTGTCATAAACTCTGCAAGAGTGCACTCAAAAATCCAAAAGCCAGTCAGGCCATGAATATTTTTTTCTAAATTACCTGTTGGAAGAGGGGCCTTTATCTTTGCCAGCATTGCTATGATATTGGGTGACCCAAAGGGTGAAGACTCGTAACATAAGAACATAAGAAATAGGAGCAGGAGTAGGCCGTCTAGCCCTTCGAGCCTGCCCCACCATTCAATAAGATCATGGCTGATCTGAAGTGGGTCAGTTCCACTTTCCCGCCTTCTCCCCATAACCCTTAATTCCCTTGTCTTCCAGAAATCTATCTACCCATGACTGAAATATATTCAACGAGGTAGCCTCCACCACTTCAATGGGCAGAGAATTCCAGAGATTCACCACCCTTTGAGTGAAGAAGTTCCTCCTCAACTCTGTTTTAAACAGAGTTTAGAACATCAAGATTTAAAGCATTAAACATCAAGATTTCCTGTACCTTGGGGCTCAAAGGGACCTAACATCTGGTCAGCAGAGATACAACTGATTAGACCAAACATAGCTCCCTGGCAGGAGTATAGATCATTTGATCATTTAGGCCAGAAAAGGCTGGAGAAGAATAATATTTCTCACTGGACAAACTTATCAATATGACCCTCTTGCAAAGAGCTGGATGCACCCTTAGAAAACGTAGTTGTTACAAATAACAAAGAACAAAGAAAATTACAGCACAGGAGTAGACCCTTCGGGCCTCCAAACCTGCACTGACCATGCTGCCTGACTTAACTAAAACCCCCTACCCTTCCGGGGTTCATATCCCTCTATTCCCCTCCTATTCACGTATTTGTCCAGATGACCCTTAAAAGTCACTACCATATCCACTTCCACTACCTCCCCCGGCAATGAGTTCCAGGCACCCACCACCCTCTGTGTAAAAAATCTGCCTTGTACATCTCTTTTAAACCATGCCCTTCTCACCTTAAACCTGTGCCCTCTAGTAATTGACTCTTCTACCCTGGGAAAAAGCTTCTGACTATCCATTTTGTCCATGCCTCTCATAATCTTGTAGACTTCTATCAGGTCACCCCTCAACCTCCATTGTTCCTGTGAGAACAAACCAAGTTTTTCCAACCTCTCCTCATAGCTAATGTCCTCCATACCAGGTAACATCCTCGTAAATCTTTTCTGTACCCTCTCCAAAGCCTCCATATACTTCTGGTATTGCATCGATCAGAATTGAACACTATATTCCAATAACCTAACTAAGGCTCTATAAAGCTGCAATATGACTTGCCGATTTTTAAACTCAATGCCCCAGCCGATGAAGGCAAGCATGCCGTATGCCTTTTTGACTACCTTCTCCACCTGCATTGCCACTTTCAGTGGCCTGTGTACCTGTACACCCAGATCCCTTTGCCTGTCAATATTCCGAAGGATTCTGCCATTTACTGGATATTTCCTATCTGTAGTAGATCTTTCAAAACGCATTACTCACATTTGTCTGGATTAAACTCCATCTGCCATCTCTCTGCCCAAGTCTCCAACCAAGTCTCCTGCTGTATCCTCTGATGGTCCTTATTGCTATCTGAAAATCTGCCAACCTTTGTCTCGTCAGCAAACTTACTAATCAAACCAGTTACATTTTCCTCCAAATCATTTATATGTATTACAAACAGCAAAGGTCCCAGTACTGATCCCTGAGGAATGCCACTTGTCACAACCCTCCATTCAGAAACACACCCTTCCACTGCTACCCTCTGTCTTCTTTGACCGAGTCACTTTTATATCAACCTTGCCAGCTCACCTCTGATCCCATGCGACTTCACCTTCTGTACCAGTCTGCCACGAGGGATCTTGTCAAAGGCCTTACTGAAGTCCATGTAAACAACTTCCACTGCCCTACCCTCATCAATCATCTTTGTAATTTTCTTGAAAAACTCAATCAAGTTAGTGAGACATGAACCCCCCTTCACAAAACCATGTTGCCTCTCACTAAAACGTCCACTTATTTCCAAGTGTGAATAAATCCTGTCTTGAAGAATCCTCTCCAATAATTTCCATACCACTGATGTAAGACTCAGCCTGTAATTACCTGGATTATTCTTGCTACCCTACTTAAACAAAGTAACAACATTGGCTATTCTCCAATCATCTGGGATCTACCCTGTAATCAGTGAGGATCCAAAGATTTCTCTCAAGGCCCAGCAGTTTCCTTCTTTGCCTGTCTCAGTATTCTGGGGTATATCTCATCAGGCCCTGGGGATTTGTCTACCTTAATGTTTCTCAAGAACCCCAATACCTCCTCCTTTTTGATCTCAACATGACTCAAACTATCCACACATCCTTTCCCAGACTCATCATCCACCAAGTCCTTCTCTTTGGTGAATACTGGCGCAAAGTACTCATTTAGTACCTTGCCTATTTCCTCTAGCTCCACGCATAGATTCCCTCTCTTGTCTTTGAGTGAGCCAACCCTTTCCCTGGCTACCCTCTTGCTCTTTATATATCTGTAAAAAGCCTTGGGATTTTCCTTAATCTTGCCGGCCAAAGCTTTTTCGTGACCTCTTTTAGCCCTCCTTATTCCTTGCTTAAGTTTATTTCTACTTTCTTTATATTCTACACTTGCTTTGTTTGTTCCCAACCTCCTAGCTTTGACAAATGCTTCCTTTTTCTCTTTGACTAGGCTCACAATATCTCAAGGTTCCCAAAACTTGCCATACTGTCCTTCATCCTTACAGGAATGTGCCGGTCCTGAATCCCTTTCAACTTACACTTGAAAGCCTCCCACGTGCCAGATGTTGATTTGCTCTCAAACATCTGCCCCCAGTCTACATTCTCCAGTTCCTGCCTAATATTGTTGTAATTAGCCTTCCCCCAATTAAGCACCTTAACTTGAGGCCTACACTTGTCTTTATCCATCAGTGACTTAAAGCTTACTGAATTGTGGTCACTGATCCTGAACTGCTCCCCTCCTGAAACATTGACCACCTGGCCAGGCTCATTCCCCAACCAGATCCAGTGTGGCCCCTTCCCTAGTTGGACTGTCTCCATACTGTTTCAGGAAGCCCTCCTGGATGCTCCTTACAAACTCTGCCCCATTCATGCCCCTAGCACTAAGTGAGTCCCAATCGATATAGGGGAAATTAAAATCTCCCACCACAACAACCTTGTTACTTTTACACCTTGCCAAAATCTGCCTACATATCTGTTCCTCTACCTCCCATTGGCAGTTGGATGGCCTATAGTAAACTCCCAATATTGTGACTACACCCTTCCTATTCCTGAGCTCTACCCATATTGCCTCACTGTATGAGCACTCTGATGTGTCCTCTCAAAGTACAGATTTGATATTCTCTTTAGTCAATAGTGCAATTCCCCCACCCTTTT
The DNA here is from genome assembly GCF_965287045.1 of Carcharhinus amblyrhynchos. NCBI lineage: Eukaryota > Metazoa > Chordata > Chondrichthyes > Carcharhiniformes > Carcharhinidae > Carcharhinus > Carcharhinus amblyrhynchos. The sequence continues at coordinate 35,421,489 of NC_137330.1, read as the reverse complement.
TATATCCCCCTCTATCCTGCCTGAAATAGAACAATATACATAGAACAATTCAATCCAAGTTTAGCTTTTTAAAATAATCATTCAAGGGACGTGGGCTAAGCCAGCATCTTTGCTCATCCTCAAGAAGATAGTGATGAGCTATCTTCTTGAACCACTCCAGTCCATGTGGTATACGCACACCCACAGTGCTGGTAGGGAGGTTGTTCCAGGATATCGACCCAGTGACAGTGAAAGAATGGTGATTTCCAAGTTTGAATGGTGAGTGACTTGGAGAAGAACTTGAGGTGGTGGTGTTCCTGTGTATCTGCTGCCTTTGTCCTTCTAGGTAATAGTGGTTGTGGGTTTGGAAGATATTGCTTAAAGAGCTTTGGTGAGTTCCTTCCATACATCTTATTGATGGTACTCAGGCTTGCCACTGTTCGTCAGTGGTGGAGGGAGTGAACGCTTGTGGAAGGGATGACTTTCAGGTGGGCTGCTTTGTCCTGAATGGTGTCAAACTTCATTTGTGTTGTTGGAGCTGTACTTATCCAGGAAAGTGGAGTGTATCCCATCATATTCCTGGCTTGTGCCTTGTAGATTGTGAGCAGGCTTTGAGGAGTCAGGAGGTGAATTACTCACCTTAGCCTCTGACCTGCCCTTTTAGGCATAATAATTATACGGTAAGTCCAGTTCGGTTTCTAGTTAATAGTAACCCCCAGGATATTAGTAGTGAAGGATTTAGTGATGGGAATGCTTACAAAACAAATGGATTTTTTGATGTGAATGATGAAAGTTATCCTTTCAATAACTTCAATAAAAAGTTGTGTGGGAATACGAAATAAGCCTTTGCTAAAATTATGATCAGGAAGAGCATCTTCCCTAAAGGTTAGCAAAGGCACCTAGCAGAGAGGGAAATCCATCCACTGCTTATCCTTGTGTTAAGTGTCTATGGTCAACTCCATTGTAAAGGCCTGACTCACAAAACGCACATGCAATGTAGGTCAAATACAAGCTCAGTTTCAAACATGCTATTCATAGTCCATTGTCATAGCCCAAGGGTGGCACAGAGGATAACACTGCTGCCTCACAGTGCCAGTGACCTGGGTTCAAATCCAGCCTTGGCTTGCTTCTGTGTGGAATTTGCATATTTTCCCTGTGCCTGTGTGGGTTTCCTCTGGGTGCTCCGGTTTCCTCCCACAATCCAAAGATGTGCAGGTTAGGTGAATTGGCCATGATAAATTGCTCTTTAGTGTCTAAAAATGTGTAGGTTAGGGGGATTAGCAGGTAAATACTTGAGGTTACGGGAATGGGGGCGGGGTGAGACTGCATAAGATGCTCGGTTTGATGGGCCAATGGCCTCCTTCTGCACTGTGTGGATCCTATGATAGTTTACTGGATGATTAAAAACATCATTTCATTTTTATTAATGTAGATACTTAGGCCGGAATACTCTGGCTTTTCATGCCGGCAGGATTCTCTGGTCCTGCTGGCAGTGCAACCCGACTGCGGGTTTCCTACCAGTGTGAAGTGACAGAATTCCCATTGATAGCGCAGAACCAGAGAATTCCATTGCTGGTAAACAACATGCAACCTCCCACCAGCGGGAAACATATGGCTGGGAGGCCGGAGAATCTCACCTGTAGTCTATATCAATGTGTACAGACCTTGTATTCGTGTGAGTGCACATGCATTTTCTTCTCATTGAGCTCTGTCCTTATGACATATTCCAGGATTTATCATTTAATTCTTTTCTTACATAATTTGCTGATTTACTTACTGCAAATTCACGAAACGAGAGTGAGGAATTTGTGCATTAAAGGTGACCTCAGACAAGCATAAATATGAAATGACTGAAGAGGAATGAACAGACCTATCATTCCGAAATGAGCAATGATTTCCCAGATGTCAGCTGGTCTCCTGTTCTGAAGGACCAGCCGTCAATGATGCTCTGTTGTAGGCTGTACAATGCAGCCGGCTAGGAGTGGTAGGCAGGGTCATCTCAGGAAAAGCTCTAGATGTACTGAGCTGTCACAAATTGATCACATGCTTGGATTAGCCCGTATGCCAGCTGGTTAGGAAGTGTGTGAAATATGTTGGATGAGTTGATCATTACTTCCAGGTGGTATAACATCTGCAAAAGTTATTGCTGAGTGAAATATGTATTTTTCAAAGCAGCTCGGTGCTATTTCATCGCTGTGGTCAGTTTCTTGCATAATGTTTCTCTTTTCCTTTCACAGATTAAAAGAAATGAGGCTAAATTGGATATTCCCTGAAACTGGGGGTATGATTAACTCTTCAATATGGTTCAGGCAAACTTCATGCTGTGTGCCACCTATAATGATAGTACACATTCCAGCTCAGAGCATGCTGTTCAGTGGCATGTTTGCCTCAGCAGGAGGTCCAAGTTTATGAGGCCAGCATTGCTTAAAGCTGGCCTACCCTGCTTAAAGCCAGATTGACACTTCTAAAGGTGAAACACATTCCGGCTGCAGTAGGAATTGAAACTGTTAAAGTGTTAAAGTCTGGGAAGAATCTATGAAAACAGTACAACAGGCCAGGGAATATGTCCCATGGTTCTCGCATGCCCTGGTGCAGGAATTATACAGGAGAAGAAAGGTCCATGTTTCTTAGCGGGCCAGGAGGTCCTCCAGGCAGAGAATGCAATAGGAGGAGGTATCTGCAGTTATCAATCCTAGCAGATAAAATTCCTGAGTTCCTGAATGCAGTTCTGCAAGATGTTAAATGATTCACGGGAGTGGTCAAGGGCAGTGAATGAATTTCCACATGCCATATCCTACCAAATGCACCACTAGCTTCACACACTGCCCTATTCACCATACCTCCATCACTCAGCCAGCAATAGACCTCATCAACCACTGCTCATATCTCAGGCAATATTTAATGGGGCCTGGAAGAATGGGATGGCGGAAATTAGCTGGGAGCCAAAATCTCAGCTCCTCAACAGTAAATTGAGAAATAGAGATTAAGTCAGTGACGTTGCAGCAGCAAGTAGGGCCTTACACTGTCCAGTGACGAGTTCCTATTTTCAATATATTTGTGTCTGGTGAGTACTCATGATCTTAAATAAAACTTCTGCATGAATTATTTTGTTCAAGATTTAGTCAGCAGCGCAGGGAAAGCTTGCAGCACCAGTTTCACCGTCATTTAAAGGTGGCATGATTGATAGTTGAGCTTGTCCATTTGGATCTGAGGTGAGCAGTTTTTCATGTGGAAATCTGTGGCATCAGGTAGGGGAGCTGGATGGATGATCAGAAGAAGCAAGGGTGATTATGGGGTTGGGGTAGGGTCAAGGACATGTAGAAGGACTTTGAGGAAGGACACTGGGTGGAACTGGGGTGCGGATGTGTGCAGCAGGAAGGGCTTGGGTGCAGTCAGAGAGGGAGCAGTAGGGAAATGCAAAATCAGGTTCTGTCATGTCCTCATGTTCAATGTTGGGCTCTGGGTGTCAAAGTGGCATGGCTGTCTGTCATGGGGAAGGTCCACAGCTACAAGAAAAGGTCAACGCATCATGATTGGGAGATTGGGATAATGGAAGGTTTCAGAGGGTTAATCAACATGTAAGAACATGTCAAGGGTAATTGAGGGGAGGGGAAGAGCCTAGTATCAGAGAAGGCATGTCTCCAAAGAGAGGGAGAGATAGCCTGTCCACTATCACTATTATAGCATTAAGTGTGATGCTGGGAAGTTCAAGATGACAAAAGGAAGGCAAACATCGTGTGATTTCAGGAGGATCAAGGTTATAGGCTCAAACTCAAAGGTAACAGGGAGAGAGTAATGATAGGTTCCAGGTGGAGGGTGATTTAGATTTTGTTACTGGGCATTGCTCCAAGTTTACAATTAATCTGGCAGGAATTCAGGCCTAAGTAGGAGGAGGTCACTAGGGGTACGGGAGGAGATTTTTGTAATACCAATGGGAAGATTTGAATAAAATGTGCTTCCGCTGCCTGAACTGATCTAGAATTGTCCACAGTAAACACTGCAGATGATATCACAAATAGTTGTGGTCTATTATGCACTGCACAACATGGCAATGCAATGCAGAGAACCGTTGCAATGAGAAGAGAGGGAGGAGCAGCAATCCTCCTCAGATGAGCCCGAGGAGCAGACATAAATGTGTATGAGCCTTTACTGGGTGTGAGTGCCATGGAAAGACATTCAAGGGATACCAGGCACAACCTAATATACACCACATTTACCCAAGAGTGAGGTATGGACATGACCATGTTCCCATCACCGGAACTCCATTGCTCACTTTTGAGCAGTCTGCTCATCTTTGAGCAGTCTGAGAGGAAGCTCCCCAGGGGGAAGGGGGGCTGGTACATACTCCTTCTTTATGTTAAGGGTCAGTATTGGCTATAAACACATGCCCTCGTATGCCTCCAGTGTGCCCATATGCCAGCACCAGGTTGGATGCATTCTCACTCTCATGCCTGGCCATTTCAGCACACTGTCTGCAATCGCTTGGTCATCCTCCTCTATAATGCCTCTTCCTTAGCAAGGATGAGCAGCTTCAGGTCAGTGCTCTATCTCCACTCCTTGCCCTCTCCATTGAATTGTGGGTCAACTTCTCTTGCATGATATGACATGGGTTTAGTGATATGCCAACCTCCTTTGTCTGCATGCATACCCATCATATATATTGACTCGGCAGTGGTATGTCGGATCCAAGCAGTCAGAAAAGACGCAGTCACACATTTTGACCTCAATTGCCATTTGGTGCTAAGGCTGATCACACCTGGCATAGCTGCCCACTCACAAAGGTATATTACTTGATGACACCTACAAGAGGCACTTTAACATCTACTCCGGCAGACAGGAGCAGGTATCCTTTTCCTGCACTGGACCCAGCTGGATGACCTCTTGGTTGCTCACGTTCTCTATCAGGCCACTTTGATCATGTGGGATGGTCTTCTGTTACCATTTGTGGGAAAGAACATCTCCTGCAGTACCCCTACAGTTGACAGGAGAAGCTGCAGAGAGGCATCACTGAACTTCCTTTGAGGTTCAGATATGTGTTCAGTTGAAGTGGCGGAGGGCTCAAAGCACAAAATAACAATAAGTGGGTGTGGGGAGGAGGAGGGTGGGGAGTTGCGAGTGACAGGGATATTGGAGAAGAGTAGTTTGAGGGGAGGTGGGTGGGTGAGGGTGATGAAGACATGCAACAAGAAGTGGAAAAGCACCAATAGAATGGAAGTGGGCATGAAAGTGTGGTTGCGATGCAGAGCCTCCCTGTTTCTTCAGGAATCTCTTCTCTAACCTGTTCATAACTGCTGCACCGTAATTTGACAGTAGGATCCACCTATGAATACTGGCCCATGCCATATAATTGCATGTGTCTCCCGTGTCCAACTTCGGTCGTTTAAATCTGCATTTGAATTCTGTATGTGCCAGGTCCCGTCACATAGGAGGAAAAGGTGCCTGCTTCCAGTTCCGCTGTAGGAACTCGCAAGCTTCTAAATAAATTCTGCCCCTCATCATGGCCTCACTCAACCTCGTGCACTCAGCATTACTTCAAACCACACATCTTACAACTTACACACACTTCCAGCTGTTTAAATATGGCAGCTTCATCTCCCAAACACATTGCATCACGCTCACTGACTGTCTTGTAGGACAAAGTGACAGCAGCCACCAACAGGCATGGGGCAGGCAGGATTGCATTTGCTCACTCGGAGGTGGAACTGGCAATCTTTGGTACAGTGGTGGGACTGAAACTATGGAGGCTGACCATATGTTCCTGCCTAACCCACCTTCTCACATCCCACTTCACCCTCTTTCTGCAATCTGTTGTGATGTACGACCTACAGATGATGTAACTATTCTTGTCTTGCTTTCCAGCCCTTTCCTCACACCAATCCTTCTTGGATACCCAGGAGCTGCTGCAGTGGTGTGGCAGTCTGATGTGACTGATGAAGAGGAAGCATTGCCATTTGACTTGACATTTGCAACCACGAGCTCAGATCCTGGAACGGCACGTATATGCATGGTGAGGATCAGTGCCCAACTGATCCTCACCAGCCAAGACCAGGGGGAAAGGATAGCATAGGTCACACATGAGCATTGCCACAGAGGATGTAGATGGGTACTTTGCTGGGTTGGGGGAAGGTGGATGGGCAAGCATATTGAAATGCTTGCATTGGTAGGTCTGCCAGAGAGCCTGTTATCATTGTTAAGGAGCATGGAGAGGTCTGGCTCCAACTTGGCACAGGGCTCTGTGCAATGTTCGGAGCCTTTCCTTTCCAATATGGAAATGGTGGCCAACTCCATGACAGCACTTGCAGACCCGATACAGTGCCTGCTGGCTGACATCTCAGCTTCCACTGCCAAAGCCATCCAAAGTTTTAGTGCTGAAATGAAAGCTCAGACTGAGCTTATGAAATTTCAGCTTGTTGCCACGTCCCATTATGACTTCAGAGAGCAGTGCGCAAAGCTCTTGCTTATCTCACACAAGTCGGCCAACCTGTCCTCTAGCAGATGACTAGGATTTTGAGGCACTGCCCTGGGGGGATGATTATGCTCTGGGAAACAGGAACTTGCTCTCCTCCCTCAGAAATGAAGGGAACCAGTAGAACTTACCGGAAATAGTCTTGCAATCCTTAGAATGGAACTCTAGTATTGTTGGTGCTAATATTACTGGTCTTTACTGGGGTTTGAAATTTTTGAACTGTTTTTTCCTTGCAATCATCTCTCATCACTGTCAACCCACCTTTGTTGTTACCTGCCAGCCAGCCAGCCCTGACTGCTGCTCCCCAAGCCCAGGTTGTGCAGACCAAACCTGGACCTTTTAGTCCCAGATCTGCTCAAGATTGAAGCCATCTGAGTCTTTTCCAGTGAAAACCTTTCACTACCCTTGCTACAGTTACTTGCTTAGAAGCACTTGGACTTGTTCAGGCAAACCCACCATCGAGGCAGGTACTAAAGGAATGCAAAAAGTGTTGAGTTTTGAATGGATAACTGGATGTTTAGTAAAGTTTATAGAATAATTGTTTAGTGATGGCTTTTATTTCAGGAGTGTGTCCAAGGGGACAGTGAAGGTAAATATTAGAGGGCTGGTAACTCTGGGAGTGCTCAACAACGTGGAGCTGAGACTGTACACACAGGCAGTGCAGTCGAATCAGGTGCTCATGGGCAGCCCACTTAGAACATGGATGTGCCAGCGTCAACCTCCCTTAGCTCCTCCTTTCCCTCCTCCACCTCATGTAGTCACTGAATCCACTCTCTGGTCTGCCTTGTTGCGAGTTAATGGACTGGTGCAGGATAAATGCATCCTGACTGCTACAGGATAACAGAAGTTCAGCTGCATGGTCACAAAGGTAACTGCAATTTAAGCAAATGGTAACCTTTATGGTTGCAGTATACTCAGCATTGAGATGCAGTATCCACAAGGCCAAGGGTACAGTTGATAACAGCCTGTGCCATGGGGATACCCATTATCCTGTGCCTTGTCCTCTGTTTAGAGAAAGCGTTATGGAATCCCCTGTCCATACAGAGCCTCTGTCCCCTCTCTGATGCAGCAATGGATGATGGGCACACAGGGAGATGTTTGATATGTCACCTGTTCCTGCAAGGGAGGATCCAAACATACCTTCCTTGGCTCTGTCATCCCATTCTGAGGTTGCAGGACTGGTTCCATGAGCTGGGAGAATTTTGTGAGCACCTCCTTTGTGAATTGCAGATGGTGAACACACTGTTCCTGGCTGAGGTGGAGGAATAAACAGTGCTGCCAAATGTAGATAAACTCGCTTGCTGAGAGCCCTTCTCCTTCTCCTTTTCTCTTCTTCTCTCAATAGAAGCAGCTTATGTTCTAATTTGCTGCCTTTGCACCATTTCCCTCTCGTTTTGCAGCCTAAGGTGGGCCACTACTGTGACACCTGAAATAATTCCTTAGAGGTCAGTGTCTTTTCACCAGATTTCCTTTATTTGCAAACTTATCTCCACTCCTATGAGTGGTTGAGATACAAAATCAGAATCCAGAATGTCAGTAAACTTGCCATTCGTCATCATTTACATAGGTGAGCCTCCCTGATTAGGCAAGCAATCATTACCTCAATCAGGGAGCTCATACTCAAAGCAGCCAAACTCATGGCCATTACAGCACCAATGAATGGAACCAAGTTATTCCCCCAGATCCTTTGCAGTTGCAACCAAAACCTTCCCAATGTTCAGCACCAATCCTTTCTATCAACAACTAATTCCTCAAAACACCCAGTACCTCCATAAACTTAAGCATAACCAGTGGAATGTAATCACTAACAAACCTGTAAGTTGATGATGATCCCTTTAAATAGCAATTGGGAGTGGAGGGGGCATGCTCAGTTTTGCATGTTCAAGAGAGGGCACTAGGCGACATGGTGGCAGAATGCTCACACTCTGCGTCATAGTACCAGGGACCTGGATTTGATTCCCAGCTTGTGTCACTGTCTGTGTGGAGTCTGCATGTTCTCAGCGTGTATTTCCTCCCGTTTCTCCGGTTTCCTCCCACAGTCCAAAAGGTGTGCTGGTTAGGTGCATTGGCCAAACTAAATTCTCTCTCATTGTACCCGAACTGGTGCTGGAGTGTGGCCACTAGGGGATTTTCACTGTTACTTCATTGCATGGTAAATGTAAGCCTATTTGTGACACTAATAAATAAGCTTTAAACTTAGCTAAAGCAGTGATATCCAGAATTGCAGTGCTGGTGAGAAATCAATGTTAGACACTGGTCGACATCACAATCACTTTGTACATTTCTGGTGCATGCTTGTAATGTCTGCACCGTTCACGAAGATAGTGCCTGGTGCGTGCTATGCCAGAAGTGAATGGAAGTATAATGCACATCAATCTGGAGCTGAACAGGCTGCACTTGCACCAAAACTGGCTAGAAAGCTGAATGTGGCCAATATCACCCTGTCTGCCATTCTTCCTTCTATTCCCAACTCTTTTAACATTCTCATTTCCCTATCAAATTACATCTTTTTGTGGACAATTGTTAAATTAAGAAAAGATTGTGGACCCGGTTTTACCATTGTGTTGCGCCCATTTTTGGGTGCGTAAATGTGGTAAAGTCGGACGTGAGGCGAGCAGCGCATCCACGCCCACCTCCGCACTGATTCCGCTTTACCAAGGTCCGAAAATGCATGCATTTAAATTGACTTAATGGCTGGATGCCCAAACTTACCGGCATTTCCCCCTTTACCAAAACGTTCACTCATCCTGATTCGGCATGAAACAGACATGCTCGCAAAAATCTGTTTTGGGCGTTCCAGCTTCTGAAGAGAAAAGTTCAGAGATTCTAGCGACTGTCTAACTCAGATCGGTGTGGGGGGAGGGGGGAGGCGGACCAGATGGTTCTCTGGTGAGGGGGGGAGGAGGAGGAGGAGGATGGAGGCCAGATCGTTCTCTGGTGAGGGGCAGAGGAGGGAGTGCCAGGTGGTTCTCTGGTGGGTCCGCTGTGACTCTGTGGGCAATCGGTGGGGGGAACGCAGGGGACAGGGTCGCAATCGGTCTGGGTAGTGGGGGGGCTGGATAAGGGGACCAGTGAGGTGGTGAGGTGATATCCATGGGAGCCATCATCCCTGGGCCACTTTATCCGCTTTTTGCAGCCCAGGAGTGATGTGGCAGGGGAGCGTTTTTCAAATTTTTTTTACTGTACATGTGCAGTTGAAGGCTCCGATTGGAGCAGCAGCATTTCAGGCACAATAAAACCCCACCCACAGCGTGATTCAGATCCACATCTTTTTCAAGCTGAGTGAGTATGGAGCCGCCTGAGAACAGGTTTACAAGTCAGATCTGAATCGTGCCCAGATTCAGTACTTGGAATCAAAATGGTAAAATCGCCTGCTATGCGGTACTACATATATCAAAATGTATTCATGTTCGAAAAAAAAGACCAAAATTAGTTGTTTTCTTCAATAATAACAGCAAATTAATTAATAAAATTGCCATCCAGCATTGCAGTGAATGGAAGACATTTAATAGAGAAACACGTACAATCCTATGTTTCTGTTAGCTCAAGATTAGCAAACAAATGGTAATCTCATGGTAGGCATGAAGGGAATTAGTATAATAATCAGTTCACTCTAACGTTAGAAATTACAGTTCATTAATGATAGAACGGCACAGACATTTAACATTATAAATGGTTTATTCTGTTGTCCTTTCATCTTGAGACCCTCTGCGTTAATCAAGCCTAAAGTGACTGAAAGTTGCCTTCCTTCATTGCCTTCCTCCCTAAGAGAAATTAATTTGAATATCACAAAACCAAATTTGAGATAAATTGACAGCCTCATTCAGAGAGCTCATAAGAAAGGTATAGTTTACTATACATTGTTGTCAAACCAAGTTCCTTAGAAAAAATGTCCACCCAATATGGAGCAAGTATTCTGTTGCAACATGCAGTGGCACCGTGGTTAGCACTGCTGCCTCACAGTGCCAGGGACCTGGTTTGATTCCCGGCTTGGATCACTGTGCGAAGTCTGCACGTTCTCCCTGTGTCTGCGTGGGTATCTTCTGGGTGCTCCGGTTTCCTCCCACAGTCTGAAAGACGTGCTGATTAGGTGCATTGGCCAAACTAAGTTCTCTCTCAGATGCCGGAGTGTGGTGACTAGGGGATTTTCACTGTAACTTCATTGCAGTGTTAATGTCAGTCTACTTGTTACACTAATAAATTAAAAAAAAATACACATACCCAAGTACAGAGAGTTTAGGTGCACAATGGCAAAGCCAAAGTATCCTGCAATAAATCCACCTTGACCAATCCCTCCAACATCATCGATCTGAGTTCCTGGATACATTAAAATCCTTATCCCCATTTACACTTTCCTCTGCAGCCTCAGTCTGCCTTAGTTCTCAAATCTCCAACAGCATTTCCTGCTTCCCCTAGTCCCTGTCATCTGGCCTTTTCCTATCCTCTTTTTTGTCTCATTGCTGGTGGTAGAACTTACAGCTGTTTCAGTTCTAATCTCTGAAAATCACTCACTGAATGTTTCTATCTCTCCACTTCTCCCTCTTTCTTTGAAGATCTTCTCAAAGCCTACAGGATGCTTGCTTTTAATTACCTCTTGCAGCCTTTCCCTTTCCGGTCAGTCTCGCTTCCCTGTACTTAGTGATATCTTTCTCTCCTTTTTGTGAATCACCTTGAAGTTTTTTTTAAATTAGAAGGCATTATGTAAATAAAGATATCAGCGCAAAACATCCATTAAATTTCCTACTGCTTGGCCAGCAAAGATCATTTCATTAGGCCATTGGCTTACAGTGATACTGGGAGCCAAGTGAGAAGATTTCCATTCTCCAAGTGGCATATGCTGCTGATTCAGTTTGTGTTGGTGAGCCTGTCTGCCCGATCCACAGTACCCTAGGATACTGCAAAGCTGCTTTCAAATTTACATCACCAGTACCGGGATTTTACATTTGCAGATTGGGTGCGCAACTGGCGCCTAGCTGAACATAACACTTCGTTAAATAGCATCAGACAAACTTCCTGATGTCACTGTGCACAAGTGTGATATCACACTGAGTGGGTGAGTGCACAAATCGACTGTGCTCCCACCAATAGTTAAAGTGTCAATTAAGGTCGTTGACAATCCAATAGACAGGGATTTCCTGTTGGCCATGTGATTTTCAGCTTGATGCACGGGTAAACCGGATGAGCACTAATCACTTAATTTCGCATTGCCTCAGCTAAGGGTCGGATAAAAGGGCCCCTGGATCAGCAGCACCTTCTTTGTCATTGCAAGTTCATCACTGTGTGAGTACAGAATTTTCCTTGAGTCTCCTCACAATCCTTCAGCCTTTTGACCCTGCCTTTCAGCATTTCAGGACTTGCTGGGAAGGTTTCCCTGAGGATTGGAGTACAGTGATCCCTCATTTGCAACAAACTGATCCTCTGTCTCTGATCCAATGGGAATAGTGTGGTCGACTGATGGGCCCCCCTCTGAAGAGTACAGAGGAGCAGGAGGGAGAGGAGGCCAGGTGAGTGCAGGCAGTGTCCCAGCCACAGCCCTTTCAAAGGAGAGGCACGGACTCAGTCAGGCATCTTTCAATCAACTGTAGACAGTTGTGTCAGGCTAGTGACTGGTACCAGCTTTTAGATGTGTCCGCATGTTCATCCATTACTGGACAGATGGAGGCAGCATCAACACATCATCTGCTCACCATCTTAGGTGTGTTGCAGCAACAGCCACTTCTGGCATCACCTGCTCAGTGAGTCAGTGCCCACAGCATTTTCCCCTGGTGTGCTGGAATGCTGTGAATGCCAACTATCCTGATGACATAACCAGCTGAAGCAACACCAGGATATCAGATTTGCATCATGCAAACTCATACAGTGATTTCAATGGACCTTTCATTTGCATTTTTTAAAGAGCCAGGCACACAAATTGTGGGCAAGGTAACTCTTAAGAATTCCTTCAATTGCAAAGTGACTGAAATACTCTGGGAAGTTCTTACCAGTGTTATGAGATCCTGCTTTATCGTAGGGATGGAAGAGAAGTGGGTTACCTGTCTACACAAAGGCTGAAACAGGTAAGAAGACAGCATGATAGGGAGACCAAAGGCAGCAGGGATGGAGGGTAAAGCGCTGTGCATTGCCCTCAGCCAGGTTGGAGCCAAGCTCCTTCATACTCCTTGACAGTTACAGCAGGCTATCTGGTGGGTCACTCAGTGCATCCAGCATCTTGATGTGCATACCCAATAGCACTCCCCTGCATGTCCTCCTATCTAGATCTTCATCTGAGTCCTCTGGAGTTGAACTTGTGTGCAACTTTGCCATCCAGGGAGCTGGCAACTGAACCTTCCTTTTCCTCCTGGCCTGGTTGCAGCCCATCTGTGCCTGGATGGCTTACCACATGCTGATCTGAACAGACTGATTTGTCTCCAGGGTATGTGCAGTGACAGTGTCTGAGCTGATAGCTGCAAGTATCAGATCAAATGGTGTGGCCTCCTCTTCTTTGTTGCGCTCTGTCAATATTTCCATCGATTGCTGTGGCTGGGCATGTGGAAGTACTTCAGTGTCTGGAAGCAGGAAATTGGAAAAGAAAGGCTGTTCTTAGGAAGTGGGGTAGGATGAGAAACAAGGGGTCCATGGTCAAACCATTAGCAGTTTGTGCCAGATGGCAGGGTGAGGGATGGGATTTGAGAAGGGAGAAAAGGCAGGATTATTCCATCATCTTCACTGTTCACAGGAAGTGTCACAATGAACTTGGAGAACGTGCCTTTGCTGCAGTCCAATTGGCCAGACAACTTGGGGGGGGGGGGGTGGTGGGCTGATCCATTGTGACTGGTGAACAACGAATGTAAAGAATAAGTGATTGAAAAGGAGAAAATAAGAGATGTAACCAAGGAAATAGAAATCTTTGTGATGGACCCTGCTGTGGGATTGTGAACTAAGATTGGGATTTTCGTGACCCCCCCTGCCCTCGTTTCTCCTCTCTGCTCCCTGGTTGTGGCCTGCTGCTATCTGACTGACAGCCAGTCAGCCTCACAATCTGGCTGGCTGCACTCAGGAAGAGCACTCAGGAAGAACTTACGAAGGAACAGCGTTTCCGAAAGCTTGTGGGTTTACAATCAAATAAACTGGTTGGAAGTTAACCTGGTGTTGTGAGACTTCTTACTGTGTGCACTCAGAAAAACAGAATAGGAATCAGATCCTGCCACTAATTTCGGACTTCTGGGAAACCTGTTCTCTTGTATTTCCCCGATCTCAAAGTTGAGACTCCTTGCTCGTTCCATACCTTTGAATTGATCCAGCCCAAAGTTTTTTTTTGGGATCAGAACTAGCTGAGCAGTCTGACGTAGGTGCAGAATCAATCCCACATAAACAGATAGTCCTACATAACACCAGCATCAGAGCAGCAGCAGCTAAACCAGGTTTAACAAAATACCACGTGGACAATTTTGCAGCAGTTTTAAAAAATGTTCTTCTTTTAACATTTTTCTGTCTAGCAAAGAGTCATTAAGTCACTTAACTTTCTGAGAATATTAAAAGTTAGCCAAATTCAGTTGTTGGCAGGAAGGGCCTCCAGCAGTACACGCGTGTGTGTACATGGGGAACACTATCCCCTACCCAGAAGCAGTGCACAAGTCAGGCAGTGCATCTGGAGTCACTCTGCACCTTATCACCTTCAATATGTTGATCTTGGAACAGCACATATAGAATGAGACTCCTACAATGGCCTCCAGGGTAGGGATAATTTTATAAGCCCAGGGTGCCAGTGGGAAGCCTGGCCCAGGGGTTTGGAAAGTCATGGCCAGTAAACGCCTGAATCTCCAACTTGTATTGCCAGAGAGTGAGATTTCCTGCCAGAAACAGAGGGCAGTAAAAATAACCCCGCAGTGTTAACAAGAGAGCAAGTTAGATGTGGGTAAAACATTCTTGGAATTCTTAACAGCTTAAAATGTAGGTTATGACAAATTTACCATTAAATGGATAGAAGTGATCAGTTACACTGCATGCAGCTGCAGCACAGCTGCTTTGCTCCATTCAAGTTTCATCAGGGTTAACTCTGTCGCTGCTGAATACCGGAAATTATTTAGCACTGAATGCATTCAGAGTGGTGCAATTGGATGGTTTATTAACAAACTGTGTAGAAGGTTTTCTTTGTTTCAAAGTCTGAGGCTAGGTAGGTCAGGCACTGACGTTATAAAAATGGCTCTCTAATCAGTAAAAGTTCCTGCAAACCTCCAGCTTCCTCCTCTATGATTGACACCTTAAGAATAAGCATCGTCTCAAACAAAACTTTTATATCCTCTCTCTATCTTCTGAAAGAAAAGAACTTGCATTAATATATCATCTTTCATGATCTCATGTATTTCGAAAGCATTTTACAGTCAATAAAGTGCCATAGTCACTGTTTCCATCATGGAGTACATTTTGAATGCAGTGATGTGATAAGGAACAATGTGAAAATGACCAGATAATCTATTTTAGCAATGTCAGTTGAGGTATAAGCATTGGGCCGGACATACTCTTCAGATTTTTCTCTGAGATAGTGCCACAGGATCTTTTGCAATAGCTTGACCGGACAGATGGGGACTCAGTTTAATGTGAAATCTAAAGGATGACATCTCCAATAGCACAAACACATCCTTCTGTGCTGCTGCACTGTAATAGCTTAGCTTTTATGCTCAGTTTGCTCTAGAACCTCCAACTTCCCAACTCAGGGGAAAAGGTGCTAATACCACACCACAGTTGATACACATCAGCTACTTCAATTTTAATTTTCTTCAGACCCCTGCATCCAAAAGCAAAAATCCCCAACCCCCTTTAAAAGAGTTCACAGTTAATGGTTTCCTAATATTTTATACTAGATCTACTTTGCATGTGGTGAAAGAAATTAAATCTAATGTAGTTATCCTCTGAATGTTGCTATAATTGTTTTATTACCAACTGCTGTACATCCAGAATACAGAAGGTATTGATTTCCAAATCATCATTGCATGTGGAATATTTTGGATATTTTCTGGAGTTCCAACTGGAAAAAGACATCAGTACACAGGAAAGATATCAGGGAAGAAAAGCTTCTTGGACTTCTAAAGAACTAAAAACAGCAACAATCTACAGTAATATAGCAGTTTTAATGCAAAGAAATGTTTCAAAGTGCTTCTGTTACAATCATAGCAGATGTAACTTTCTAAGTCAGCCAAATCACGAGGGAAACTTGTTTTCACGAGGGAAACTTATTTTACTGATCATAACCTTTTTTTTATGTTCTGAAAACAAGGAGAAACCTACTGACCGCCGAAGGATAGAATTCCAGTGACACTTTTGGGATTTTAAAAATGAAATGATTTGTTAACAAGAAAAAAAAATAAACACACAAGATTACAATTACACCATTTGAAATAGTCTTATGCAACTGCCTCAAGAGAACCACTTGGACAGAACACAAAAGTAAACACCTTCTTGACAAGTACTTTTTTAAATACAGTAATATTACCCAGAGCAAGTTCCTGTCATTTTCGTAAAAAATATTTCACAGACTCTTCAATTCTGCTGTGGAAATGCAACAAAATTCAGAAACAAGACTGCTTTCTGAAACAAAGACTATCCAAGGGGGCAGGGCCTATTGAGGGCAATTCCTGGGGGCAATTGGTGGAGTTTGGGGGGTCCCACTGTAACTCTGCATTGGGATCGGTCTGGGCTGGAGGGAGGCCAGTGATCGGTGCGGGTTTGGGGGGGGTGGTGGTGAGTGGTGGTCTGCTGGGGGAGCCTTCTACCGGGAGGGGGGTGTCTGACCCCGGGAAGGTCAGCAGGGGGGTTCTGCCAAGGTGAGGGGGGGACAGGGTGATTGCTAGTGCTGTGGGGTGGGTGGATGCTTGACACTGGGATGCTCTGGGACGGCGGGGGGTGGGGGGGTGGGTG
Source organism: Carcharhinus amblyrhynchos (assembly GCF_965287045.1). NCBI lineage: Eukaryota > Metazoa > Chordata > Chondrichthyes > Carcharhiniformes > Carcharhinidae > Carcharhinus > Carcharhinus amblyrhynchos. Next base: position 35,405,150 of record NC_137330.1, on the reverse strand, counting down.
GCGTGGGAGTGTCAGGGCTGACCCAGGAGTTATTGCGGGAGCTGTGATTGGGCCATGGGGGGACCAGAGGGGCAGCACTATGGGGGTCCTGAGCTGGACAGCGATCAAGCTGGCCAACAAACAGGGAGTCTGACAGATTGGGACCACTGCACATGCACAGAGTTCCAGAACTGTCAGACTATGACACGAATAGGCCTCCCACTCCCCGGATTTTTAACGATATTCATGTCTGGGATCTCTGCACTGCACAGAGTGTGGAGATTCAGGTGAGAAGCTGAACTGACAAAACAGATGTGATCTAAAACAGTTTTCCCACCAATTCAGTACTTTAGGGACAATTGCCCATGTTATCTTTATTAACCTTTCCTAGCTTAATTCAATCATTTGCATGCATGCACACAAACTTTTTTTTTACAAAATAGCACAAAATTCCTCCAAAATATTAAAAAAAACACTTACTTCGTACAACCATTGTAAGATATGACACTGAGTCATATAAGAACTAGTCAGGTCAGATGATCAAAAGCTTGAGGTAGGTTTTAAGTAGTATCTTAAAGGAAAGAGGTACATAGAGAGGCTATTTGAGATCATGAAACTAGGCAACTGAAGGTGCAGCCAACTATGGTGGAGTTATTGCAATCAACATTTTTTTAAAAACAGATTCTTAGGACATGAGTATCACTGGCAAAGTCAGCTTGGTGGTGAGCTACAAATGAGTGGCTTTTAGACCAATTCAGAGGGTACTTAAGAGTTAATCATATCACTGTCACATATAAACCAGACTGGATTTCCTTTCTTTAAGTACATTAGTGAACCAGATGGGTTTTTATGGTCACCCAGTTTTTTGTGATCATATCAGTGAGGCGAGGGATATATTCAAGCTTTATTACATGAGTTTTGATTCCCTCAGCTGCTGCAGTGGGATATGAATTCATACCTCCAGAGCATTCATCCTGGCCTCTGCTTTATTGGTCCAGTAACATTGCTACTACACTGCCATTCTCCCATGTGGTCAGAAGTAGTAGAGTGTTAGATGTCTCAGAGAATTGTGGAGTTGGAGAAGATTACAGAAAAGAGCGGGGCAAATATGGAGGCATTTGCTACCAAGGATGAGAATTTTAAAATCAAGATATTGCTTGACTGGGAGACATGTTGGTCAGCAAGCACAGGGGTGATACGGGGACTAAACTTGCTATGAATTAAGACCTGGACAGCAGAGTTTTGGAAACCACCAAGTTTACAGAGGGTAGAATGTGGGAGACCAACCAAGAATGTGTTGGAATAGTCAAAACTAGAGACAACAAAGACATGAATGAAGGTTTCAGCTGCAGATGAGCTGAGGCAGGAGCGAAGTTGGGTTATGTTACAAAGGTGGAAAGAGATGGACTTAGAGATGGCATGAATATCCAAAGTCCAAAGATGACTGGCTATGTTAAATTTCCCCCTTAGTGTCCCATGATGTGTAGATTAGGTTGATTAGTGGTGTA